>NC_089226.1:31205080-31876709 GCF_963924675.1 Phocoena phocoena
TTGATTTTACCATTTGTCCTAGGGTTCTGTCTGTCCTTTTTGTTTATGTATTTTAGTAGAGCTTGTTATCATTAGTGGACTTGTTTTTTGGTTTTGTTGCTCTCTTCTTTCTTTTTTATTATTATTTTTACATTTTTTATTTTTAATAATTATTTTTATTTTAATAACTTTATTTTTTCTTTCTTTCTTTCCTGTTTTTTCACTTTCTTCTCAGCTGTGTGGGTTACAGGGTCTTGGTGCTCCAGTCGGGTGTCAGGCCTGTGTCTCTGAGGTGGGAGAGCTGAGTTCAGGATATTGGTCCACCAGAAACCTTCCAGCTCCATGTAATATTAAATGGTGAACGCTCTCCCAGAGATCTCCATCTCAACGCTAAGACCCAGATCCACTCAACAACTAGAAAGCTACAGTGCAGGACACACTATGCCAAACAACTAGCAAGACAGGAACACAATGCCGCCCATTAGCAGAGAGGCTGCCTAAAATCATAATAAGGTCACTGACACCACCAAAAACACCACCGGACACAGTCCTGCCCACCAGAAAGACAAGATCCAGCCTCATCCTCTAGAACACAGGCACCAGGCCCTTCCACCAGAAAGTCTACACAACCCACTGAACCAACCTCACCCACTGGGGGCAGACACCAAAAGCAACAGGAACTATGAACCTGCAGTCTGTGAAAAGGAGAACCCAAACACAATAAGTTAAGCAAAATGAGAAGACACAGAAACACACAGCAGATGAAGGAGCAAGGCAAAAACCCACCAGACCAAACAGATGAAGAAGAAATAGGCAATCTACCTGAAAAAGAAATCAGAGTAATTATAGTAAAGGTGATCCAAAATCTTAGAAATAGAATGGAGAAAATACAAGAAACGTTTAACAAGGACCTAAAAGAACTAAAAAGCAAACAAACAATGATGAACAACACAATAAATGAAATTTTAAATCCTCTAGAAAGAATGAATAGCAGAATAACTGAAGCAGAAGATGGATAAGTGACCTGGAAGATAAAAGAGTGGAAATAACTACTGCAGAACAGAAGAAAGAAAAAAGAATGAAAAGAATTGAGGACAATTTCAGAGACCTTTGGGACAACACTAAAAGCAACAGCATTCGAATTATATGGATCCCAGAAGAAGAGAGAAAGAAAGGGATTGAGAAATTATTTGAAGAGATTATAGTTGAAAACTTCCCCAATATGGGAGAGCAAAGAGTTAATCAAATCCAGGAAGGGCAGAGACTCACATACAGGTTAAACCCAAGGAGAAACATGCCTAGACACATATTACTCAAACTATGAAAAATTAAATACAAAAATATATATATTAAAAGAAGCAAGGGAAAAAACCCAAATAACATACAAGGGAATGCCCATAAGGTTAACAGTAAATCTTTCAGCAGAAACTCTGCAAGCCTGAAGGGAGTGCCAGGACATATTTGAAGTGATGAAAGGGAAAAACCTACAACCAAGATTACTCTACCCAACAGAGAAATTCAAACCTTTACAGACAAGCAAAAACTAAGAGAACTCAGCACCACTAAACCAGCTATACAACAAAAGCTAAAGGAACTTCTCTAGGCAGGAAATACAAGAGACGGAAAAGACCTACAATAACAAACCCAAAACATTTAAGAAAATGGTAATAGGAACAAACATAGCGATGATTACCTTAAATGTAAATGGATTAAATCCTCCAAACAAAAGACAGAGATTGGCTGAATGGACACAAAACCAACACCAGTGTATATGCTGTCCACAAGAATCCCACTTCAGACCTAGGGACACAAACAGACTGAAAGTGAGGAGATGGAAAAAGATATTCCACACAAACGGAAATTCCAAGAAAGCTGGAGTAGCAATTCTCATATCAGACAAAATTGACTTTAAAATAAAGACTATTATGAGAGACAAAGAATAACACTACATAATGATCAAGAGATCAATCCAAAAAGAAGATATAACATTTGTAATATTTATGTACCCAACGTAGGAGCACCTCAATACATAAGGCAAATGCTAACAGCCAAAAAAGGGGAAATTGACAGTAACACAATCATAGTAGGGGACTTTAACCCCCCACTATCAACAACGGACAGAATATCCAAAATGAATATATAAAAGAAACACAAGCTTTAAATGATACATTAAGCAAGATGGACTTAATTTTTATTTATAGGACATTCCATCCAAAAATAACAGAATAAACTTTCTTCTCAGTGCTCATGGAACATTCTCCAAGATAGATCATATCTTGGGTCACAAATCAAGCCTTGGTAAATTTAAGATTATACAAATCATATCAAGTATCTTTTCAACCACAACGCTTTGAGACTAGATATCAGTTAGAGGAAAAAATCTGTAAAAAATACAAACACATGGAGGCTAAACAATACACTACTTAATAACCAAGAGATCACTGAGGAAATCAAAAAATACCTAGAAACAAATCACAATGAACACACAACCACCCAAAACCTATGGCATGCAGCAAAAACAGTTTTAAGAGGGAAGTTTATAGCAATACAATCCTACCTCAAGAAACAAGACACGTCTCAAATAAACAACCTAAACTTACACTTAAAGCAATTAGAAAAAGAAGAACAAAGAAACCCAAAGTTACCAGGAGGAAAGAAGTCATAAATATCAGATCAGAAATAAATAAAAAAGAAATGAAGGAAATGATAGCAAAGATCAACAAAATTAAAAGCTTGTTCCATTAGAAGATAAACAAAATTGACAAACCATAAGCCAGACTCATCAAGAAAAAAAGGACGAAAACTCCAATCAATAGAATTATAAGTGAAAAAGGAGAAGTAACAACTGACATTGCAGAAATACAAAGGATCATGACAGATTACGACAAGCAACTATATGCCAATAAAATGGACAACCTGGAAGAAAAGGAAAAATTTTTAGAAAAGCACAACCTTCCCAGACTGAACCAGGAAGAAATAGAAAATATAAACAGACCAATTAGAAGCACTGAAATTGAGACTGATTAAAAATCTTCCAAAAAACAAAAGCCCTGGACCAGATGGCTTCACAGGTGAATTCCATCAAACATTTAGAGATGAGATAACACCTATCCTTCTCAAACTCTTCCAAAATATAGCAGAGGGAGGAACACTCCCAAACTCATTCTACAAGGCCACCATCACCATGATACCAAAACCAGACAAGGATGTCACAAAGAAAGAAAACTACAGGCCAATATCACTGATGAACATAGATGCAAAAATCCTCAACAAAATACTAGCAAACAGGATCCAGCAGCACATTAAAAGGAACATACACCATGATCAAGTGAGGTTTATCCCAGGAATGCAAGGATTCTTCAATATATGCAAATCAATCACTGTGATACACCATATTAAAAAATTGAAGGACAAAAACCATATGATCATCTCAATAGATGCAGAAAAAGCTTTTGACAAAATTTGACACCGATTTATGATAAAAATCCTCCAGAAAGTAGGTATAGAGGGAACTTACCTCAACATAATAAAGGCCATATATGACAAATCACAGCCAACATCATTTTCTTTTCTTTTTTTTTTTTTTTTAAGTTAGGTATTTTATTACAATGGTGTGTTAGTTTCTGCTTTACAACAAAGTGAATCAGCTATACATATACATATGTTCCCATATGTCTTCCCTCTTGCGTCTCCCTCCCTCCCACTCTCCCCATCCCACCCCTCCAGGCCGTCACAAAGCACCGAGCTAATATCCCTGTGCCTTGCGGCTGCTTCCCCCCAGCTATCTACCTTACTACGTTTGTTAGTGTGTATATGTCCATGACTCTCTCTCGCCCTGTCAAAACTCACCCTTCCCCCTCCCCATATCCTCAAGTCCATTCTCAAGTAGGTCTGCGTCTTTATTCCTGTTTTACCCCTAGGTTCTTCATGACATTTTTTTTACCTTAAATTCCATATATATGTGTTAGCATACGGTATTTGTCTTTTTCTTTCTGACTTACTTCACTCTGTATGACAGACTCTAGGTCTATCCATCTCATTACAAATAGCTCAATTTCATTTCTTTTTAAGGCTGAGTAATATTCTATTGTGTATATGTGCCAGATCTTCTTTATCCATTCATCCGATGATGGGCGCTTAGGTTGTTTCCATCTCTGGGCTATTGTAAATAGAGCTGCAATGAACATTTTGGTACATGACTCTTTTTGAATTTTGGTTTTCTCAGGGTATATGCCCAGTAGTGGGATTGCTGGATCATATGGTAATTCTATTTGTAGCTTTTTAAGGAACCTCCATACTGTTCTCCATAGTGGCTGAACCAATTCACATTCCCACCAGCAGTGCAAGAGTGTCCCCTTTTCTCCACACCCTCTCCAGCATTTATTGTTTCTAGATTTTTTGATGATGGCCATTCTGACTGGTGTGAGATGATATCTCATTGTAGTTTTGATTTGCATTTCTCTAATGATTAATGATGTTGAGCATTCTTTCATGTGCTTGTTGGCATTCTGTATATCTTCTTTGGAGAAATGTCTATTTAGGTCTTCTGCCCATTTTTGGATGGGGTTATTTGTTTTTTTGTTATTGAGCTGCATGAGCTGCTTGTAAATTTTGGAGATTAATCCTTTGTCAGTTGCTTCATTTGCAAATGTTTTCTCCCATTCTGAGGGTTGTCTTTTGGTCTTGGTTATGGTTTCCTTTGCTGTGCAAAAGCTTTGAAGTTTCATTAGGTCCCATTTGTTTATTTTTGTTTTTATTTCCATTACTCTAGGAGGTGGGTCAGAAAGGATCTTGCTGTGATTTATGTCATAGAATGTTCTTCCTATGTTTTCCTCTAAGAGTTTGATAGTTTCTGGCCTTACATTTAGGTCTTTAATCCATTTTGAGCTTATTTTTGTGTATAGTGTTAGGGAGTGATCTAATCTCATACTTTTACATGTACCTGTCCAGTTTTCCCAGCACCATTTATTGAAGAGGCTGTCCTTTCTCCACTGTACATTCCTGCCTCCTTTATCAAAGATAAGGTGTCCATATGTGCGTGGGTTTATCTCTGGGCTTTCTATCCTGTTCCACTGATCTATCTTTCTGTTTTTGTGCCAGTACCATACTGTCTTGATTACTGTTGCTTTGTAGTATAGTCTGAAGTCAGGGAGCCTGATTCCTCCAGCTCCTTTTTTCGTTCTCAAGATTGCTTTGGCTATTCGGGGTCTTTTGTGTTTCCATACAAATTGCGAAATTTTTTGTTCTAGTTCTGTGAAAAATGCCAGTGGTAGTTTGATAGGGATTGCATTGAATCTGTAGATTGCTTTGGGTAGTAGAGTCATTTTCACAATGTTGATTCTTCCCATCCAAGAACATGGTATATCTCTCCATCTATTTGTATCATCTTTAATTTCTTTCATCAGTGTCTTATAATTTTCTGCATACAGGTCTTTCGTCTCCTTAGGTAGGTTTATTCCTAGATATTTTATTCTTTTTGTTGCAATGGTAAATGGGAGTGTTTTCTTGATTTCACTTTCAGATTTTTCATTATTAGTATATAGGAATGCCAGAGATTTCTGTGCATTAATTTTGTATCCTGCTACTTTACCAAATTCATTGATTAGCTCTAGTAGTTTTCTGGTAGCATCTTTAGGATTCTCTATGTATAGTATCATGTCATCTGCAAACAGTGACAGCTTGACTTCTTCTTTTCCGATTTGGATTCCTTTTATTTCCTTTTCTTCTCTGATTGCTGTGGCTAAAACTTCCAAAACTATGTTGAATAAGAGTGGTGAGAGTGGGCAACCTTGTCTTTTTCCTGATCTTAGTGGAAATCCTTTCAGTTTTTCACCATTGAGGATGATGTTTGCTGTGGGCTTCTCATATATGGCCCCTATTATGTTGAGGAAAGTTCCCTCTATGCCTACTTTCTGGAGGGTTTTTATCATAAATGGGTGTTGAATTTTGTCGAAAGCTTTCTCTGCATCTATTGAGATGATCATATGGTTTTTCTCCTTCAATTTGTTAATATGGTTTATCACATTGATAGATTTGCGTATACTGAAGAATCCTTGCATTCCTGGAATAAACCCCACTTGATCATGGTGTATGATCCTTTTAATGTGCTGTTGGATTCTGTTTGCTAGTATTTTGTTGAGGATTTTTGCATCTATGTTCATCAGTGATATTGGCCTGTAGTTTTCTTTCTTTGTGACATCCTTGTCTGGTTTTGGTATCAAGGTGATGGTGGCCTCGTAGAAGGAATTTGGGAGTGTTCCTCCCTCTGCCATATTTTGGAAGAGTTCGAGAAGGATAGGTGTTAGCTCTTCTCTAAACGTTTGATAGAATTCACCTGTGAAGCCATCTGGTCCAGGGTTTTTGTTTGTTGGAAGATTTTTAATCACAGTTTCAATTTCAGTGTTTGTGATTGGTCTGTTCATATTTTCTATTTCTTCCTGATTCAGTCTTGGCAGGTTATGCATTTCTAAGAACTTGTCCATTTCTTCCAGGTTGTCCATTTTATTGGCATAGAGTTGCTTGTAGTAATCTCTCATGATTTTTTTTATTTCTGCAGTGTCAGTTGTTATTTCTCCTTTTTCATTTCTAATTCTATTGATTTGAGTCTTCTCCCTTTTTTTCTTGATGAGTCTGGCTAGTGGTTTATCTATTTTGTTTATCTTCTCAAAGAACCAGCTTTTAGTTTTATTGATCTTTGCTATCGTTTCCTTCTTTTCTTTTTCATTTATTTCTGATCTGATTTTTATAATTTCTTTCCTTCTGCTAGCTTTGGGGTTTTTTTGTTCTTCTTTCTCTAATTGCTTGAGGTGCAAGGTTAGGTTGTTTATTCGAGATGTTTCCTGCTTCTTAAGGTGGGCTTGTATTGCTATAAACTTCCCCCTTAGAACTGCTTTTGCCGCATCCCATAGGTTTTGGGTCGTTGTGTCTCCATTGTCATTTGTTTCTAGGTACTTTTTTATTTCCTCTTTGATTTCTTCAGTGATCACTTCATTATTAAGTAGTGTATTGTTTAGCCTCCATGTGTTTGTATTTTTTACAGATCTTTTCCTGTAATTGATATCTAGTCTCATGGCATTGTGGTCAGAAAAGATACTTGATACAATTTCAGTTATCTTAAATTTACCAAGGCTTGATTTGTGACCCAAGATATGATCTATCCTGGAGAATGTTCCATGAGCACTTGAGAAAAATGTGTATTCTGTTGTTTTTGGATGGAGTGTCCTATAAATATCAATTAAGTCCATCTTGTTTAATGTATCATTTAAAGCTTGTGTTTCCTTATTTATTTTCATTTTGGATGATCTGTCCATGGATGAAAGTGGGGTGTTAAAGTCCCCTACTATGAATGTGTTACTGTCGATCTCCCCTTTTATGGCTGTTAATATTTGCCTTATGTATTGAGGTGCTCCTATGTTGGGTGCATAAATATTTACAATTGTTATATCTTCTTCTTGGATAGATCCCTTGATCATTATGTAGTGTCCTTCTTTGTCCCTTTTAATAGTCCTTATTTTAAAGTCTATTTTGTCTGATATGGGAATTGCTACTCCAGCTTTCTTTTGGTTTCCATTTGCATGGAATATCTTTTTCCATCCCCTTACTTTCAGTCTGTATGTGTCTCTAGGTCTGAAGTGGGTCTCTTGTAGACAGCATATATAAGGGTCTTGTTTTTGTATCCATTCAGCCAATCTGTGTCTTTTGGTGGGAGCATTTAGTCCATTTACATTTAAGGTAATTATCGATATGTATGTTCCTATTCCCATTTTCTATATTGTTTTGGGTTCGTTACTATAGGTCGTTTCCTTCTCTTGTGTTTCTTGTCTAGAGAAGTTCCTTTAGCATTTGTTGTAAAGCTGGTTTGGTGGTGCTGAACTCTCTCAGCTTTTGCTTGTCTGTAAAGGTTTTAATTTCTCCATCAAATCTGAATGAGATCCTTGCTGCGTAGAGTAGTCTTGGCTGCAGGTTCTTCTCTTTCTTCACTTTCAGTATGTCCTGCCACTCCCTTCTGGCTTGTAGGGTTTCTGCTGAGAGATCAGCTGTTAACCTTATGGGGATTCCCTTGTGTGTTATTTGTTGTTTTTCCCTTGCTGCTTTTAATATGCTTTCTTTGTATTTAATTTTTGACAGTTTGATTAATATGTGTCTTGGCGTATTTCTCCTTGTATTTATCCTGTATGGGACTCTCTGTGCTTCCTGGACTTGATTAACTATTTCCTTTCCCATATTAGGGAAGTTTTCAACTATAATCTCTTCAAATATTTTCTCAGTCCCTTTCTTTCTTTCTTCTTCTTCTGGAACCCCTATAATTCGAATGTTGGTGCGTTTCATGTTGTCCCAGAGGTCTCTGAGACTGTCCTCAGTTCTTTTCATTCTTTTATCTTTATTCTGCTCTGCAGTAGTTATTTCCACTACTTTATCTTCCAGGTCACTTATCCGTTCTTCTGCCTCAGTTATTCTGCTATTGATCCTATCTAGAGTACTTTTTATTTCATTTATTGCGTTGTTCATCGTTGCTTGTTTCATCTTTAGTTCTTGTAGGTCCTTGTTAACTGTTTCTTGCATTTTGTCCATTCTACTTCCAAGATTTCGGATCATCCTTACTGTCATTATTCTGAATTCTTTTTCAGGTAGATTGCCTATTTCCTCTTCATTTGTTAGGTCTGGTAGGTTTTTATCTTGCTCCTTCATCTGCTGTGTGTTTTTCTGTCTTCTCATTTTGCTTATCTTACTGTGTTTGGGGTCTCCTTTTTGCAGGCTGCACGTTCGTAGTTCCCGTTGTTTTTGATGTCTGTCTGCAGTGGCTAAGGTTGTTTCAGTGGGTTGTGTAGGCTTCCTGGTGGAGGGGACTAGTGCCTGTGTTGTGCTGGATGAGGCTGGATCTTGTCTCTCTAGTGGGCAGGTTCACGTCTGGTGGTGTGTTTTGGGGTGTCTGTGGCCTTATTATGATTTTAGGCAGCCTCTCTGCTAATGGGTGGGGTTGTGTTCCTGTTTTGCTAGTTGTTTGGCATAGGTTGTCCAGCACTGTGGCTTGCTGGTCGTTGAGTGAAGCTGGGTGCTGGTGTTAAGATGGAGGTCTCTGGGAGATTTCCACCATTTAATATTATGTGGAGCTGGGAGGTCTCTTGTTGACCAGTGTCCTGAAGTTGGCTCTCCTACCTCAGAGGCAGAGCCCTGACTCCTGGGCTGGAGCACCAAGAGCCTTTCATCCACATGGCTCAGAATAAAAGGGAGAAAAAGTAGAGAGAATTGGTAGAAGTATGAGGAAAGAAAGAGAGAAAGGAGGAAAGGAAGGAAGGAAGAAAGAAGGAAAGAAAGGAGGGAGGGAGGGAGGAAGGAAGGAAGGAGGGAAAGAAGGAAAAAAGACAGAAAGAAAGAAGATACAGTAAAAATAAAATAAAGTATAATATAGTTATAGAATTAAAAAATATTTAGAAAAAAAAAAAGGGACGGATAGAACCTTAGGACAAATGTTGGGAGCAAAGCTATACAGAGAAAATCTTACACAGGAGCATACACATACACCTTCACAAAAAGAGGTAAAGGGGGAAAAATCATAAATCTTGCTCTCAGAGACCACCTCCTTAATTTGGGGTGATTTGTAGTCTAAAGGAGGGAAGGAAGGAAGGAAAGAAAGAAAGAAAGAAAGAAGGTAAAGTATAATAAATTTATCACAATTAAAATTAATTATTAAGAAAAAAAATTTAAAAAAATACCATGGCCGGATAGAGCCCTAGGACAAATGGTGGAAGCAAGAGTATACAGACAAGATCTCACACAGAAGCATACACGTACACATTCACAAAAAGAGGAAAAGGGAAAAAAATCATAGATCTTGCTCCTAAATTCCCCCTCTTCAATTTGGATTCATTCCTTGTCTATTCAGGTATTCCACAGATGCAGGGTACATCAAGTTGATTGTGGAGCTTTAATCCGCTGCTTCTGTGGCTGCTGGGAGAGATTTCCCTCTCTCTTCTTTGTTCTCACAGCTCACAGGAGCTCAGCTTTGGATTTGGCCCTGCCTCTGTGTGTAGGTCGCTGGAGGGCGTCTGTTGTTTGCTCCGACAGGACGGGGTTAAAGGAGCCGCTGATTCGGGGGCTCCGGCTCACTCAGGCCGGGGGTTGGGGGATGGGGGAAGGAGGGCCACTGCGTGCGGGGCGGGCCTGCGGCGGCAGAGGAGGCCGGCGTGACGTTGCACCAGCCTGAGGCCCGCCGTGCGTTGTCCCGGGGAAGTTGTCCCCGGATCCCGGGAACCTGGCAGTGGCGGGCTGCACAGGCTCCGCGGAAGAGGGTTGTGGAGAGTGACCTGTGCTCGCACACAGGCCCCTTGGTGGCGGCAGCAGCAGCCTTAGCGTCTCCCGCCCGTCTCTGGGGTCCGCGGTCTCAGCCGCGGCTCGCACCCGTCTCTGGGGTTTGTGCTTTCAGCCGCGGCTCGCGCCCGCCTCTGGGGTTCGTGCTTTTAGCCGCGACTCGCGCCTGTCTCTGGGGTTCGCGCTTTTAGCCGCGGCTCGCGCCGGTCTCTGGAGATCCTTTAAGCAGCGCTCTTAAACCCCTCTCCTCGCGTACCAGGAAACAAAGAGGGAAGAAAAAGTCTCTTGCCTCTTCGGCAGGTGCAGGCTTTTCCCCGAACTCCCTCCCGGCTAGTCGTGGTGCACTAACCCCTTCAGGCTATGTTCAAGCCACCAACCCCAGTCCTCTCCCTGAGCTCTGTCCAAAACTGAAACCCGAGCCTCAGCTCGCAGCCCCTCCCGCCCCGGCGGGTGAGCAGACAAGCCTCTCGGGTTGGTGAGTGCCGGTCAGCACCGATCCTCTGTGCAGGAATCTCCCCGCTTTGCCCTCCGCACCCGTCGCTGTGCACTACTCCGCGGTCCCGAAACTGCCCCCTCCGCCTCCCGCAGTCTCCGCCCGCGGAGGGGCTTCCTAGTGTGTGGAAACTTTTCCTCCTTCACAGCTCCCTCCCACTGGTGCAGGTGCCGTCCTTATTCTTTTGTCTCTGTTTTTTCTTTTGCCCTACCCAGGTACGTGGGGAGTTTCTTGCCTTTTGGGAGGTCTGAGGTCTTCTGCCAGCCTTCAGTAGGAGTTCTGTAGGAGTTGTTCCACGTGTGGATGTATTTCTGGTGTATCCGTGGGGAGGAAGGCAATCTCCGCGTCTTACTCTTCCGCCATCTTCAAGGTCCCCCCCCCAACATCATTTTCAATGGTGAAAAACTGAAGCCATTTCCTCTAAGATCAGGAAGAAGACAAGGTTGCCCACTCTCACCACCATTATTCAACATAGTTTTGGAAGTTCTAGCCAGCAATAAGAGAAGGAAAAGAAATAAAAGGAATCTAAATAAGAAAAGAAGAATTAAAATTGGCACTTTGCTGATGACATGACACTATACACATAGAATTCTAAAGATGTTACCAGAAAAATATGACAGCTAATCAATGAATGTGGCAAAGTAGCAGGATACAAAATTAATGCACAGAAATCTCTGGCATTCTTATACACTAAGGATGACAAATCTGAAAGAGAAATTAAGGAAACACTCCCATTTACCATTTCAACAAAAGGAATAAAATACCTAGGAATAAACCTAACTAAGGAGACAAGAGACCTTTATGCAGAAAACTATAAGATACTGATGAAAGAAATTAAAGATGATAAAAAAAAGGTGGAGAGATATACCATGTTCATGGATTGGAAGAATCAACATTGTGAAAATGACTATACTACCCAAAGCAATCTACAGATTCAGTGCAATCCCTATCAAACTAACAATGACATTTTTCACAGAACAAAAAAAAAAATTTCACAATATGTATGGAAACACAAAAGACCCTGAATAGCCAAAGCAATCTTGAGAAATATAAACAGAGCTGGAGGAATCAGGCTCCCTGACTTCAGGCTATACTATAAAGTTACAGTAATCAAGACAGCATGGTATTGGCACAAAAACAGAAATATAGATCAATGGAAAAGGATAGAAAATCCAGAGATAAACCCATACACATATGGTCACTTTATTTTTGATAAAGGAGGCAAGAATGTGCAGTGGAGAAAAGACAGCCTCTTCAATAAGTGGTGCTGGGAAAACTGGACAGCCACATGTAAAAGAATTAAATTAGAACACTCCCTAACACCATACACAAAAATAAACTCCAAATGGATTAAAGACCTAAATATAAGGCTGACACTATAAAACTCTTAGAGGAAAACACAGGCAGAACACTCTATGACATAAATCACAGCAAGATCCTTTTTGACACACCTCCTAGAGGAATGGAAATAAAAACAAAAATAAACAAATGGGACCTAATAAACTCAAAAGCTTTTGCACAACAAAGGAGACCATAAAGAAGACAAAAATACAACCCTCAGAATGGGAGAAAATATTTGCAAATGAAGCATCTGACAAAGGATTTATCTCCAAATTTTACAAACAGCTCAATATCAAAGAAACAAACAACCCAACCCAAAAATGGGCAGAAGACTTAAACAGACATTTCTCCAAAGAAGATTTACAGATAGGTGAGAAACACATGAAAGAATGCTCATCACTAATCATTAGAGAAATGCAAAGCAAAACTACAATGAGGTATCACCTCACACCCGTCAGAATGGCCATCATCAAAAAATCTACAAACAATAAATCCTGGAGAGGGTGTGGAGAAAAGGGAACCCTCTTGCACTGTTGGTGGGAATGTAAATTGATACAGCCACTATGGAGAACAGTATGGAGGTTCCTTAAAAAACTAAATATAGAACTACCATATGACCCAGTAATCCCACTGCTGGGCATATACCTTGAGAAAACCATAATTCAAAAAGAGTCATGTACCCAATGTTCATTGCAGCTCCATTTACAATAGCCAGGACATGGAAGCAACCTAAGTGTCCATTGACAGTTGAATGGATAAAGAAGATGTGGCACATATATACAATGGAATATTACTCAGCCATAAAAAGAAAAAAATTGAGTTTTTTGTAGTGAGGTGGATTGATCTAGAGTCTTTCATACAGAGTGAAGTAAGTCAGAAGAGAAAAACAAATACCGTATGATAACACGTGTATATGGAATCTAAAAAAAAAAAGGTTATGAAGAACCTAGGGGCAGGACAGGAATAAATATGCAGATGTAGAGGATTGACTTGACAACACAGGGAGGGTGAAGGGTAAGATGGGAAAAAATGAGAGAGTGGCATGGACTAATATATACTACCAAATGTAAAATAGCTAATGGGAAGCAGCCGCATAGCACAGGGAGTTCAGCTCAGTGCTTTGTGACCACTTAGTGGGGTGGGATAGAGAGTGTGGGAGGGAGACACAAGAGGGAGGAGATATGGGTATATATGTATATGTATGGCTGATTCACTTTGTTATACAGCAGAAAGTAACACACCGTTGTAAAGCAATTATACTCCAATAAAGATGTTTTGATTGATTGATTAATTAATTAAAGGTTAGTCATTGGAGAACACTCTGAGCTAATCAATACTGGGAAATTCAGACAGAGAGGCATGCCACAGGCACTTGGAAGTTTGGATATGACTAGGTACCTGGGTCCCAACCTCTATTCAAGAATAAAGCCCCAAATTATGAGGCAAGGGTGCAGGTGGTATAACATAAATATGAGGAGACTAGCCATAGACAACCTAGTCTTAGAACAAGAATTTCTTAGAAGAAACAAAAGACAGACTATAAGTTACCCAAACTAAAGTCAAAGACTATTAAACAGACTTGAACTCTCACATTATGACAAGACCAGCACTAATGGTGAATTGAGAAGAATTCTCAAAAAGATGTGCAGTGGATATTTTAGTGATTCCTACCTCTGGTCAATTTTGATTCCAGAAATTGGAAAATATATGACTGCAACTTCAGGAAGGGATCAAGTGGCTCTAGCTTTGGAGAGATGGAAGGGTGTTGTGATTGTGAATAGTCAGGGACTTGTCAATAAATAGCCATAGGATGGTGGTGATGAGACACAAAAGAAAGTAAGTAAATACAACCTGAGTGAGCTCAGAAGTGGGTTTTCCCCAGTCAAGTCTCCAGTGACTCCTTGAGATCCTATACAGAAATCCCAGAAAACCCATGGTTCGACTTTATCCCACAGAAATGGAAATAATGTGTGTTGTTTTAATCCACTAAGTTTGAAGTAATTTTTAAACCAGTAATACATATCTAATACAGTGAGTGGTCTTATTTGGAGTCACACATACATAATAATTATCTGATAATTCAAGTAAAAAATCCTGCTCAAGAAGGTGTGAAGGCAGAAATGGCAGAAAAACTCCACATTTTGGAGTTCCAAATCTGGCAGTGATACCTGTGACATAGAAAGATGTACGACTGCATCAAGGGTGAGCTCAAAGGCAAAATTTTATGGTAGGGAAAATTGGCCATTGATGCCTTTGCTTGATTTGGGGTATTTTTCTTTTTCTTTCTCTATTTTACCTTCTTATCCAAGTAATACACATTTTTTGTAGCCATTAATGAATTTATGAATGATAAAAAGTCTGATGTGTTTGAGTTATAAAAATCTTTTCTTGTTATTGACAAGTATTAGGGTTCAGATGTTAAATACACTTGTAAGAGACAGAGAAATTGTAGAGTCAGAGCAAAACACACACAGATAGAGAAAACAGAGACAGGGAGACAGATGGACAGAGGCAGAAGGAGAGACAGAGAGAAGGTAAAAGGTGACCTGGTAGCAGTAAGTACAGGTTTAGGCAAGAAAGAGTAAACCACATTTGAAATGCCCGAAGATGATCCAGGTATGAACAAACCTAAGGAGGAGAAGTCTGTGAATTGGTGAAGGGGCAAAGTGTAGAAGGAAAAGACTAAGATGGCATAATTAGGACTACATTAGGAAGTTACACTGGGCCAGGCCACCTAGGAAGCAACCTGGAGATAAGGAAGGGGAGAGCAGCCTGGAAAGCAGTTTTATTCTAAGCCCCAGAGTGAGACTGAAAACCTAGTAGAAGGGTGTGTATGCCTCACAGACCATGAGCAGAGAGAGTTCAAGCCAGTCTACCTAAGAAGCAAGCCCTGACTGTTCTCTAAATGGAGAAAGAGGTGCTCGCATGAAACAGGTTCCTGGAGGTTGGATGGCAGTTGTTCCTCCTTCATTCATTGACTAACCCACTCACTTAGATATTCAGTGAAGTCTACTGTACAGTGGGCATTATATTAGAGACATGGACATAGAGATTTACAGACATGCCTCTCCTCTTGCAGAGCTTATATTCTCTAGAGGGAGACAGAGAAGTGAACAGTCTATGTGATACAATCACAAGTGCTTTGGCCATATGGCGGAAGCACACAGAGCTGTGGGATCACCTAGAAGAAGTTCCATCCCAAAAGCCAATACTGATGAGTCATGGGAGGCCATCAAGAGGAAAAAACACTTAAGTGGAAAATCAAAGAGCAAGAATTTAGAGAGTAAGGGAGAATGAGGTGGTCTAGGTAGAGAGAAATTAGAGTATTAGAAGGTTTTTAGACCTTGTGGTCTAAAGCAGTGCTTTTCAAACCACTGGTTGTGAAGGACCAGCTTCTTAAATTCCCAATAAATTATCGACCAATACTTTTGTGAAATGCAATAAAAAGTAATTACTAAGAAAATAAAATGACAACATTTTGAGTGCTCAATTTTTAGACTCAATAGACAGAAATCTCTGTCAAACTGCTAGAAGAGCCTCGAAGCATTTATTCCCCATTTTTGTACTTATCTCATTATATAATAATAACAAGCCATTCCTGGACCAGCAAAGAGGACACTTTGAATAGCACTAGCCTATAATATACAAGTAAAGATATGCATTACACAGAGGGGAAAAAATCAGGGAACTCTACTGACTGAAGCATTTTCTGTGTGTAGTTGGCATTCAGACTACTGAAAATCAAGTCTAAAAATTAATTATGCACCTAATTGTATTGTAACAGATGAATCCTCAACACTCCTGTTAACACCAAGGCTAATATTCTGATAGAGACAGTGAGATCCCAGCAACTGGAACAGGGAGAATTGGGAAAAGTTGGGAGAGGAGATGGGGAAATCTTCCCTTTCTACCTCTTCTTCAAAGTACTTTTATTATTTGTTGCCATGAAAACTTCTTAAAATAAACCTTCTGTAGTTCAATTTGATTGACTTGGTTAAACAGAAAATCAAATAAACCACAAAAGCTATCCCCCACACATTTTCTCCATTGCTTTCCAGCTACCTCCTTGAGCTTGGGACTCAGCTCAGGAGCTACCTCTCTGAGATGCTCCCTTTGTTCTCTCAGATGTGTTACATCATGCCCAGGTGCTCACAAAGCACTTTCACTCTCTATTATAACTAGTGCCTCAAATTTGTCTCATATCAGGATGCAACTTCCTTGAATTATTTACCATTCTAAGTTGCTCAAGAGCATAATAGTTAGCATGAAGTAGGTGCTCAATAAATGATTGTTGAATGAATGAATAAATGGGTCTCTAAGTCTAAGCAGGAAGTAATGTTTGATCTTAGAGTAAAGAATGAGTGGGAGTTGTCAAGCCACCAGTTTGGAGAGGAAGGGTGTTCTAAGTGCAGGGAACCACATAAGCAATGGCATGGAGATATTAGATGACGTGTCATGTTTGGGGACTCCCAAGATGTTTGGTTAGAGTCAAGAAAAGAGATAAGTGGGACTTCCCTGGTGGTGCAGTGGTTAAGAATCTGCATGCTAATGCAGGGGACACAGGTTCGAGCCATGGTCCGGGAAGATCCCACATGCCGTGGAGCAACTAAGCCCATGCACGACAACTACTGAGCCTGTGCTCTAGAGCCCATGAGCCACAACTACTAAAGCCCACAGGCCTAGAGCCCATGCTCTGCAACAAGAGAAGCCACAGCAATGAGAAGTCCATGCACAGCAACAAAGACCAAACGCAACCAAAAATAAAATTAATTAATTTTTAAAAAAATTTTAAAAAAGAGTAGGCACTTTTGATGTATATTTTGGAGAGAAGATTATGAAGCATTCAACTTATAATTAAGACCATGAAATTCTATTTAATGTATATGACAGTTGAGATAAATGCCTCCACAGAGTTCATGACTAACCTTACCTTATTTATTTCATGATTCATTTACACACTTATTAATTCTATAATAATTCAATCATGGCATCAAATCTATTTTTGAAGCAAGCAGGATATACGTTTTGAAATAATGTACTCAGTCAGCTAAGAAGCACATCAAACTACCCTCTACTACATGATACATTTCTTCAGCAACTCAGTAGACAAACATTATTTCAGTAAGTGAGCAGGGGAAGGAATGACCTGGCCTCCCAAAGATTTAATCAAGGGAGATTTTCTGGTTTTTTTATTGCTGCATAACAAAAAAAAATTCCCAAACTTAGTGGCTTAAACTGACAATTCCTCATGATTCTGTGAGTTAACTGTTTACAGCTGTGCAGTTCTCATTCCCGCTCTTATGTGGCTGTAGTCAGATGTTTACTGGGGCTGGTCATTGCAGGCTTCTTCACTCACATGTCTGGTGCCTGGCTGGAAGGGTGGAAACAGCCTGACCCCCTACAATGCAGCCTCTCCATCTGGCTGACTTGGTCTTCCTAATAGCATGTAGCCTCAGCAGAGGTAGATTTTTGAGTGAAGGCTGCCAATCTCCTAAGGCACTATGTCATTTCTGCTTTTTTCTGATGATCAAAGCCGTCATAGAATTCACCCAGATTTAAGAGGAAAGGACATAGACCTTTCAAAAGCTGGGGGGAATAGAATGCCAAAAATTTGAGGCCATATTTTTTTATCTGCCACATAGATATTTAAAGATTTGTACAAACTTGATCCCTGCAAGGTCAGTTGTAAACACACCTCTTTGGGAAGAGTCTTCCCTGGAGCATGAACATGGCAGTGATAGATCTGTTGATATCCAGAATTTGAATCCTAAGTGATTATATCAGTAAAGCTTTCCCAACAAGATTAATGGGGTGGTATTACATTGTCATTAGCTAAACCAAAATTTGGTTATGCAAGATACTTGACTTTAGGGCACAGTTTATCTCTCTTGGAGACATGCCATTTTAACAATTATTCTTAGAATCACATTTAACTTGGGTGATGATGATTGTGCAGGAACACCTGACCACATGGCTGTCTCCTGGGCAAAGCTCCTAAACTGATAAAGGACATGATTCAATGTATAGTTTATAATGTGAATTCAACTGAAAATATTTTTCTCTTTTTCTCTCATTGCAGTTTCCTCAAGAGTTACATTCCTTTAGGAACTTGAAATCCACTTTGAATGCTCTCACTCTATCCCTTGAATCATTTTCCAGTTGTTTTGCTTTTAAGAAATAAAACAACCTAGGATTTCTCAATTTTCCCATCTTTCACATGGAGTTTAATTAGATGATTTTTAAAAAGATCTCTTGAAACTCTAAGAAGAATGAACACTCATTGAGAAATGTGTTTCAGTGTGACAAACCATGAACTACAGATACATCACACACATTGTTCCATTTAACTCTCCCAAAAACCTTTTTTTTGGAAGATATTTTTATCATTCTTCCTATTCTCCAGTCAAGGAGACCAATCTCCATAGAGAGATTAACCGGCCAAGTTCTTCATACCTAGTTGAGAAGAGACTTAGGATTCAAAATTTTATCTTCCTCTCCCCAAAATCTTAATCCTCTTACTTCAAAATGTTGCCTTCCATCCAACAAATTATGAGCCTATGATTATGAAATTATTCAGCATTTACAATGAAGCTACTTACAGTATCAATCACTCAGGGTTTCTATGATATATGTTCTATGTTTTTGGTACTTTAGTTTATATTCTCTCTTTTTATGCCAGAAAGACACTTTATGTACAACATTTCTCCTTTATATACCTGATCACAGAGAAAATCTATTAGGGAAATTATAATAATTATAGTTTTTATTAGCACAACTCAAAAAGTATTCATCAGTACAGTTACGCTTTAAAAAATTTGGTGGGTGAAGCATTATAAGTTCCTTTTTACAACTGAGCATCAGATAGGTTAAGGAAATTCTCCACGTTTGTGAAGTTTATAAATGGAGGAGCTGGAACTTAAACCTAGGCCCTTTGACTCTAATCCTGTGCTTTTTCAAGGCTGCTGCTTGGAAGGTGTAAAAGAACCACCTCCATCCTCACACATGCACAGCTCTCCTCAGACCCAAAGTCATTATTTGAGGGAACAAAGCACAAAAACCAGAAAGAACATTGACTTTGAAGTCAGTTCAGCTGTGTTGCTCCCATCCCAACTGGGGAGGATAATCTAAGTCTTGATTTTTCCTCACCTGTCAAAAAGATCAACTGGTACCTTTCCTCTAGGTGCCTAGTGAGAAACAGGCTTCTCTCATCATGCCACAGATGTCCTCTGGATCTTGGCTTCCCACATATTGTTGCCACTGAGCTGGAAAGTGGAGCAGGATTCTCCAGACTGAAGGGCTGCTCCTTCTCCTCTGATGCTTTTCCAAACCTTTACCTCAACCCTCCCACTGCAGGACATGGAGGATGAGATATTCAGGTGGTCTTGAGATTTCCAAAGGGCAGAGACATGTTGCCTTGAAGGAGTTTTACTTTCCATCCTGGAAACCAATCTAAGTCTAGAGATGACAAAGCATCTAGCTTCCTTCTTGACAAATTTCAGAAAAATTAGAAGGCAAAGTAATACAAACTACTATCTCAATAAATTATGCTGTTCCTATGCTTTTAAATTCATATATCCCCAGAAAACAAAACTATATGTGCATAAATATATGTCTGTATATATGTATACATACACACACACAGAGTGCCCACCTATAAATTCATATATGTGTGTGTGGAAATATAGAAATAAATATGCAGATACACAAATAAGTAGCCATTAATATACATATATGCAGAAGCTGAAAGTAACTATGATCTCAGATGGGGCTTACAAAGCCAGGGAGAATAATAAGCCACTAATGTGCTTGTGCAGTTTCATGGAGAGAGCCACTTGTGGGATCTTAGCCATGGCCTGGGAGGGGTTTTCTCTGAAAATGATTATGCCCTATTCACTCTTTCTATACATCTTCAGCTCCAGAACAGACTGTTCTCCCTTTGAGGAGAGCATAGTCTGGCATCTGTTCTTCCTCAGGTACCATGCTTTTCCTGAGGTGGAGAGCACTGGCCTTTCTAGAGGTCCAATTTTACCCACTGTTAACACCTAATATTTTAAGATATAATTGTGGGTTTTAGGAGTATGGGAATTCTCTGTCCTTTAGCTTACAATGTGATTACTTGGTAAATTAAAAATCATAATAATTGCAAATTAAATAAAAATAGATGCAGATAAATTAAAAAATTATTTTAAAATATTAGCATGTATTTGTGACAGGCACCATCTTGAATTCCTTGCATATAAACAATACCTATAGAAAATAATGGTAATATCATAAAAATAGTAATGAGAAATTGGTAAACATTAGAAGTTACTTCCCCTTTCAGTTGAACTTGGAGATAAAAAATCACCCATGGGAAACACAAAGACCATATTTAACCTACTTCCTGAGATTACATGAATCTCTAAAAATTTACACAATGTGGGTTGTAGAACTAGAATTTCCTCTCCATGTCCCTTAACTTCTATCTCTAACCCCAAACCATATTTATATTTAGTCAAGTTTCAGTGTTTGAAAAAGTTTGGAGATTATTCAATTTTATCATCTCTCCTGGATTCCACAGAAGAATGTCAGACAGATCACAGGAACTATTAGACAGCAAGTGGTATTTTCCAAAATTTAACAAACTATATAAACACTCAACACCTTTAAGTTTTCTTTAGTTAAATCTCCAAAGAATGCCAGGTGGAAAACTCATGTCCATTTTGCCAAGATCTGTTACTGTTAATAAGAAGCTAGCTAGCCAAGATAAAGTCCCCCAGAATGTGGCATGCTCAGGAGAATAGAGATAATGGATTTATGGAAATTAGTACTGTAAAGGCTGAACGTGGCATTACCATTACTGTACTCTTGAGAAAATTTCCTGGCAAACATACACTTGTTTTATCGGTCAGGGTCCAAAGAGGAGACAGAAACTGTATAGTAATTTGAACAGGGAAAGTTTAATATAAAGAATTATTAACTATTAAAGAGGGCTGAGTCATGAAAGATTGGCCAGTGAGAAGTAAGGAGAACTCTAAAGAATACATGAATAACAGATACAATCTATGTCAACAGCTGAGATAGAGCTCCAAATGATTTCTCTCACTTGAAGACTTCAATCCAAATCTCACTGTAGAGGACGTGGCTGCAGCTTACTGGATGGTAGAGAAGTTGCTGAGGTGGTATACCAGTAACTTTCTGGAACTTTCCAGGGACTTTCTAGAAAGCTGCCCAAGGGGGTGCCATGGGATACTGTTTACAAGGAAGAGCCTTGGGAGGCATTCTACCACAAACCTAACTGAAGGAATGTCATGGAAAACTACTGGCCACTGGGTCATATCAGCAGGAGTCAGACTTGGAGAATGCACACACCACAGGAGCTGGTCACCGGGGAGGACACACACACTGCAGAACCTGGAGAGAGAAGCACACCAGAAACAAGAAAAGAGACTGAAGAGGTCTCTTCCAATGTCCCTGCTGAGCCCACTACTGGCACAACTGAATACGATGCTAGCCAACAAAAGAGAACTATTTACTGGGATCATCTCCATTATTGTATAACAAGCACTGATGGGTAAAAATGTATCTAACAAGCAGTGAATTGATAAATGGTTCAGTCCGTTTCACTGGCTACTCAGGTTCCATATGTACTCTTCTACACATAGTTGAATTTTCACACGACAATGAAGCAACATTTTTATTTCCACCTAATAAGATGAAGTTATCTTTCTTGCAAGCGAAGAAGTATGTAACCTCTTCCCCAAAATGAGGAACTACACAGTCCCAACAGTACTTGTATCCATTGCTGTCTGTACTTATTATTCCTGTCACAGAATATCTCTTACCTAAAGACTAAATGGTAAAGTTGACTTTCGACAACTTGTACTTAAAATAAAAATGGAAAGGAGAGATAAGAAAAAATGGTTAGCATATACAAATAAACACATACAGACAAGCAAAGAGAAAACAGGTGAAGCTACTATAATCATCTATCTTCCCTTAACAATTCATTCAAAAGCCAAGATGTCTGCATTTTTTCCTGATATGCACTGAGAGCTTGGTTTCTTGCTTTGTGCTCCAAAGACCCGAGTTTCACTCCTTCCTCTACTACTTACTGGCTGTGCAATCTCAGGCAAGTACCTTAATTTCTGTGAGGGGTTCTTTATCTATAAAATGTGACTAATAGTATCTGCCCTAATTGATTTATAGTATTGTTGCACAGACAGACTTAAGATCATGTTTGTAAAAGGTGTAAAGCCCTAAATATGTTAAATATTTTTGCTTTCATCTAGTGCACATTTGATCAAGTGTTGAGTAATTGAAGAAAAACAATAGCTCAAACCAGTTGGCATTATAATAAATTAGAACTGAGAAAAATAAAATAAAATAAAATAAAATAAAAAAATAAAAATAGAATGCATACAAATCTTATAGTTTTTTGTATTGTGTAATATTCCTCTTTGTCAAAAAACAGAAGCAAATTTAGCAAAATAGAACATAATCTGATTCGTCATCTAAACATGATTCACAGAAAACAGATCTGAAGGTAAGAGATAAACATACAACCAAAGACACACAAACAAGCAAGTGATAGTCTGGTCATTACAGCATGACAAAGATCTCAGAGGTGTCCTGAGCATCCTCATATATCTCAAACCCTTGTGCACAGGGTTGGGGGCTGGGAGAGGCTGGCTCTGACTAATCTCAGCTGAGCCATACTACAAGCCATTTTAGTTTGAACTTCTTAGGAAGAGCTACACTTAAGAGATATTTTGGCTTGTACAAGGACCGTGGTTTCTGTCTGTACTGATATGCCATAAATCTGCATATCGTACTGATTGTTTGATAAATTACACAAAAGAGGAAATATTGTCAGCATGAAAATGAACAAAGTGTGCAGTCAAAGCTGACATGAAATGACCTTGGGAAAGGATATCAAGCCTTATGTACAATGTCTCACTCAGACCATTCAGTCAACATACACTCATTCTCTCTACGATATTTTAAGCAATTATTCATCCTTAAGAAGATAAAATAAACTAATCTAATCATAGAGTAAGGTATTTTTGCAAGTAATTGAACCTGAAAAATCCATCCCTTCATCTGTTCCTTCACTCAGTCAATAGTTATGGATCATCTCCTAAGTACCAGATGGTGAAGTGGAGGGAGGGAGTATAAACTCTCTTTGCAGAAAAAATGTTGTTATGAAGGAAAAAAGAGAGACAGAGAAGTAGCTTGAAGGGGAAGTATGATCCTGGAAAGTTTCTTTTAGGATTAAAGAGGACAAGGATAAGAAGGGGAAGAAAGAGAAAAAATATTCATTGAAAAGATATTGATTAATGTAGCAAAAATAGAAAATTACTAATAGATGGAGTAAACTACCAGAGCAAATGAAATAGCAATAATAAAATCTTCTAAAAGACTTCTGATTCCAGGTACAGACAAGCAACTTGCTTCTTATCATCACGTGACCACCCTGAGGAGCAAATGTGAATCCGAGGAGCACAAACATTTCTGATCTCAGGTGAATTTGAATGAGAAATCCTGGACAGTGGGAGACAATAGAGGGAGGAAGGAGGTCCAGAGGATTCACATTAAGGTGGGAAAGTGAGGGTGACTCAACAGGAGTTGCAGTCCTTTGGGTCTCTCTAGTTTGGCTGTGACACACTTTAAACCAGCAGGGACCTTTCCACAGCAACCGTTGGGGATTACAGGATCCTAGAAGCAAGTAGCTCAATCATCGCACTTCCCTGTGGGACTGTGAGGCATGAGTGAGAGCACACTTTGAGGGCCCAAGGGTGATTTTATGGCACCTCTCCTTCCTTAAAAAAAAAAAAACAACAGATCTGGACAGCAGTCAACATGGTAAAATCAGATTTTCCTCAAGAGCTATTGCAATAGGGGGAGAGAGAATTGGTATAGAACTAGGCTTGATTCTGAATACAGCATGGACAAGGGGGTATTTATAGCCAAAGAGCAGTGTGGACGTCAGTGGATAGAAAATTATTAAAAGGAAGCATTAAGGTTGAGGGAGATTCTGGTTAAATTGACTTGACAGGATTCTTGCTGAAGGCTGACCAAGGCAATCAAATACTTAGAGATATCGAGGGTAGGGTGTTCTGCTAACCTGACTTTTAGAAGATTCTTGTTACAACTGGACAAAGCAGACCCAAAAAGAATGGACGCCAGGCTTGAGGCCTAGAGGGCTTAGTGGGGTCTGACTAGAGTTGGTCAAAGAGGATCCTTTATCATCTTTCACAGCCAGTAGACAGAACATTTGCCTTGATTCTCAAGAATTGCAATATGGCTCCCTTGCACCAGGCTGCAACAGCATTGTTCCAGTCTGCCCAGTTTTAGCCAACAGTGACAATCAATTTTACCAGCAATGGTGGTGGTGGCAGCAGACTAGCAGTGAGAAACAAATTCTGACCTCAGACAGCATCTTTTTGGAGCAGCTGGGTGAGGAGGGAGATGGTTCTCTCAGCTCTTTCATCTTCATGAAATCCCTCCCAGTGAGATAGTAATATCCGTGAATGTCTTAATGACCACTGCAGAGGAGTTCCTTTAGGGGAAAATCATAAAATGGAAATAAGAATTCTGTCCTTTAAGAAAAAAAAGTGAAGAGGAATCTTAGATAATTAAATGAAATGTTTGCAAAGCGCTCCACTAATGAAAGCTATACAACAATACTTGGGCCTTTGAATTCAGGCAGAAAAAGCAAGGTAGAGCAAATATTGTACCCACGGGATGCCCAAATGATACTGCATCTAGTATTAGGGTGAGGAGTGAATTTTCCAGGCAAGCAGAAGGATGATAAGAGCACTGAGACTAGGAAGATAAATCTAAACTGTGCCCATGTGTTTTTACAGTCTTAGGAAGCCTGGACTGCCACACATTACACAAGCAAAGGCAAGGAGAAGGGGTCTACCACTTAACAGAACACCTTCCACATTCTAACCTTTATGATCTGTACTTTACCAGTAAGTAACTTCCCCAAGGTCACAGAGCTGGTGAACTGTGGAAACAAAATTTGAATGAAAGTCAATCTGGTTACAAATTATACCATGCAGTAGTTTCATTTTTCCCTCCTGCGTCCACTGGACCATGTCATAACATACCAAGTGTGATTTCATTTCTTAATTTATCTCCTTCCAGCTGGAGATTTCCATGGTAAAATCTAAAAGGATACCATGTGAAGTAAAGACCTGGTGAGGACTGTAGGGTAAGAACATGTGGCATCAGACCTTTGGTGCCATGGGAAGTCTTCTTCCCTAGTCTCATGGGAATGTGGGAGATAATTGTGCCAATTCTTATTCCTTGTGATATTTTCTGTCACTTAGGAGTGAGAACTTCTAGAATGTGTGAATGTGTTCAGGCCTGGGGACACTGGAGCATAATGAATGAAGACTACCAGAACTCTAGGGTCAGACTGATGAGGGTTCAGCAGCCTTTTCCACATCTCACCTGTGCTGTGATCTTGGGTTACTTACTTAACCTTTTGGAGCATCAACTTCTTACTATTTTTTAAATGGGATCAAATCCCATTTTCTACCACCTGAGTCTTGTAAGGATTAAATGCACAAAGTATACAAAGTCTCAGAGAGTGCACCCAGCACACTGTAGGTATTCACTAATTGTCAATTATCATGTGAAAATGATTGACTAAGGAGTAAATAAAATATGATGAGATGGTATGGGGTGGAGCTTCCTCAACATGACACATCAAATGATGAATGCTTCTGATCAAAGACCATTGGCAAGATTTGCTTAAAACAGAAAAGAAACTCAACCTCAAAATGAGTTGAAAATTTGAAACAGAACCAAATTAAGTTGGACTTCTGAGCATTAAAGAACATTCTATAGTTGATTAAGATGGAACATATGGTATAGGAAGGAATGTAGCATGAGGGCTTCCACACTGTCAGCAGTGAAGAACACCAAGAATAAGAATGGACTGGGGATTATTTAACTAAGGGAAAAGTCAGCAGTCAGCACATGCCCTTACACATTAGAGCTCTCTAGCATGAGCAATTATCCCAAAGATTGTGGCAGCAGGGGAGTGAGAAACCAGAGGTTAGAAGTGGAGGACTAAGTATACCAACCTCCACTCCACCTCAATCAGAGTAAAACTGCTTTAATTTCATCTATGTGGAGGATACATACAAAGGATTTTGCTTGGGCAAAGTGTATAGCAATTAAAAAAACTAGTTACCAAGCACTATATTGAATAACCCCTAGATTTATTGTTGTATGAGTCTTTATTAAACCACAATCATGGTTCCCTGAGTTCACCAGGGGTCCCCTTTCCTATCACCATGGCTACTGAGTGAGACTGGAAATCCCTGGCTGGAAGCACCAGAAGAACTGAGGTGACAGCCCCTCCACGCATACTCCCTCACCTTGGCTGGGAAAGATGGCTTGTGTGCCACCTGTCCTAGAAAATACCTCCTTTCCTGACATCCCTTGCCTTTGCAGGCATCAGAAGTACTCTGTAAAAAAAAAGATTTGATTTCTCCTGAGAAATTCATTCACTTCCCCTTTTCTGCTTGTACTTATGTAATACTCCATTGAGAAGAGGAAGTTGTAGTTAAACACTAAACTGACAGGGAGCAAACTAAATTCTTACCCATCATACATTGGAAGTCCACACGAGTCCATTACCTTGTACTTACTGTGTACAAGGTAATGTTGGGGTCACAAATTTGAGGGCAGAGATTTGTAAAGCCCGTGGAATTCTGTGAAATCAAATGGGCTCAGAAGGAAAGAGGAGGAAGAGGAAGAATACAGCATGAACACTCCCTCTACTTTGCCTGTCGAGTTCATGCTCTCAGAAAAGGAGGTTGGATTGCTGAGAAGGGAGGAGAAACCCTCAGGTTTTTCCCAAAGGGTGGAAAGCAAACCACTGTAGGCACAGATGATAGTACAGGGATAATACTGAATGTGAAATCAAAATACTAATCATGTTTCCATGGATATCATTGCTTAGAATGAGATTATTTTTGAAGCAATCGAATTTTTAAAAAAAAGATTAAAAAAGGATATGGATATGTAGATCTGACAAACCTCCAAGAGGAGGAATGAAGGTTAATGCAGGTCAGGAACCACGGAGCCAGGCCAACTCTACTGTCTCCCCTTGCCCGAGTCTTCCAGGGGAACTAATGTCTGTCTTCTGTGCGATTGTAGCACTTTGTACAAATCTCTTATAGCACAAATTCAACGTACCATGGAAAATGTACTGACCCATTTCTCCTGTCTCCACCTTAGATGACTGGAATACTGAAGATATTAAGTAAATATCTGTTGAATAGATGAATAAATATGTGAATGGATAATTAAATGTAATCTATCCCTGAGGATCAAATATGTTCAAGCCTATGGGGAAAATGTTGTTAAAAGTAATAACAGGGCTTCCCTGGTGGTGCAGTGGTTAAGAGTCCGCCTGCCGATGCAGGGGACACAGGTTCGTGCCTCAGTCCGGGAAGATCCCACATGCTGCGGAGCGGCGGCTAGGCCTGTGAGCCATGGCCGCTGAGCCTGCACGTCCGGAGCCTGTGTTCTGCAATGGGAGAGGCCACAACAGTGAGAGGCCCGCGTACCACAAAAAAAAAAAAAAAAAAGAACCAAGCTCATCAGTGTGAAGGAATACAAGGGAATGGCCCAGTTCATGTGCAGCAGGGCTGTCAGATTTTCTACTGTTACTAATTTTTGCAAATGATTTTGCAATTATTTTGTGCAATTCCTTTCACTACTTCCCTCTCTAGGATGAAAAGCATGTTAGTGAGTTAGAGAAAATAGGTTATTCTGGTTGGCGGCGTGAAAACAGCCTGCAGGGGGTTAGTGCACCACGGCTAGCCGGGACTGAGGCCAGGGAAAAATCTGGACCTGCCGAAGAGGCAAGAGACTTCTTCTTCCCTCTTTGTTTCCTGGTGCATGAGGAGAGGGGATAAAGAGCGCTGCTTAAAGGAGCTCCAGAGACGCGCGTGAGCCGCGGCTGAAAGCGCGGACCCCAGAGACGGGCATGAGACGCTAAGGCTGCTGCTGCCGCCACCAAGAAGCCTGTGTGCGAGCACAGGTCACTATCCACACCCCGCTTCCGGGGAGCCTGTGCAACCTGCCACTGCCAGGGTCCCGGGATCCAGGGACAACTTCCCCGGGAGAACGCACGGCGCGCCTCAGGCTGGTGCAACGTCACTCCGGCCTCTGCTGCCACAGGCTCGTCCAGCACTCCGTACCCCTCCCTGCCCCCGGCCTGAGTGAGCCAGAGTCCCCGAAGCAGATGCTCCTTTAACCCCATCCTGTCTGAGCGAAGAACAAACTCCCTCTGGCGACCTACAAGCAGAGGCGGGGCCAAATCCAAAGCTGAGCCCCCGGAGCTGTGAGAACAAAGAGAACAGGAAATCCCTCCCAGCAGCCTCAGAAGCAGTGGATTAAAGCTCCACAAACAACTTGATGTACCCTGCATCTGTGGAATACATGAATAGACAACGAATCATCCCAAATTGAGGAGGTGGACTTTGAGAGCAAGATTTATTATTTTTTCCCCTTTTCCTCTTTTTGTGAGTGTGTATGTGTATGCTTCTGTGTGAGATTTTGTCTGTATAGCTTTGCTTCCACCATTTGTCCTAGGGTTCTATCCGTCCGTTTTTTGTGTGTGTTTGTTTTTTCTTTTAAAAAATTTTATTTCTTAATAATTATTTTTTATTTAATAACTTTATTTTATCTTACTTTATTTTATTTTATCATCTTTCTTTTCTTTCTTTCTTTCTTTCTTTACTTCTACTTTTTCTCCATTTTATTCTGAGCTGTGTGGATAAAAGGCTCTTAGTGCTGCAGCCAGGAGTCAGTGCTATGCCTCTGAGGTGGGAGAGCCAACTTCAGGACACTGGACCACAAGAGACCTCCCAGCTCCACATAATATCAAACGGCGAAAATCTCCCAGAGATCTCCATCTCAACACCAGCACCCAGCTTCACTCAACGACCAGCAAGCTACAGTGCTGGACACCCTATGCCAAACAACTAGCAAGACAGGAACACAATCCCACCCATTAGAAGAGAGGCTGCCTAAAATCATACTAAATCCACAGACACCCCAAAACGCACCACCAGACGTGGACCTGCCCTCCAGAAAGACAAGATCCAGCCTCATCCACCAGAACACAGGCACTAGTGCCCTCCACCAGGAAACCTACACAACCCACTGAACCAACTGTACCCACTGGAGGCAGACACCAAAAACAACGGGAACTAAGAACCTGAAGCCTGCAAAAAGGAGACCCCAAACACAGTAAGATAAGCAAAATGAGAAGACAGGAAAACACGCAGCCGATGAAGGAGCAAGATAAAAATGCACCAGACCTAACAAATGAAGAGGAAATAGGCAGTCTACCTGAAAAAGAATTCAGAATAATGATAGTAAAGATGATCCAAAATCTTGGAAATAGAATAGACAAAATGCAAGAAACATTAAACAAGGACTTAAAAGAACTAAAGATGAAACAAACAACCATGAACAACACAATAAATAAAATTAAAAATACTCTAGAGGGGATCAGTAGCAGAATAACTGAGGCAGAAGAATGGATAAGTGACCTGGAAGATAAAATAGTGGAAATAACTACTGCAGAGCAGAATAAATGAAAAAGAATGAAAAGAATTGAGGACAGTTTCAGAGACCTCTGGGACAACATTAAACGCACCAACATGCGAATTACAGGGGTTCCAGAAGAAGAAGAGAAAAAGAAAGGGACTGAGAAAATATTTGAACAGATTATAGTTGAAAACTTTCCTAATATGGGAAAGGAAATAGTTAATCAAGTCCAGGAAGCACAGAGAGTCTCATACAGGATAAATCCAAGGAGAAATACGCCAAGACACATATTAATCAAACTGTCAAAAATTAAATACAAAGAAAACATATTAAAAGCAGCAACGGAAAAATAACATACAAGGGAATCCCCATAAGGTTAACAGCTGATCTTTCAGCAGAAACTCTGCAAGCTAGAAGGGACTGGCAGGACATATTTAAAGTGATGAAGGAGAAAAACCTACAACCAAGATTACTCTACCGAGCAAGGATCTCATTCAGATTTGATGGAGAAATTAAAATCATTACAGACAAGCAAAAGCTGAGAGAGTTCAGCACCACCAAACCAGCTTTACAACAAATCCTAAAGGAACTTCTCTAGGCAAAAAACACAAGAGAAGGAAAAGGCCTACAATAACGAACCCAAAACAATTAAGAAAATGGGAATAGGAACATACATATCAATAATTACCTTAAATGGAAATGGACAAATGCTCCCACCAAAAGACACAGATTCACTGAATGGATACAAAAACAAGACCCATATATATGCTGTCTACAAGAGACCTACTTCAGACCTAGAGACACATACAGACTAAAAGTAAGGGGATGGAAAAAGATATTCCATGCAAATGGAAACCATAAAGAAGCTGGAGTAGCAATTCTCATATCAGACAAAATTGACTTTAAAATAAAGACTATTAGAAGAAACAAAGAAGGACACTACATAATGATCAAAGGATCGATCCAAGAAGAAGATATAACAATTGTAAATATTTATGCACCCAACATAGGAGCACCTCAATACATAAGGCAAATACTAACAGCCATAAAAGGGGAGATCGACAGTAACACATTCATAGTAAGGGACTTTAATATCCTACTTTCACCATTGCACAGAACATCCAAAATAAAAATAAATAAGGAAACAAAAGCCTTAAATGTACACTAAACAAGATAGACTTAATTGATATTTATTGGACATCCCATCCAAAAACAACAGAATACAAATTTTTCTCAAGTGCTCATGGAACACTCTCCAGGATAGATCATATCTTGGGTCACAAATCAAGCCTCGGTAAATTTTAAAAACTTGACATTGTATCAAGTATCTTTTCCGACCACAATGCTTGAGACTAGATATCCATTACAGGAAAAGATCTGTAAAAAATACAAACACATGGAGGCTAAACAATACTTAAAAACTAAGTGATCACTGAAGAAATCAAAGAGGAAATAAAAAAATACCTAGAAACAAATGACAATGGAGACACAATGACCCAAAACCTATGCGATGCAGCAAAAGTAGTTCTAAGAGGGAAGTTTATAGCAATACAATCTTACCTTAAGAAACAGGAAACATCTCGAATAAACAACCTAATCTTGCACCTAAAGCAATTAGAGAAAGAAGAAAAAATAAACCCCAAAGTTAGCAGAAGGAAAGAAATCATAAAAATCAGATCAGAAATAAATGAAAAAGAATGAAGGAAACATTAGCAAAGATCAATACAACTAAAAGCTGATTCTTTGAGAAGATACACAAAATCGATAAACCATTAGCCAGACTCATCAAGAAAAAAAGTGAGAAGACTCAAATCAATAGAATTAGAAATGAAAAAGGAGAAGTAACAACTGACACTGAAGAAATAAAAAAGATCATGAGAGATTGCTACAAGCAACTCTATGCCAATAAAATGGACAACCTGGAAAAATGGACAAATTCTTAGAAATGCACAACCTGCCAAGACCGAATCAGGAAGAAATAGAAAATATGAACAGACCAATCACAAGCACTGATATTGAAACTGTGATTAAAAATCTTCCAACAAACAAAAGACCAGGACCGGATGGCTTCACAGGCGAATTCTATCAAACATTTAGAGAAGAGCTAACACCTATCCTTCTCAAACTCTTCCAAAATATAGCAGAGGGAGGAACACTCCCAAACTCATTCTACAAGGCCACCATCACCATGATACCAAAACCAGACAAGGATGTCACAAGGAAAAAAAACTACAGGCCAATATCACTGATGAACATAGATGCAAAAATCCTCAACAAAATACTAGCAAACAAAATCGAACAGCACATTAAAAGGATCATACACCATGATCAAGTGGGGTTTATTCCAGGAATGCAAGGATTCTTCAATGTACGCAAATCAATCAACGTGATACACCATAGTAATGAATTGAAGGAGAAAAACCATATGATCATCTCAATAGATGCGGAGAAAGCTTTTGACAAAATTCAACACCCATTTATGATAAAAACCCTGCAGAAAGTAGGCATAGAGAGAACTTTCCTCAACATAATAAAGACCATATATGACAAACCTACAGCCAACATCATCCTCAATGGTGAAAAAGTGAAAGCATTTCCACTAAGATCAGGAACAAGACAAGGTTGCCCACTCTCACCACTCTTATTCAACATAGTTTTGGAAGTTTTAGCCACAACAATCAGAGAAGAAAAGGAAATAAAAGAATCCAAATCAGAAAAGATGAAGTAAAGCTGTCAGTGTTTGCAGATGACATGATACTATACATAGAGAATCCTAAAGCTGCTAGCAGAAAACTACTAGAGCTAATCAATGAATCTGGTAAAGTAGCAGGATACAAAATTAATGCACAGAAATCTCTGGCATTCCTGTACTCTAATGATGAAAAATCTGAAAGTGAAATCAAGAAAACACTCCCATTTACCATTGCAACAAAAAGAATAAAATATCTAGGAATAAACCTACCTAAGGAGACAAAAGACCTATTTTCAGAAAATTATAAGACACTGATGAAAGTAATTAAAGATGATACAAAGAGATGGAGAGATATACCATGTTCGTTGATTGGAAGAATCAACATTGTGAAAATGACTCTACTACCCAAAGCAATCTACAGATTCAATGCAATCCCTATCAAACTACCACTGGCATTTTTCACAGAACTAGAACAAAAACTTTCACAATATGTATGGAAACACAAAAGACCCCGAATAGCCAAAGCAATCTTGAGAATGAAAAACGGAGCTGGAGGAATCAGGCTCCCTGACTTCAGATTATACTACAGAGCTACAGTAATCAAGACAGTATGGTACTGGCACAGAAACAGAAAGATAGATCAATGGAACAGGATAGAAAGCCCAGAGATAAACCCTCCCACATATGGTCACCTTATCTTTGATAAAGGAGGCAGGAATACACAGTGGAGAAAGGACAGCCTCTTCAATAAATGGTGCTGGGAAAACTGGAGAGGTACATGTAAAATTATGAGATTAGATCACTCCCCAACACCATACACAAAAATTAGCTCCAAATGGATTAAAGACCTAAATGTAAGGTCAGAAACTAGCAAACTCTTAGAGGAAAACATAGGCAGAACACTCTATGACATAAATCACAGCAAGATCCTTTTTGACCCACCCCCTAGATAAATGGAAATAAAAACAAAAATAAACAACTGGGACCTAATGAAACTTCAAAGCTTTTGCACACCAAGGAAACCATAAATAAGACCAAAAGACAACCCTCAGAATGGGAGCAAATATTTGCAAATGAAGTAACTGACAAAGGATTAATCTCCAAAATTTATAAGCAGCTCATGCAACTCAATAACAAAAAAACAAAGAACCCAATCCAAAAATGGGCAGAAGACCTAAATAGACATTTCTCCAAAGAAGATATACAGACTGCCAACAAACTCATGAAAGAATGCTCAACATCATTAATCATTAGAGAAATGAAAATCAAAACTACAATGAGATATCATCTCACACCAATCAGAATGGCCATCATCAAAAAATCTAGAAACAATAAATGCTGGAGATGGTTTGGAGGAAAGGGAACACTCTTGCACTGCTGGTGGGAATGTGAATTGGTATAGCCACTATGGAGAACAGTATGGAGGTTCCTTAAAAATCTACAAATAGAACTACCATATGACCACGCAACCCCACTACTGGGCATATACCCTGAGAAAACCATAATTCAGAAAGAGTCATGTACCAAAATGTTCATTGCAGCTCTATTTACAATAGCCCAGAGATGGAAACAACCTAAGTGTCCATCATCAGATGAATGGATAAAGAAGATGTGGCACATATATACAATGGAATATTAGCCATAAAAAGAAACGAAATTGATCTATTTGTAATGAGGTGGATGGACCTAGAGTCTGTCATACAGAGTGATGTAAGTCAGAAAGAGAAAGACAAATACCGTATGCTAACACATATATATGGAGTTTAAGGGAAAAAAATGTCATGAAGAACCTAGGGGTAAGACAGGAATAAAGACACAGACCTACTAGAGAATGGACTTGAGGATATAGCGAGGGGGAAGGGTAAGCTGTGACAAAGCGAGAGAGTGGCATAGACATATATACACTACCAAATGTAAAATAGAAAGCTAGTGGGAAGCATCCGCATAGCACAGGGAGATCAGCTCAGTGCTTTGTGACCACCTAGAGGGGTGGGATAGGGAGAGTGGGAGGGAGGGAGATGCAAAAGGGAGGAGATATGGGAACATATGTATATGTATAACTGAATCACTTTGTTATAAAGCAGAAACTAACACACCATTGTAAAGCAATTATACTCCAATAATGATGTAAAAAAGAAAAAAGAAAATAGGTTGTTCTGAATAACACTACTTAAATCAGTTCTCTACAATATGCTGAGGGCAATGTAACCTGGAGCCCAGACAGGAAGGACACCATTTATGTATCTCCCCTTCCAACCTGGAAAAGATGACTATCCCAAAACCTGGTATCCTGAAAGGCCTCTGTCCCCAGAGAAGGGAAGATGCCATTGCAAGGAGAATCCCCCTGAGTTCATGAGGACACCCCCTCAGGCAGATATGGGCAGTCACATATCATGCTTTCCTCCAGAGAGGAACAGAAATCCTGGGACTCCTTCTGAAGTGTATGGACTCAAAAAGGCTGAACTTCCCCCTCACACCTGTGGATCTGGCCTCCTCTTCCCACCAAACTGATACCTTGAAGGATTGAGAAGCAAATTATGCCTTCTCATAATTTTGGTCCTCCAAAAGATTAAAATTACTAGGAATTTGAATGGAGTCAGCAAGTCTCCCTGATCCTATAAAACGTTTGATGATTTTTACTATTGTGTGTCAGTACCTACACAAGAAAGAAATGCAAGATAATGACAGATATTACTATAATACATTTTCGTCTGTACTGGTAAATATAGATATGCATGGATGAATACTGGAAGATGTTAAATTTTTCTTTCCTCCTTCCTTTTATTCACCCTTCCTCCCTATCTCCCTTCCTTTCTTCTTTCCTTTCTTCTTTCATCTTCTGTTTTAATAGCAAGGTCTTAGTTTGTCATGAAAATCCTCTCTAAACAATTGTGTAAAGGAAAAGTTCCATTTGGCAGGAAGAGTTCAGGTACAGTTGGAATATGGCAATGAAAGGGACCCCTCAGAACATTCCCTGTGACCTTGACATTTACCCTTGAGGGAACTGAAACCTGGACATGGTCACAGATTTGCACAAGGTCCTTAGCCATTTGGGGGAAGATTGAAGCAGGTACTGACACAAGGATTTGGGAGCACGTAGTTGGTCTGGAGGTGATCCCTGAGGCATAGTCAAAGAGTAAGGAATTGAGACAGATAAGGGAGCAGAGACAACAGGGGTGTGCCCATGAGTGGGTTACCACTGTGGCCAGCAGGGGCCCAGTCCCACTTCAGACCCTTTGAAATCCTCACAGGGCATACTTCAGAACAGTCCCACCAAAGGGCAAGGGACCTGAGGTGTTTTCACCAACATTTTCCCTCTCTGTTTCAGAATGTTCCTGAAAGTGTCAACTAGTCAGCACCTTGGCTGGTGCTGCACTGGTCCAGCCTGCTCCTGGGGCAGGGGAAAGCTCAAGGCTGAGAGAGATTTATGGGGACCATTGCTGAAGCTGCCTGTAACTTTGGTGGTGGGTCCAGGGATTTGGACATCAATGGTGTCTGCTACAGAGACTGACAAGGATGGTTCTTTCCATGCGTCAGTCTTGTAAAATCCTTTATTATTGCCTGAGGCTGGCTTGCTATGATGCTTGCATTTGGTTTCTGTAGTTTTGGAAACACTTCCCTCAGCCCACGTGGAAGTCTCTGCTGTGCTCTTATTCCAGTATCTATGATTGTGAAAAGAACACAACAAAACTCCCAGCTGAAAGATCATAAAAAAGAAGAGTTTGTTCTGAGTAGCCTTTGCCTCTTACTAGCCTTGAACACCACCTCTAGCCTCCTGAAATCAACCTGACCTCAATTTCTCATCCACTTCCATGTAGGACTTCTGTGAGACAGGATATAATGTAGGTAAACGGCCTATATATATAGTGAGAGAGAGAGAGGAAAAGAGTGTGAGAGAGTGATACCAACTCAGGACACATTTACAAGAAGTAGAACATATATCTAGATGGATGCTTGGCCTGGGTCAGTGGGTCAGTATATCTACATGTATGTATCAATACCTCTATTTCTGTATCTATCTACCAACCCAGGCCAAGTTTCCATATCTATATGAATGTCTATATATACCTATATCTATATCAACTCAGGCCACATTTACAAGTGGAACATATATATATGGAAATTTGGGCTGGATCAATACACACATCTATATCTATAGATCTATATACAGATTTCTCTATGTAGATATAGATACGATGCCACATTTACAAGAAATAGAACACAAATACTTGTTTTTTGGTATTCTGAGAGAGTCCATAAATATACATCACCACTTTAATGGAGGTATAGAGTGACTCCCCCACCCACTGTCCACATGGATAGATGAGCTACAGTGAATTGATGGACAAAATGCTTGGATTCTGCCATATCCAATCATATTCCAATAACCAACACTGGCTTTGTGTTCCTTATGCTAAACATTCAGCTCTTGAAAAATATTCAGGAGTTTGGCTTTTATAGGCCCAAAATATAGAGACATTTGACCCAAAGTAACATGAATAATTTAAAATAGTTTAAATAAGTAAAGAATCTTGAAAAAGTTCGGTTTAAAGTGTGTATCATGAAAATAAGGATTTATATATATGAAGTTTCAAACTGCCTTTTTGTGACATGGTAATGTGTATTTGTGCAGAGATACTCTGCCTTCATGATGTAAGATAAATTAATATTCTAGGGGTAACTAAATGAACAAATGCAGAATCCTTTGCCAGGACCCAGCTTAGCCAAGAGCTTGGAGGTGTCTTCCAGTCAGATGTAGAATTGTGCATTGTCCTCCCACCCCTGCAGGACTACTCGTGACCACCCACACTCCCTGTGCAGCTGGAGAAGTGAGCCAGTCACACTAGAGAGAAATGTCTGACTCAGGTGCACCTCACTTTGGAACAAAACACTCCAACCCCTTCTTATTATTTTAAAATAAATTTATTTATTTATTTGTGGCTGCATTGGGTCTTCGTTGTTGTGCACGGGCTTTGTTTAGTTGCAGCCAGCTGAGGTTACTCTACATTGCGGTGCGTGGGCTTCTCATTCCGGTGGCCTTTCTTGTTGCGGAGTACAGGCTCTAGGCATGCAGCCTTCAGTAGTTGGGGCTCACGGGCTCTAGAGCGCAGGCTCAGCAGTTGTGGCACATGGGCTTAGTTGCTCCGTAGCATGTGGGACCTTCCCAGATCAGGGCTCGAACCCGTGTCCCCTGCATTGGCAGGCGGAGTCTTAATCACTGCGCCAACAGAGAAGTGCCCCCAGCCACTTCTCATAAAGTGAACATCTGGAGAAAACCTTACTTGGTGTCTTCCAGAGTCCCAGGCGAATCGTTGCATAGCCATTTTTTTGTTTGACAGGCAATAAATACTGAGTTGCTGATGTGGGTGTGATACTGTCCAGATACCCCAGGGACATCTACAGCTCCTTTGGCTTCCCTGGAAGGGTAAAGAACATCGACGCTGCCATTCATGAGGAGGAAACTGCAAAGACGTATTTCTTTGTTCCCAGTGAGTATTGGAGGTAAAGACAGACACTTGGAGCTCTTAGGGCATCAGATCCCTCCTTAGTGGAAGGAGAGTTGCCTTTTAAAATTATTCTCAAATTGTGCTGAAACTCCATCCTCCTTCTGTGAATGGATGCAGCCAGGCTGAGTGTCACTTAGTCTCCTGCCTGTTTTCATCACACCATGCCTGCCCTTGGAGGGCAAGGGACTTGAAGGATTGAGTTCAAAAAGGAGATTTTTTAAAAGGATGGAGGCTGAGATAAAATTTGAATCAGATTTTTAGAGCTGATGCCTCTTTAGGGATGGTCTAGTCTGTCTGAGTCTCCCATAACCCTATTGAAGCAGGACCCTTTCCAGTTAAAAGTTCCTATTAATTTATACCAATGATGCATCCACCCACAATTGTTTTAAGCAGCCTTTGGATTTCAGCAAAGTGGAGATAAAGTTAGCATCTACCTCCCAGATTTGTTGTGAAGATTAAATGAATCAGTACACTCAAAGCACTTAGAACAGTGACTGGCACATGAAAAGTTCTTTGTGAATGTTATTTTTTGTTATTGTATTTATCACACATTTCAATAATTTTTTTTAACCAGGTATGATGAAAACACGCAGTCCACAGATGCAGGTTATCCCAAAGAGATAATTCATGACTTCCCTGGAATTGACAAAAAAGTTGATGTTGTTTTCCAAGATAGAGGTAAAGGCTATCCAGTTTCTCCATTTTGTTACCATTGACATAGCATATGTGCTGTTACTTAGATATGAAAGTAAATTGCATTCATGGAAACTTGTATTTTTTTTCAAGTGTTCATGTGGAAAAATCACTATTTGTCTAACATGATCATTATCTTTCATTTTATTTCCAGGATTTTTCCATTTCTTTCATGGAAAAGGGCACTACAAATCTGATCCTAAAACTAAGCAAATTTTGGCCTCCCGAATACTAACAGCAGGTTCAAGTGCAGAAATAACTGATGGTTGACTCTCACAAAGGAGTTGGAGAAAACATTTCTACTCAGCCCAAAGAAGATGTTTTTCTGAGAAACCAGGTATTTCAGTATTTTACTTGAATCTCTAGGTAATAACAAGGCACAGACATATAAGTACAACCTTATTTAACCTCAGTCTGGACATATTGTATGTTAACTATGTTGTACTGCTTCATGAACTGACACAATTTAGCTTTAAGTGAGGGCTGAGGATGTCAAGGTCATAGTTCACCTTTAGGTTTTCATAGAGAAAAGCTTTTTACCAATATTCTATGATATTTCAGTAATTACATTTCTCCTAGTAACCACATTCTCAAATATTTTGTCTCTAGGTTAGGCATACTCACAATGCAAGTGTGTGGGAAAATATTTAGGATGTATAGAATTTCAAGCACTCACCCTTCTCATGGAATATGCAGAACATAAGGGAAGGAAGAGTAGTTATTGATCCTACTCACTTATTTTAACTTCAAATTAAGCCTTAAGTCAAATAAAGGAAGGAATTTATTGAGCTTTGGTTAGGGGTTCTTGAGGGAGAACTGGCTTAGGTAGTTTTATGTGTTCCCTCAGTTCCATTTTGGGGAGTTATCTCCAATTTCTCAGTGAGAAAAGTCAGAGATTGATGCCAGCACAACTCTGCACCCTCACTTTTACTGCATAACTATGAGTAAACTGCTTAGATTTCTCAGCTATTCTCCTAGCTATCTTCATAAAATTAGCCCTTATCCCTGAATATTATTGTTGGGTCTTGTTCCCCTGGTAGTTTTCCTTACAGGACACTCTGAGTGCACTTCACGTTACATTTTGCAGGTGTAAATTTGCAGAAGTTAACTACTGCTGCTGAAAAAATATCAGTACTACACAGATTGTCTTTTTTGCTCATTCAGTCAGATTATTTACCATAGGTTTCCTGTGGTGCTCTGTGATTAACAGTGCCTCAATTTTATAGCAAATTATTTGTACAATGTTTATTTTCAAATATTTTTTTCTGTTTGCCAACATAATAAATACATGCTCAGAAATTTTGAGCAAGTTGCCAATCCCACTGTGGCTCCTTCCTCTGAACCAAAGCCAAGAAGTACAGGGGACTTCTAGTACAGGAAATACTAGAACCAGACACAAACAGTGAGAAAACTGTGAGTAAGCAGATAGACCCAACCAGCATGGGGGAGGAAATATTCTACAGGGGAGAGGCCCAAATGCCTGCAACTGGGGACAGGCTTTGGGAAGCACACTCTACTTGTGTCCTTTCTTCTCACATGTTGCTCTAGGTCCCGTGTCTGTATGGTAGGCCTGGAAGGCAGCAGGACAAGCAAGTAACAAGGGGATAACGTCAGGGCAGTGACCCAATTTCATTCACAGACAAAGCTCAAGTCCCCACTATGATCTACAAGGTCCTACATGCCCTTTCCCCATTACATGCACACCTTCGCCTCATTCTCTAATATTCTCCCCCTTGTTTACTCCATTCCAGCTGCATGGACTTCCTTGCTATTTTTTAACATGTGAGGTATATCCATACCTCGGTGCCTTTTCACTGGAATTCTCTTCCCTCAGGTATCTTCATGGATGACTCCCTCACTTATTTCTCAACTCTGTTGAAATGTAGCCTTCTCAGTGAGGCCTTTGCTGGTTTACTCTTTTTAATATTACAACCTATACCACCCCTCCACACAAACATACACATATTCCCAATAGTCCTATACAGCCCTACAATTTTATTTTCCATATCTCTTATCACCTTCTAGCATACTATATAACTTAATCACTTATTATATCTACTGTTTATTGCCTGTTTTTCCTGCTATAATGGAAGTTCCATAAGAGGAAGGGCCATTGTTATGTTAACAAAAAATGGTTTGTTTGATTTGGCTTTAGCATGTTTGTTTGTTTCACTGATATAACTCAAGAACTAAGTAGGTGCTTAATAAAACATTTTAATAAACGTGTGCCAAATTGATGCTGGACGCCAGCAAAGCTGGGAAGTCAATAACAAAGTATATAGTCAGCTTGACCAACTCCTAAAGGACTCTTCTTTCTGTCCTTCCCAGCCAAGACAGTAGAGAATTACAAACATGGCAGCAGTCCCCAGAATGCTTAGAAGCTGAAAGAGAATTTCTGTGTGGTCACTCATGGGAGGATCCATTGATGAGAGTGAGAGGTGAGAGTAACTTGGTGCAGACTTTATCACCAAACACCGTGTCCTGAGATGCTTCAATTCCATCCTAGTCCCCAAACTGGCAAAGAGAACAAGCCAGGATCCAGGTTTTAACTCATCTAAAGAGGCCAGGGAAACTACAGTCCCGTGGAAACTTGAAATCACAGGAGAAATATGAACTTGGAATACATATATATGCCACTTCATCCAGAATATGTAAAAAGGTCCTACCAACTGTTAATAAAATGACAAATAGGCCAGTTAAAAATGCACAGAGGTATTAAATTGGATTCTTCACAAAGAAAGACATATAAATGATCAACAAACACATGAAAATGTACTTACCTTCATTAGTTATCAAGAAAATAAAATTCTTATAAGGTACTACTATAAAACCACTAAAATAATTAATATTAGTAAGACTGACAACGCCAAATGTTGATGAGAAGCCAAAACATCTACAGCCCTCATACAATATGGAAATTGCTCACAAAGTTAATTATGTACTAAACTTATGACCTTTTCTACATATTTTCCCAAGCTCAATGAGCACATGATACACAAAAACCTTGTTCAAGAATGTTCATAGCAGCTTTATTCATGATAGCCCAAGTCTGGAAACAGAGGTATATTCATACAATAGAATATTACATAAAAATGAATATTACATAGAAAGGAAAGTGAATGACCTTCTACTACTGGCATACCTCATTTTATTGCACTTTGCAGATATTGTGTTTTTTACAAATTGAAGGTTTCTTATAACCCTGCATCAAGCAAGTCTATTGCCACCATATTCCCAACAGCATTTGCTAATTTTGTGTCACTGTGTAACATAATTCTCATAATATTTCAAACTTTTAAAGTATTATTATATGCGTTATGTGATCTGTGATCTCTGATGTTACTATTGTAATTGTTTTGGAGCACCACAAACCACACACATATAAGATGGCAAGCTTAATTGATAAATGTTGTGTGTGTTCTGACTGCTCCAATAACCAGCTGTTCCCCATCTCCCCATCTTCTCTGCCCTCTCTATTCTCTTAGACACAACAATATTGAAATTAGGCCAGTTAATAACCCTACAATGTCCTCTAAGTGTTCAAGTTGCACATCTCTCACTTCAAATAAAAAGCTAGAAATGATTCAGCTTAGTGAAGAAGGCATATCAAAAGCTGAGTTAGGCCAAAAGCTAGGCCTTTTGTGCCAAAAGTTTAGCCAAGTTGTGAATGCAAAAGAAAAGCTCTTGAAGGAGAGTAAAAGTGCTACTCCAGTGAACACAAAAATGATAAGAAAGCAAAACTTCTTTATTCTACTATCATCATATGGCACATGTGGGGAAACTTTAGTCACTTTCTTATTAATACTGGGAATGAGGGAAGGATGCCTACTATCACTGATATTTGTTCAACATAGTCCTGGAACTCTGGCCAAAAATTGACAAGAAAAATAATAATGGATATAGAGATTAAAAGGGAAGAGTCCAAGTTACCATTATTTTCAGATAATTAGGTCATTTACGTAGAGAAACCCAAAAGAATCAAAACCCTTTAGACAGAAATTTTAATATTTCCAAATATAACATTAACATATCATAATCATATTCCTATATACTCACAATAAAAAGTCGGTAAAATATAGAAAATAAAACACTAATGGCTACAGTAAAATCTACAATCTACCTAGGAAATAATCTAGCAAAAATAGACCTTAACCTTAATAACTAAAATTTTAAGAGCTATTAGAGATATATAAGAAAAACTGAATACCATATTCATGAATGAATGACCTAAAGAGATGAAATACTTTAAAGATGATCTTTTCCCAAAATTAATTTATAAATGTAATGAAACTTCAATTCAATCCAAACAGTATTATTTGGAAAACAAAAACACTGATTGTGAAGTTTTTATGAAGGAATAAATACACACAAAGAGCTAAGAATTTTGACAAAGCATAAAGAAAGAAAGAGTCCCACCAGACACTGACGTTCTCACAAAACCATTATAAAACTAATACAGGAGCACAGATAGAAGCTAATGGAACCAAATATGAGTCAAGAAACATATCCTTGGCATGATAGAGGAGGCATCACAAGTTAGAAGGTAAAGAATGAATAGTAAATAATGTTTGGAGAAAATTGGTATACCATATGGAAAAAATAAAGGTGGATTCTTTCTCCCGTTCGGTGTTCATGATTAATACTCTTCACCATGTATTGGGTTGACCAAAATGTTCGTTCAGGTTTCCCAAACGTTTTGGTCAACACAATATTTCCAGCTCTCCACCTACTGGACACATGGAAGTATTACACTTCCTGGCTTACTGGCAGTGGGTGGGGCCACATGACTAGCTCGAGAGTGAATTGTGAGTGGGAGTGGCATGCGGCTCCTCTGGGCTGGAACATTTAATTGCCTGCACAGAGCCCTTCAGACGTCTTTTTCCATCCAACATAACAACTGATAGAATTCAAAACTATGGCTCCTCCGGAAATCTGGGAAACAAGGTTACTACCATGAGAAGAGCCCCTCTGTCCAACCAGGATGGATGCATAGCATGAGCAAGAAGTAAACTTTTATTGCTTTAAGAAACATTAAAGAATTCAGAGCTTGTAACCACAGAATAATTTATCCTCTTTGGTATAAACCACATACAATATTAAACTTTGAATGGATTTAAGATCTCAAAGTTAAAAACTATAAAAAAATAAGTGAAAAAATCAATAGAATATTTTTGTTACCTTAAGATGGAGAAGAGTATCTCAAACAACACCAAAGAAAGCATAAACTATAAAAGGTAAATTGATAAGTTTGACTACATCAAAATTCAAAAATTATATTAAATGAGGGACATCAAAAACAAAGGCAAGGAAAAATTGAAAGATAGAGAAGGTATTTGCAACATATGAAACTAAAGAAGGATTAATATGTGGTCCATACAGGAAATTCCTCCAATTCAACATGAAAAAGATAAGTAATTCAATAGAAATACAAGTGAAGGGAATAAGCTAGCAATTAACAGGAGAAGAAACTTAGGGAACCAAGAGCATCTGAAGAGATATTCAATGCAACTTTTCTTTTTCTTTTATATTAACATTTTTATTGGAGTATAATTGCTTTACATTGGTGTTCTAGTTTCTGCTTTATAACAAAGTAAATCAGCTATACATATACATATATTCCCATTACTCCTCCCTCTTGCATCTCCTTACCACCCTCCCTATCCCGCCCCTCTAGGTGACCACTAAGCACCAAGCTGATCGTCCTGTGCTATGTGGCTGCTTCCTACTAGCTATCTATTTTACATTTCGTAGTGTATATATGTCCATGCCATTCTCTCACTTCATCCCAGCTTACCCTTCCCCCTCCCCATGTCCTCAAGTCCATTCTCTACATCTGCATTTTTATTCCTGTCCAGGCCCTAGGTTTTTCAGAACCATTTTTTTTTTTGGATTCCATATATATGTGGTAGCATATGGTATTTATTTTATCCTTTCTGACTTACTTCACTCTGTATGATAGACTCTAGGCGCATACTTCTCACAATAAATAACTCAATTTCATTTCTTTTTATGGCTGAGTAATATTCCATTGCATATATGTGCCACATCTTCTTTATCCATTCATCTGTTGATGGACACTTAGGTTGCTTCCATGTCCTGGCTATTGTAAATAGAACTGCAATGAACATTTTGGTACATGACTCTTTTTGAATTATTGTTTTCCCATGGTATATGCCCAGTAGAGGGATTTCTGGGTCATATGGTAGTTCTATTTTCAGTTTTTTAAGGAACCTCTATGCTGTTCTCCATAGTGGCTGTATCAATTTACATTCCCATCAACAGTGCACGAGGGTTCCCTTTTCTCCACACCCTCTCCAGCATTTATTGTTTGTAGATATTTTGATGATGGCCATTCTGACTGGTGTGAAGTGATAAGTCATTGTAGTTTTGATTTTCATTTCTCTGATGATTAGTGATGTTGAGCATCCTTTCATGTGTTTGTTGGCAATCTGTATATCTTCTTTGGAGAAATGTCTGTTTATATCTTCTGCCCATTTTTGGACTGGGTTGCTTCTTTTTTGATATTGAGCTGCATGAGCTGCTTATAAATTTTGGATATTAATCCTTTGTCAGTTGCTTCATTTGCAAATATTTTCTCCCATCCTGAGGGTAGTCTTTTCATCTTGTTTATGGTTTCCTTTGCTGTGCAAAAGCTTTGAAGTTTCATTAGGTCCCATTGTTTATTTTTGTTTTTATTTCCATTTCTCTAGGAGGTGGGTCACAAAGGATCTTGCTGGGATGTACATCATAGAGTGTTCTGCCTATGTTTTCCTCTAAGAGTTTTATAGTGTCTGGCCTTAAATTTAGGTCTTTAATCCATTTCGAGTTTATTTTTGTGTATGGTGTGAAGGAGTGTTCTAATTTCATTCTTTTACACGTAGCTGTCCAGTTTTCCCAGCACCACTTATTGAAGAGGCTGTCTTTTCTCCATTGTATATTCTTGCCTCCTATATCAAAGATAAGTTGACCATAGGTGCGTGGGTTTATCTCTGGGCTTTGTATCCTGCTCCATTAATCTATATTTCTGTTTTTGTGCCAGTACCATACTGTCTTGATTATTGTAGCTTTGTAGTGTAGTCTGAAATCAGGGAGCCTGATTCCTCTAGCTCCGTTTTTCTTTCTCAAGATAGCTTTGGCTATTCAGGGTCTTTTGTGTTTCCATACAAATTGTGAAATTTTTTGTTCTTGTTCTGAAAAATGCCATTGGTAGTTTGATAGGGATTGCAGTGAAGCTGTAGATTGCTTTGGGTAGTATAGTCATTTTCACAATGTTGATTCTTCCAATCTGCGAACATGGTATATCTCTCCATCTGTTTGTATCATCTTTAATTTCTTTCATCAGTTTCTTATAGTTTTCTGCATACAGGTCTTTTGTCTCCTTAGGTACATTTATTCCTAGGTATTTTCTTGTTTTTGTTGCAATGGTAAATGGGAGTGTTTCCTTAATTTCTCTTTCAGATTTTTCTTCCTTAGTGTATAGGGATGCGAGAGATTCTGTGCATTAATTTTGTATCCTGCTACTTTACCAGATTCATTGATTAGCTCTAGTACTCTTCTGGTAGCATATTTAGGATTCTCTATGTATAGTACCATGTCATCTGCAAACAGTGACAATTTTACTTTTTTTCTGATATGGATTCTTTTTATTTCTTTTTCTTCTCTGATTGCTGTGGCTAAAACTTCCAAAACTATGCTGAATAGTAGTAGTGAGAGTGGACAACCTTCTCTTGTTCCTGATCTTAGTGGAAATAGTTTCAGTTTTTCACTATTGAGAATGATGTTGGCTATGGGTTTGTCATATATGGCTTTATTATGTTGAGGTTAAGTTCCCTCTATGCCTACTTTCTGGAGGGTTTTTATCATAAATGAGTGTTGAACTTTGTTGAAAGCTTTTTTGCATCTATTGAGATGATCATATGGTTTTTATTCTTCAGTTTGCTAATCTGGTGTATCACATTAATTGATATGTGTGTATTGAAGAATCCTTGCATTCCTGGGATAAACCCCACTTGATCATGGTGTATGATCCTTTTAATGGGCTGCTGGATTCTGTTTGCTAGTATTTTGCTGGCGATTTTTGCATCTATGTTCATCAGTGATATTGGCCTGCAGTTTTCTTTCTTTGTGACATCTTTGTCTGGTTTTGGTATCAGGGTGATGGTGGCCTCATAGAGTGAGTTTGGGAGTGTTCCTCCCTCTGCTATATTTTGGAAGAGTTTGAGAAGGATAGGTGTCAGCTCTTCTCTAAATGTTTGATAGGATTCACCTATGAAGCCATCTGGTCCTGGGGTTTTGTTTGTTGGAAGATTTTTAATCACTGTCTCAATTTAAGTGCTTGTGATTGGTCTGTTTATATTTTCTATTTCTTCCTGGTTCAGTCTCAGAAGGTTGTGCTCTTCTAAAAATTTGTCCATTTCTTCCAGGTTGTCCATTTTATTGGCATATAATTGTTTGTAGTAATCTCTCATGACCCTTTGTATTTCTGCAGTGTCAGTTGTTACTTCTCTGTTTTCATTTCTAATTCTATTGATTTGAGTCTTCTCCCTTTTTTTCTTGATGAGTCTGGCTATTGGTTTATCAAATTTGTTTATCTTTCAAAGAACCAGCTTTTAGTTTTATTGGTCTTTGCTATTGTTTCCTTCACTTCTTTTTCATTTTTTTTCTGATCTGATCTTTATGATTTCTTGCTTTCTTTCTGCTGACTTTCTGGTATTTTTGTTCTTCTTTCTCTAATTGCTTTACGTGTAAGGTTAGGTTGTTTATTTGAGATGTTTCCTGTTTCTTGAGGGAGGATTGTACTGCTATAACCTTCCCTCTTAGAACTGCTTTTGCTGCATTCCATAGGTTTGGGGTCATTGTGTTTTCATTGTCATTTGTGTCTAGGTATTTTTTTATTTCCTGTTTGATTTCTTCAGTGAACTCTTGGTTATTAAGTAGTGTATTGATTAGCCTCGATGTGTTTGTATTTTTTACAAATTTTTTCCTGTAATTGATATCTAGTCTCATAGCATTGTGGTCAGAAAAGATACTTGATACAATTTCAGTTTTCTTAAATTTACCAAGGCTTGATTTGTGACCCAAGATATCTCTCAGTCCTACTTTTTAATCATGGAAATACGGATGTAAACAAGATACAAATTTATATCCATTAAGATGGCAGACATTAGAAATTCTGATAAAATTAATTGCTGGGAAAAAGATGGAGAATATAAACATTCATTTACAGCTGGTATGAGTGTTCATTGGTACAACCATTGTGAAGCAATATCTGCTAGTATTGTAAGAATGCCTAAGCCCTAACCCCAGCAATTCCACTCCTGGGTATAAATTCTGACCATGGTCCATAGGAGACTTATAGGTGGATGACTATTAAAGAACTATTTGACAGCAGGGAGGTAGTAGCAGCCTGGGTGGCCTTTGTTTAGTGACAGACAAATAGGATGTGAGCTATCTATATCTATCTACCTATCATCTATCTATCTATCTATCTATCTGTATTATCAGAATACTACGCAGCAGTGAGAAGCAGTACACTAAAGTAACTTCAGAGCAGCAAGGACTGGCCTCAAAGATGAAGTGTTTATTGAAAATGTAAGAAACAAAATGAAATATAAAGAACAGTGCCATTTAAAAAAATAATAAGATCCACATACAAAACAACACTATATATTTTTCAGCAATATATGCGGAGTTAAATGAACATTTGGAAGGAAAACTAGAGGAAATATATTAAATACTTTGAGGCAGCAGAGGGTATTTGCGCTGTGGATGGTAAAGAGAAGAATGGTGAGAAAAATAATAAAAGGCGTCTATATAGACTAATAAGGATAATGTGTCATGAACTGAGGGCTGTGTGTAACAAAATTTGAGTTAAAAAAAGAAAGAGAAAAGAAGGGAAATGGAAAAGGGAGGAGAAGGGAAGGAAAGGAAATGGGAGAAAGGAAAAGGAAAGAAAACTTGAAAAATACTAAATATTCCAAAAATAGAACACAAATCATCTGTAATCTTACCACCCAATGATAAGCACTGTTAATACTTTGGGCTATTTACTTCTGGTATTTTTAATGTTTATGCTTTTCTTTATAAATATGAAAATATATTGTGCCTACTTTTTTATAGCCTGAATTCTTCACATAGTAAATATCATGATATTAAGTAGTCCCTATGTATGTATTAACTGAAAAAGTACTTACTGATAACATACTATGTGGATGCTCTATTTTAGGCATTTTGGATACCTCAGTAAACAAAACAATGAGAGCTGTTTTCGTGGGGTTCAAGGAAAACAGGTACTGAGTAGTCAATATAATTTTTTTAAGTATATAGGAAGATGACACATGTCATGGGGGAATAAAAAAAGTTCACAGGAAGAGGAGAATGAAGAGTGCTGGGGAGGGGGTGTCAACTGAGTCACTGATTAATTAGAATAGTCAGGTTAGGATTTATTGGCAAGTTGTTCTTTAAGAGCAGACTTAAAGAAGAGCAGGACCTAGGCATGTGAAAGCCCGAGGAAGAGTGCTCAAGTAGAGGGAATAGTCAAGGCAAGGACCCTAAGACAGAACATGCATGATGGAGTCAAGGAAAAGCAAGTAGCTTATGAGGCTCCGGCAGAGCAAGAGAAGCCAAGAATAGGAATTGAGGTAAGAGATGGGCCAGATCAGAAAGGTCCTTGTAATCCATTGAAGGACTTTCATTTTCACTCTGTGTAAAATCAAAATTGGGACCTCTTGCAGCATTTTGAGCAAAGTAATGTATGCTGACTGCTGTGTTGAGCATACATTGTAGAGTAACCAGAATAGAAACAAGAAGGCCTATTGTCCTGGCAAGAAATAATGGTGGTTCAGACCAAGGTAGCAGTGGAGCAGAAACATGAAAGAAATCATTTCCATGCTTCCTTCTCTTCTCTGCACGGATATCAATTTTCTTGCAGGTTCTTCTGTACCTCATTTCTGTTGATGATAGGTAGTCATCAAGTCTTCAACCGTTATTTGACAGACTTAAAATATTTTCTTCTACCAGCAAATTGTGCAAATTGTCCAAAGCAAATTGTGACATGTATGACAGCCACTGTGTGACCATAGATGGCCCTATCAGTGATCTTCTAAAACTGCTACCCACAACATGACATTAAGTTGTTCTTCTGTTAATGGAGTACAAAATTGTGTGCTTAGGGAGTGTGTGGCCACTCTGTGGAGTTTCTCATTCTGTATTCTCACCTGCAGCCAACTATGTATTTTAATGGGCCTTGGCTGAGTCTCCAATGCTCAGTTCTCCAACTAACCTGCCTCATTCAAACCCTTGCTAAGTGAGATAACGGCCATCTGTGTTCACGTTTCTGTTTCAGACTACTGACCTGATCAAACTGCTCACTGCCCACATGGGCTCTGGGCGCCCTCTAGTAGTTTTACATGGGCATGACCACCACTAGCTTGGCTAAGGATGACAGGTCTCTTCCATGACTTGATTTAGGCCTTGTTTACTACTCTACAGCAGCCTAGCCTTGGAGAATCTGACATTTTACATGCGGGACACACTGTAGTCCTGGAAACTTCTTCTATATCTAATAACAATCTTTAATCTTTAGCATTAAGACATAGAAAAATGTCTGGATGGAGACATATCAAAACGCTAACAGTGGTCACCTCCAGAGGATGGGAGTGGAGTGAGGTGGGGGGTTTGGGGAACTTCACATTTACTTTTCATACTTCTGCATGTTTGAAATTGTTTTCTTTTTTTTAACAGCATATTCCTGTATTACTAGAATACTTTTAAAATAAAATAAATCTTTTGAATAGTCCTTTGTAGTTTATAGTCTGCTTTTCATCTATTACCTCCTTAGAACCCATGGCTATCCTGTGAGATACTTTCCTAATCAGTTGTCAGAGAACCCTTATCTATTATTTTGCACTATGTGCAGACACTTTCCATGCAAATCTATATTTAATCATCACGACATTCATACTATGTAGCTGATATTGCCACCATTTTACAGGAGGAAAATGAGGCTTATGGATGTGAAGTGAATTGTTCAAGGTTCCACAGCTGTAAGTGGCCAATCAGAGATGTGAAGTTGAGGCGCAGAGATAAAGGAACTTGTCCAAGGTCAAGTAAATGGTAGAAAGGGGTCAAACCCAGGTCTCCAGACTTCCACTCCACATACAAAAGATAAACTAGCTGCCTGTGAGGGCCCTGGGACTTCGGCTCAGGCTCCTCTGAAGTTCTGTCCTCATGTGCAAGGCAACCACACTTGAAGAATTTGGAGGAAGGAAGGGTCGGAATATTCCTATGGGGACCTTAGTGTAACATTTGAACTAAAGAAGCTACTAAGGTAAAAGGTGACCTCCAGGGTATGACTTTGTTGAGCTTTAATGGAAAGAGTTTGGAGTCGAAGTTATGAAACAAAAATTGAATTCCCAAATCCACTTACATTACACACCTGCTAGCCATGTGACCTTGGGTAATTCACTTAACCCCTCTGATCCTCGATTTCTGTATTGCTTTAAAAACCCATACTTAAGAAAGTTACATGAACGTGATCTTGCAAAGGCACTTACTACAGCCCCTGATTTATAATGGGTGTTTAGTAAGTACTCAAATGGGGACCAGGTTGGGTGTAGGTCATCCTGGGATTATAGGGCATGATCTCCTAAAGGACTTTCGAACCACATGCAGACCCACAGATTCTCAGGTGCCCTTCTCTGTGCAGTCACTCCACACATTTACTGGCCACCCCCATCTCTTCCCATTGAAAATTATTGCCTGTGGTAGGCACAGTGACAGCCCCAAAGATGTCCACACTCAAATCCCTGGACATCTGTGAATATGCTAATTTACATGGCAAATGAGACTTTACAAGTGTGACTAAGGTTAAAGACCTTGAACTGGGGAGAGTCTCCATGTGGGCCCAATCTAATTACCAGAGAACCTTTCCCAGCTGTGGTCAGGGAAAGATGTGATGTCAGAAGAAGGGTTAAAGAGAAGCACTCATTCTGGCTTTGAAGACGGAGGAAGGAGGCCACAGCTGAGGTGCCCAGGCAGCCTTTAGGGACTGAAAGCAGCAAGGAATCCAGTTCTCCCCTGGAGCCTCCAGAAGGAAACAAAACCATGCTGACACCTAGATTTTAGCCCAGTGAGACCCATATCAGACTTCAGACTATACAACTGTAAGAGAATACATCTGCCTTGTTTTAAGCCACTAAACTTATGGTAATTTGTTACAGCACCCATAGGAAACTAATACACAGCAGTATGTAGATAGCCAGTCACCAAAAGGCCTATGTGGTGTCTTTCTGATATTCCAGGTTTAAAGAGTTGAGAACCATTGATCAAGACAAGGGAGAACAGTATCAAGTGGGGTCCCTAAAGATGTGAGACAGTTTATTCAGATGAGCTCTCGACTCCAGTGGTGCCAGGCAAGGGGGAGGCTGGGCCAGGAGGGGACAAGGGCAGAGGTACAATGTGAGGAAGCACTGGTTGAGGCCTCCAAGAATCTGAGTGTGAGGGGAAGAGTGCTAGGACGGTGGTGATGAGAAGGCCATTGGTGTGTTTTGTTTTGTTTTGCTCTGACGGCTTTTGCAGACCGGGGTGGGGGCGGGGAGGCGTCAATTAGGGAAAAGAAAAAGAGTTGGGAGAAGGTTTAAAGAGAACAGGCTCTGGTGTAGAAATACAAAGAGAGATCCGTGGACACAAGGAAGGGCAGTTATCAGGAGTCTGGGGTGAGGGAAATCAGATTTTTGTGACAGAAACTGAGGTAATTTGCCTATGGTAGGAGGTAGTATCTTTTGGTATAGCAAGGTGGGCATGAGACTAAATAACTGAGAGTGGAGAAGATTCAGAAAACACACACCTCAGGAGAAATGAAAAACAAGACATCCCAGCCATAGAGCTGGACTGCTTGAGGAGGAAAGAGAATTTGGGCAAATTCAGTCAGCAGTTGCCTCCCATCAGAAACAGAGCAGCTTGGGATGGAAATGCCTATCATGTCGTGGTCTGTTCTCATGGGTCTCTGTCAAACGGGTATGTGTACAGTTACTGACTATCGCTGGGTCATTTTATTCCTGCTTTTTGTCTTATCCTCAACACCCTCCAGTTGGGAGAGGAGTTGAAAAGGAGGGGGGTGGTAAATGGAAATGTTTGAAGCTAATAAACAAGGTAGGGATTGGATCCTTGTTGCCAACGGTAGCCACCTTCTCATAGGCCTGGGCCATCACTACTGCTCAGCCAGGCTTTACTGGCCTCAGCTGCCAGTTGAATTTATTACCACAGCTTTTGTAAGTCACCTCCAATTCCTTCAGGCTCAAGCTCTGACCTGGCTCCCACCTGCCATCCTCAAGACAACAGCTCTTATGTTATCCAGACAATAGATATTATCCAGTGTAGATTCCCCAGTGTATGTCTGTGATGTGAATGGTTGCCCCGGAGATGAGGGGTGTGGTGACCCAGGTTCCCACACCCCTCGCCTGTCTTCCTCAACCTCATTTATTCACCACCCATCCTTGAATAAAGAGAGATATCTCTCCTCTTCTTGTAGGAAGACCCATGGCCATCCCCAGGGCCAGGTCCTTTCACTACAACTTTTATCCCATCCTTCAATTGTTCTCCTCCCCACCCTAGTCTGTCCTAGGCACTGTGACCACGTTAGCTTTATTAACACATCTCAGATCACCACTAGGACCAGAAACCAACAATGACTGCTTTTTATTGAACTTTTTGATGTTCAGTCCCTGCCCTTCCACCATCTGGTTCCAGCCTACCTTTCCAACGTGTTTCCCTTTATAAATTATATCCTTACAACCCCAGTACCTTGTTAGTCTCCACATATAAACCAAGGTTTCTGTGATATTGTGATTTATAAGAAATATATATTTGGTCATTCAGAACCACAGTTTCTGAGTCACAGCTCACAAAACCCATGGGATTTCCTAAGTGTTGAGAACGATAAAGGTGTCTTTTGTTAATGAGGTGACTTTTGGAAAATGCCTAAGAATGGAGGCTGGTCACTAAAAGATACAACCATATGATTAAATGTTGGAACTCTCAGCACGACCCACTGACCTCTGGGGAGAGGGGCAGGGGAGGAGGGTTGGAGGTTGAGTCAGCTGCCAATGGCCAATGATTTAATCAATCATGCCTATGCAATGAAGCCTCCATAAAAACCCAAAAGGACAGAGTTTGGCAAGCTTCCAGGTTGGTGGCCATGTGGAAATGAGTGCCCCTCCCCACACACCTTGCCCTTTGCATCTCTTCCATTGGGCTAATTGTGAGTTATATCATTTTATAATAAATGAGTGGTTTACTAACTAAAATGTTTTGCTGAGTTCAGTGAGCTGTTCTAGAAAATTAATCAAACCCAAGGAGAAGGCCGTGGGAACTCCTGATTTATCGCCAGTTGGTCAGAAGTACAGGTGATAACTTGAGCTTCTGACTGGCATCTGAAGCGGTGGGGTCGGGGAAAGTCCTGTAGAACTGAACCCGTAACCTGTGGAATCAGATATTCTCTCCAGGTAGTGTCAGGACTGAGTTGAATTCTCAGAAACCCTGCTGGTGTCCAAGAATACCTTGTCGGATTTCTGGTGACCCCACCCCCACTCCGAACACACATACACACACATTGAAATTGCGTCTCAGAATACCAAGTCTCTCATATCTCTGCCTTTGCTCTTTGTTTCTTCTAATTCCACCCTCATTACCTGAATATCAATGCCAAAATTCAGTCCATTGTTTGAAATTTATCTCAAGGCCACTCCCTCCATGAAGTCTCTGCTGATCTCTTCAATGAGTGTGATTGTTCCTTCTCTTGAACCCTTAAGGTGTGGATGTTCACGTTCTTGTGTATGTTCTCTATACTCTCTTACAAAGGGGTTCTTAACTCATTCTCAGAATCACTTGGGATGCTCCCTAAAATTATGTATGCCTGTGCCCTACCCCAGAGATTCGGACTTGGGGGCTGGAGTGGAGCCCACTTATCTGTATTTTTTTTATATTTATTTATTTGGCTAAGCCCAATCTTAGTTGCAGCACACAGGTTCTTCCTTGCCGCATGCAGGATATTTAGTTGCAAGCATGCATGTGGGATCAAGTTCCCAAACCAGGGATTGAACCAAGGACCCCTGCATTGGGAGCTCGGAGTCTTAGCCACTGGACCACCAGGGAAGTCCCACACTTATCTGTATTTTTAATACTGACTCTGATGTAGAGCCAAGACTGAGAACTATTGCCTTATTTTGAATTTTTCCTCACTGAGAGAACAAAGGAGAGATTACCAGGAAATATAAATGGAAAGGTATGTTGGAATCAGATCTCTAGACCTCACTTTCCTTATGTTTAAAATGGGGATAATAACCCCTTCTTCCTTGCATTATTATGAACCTAAAGGGAGATAATGTATAGCCAACATCTAAGGCTGAGTCCTAAGAGTGAAGACACAACACACATTCCCTCACTTGACAGTAAAGACTGCCAGCTTAGTGCAGTGTTTAGTACATGATGGCTTGTGTGATTTTTAACTTAAACGTTTATACTCTGTGTGAAGGGTGTGTAACTTACACACATATGTTTCCTGGCTGCCCTGAGCGCTGGATGCTGAAGGAAGCTGTATGGAAGTTACTTCATCACTCAGTGGCTTAACCTTGAAGCACTTCTCTTTCTGGAAAAGAGGAACTTTTCAACATTGCTAACTCCACTTATAGCATGGACATAAGAACGATCATGGCCATAACTTCATCACACTCACAATACAGGGAAGAGGGCACAGGAGGGTTTACATGGAGCTCCCACATACACTCTCTCATCCAATCCTCTTGAGGCCATACGAGGGAGATGTTAATGTTCCAGTTTTATAGATGTGGAAGTTGAGGCTCAGAAGAACTTAGATGATTTGCTAAAAGTTACATAAGTAGGAAGTGGCAGAACTACAATTCGAACCCAGTTAGTGTAATTTCACATCTGATGCTCTTTACCTTCACCACAACTGACCCCAACAATTATCTGTTCATTTGATCAGGGGGTAGAGACATCCATCCTGATCATCACAGTTCAAACCTGCTTGATGCAGAAGACATTTTGCCTGTGAATGAATCAAAGGTCCACCTGCGTCACTGGGTAAACTTCTGTACTTAGTGTGTGCTGTTTCCTCTACCGCTCACATTCCCCATTGGCAAACTCCCACTCAGCTTTCAAGATTCAGCACACAGGAGCACCTCCAGGTAGCTTTCCCTGCTGCCTATGCCCACTCCAGCTAGCTAGACACATTCTTCTCCTTTTTTCTTTCTTTTAAACTAAAGAGAAAGCAAACTATATCTATGCAATCAGTTCCTTCTTGTTGGGCTGAAAAAGCAAAACTAAGCTGTAAAATTACAAGTTGCCACCTCTGTTATGGAACAGCACATCGGGTGATCAGACAAGGTTGCTATCTACAGGGGGTGGCATTATGGAGACAGAATGGTCCTCCATTGTCATTCATTGTCTCTGTCCAAAACTAAATTTCCACTGTCTTTTTTACTTGCTCTGAAATTCATATTATGGGGAACAAAGACTTCATTAAAAAAAAAAAGTTAGCTCATTTGTCTTTTTTTTTTTTCCTAGTAAGAAATTGGCTTAAATGGCCCCTAAGTGCACACTAAAATGGAAATGACTGATAGCTGGTCTTTTCCCAGAAGCAGGTTTTCAGAGGAGAGAGAGCCTGAGAGAACTCTGGGTTCCAGGCACCAGAAGAAGGGAGGTGCAGACACTGTGGAGGTGAGGGGAGGTCAGGTGTAGAGAAAGAATTCAGAAAGCGGAAGGCGGAGGCCCTGAAAACAGGTGTGGCTTTCTCCACCAGGTGTGTTCTGGTTTTTAACACAACATTTACACAAACACTAGAAAACTGAGTTTACCAAAGTTTGGGATTCTTGTCTAAATTGTGTCCCATTATGTTCAGGAGAAAGTACATTTATAAACCTTATAAACAAGGTAGTGAATCAAAATAACTCAACATAGGGTAGACAAATATTAAGGCATTCTCATTTAGGAAGAAAAGGTTTTTTCACTAAAGATCTAATGCAGAGGAAGCCACATCATGACTAAGTTGTGTACCCAGGGAAGGTTAACATGATCATGACCTTGGAACTGCTTGAACAAATTGGAAAAAACTAGCATGTGAGGACAAGGAATAGATCCCCAAATCTCTGCACATCCACATTCTACTTTTTCTTTGAGGACAAGTTCACATGCTACATCCTTCATGAAGCATTCCCTGATTCTACCTAACCCAATCATTGCACTTTTCTCCAGACTCCCACAGTATTTCATCTGAACCACTATTAACTTATCTCCAATAATCTAGTACCCATCACAGCACCTGGCATACAATAGGTGTCAGGAAATATTTCTTGAGTGAATGTAAGAATCTACATCATAAACATTCGTCTGCTATCCGGATAGGTTCTAACCCAAGACATATTCCTTTGGATTGTCTAAAAGGCTCCTAGGAGACTCCAGGAGGGAACTGAACCACCTACCATAGCATCTCAAATAATATATTAACACATGTTATACATCATACATGTTGACATATACATTTATGCACAGGAATACCTGCCCTTACAGAATACAGTTGGCCCCTGAACAACATAGGTTTGAACATCATGGGTCTACTTATACCTGGATTTTTTTCAATAGTAAATACTACAGTACTACATGATCAGCACTGTTGAATCTGCTGATGTGGAATCATGGATACAGAGGAACTGTATCCATCATGTATACACAGGGCTGACTATAAACTATATGCAAATTTTCAGTTGCACAGAGGGTCAGCACCCCTAATCCTCCCCCTTGTTAAGGGTCAACTATATATATAAATATATGTAAATGAATATATACAAAGACTGTGTATGGTAACAATCTACATGCACATAGAGTCAGAATAAGTGAGACCAGGTGACACAATTTGAAAGCAGGCCCAAGGGCCTCTGATCAATACAGCTGCTACATAGCCACGTTGCCTGAAAGTCCTCTCAGGGTCTTTTCCCTTGGGAGTGTACAAGGCATCTCATGCTCACTCTCCCTGTCTTCATGAACACAAGCCAAGGCCTCCCAGTTGTTACAGCCCTGGAGCTACTGCTCCACCATGGGCCAGCCGGGTGCTGGAGTGGAAGACTAGAAAACAGGGCCTGATGTGGTAGCTGCCAGCTCAGCCTCTAAACATACCCCCTACCATTGAATCCTGGCTCCTCCATAAGGTTAGCATGTGATTTATATAAGCCATCTCACTTCTCTGGATTTTCTTTATATCTGCAAAATGCAGATAATAATAGCATCCACCTCCCAAGGTCTTGTGAGGATGGACTGAGGTCGTATACATACAGCATGTAAGTCTGGGACATAATAAATATTTAGCAAATGATCATTATTATCATTACCATCAGTATTGGTTTCTTTGTCTTTCCCATGCAAAATCCAGCTTGCAGAAAACACATTGAAGCTAAAACCACATCCTCCAGAAACTGCTTTAGGACCCCCATATACATCCAGCTTTGTCACGACGCACACAAGCACACATGTTCCTCACCTACAACAAGGGTGGGTAAGTGCAGAGCTTCTCTAGTTAGGCTCCTTCGCCCCAAGATACCTACCACTAATCAAACAATATTCTACTGCATAAATTAATACAGCCTCAGCATCTGACATGCCCAGAAAAATGTAACTGCTGTTCATTAACTTCAGAATTAGTCTCTTATTCCTTTTCCTTGATCAGACAATTTTGCAAAAGTAAATATCTAAAAACCCCCAAAACAGAGCAGCAAATTGTACTTTTTTTTCCATTGAAAGACTCCCCTATTTGGGGGTACTAGATCACATTATAACATTGCAAAACTGTCAGAGTGTAATTAACCCGTGTTGCTTCACATTCCTGATGTGGCAATTGTTTAAGACAGGGCTTTATAAAGGACCAAATGAAAGCAGTGAGTGACATGGGATGCTCTGAACTTCAGGGTACCCATCAGGAGAAGGGGCAGAAGGAAGGCCAGGAGAGGTAGTTTTTGAAGACGAGGCCATGTTCAGTCTGAAGATGCTTCCACTTCTGCTGTTACTCCACGTGCAGCTTTCCAAGGCCTTTCTAGTACATTCTGAATTCCTAGAAGAGAAAACTACAAAAATTGTTCAGGTAACTCAACTATCAATTAGGTGGGCAGTTGATTTGCTGGTGATGAGGAAATCATTTGGGTTCTCTTCTCTTTTTAGTTAAAGCAGCCTGAAAGAATTATGTGAATGATTTGTTTGAGGTTAAACATCTGGTTTCAATGATTTGGAGAGTTCCAAGCTAGGCCCTCTGAAAGCCAGGCATGCAAACAAGCTGGGCTCTTCAAACCCTCAGAAAATACTGCTGCCAAGCTGCTGCAGCTGGAGAAAACTTTTAGAAGGAATGGTTTTAATTATAAAATGATTTTCTTTCTCACTTACCTAAGATTTTCCCTTCTGGTATATCTGCAACACAGTTACGACATGACTGGTGCTTTCTACATGGACTTGTTTTGCAACCAAAAATCTCAGGTGTACATAGAGCACGAGGATGGGAAACTCTAAGGAACTAGAAATCAGTTCATAGTGTAATCATATTTCCTAAAACCAGGTTGTGGGGCTGTTTATAAACTCTTGAAAGCACTGTAAAAGCAAAACTGATAACTTTTCTCCATTGTTTCACAGTATGAAAGTCAGGCCAAATTTTTAAAGAAACACAAGGGAATGCTGTCAGAAATTTGTCATGCACAATTTTCTTAGCATTACAGTTTTAGAAAAGCATTTCTTCTTGTTGATATTTTTCTTTCACTTAAAAAAATATATTTCTTACAATGATAACAGTAACCCATGGGCTAATAGAAGTGATTAAGTACTTACTCTGTACAAAGCACCCTGATTAGCATTTCACAAACATTGTCTCATATCATCCTACAACAATCCTATGAGGGCAGCGGATTATTATTTCCACTTTAGAGACAAATGTGAATCTGAAGTCATCTAAGTGATGTGTCCAAGGACACAAAATTAAGCTGTGGCAGAGCTAAGATTTGAACCCAAATCTATCTGATCTCAAAGCCTGTGTGAGCACAAAATTGCTCTGTCCTGTGTCACTTGCAAAGTGCCACTTAAGGATGCTTAAGGTGAGAGAAAGAAGTTTCATGATTAGCTTGTTAACACCCCTCAGAACCTTCTTAATGAGTTTTGGCCCCTCCCAAAGAGTTACTGTGGTGGATAAAATGTTAATGACAGTGATGCTGCTGTTGCCCCAAAACATGTTTGGAATTCTTCTTTTGAAGACGTTAATTCTCATTTGAGAAGCAACATGGTGAATTGGGACCTGATTAGCTTCTTGGCAAGTTCCTTATTTCTCTGCATCTTCATGTCTTAATATGTATGATTAAACCTTCTCTACAGTAGTGAAAAGAGGATTAAAAAAGAGAATCTGCATTGCTGCAACTAATGCTTCAAGGAGTCAATAAATGCTGATGCTGTTTTTTTTTTTTATTAAAAATAAGAAGGCAGTCTCCTGACTGTGTACTAGCATTTTGCTTGAGGATGTGGAACTCATCCCTTATGAAATACCTATTTTTATGCATAAATATTAACTGTAGCACTGAATGGATGGACTGTTCTTTCCAGAAGGCAATGTTCTCTCCAAGTCAACCAGAAAGTTTGTGCTTTTATCTTTGTGACTATCAGGTTATTAGTTTTGGTTTGACCTCTGCAATAACTTAAAAAGGAATGCAAAATGCACAGAGAACTGAAGGAAATTTCACAGCAAATCTGTTACATGTTTGACTTTCTCCAGAATTACCTAGAAAAGTTCTACCAATTACCAAGGTACAAATATCAGTCTGAAAGGAAGAACAGCGCTAGTGTGATTGTTGAGAAGCTTAAAGAAATGCAGCAATTCTTTGGGCTGAACATAACGGGGAAGCCAAATGCGGAAACCTTGGAGATCATGGGAAAGCCTCGCTGTGGAGTGCCCGATACTGGCAATTTTATGATAACTCCAGGAAACCCCAAGTGGAAACAAACTAATCTGACCTACAGGTAATATTTCTAGAGTTTGAGAATTCACTCATTCAGCCCATGTTTACTGAACACTTATGATGTGTCAGGCACTGTTCTAGGATTCGGAATACACTGGAGACAAACAAATGAATAAATATCCCTGCTCTTGTAGAGTTTAGATTCTAGTGACTGAGTATGAGAATGAAAGGGTAAAGATCCCATGGGTTCTTTTCAATCCAAAGCCTGCCATTTTTGTCTTCTTTCTCTATCAATCTACATAGGACTATGGCAATGTTAGGCTGTCTCTCTAAGAATTCACTGTAGGACCCAAAAAAGGCTTAATCATTGCTGGAGAGAATCTAGCCCCACCATTCATGCATCTTGATGATAATAACAATAATAATGATACCCAATGCTTGTTGAATACTACTATTTGCTAAGTAGTGAACTAAATGCTTTACATACATTTAATCCCACAACAACCTTATGAGAGGGGTACTATTTTATTATCCTCATTTTATGAATAAGGAAACTGAGTTTAAAGACATGTAGTAACTGGTCCAGAACCTACGTCTGTCTTCAACCCTAAGTCCTGCACCCCTCGTTGCACCCTCTTCAGTGGTAGCACATCACATATGCACAAACTCCAAACTAGAGCAATTCAATCTACTGATGGACTGCTGTTGTAAACAATAATGAACCCTTCACACACCTTCTCATTTTGAAGGATTATTAACTATACCCCAGACTTGTCAGAGGCTGAAGTGGAAACAGCTCTTGAGAAAGCCTTTAAACTCTGGAGTCGCGTGTCACCCCTGAACTTCACCAAGACCTCACAGGAAGAAGCAGATATCAAGATTGCCTTTCTCCAAGGAGGTAGGCTCAAAGTAGTCATGCTCGATTTTGCTTTCCCTGGCTAAACTGAGACGTGGCAAATACCTAATACAAATCGTTTTATTTCAGATCATGGGGACAATTCTCCATTTGACGGACCCAATGGAATCCTTGCTCATGCCTTTCAGCCAGGCCCAGGTATTGGAGGAGATGTTCATTTTGATGCAGAAGAAACATGGACCAAAACCTTCAGAAGTAAGTTAACCAAGGTTATGTCCACATGCAGCTTCTAAATGAACTTTTGCACATTAGAATTTGCCCTCCTACACACACACACACACACACACACACACACAGCCAAGTTATTGTAACATTTCACACTCACACAAACTGATCATTTAAAATTCTTGCTACCTCAAGATACTAAGTTAATTTAGGTTTAGAAAAAATCCTGAAGCTAAATTCTGACCTTGTTTCCTAAGGCAGGAATCAGAAAACAACAGATCATGGCTAAGTCCTTCCTGGTCCTATTTGTATAAATAAAGTTTTATTGGAACAGGGCCACATACTCTTTTGTTTATGTATCATCTATGGCCGCTTTCATACCACAATAACAAAGCTGAGTGGTTGACACAGAGACCATACAGCTCATAAAAATCTAAAATATTTACTATCTGGACTCTTTTTTTTTTTTTTTTTGTGGTATGCGGGCCTCTCACTGTTGTGGCCTCTCCCATTGTGGAGCACAGGCTTCGGAAGCGCAGGCTCAGCGGCCATGGCTCACGGGCCCAGCCGCTCCGCGGCATGTGGGATCTTCCCGGACCGGGGCACGAACCTGCGTCCTCTGCATTGGCAGGTGGACTCTCAACCACGGCGCCACCAGGGAAGCCCCTATCTGGACTCTTATAGAAAAAGTTTGCTTACCATTGCTTTAGGGTATGTATTTTAATATTGTGAAATTTAATGATGTTTGAAAAAGATTCCTATTTTTGGAAATTCAGAAATAATTGGTTTATTTAGAAAACTGACCTATTTAGGAAAGAGCAGCCATCTAGTTATTCTCGTTCATCTGGTGATTTCATCTTCGTGGAGCTCTTTTTCAATGATATGTTTCCATATAGCAAACTATCCCTTTCAGGAGAAGACTCAGAGTAAGAAGAAGACCACCTGAAGGGAAGAACTGAGAATAATGAGAGGTATATTCAGACCATATGGTACTTTACAAGGCTACAGGGTAACAAGAGGCCAAAGAACACTTTTTAGAAAATAATAGGAAAGGAGCCTTTTACCATTGCTTGGGACCTGTTCCTCTCACCATTTTCTCAACATAAATGTTCTGAGTGTTTATTCTACCCAAGTCCCTGTGCTAGGAGCTGTGAGTACCCAAAGATAATAAACACTCCCCACGACTTTGCATTCCTATTGCCCTCCCCACTAGTTCAGACGGTCATTACCTCTTACCTGAATTAACTGGTCCAGATTCCCACCTGGACTGTTCACCTCTGATCTCGGCTCCCTCTAATTTTCCCCAGCACTGTAAGAAGTTTTGTCCTTGGAAAGCCCATCTTTACATTTGGAAAGCCCAGTGTTTACATTTTCCAGACCAAATATGTCCACATACCTTCACTTGACACTGAAAGCTCTTGGAGATCTTCCAAACTCATCTTTCGTGGCTTGTCTTCATATTTCACACACAGCAGTCACATGGCACATTCACTGTTTCTAGATCACACCATGTGCTTTCCAACTGCCCTACATTTGCTCACATTGCTTCCTTTTCCTGAAACGCCTTTCCCCACACCTTAAGCCCCAACTTTCAAAATCCCTCTTTTCCATGCTACGTCAAATGCCACCCCCATCCTGTCTTTCAGCTGGAAATGAAGCCTTCCTCTCAGAATAACAACAGCCTTGATTTTTTCTTCTCTAAGTGCCCTCCTCATTATTCTGTGCATTCTATTTGTTTGCACACATCTCCCCTTTTCATCTATGCATCATGACAAATCTCCCAGAGCCCCTTGCCCAGTACTCCAGACACTCAAAGATGTTTTTTAAAGCATTTATGAATGCAAAATGGAAGGATGTGATGATCAAGAAAGAAAGTCTTGGAGCATGGGTAGAATATTACAAGGCTAATTATCATCAGGAAGTTGAACATGGTGATAAGAACACAGGTCTTGCCGTCATACCTAGATTCAACCCCAGCTCTACCACTTATTAGTTGCAAGGCCAATATAACAAGGGATTCAAAAATCTCTGGGCTTCAGTTCCTTTATCGTAAAAGTAATCTAACAATTCTTCATAAAAATGTTGTTAAGATTAAATATTATTATAATTCCTAGCATATAATAAAGTGTTATACAACTATGATTGTTTTTTAAGTAAACATGTAAAAAAATGCACAGTGTGTTTGTGAAATGGCACATAGACTAGCTGGAGTGAAGGATTCACATCAGAAATCTAGTCCTCAAATGTCTGCTGGAGCCAAATGGAGTAGTCTTGAACTTGGCAAAGGAGCTCGGGCTTTATTTGGCAGGAAGTGCAAGCCTTGAAAGTTTTTAAGCTCCCAGTTATGAAAGGCACTATGCTCATGGAAGTTAAAAGATAAGGGTAGGAAGCAATAAGAAGCAGTGTTTGTCTCTTTCTGGTGGAAAATTCCTGAATCTTCCTGGAGAGCTCAGAATCAAGGAAGAGCTGGTGCTGAGTGGTCAGGGAGCCAAAGTGAGTCAGCTCTGCATCTGAGGCCACTCTTGCTGCCTGGCAGACTGAGACTCTCCTCATGGGGCTGTGGGCCTGGGAGACTGGGGGGGGGTGCATGGGAGGAGAGGGCTTTTGAGAGTCATGAGACCTGTGATGGCCCTGCCATCATTTGCCTGAGCCCCAGGCCCATGAAATATGGGAATTGGAATAAAAACAGCAGTCTTTCTTGGTTCTAAGATTTGGTGAGGACCTCATACTCACCTAATCTTAACCTATAGCCCCTACCTTGATTCCTTCCAATCTCCATTTCTTCAGGTACCTGAAGAGGAAAGGAAAAAGGCAGGCATGGGAAAGGCTGTTTCTCCAGGGAGTTTTGGCTCAGAAGCTGCATTCCTTGAGATCCTATTTCCACCACCCTTCAGTCTACTTGGAGCCATTCACCACACATGCTTGCATTTCAGATTACAACTTGTTTCTTGTTGCTGCCCATGAATTTGGCCATTCCGTGGGGCTGGCTCATTCCTCTGACCCTGGTGCCTTGATGTATCCCAACTACGCTTTCAGTGAGCCCAGCACCTACTCGCTCTCTCAAGATGACATCAATGGCATTCAGGCCATCTATGGTAAGGTCATCTGAAGAGCAGCAGTACCTGGTGAGACCTGGCCATGTCAGGGACGTTCATTGCAGTCTTGGCTATGGTGATCGAAGTTAGAGGGCACCTGGGAGTCCATCGGGAGGAAAATATATGCGTAAAATCTGGTGAATGCCTGCCATAGAGTAATGTACAGCACCGAGAAGCACTGAATCAGATGTACATAGATGAGTCTTTAAAACATTGTGCTTCCTGGAAAAGAAAGAGAATGATACATGTTACTCAGTGTATAAATTACATAATACATGAATCTACACAAATTAAATATGTATACAGACAAAGCAAGGCATTTTCAAGAAACATGCTAACAAACATATATATTGAACATATCAAGATTGTTGTCTGTGGGGGAAAGAGGGGAGTGGGGATGGAGTATAGAGAGAAAGAAACATCTTTTAAAGACAGGACTGATACTTTTCAGGGAGGGATATAGAGGCCTTTGCCTCTGTCTAAGTATTGTCTGATAAGACCATTGCATCTCTCTTTCCTCTTGCCCTCCTGCCCCCTAGTGGCTGTAATAACAAGAAACCAGAGAAGAGGTTTGCAGCTCTCTAAAAATAAAAAAAATTTTTAAATGTTTTGTTGATTGGAAGGGAGTGTCGTGGAGTCGAATTGTGTAAAACATTCTCCCTCTCTGGTTGGACAGCAGTACAAAACGAAGCATGCCAGGGTCCCACAACTACGAATTTTATTCATGACAGTAGAATTTTCAGGGATGATGAGACCTAGTCTAACTGCCTCTACTCCCCAATTCCTTTTCCCCTGAAAACACCTCCCTTTCTAACTTGCCCATATTTGAACTGTTAGCAGCCTTTCATTCTACAATGGGAAAATACATTAAAATTTAAATACTTATAGAAAAAAATACTGCTACATTTTGATTTAGATTTATGCTGTGGGGGCCTCTTTCCAGAAGGTGGATTTTAGTGAGAAAGGAGAAAGTAGATATTGAGTGACTAAAAATGCAGAAAGAGGAGGCAAGAAGGGAACGAAGCATGGGATTCTAATTTTAAACTGGCAGAGAGGAGGGGGAAGAATTCAAATTTCTTTATTTCACAACTTAGCTTGGAACTCTCCCTAACATTACCATTACTCTTTTATTTTTGTTTCTTTTTTTTTTAATTGGGGAATAGTTGTTTTGCAATGTTGTGTTAGTTTCTACTGTACAGCGAAGTGGAGTTCCCTGTGCTATACCTCAGGTTCTTATGAGTTATCTATTTTATGCATATTAGTGTATATATGTCAATCCCAATCTCCCAATTCATCTTACCCCCCTCTTTTATTTTAAAAAATAAAACTTTTAAGAGGGCCTAATGTGTGATTACTTTAATGTCTTATAGGATAGTCAGCTAGCATTTCTTTTCATATGAAGACCCTTCACCAGCCTGAGAAGTAACTGAAATACACCAAAATTCACCCTGGACTCATGCTTATAAAAAGTCTTTTTACTTTCAGGACCTTCGAGCAACCCTGTGCAACCTACTGGACCAACCACACCCACAGCCTGTGACCCCAGACTGACATTTGATGCTATCACTACACTCCGCGGAGAAATACTTTTCTTTAAAGACAAGTATAAGAATGAACTATTCCTTCCTTTGACTTCTTTTACTGGCATAACTTAAAACTGGATTCTAATTAAGTCATATATTACACATTACCCAGCTTTTCTTTTGAATTCTATGCATACGAATCTCATTGGAATTGATAGTGCTTTCTGGGTAAATCAAAACATCCAGGAAAAGAAAAATAAAAGCTAAAACATCTGTAAGCATTTAGATGTTTGTGATGATGTAAACAGATATGGACTCTAGCTGTTGGGAACTCTATAGCTGGGTTTACCCAACACCAAAATAGCATTCAATTCCACCCAAATTCATTCAAGTGAATGGAAACTGTCACTTAATAAGCTGCAGGGAAAATCATCTGACTGAATTTTTCAATTTTCCATTGGCATTCTATGATTGTGCACTCACAGGCTGAGTGTACTTGTATTGCTTTTGCTAGAATATTCTAAATATTCTCATCATATTGTAGCAACAATAATGAAAGAGACTAACAAAATAAAACTTGTCAGTGTGTGAGGAGGCAGGTAATGTAAAATGTAATCAAATAAGGTCACTCCTATCAGCTCGTCTGAAAACTGTAAAGTACTCACCAGATAGACAGTATCACCATAAAGTGCTGGCCATATGCTGGTCACTGTGCTGGAAGCATTGCCTTCACTGTATGTTATAACCTCCCAGCAATCTTGTAGGATCAATACCAGCCCAAGACTCACAGAAGCTGCCTGCTTAGACTATTGTGTGTGGTTTTCTCCCTTGTGTTCCATTAGGTACTTCTGGAGAAAGCATCCTCACCTACGAAGAGTCGAACTCAATTTCATTTCTCTCTTCTGGCCATCCCTGGTAAATGGTATACAGGCAGCTTATGAGGATTTTGACAAGGACCTAATTTTCGTATTCAAAGGTAACTGCCTAAGGTTTTCATCTTATTTTAGTTCCTCCTGAAGGGAAGGGCAGGACTTCTTTGTGGACCCTTCCAGGTTCAAGGAGGTGAGTCAAGGAGAGAGTGTTAGGCTAGCTGGGCTTTTGTCACGAGACCTGGGTTGGGTCGCATATCCACCACTAAATGCTGTATGAACTTGAGCATGTTGTACCTTCTTCAGGCATCAGTTTTCTCATCTACAAAATGAGAATACTTTATTAGACCACCTTTAGCCTTCCTCCACCCTCATCCCAGATATAATTTTCTAAGACTCCCCAAGGCTCTAGTTCTCTGTATAGAAGTCACAGGAGATAAGACGTTCAAGTGTGGGGCCCTGTGTCAGGCTAAGAAGTTGGAAATGTTTTACAGGTTCCAGGAAATCACTAGAGTTATCATAGCCCAATGGTCTTGACTTTACCACCTCTATCTTTTCAAGACTATTTTTTCCATTTTCATTTCTATGATGAATTTATGCAAAGATTAAGAATTGGTATACATTTTGTAGGAATGGAAAAACTTTATCTAATATATAACCTGAATCTTTGGCAGGCAATCAGTACTGGGCTCTAAGTGGCTATGATATTCAGCAAGGTTATCCCAAGAATATAGCAAACTATGGCTTCCCAAGCAGTGTCCAAGCAATAGATGCAGCTGTTTCCTACAGGGGAAAGACATACTTCTTTGTAAACAACCAATTCTGGAGGTAAGATAAACTATTTTTTCCGTTAGAAATTGAAATCTGTGTTTCTTTACCCTCTTTACAAACCATCATTGATTAGGCAACTGAAGGTTAAAAATATCTAGGTGGTCTCTGATAGGCATTCTTTTTCACAAGATGATTGATGTTGCTCTGGCTTTTGAAAATTTTACAAAGTTAAGATTCCTGCACAATGGTATTGAGGATTCTATATCCTGAAACAGAGCAAACTTTAATAAAACACTAAAATGGGACGCAAAGAAAGAGTTAGGCTAATTCTCATTTATTCATTAAATTCTAAGAGTTAAATTCTACTACACTCAAGTAAATGTTATACAGAACTTGATTCCCAACTTGAAATTATTATTTATATTTATTCAGATAGAGACTATGAACTAATTAAGTAAAAGCCTTAGAACATATAAGCTCTCCTTTTTTAAAATAACACTGCCCCAACAATCAGAAGCCTGTTTTCGTATTAGTGATACCCATATATTTTATAAATATGTATGTACGCTTAGGTAGAGAAGTTAACCACTGTTAGTTTCCCAGTAAATAGGACATTGTGAAGAACAAATGAGAAAATATGTGTGAAGGCATTATGTAAAGTACATACAATTTAAATAAAACTATTAATCACTGTACACTGTATTGGTCTTAAATGTGGGACAATTATTTTTTCTCATCAGATATGATGACCAAAGTCAATCCATGGAACCAGGTTATCCCAAAAGCATAGCAAGTAGCTTTCAAGGAATAGAAAGTAGAGTTGATGCCGTTTTCCAGAAGAACTGTAAGTAGAAGAAAAAAAAAACTTAATAAATTAAAAAAAAAATTTTAAGTAGCTCATTTGCATTGCAAAGTTATATTAGGACAGGAGTGGGGTCTTTTTAATTGAAAACATCCGAGATCTGCTACAAGCTAATTCAATACATTATATCTTTTTTTTTTCTTATAGCCTTCTTCCTTTTCTTCAGTGGACCAAGATATTATGCATTTGATCTTAGTGCTCGTAGGATTACTAGAGTCGAAAGAAGCAATAGATGGCTTAACTGTAGATAAAGCTGAAGCAAAATCAAGTGTGTTTGTGTCCATTTTCTGAATATCGAAGGGAGATCTAATCTGCATATCTATTACATTGTGTCCTATTTATACTTTTCTCAACAATAAGTAATATTGTTTGCTCTTACTGTATTCATTGGACTGATCCTCACTGAAAATACGTTTGCAGTATTCCACTGTTTGCAGAGGCTGATTTTGTCCTAAATTCCATCTCAGGTTAGTGAATCCATCACAAGGAGAAGGAAATTAAGCCTTCTTTGCCACCTCAATATTCATTGTTTCATCACTTGCTATTTGACTTCTAAAATGCCCATTTATTCTTAAGTCTTTTAAATATGTCTTAAGTGTAACTGCTACATGTAATTTAGCACTGGTTTTGGTTAGAGGTAAGGATTATGAACAACATAAATAGTACACATTGCCTTTTGCCAAAAATGTGGTGCTATTTTCCACTCTTGGAAAGAAATATTGTTGATACTTGTTGTGGATTGAATTGTGTCCCCCCAGAAAAGTATGTTGAAGTCCTGACTCCAGGTACCTACAGATGTACCTAATTTGGAACTAGCATCTTTGAGGATGTAATTAGTTAACATGAGGTTATACTGGATCAGAGTATGCCTAAAAACTGATGTTCTTATAAGAGGAGAGACAGACACACAGTGGAGAAGGCCATGTAAAGATAGAGACAGGATTGGAATGACGCATCTACATGCCACGGATTGCTGGCAACCACCAGAAACTGGAAGAGGCAAGGAAGGATCCTCCCTAGAGCCTTCAGAGAGAAGAACATGGCCCTCCTGACACCTTGATTTTGAATTTGTAACTTCCAAATTGTGATTTTAAAAAGTTCTGTTGTTTTAAGCTACGAAGTTTGTGATACTTTGTTAAGGCAGCTCTAGGAAGCTGATACAGTACACCTGAACTTATGGAAATGAATCGGTACAGAAATACAGACTTGCAACCCCAGTAAAGATTACTGGCATCTTCCCAGGGGAGCAACAAAAAGGAGGGGTACCACTTCCTCTCCCGCCTCCTGGCTTCTAGAGTTCAAGAAAATGGGCCAGTTAAATCTGTTGTTCCTTATTCCTGGGATCCTCAGGAGGACACCCTCTACAGATAACCAGGGTTTGCTGCACAAACAAAATAGTGTTGGGCACAAAATTCAATAAGTCTCATTTAATTGAGTTAAACTGAGCCTAGATGCATAAATTTGCTAATGGCTCTTTTCCGTTAAGAACTTTAAGATTTGTGGTATCATAATGACTAGCCTAGACATTAAAATCATTATAATGTCGTATCTGCAGTTGTTAGAATGTAATGCAGTACAGCTTATTACACAATAAAACATGTGAATTGTAAAATATATTTATCACTAGCACATCCTTTTTTCTTTTCCTGTTAAAGTTTTTAACCCCCACAGATGATTGATTTTGTATACTTTGATACTTTTTTCTGGTTCAAAATTTATCTATTAAATGATTTCAAAATAAATATTTTAAATGACCAACTTGTGATCTACTATAATTTCTTAAGATACTACCACATAGTTCATCTAAAGTATAAAAAGGAAATTTCAATATATTTGCAACCATTTTCCTTTATCAGAAATATTACAACATTGATATTAAACTTTTAGATATTACTTCACAGGTTTATGAAATATTTTATCAATATTCTATGTCCTCAAAGATTCCCTCAATTATGTCAACACATTATTCTCAACTTATTTTACAAGATAAGAAAATAGAAACTAGTATGTACTATAATTTCATTTATTCATTTATTCAACAATTAATCACCTACCTGTTCCAGATGCTGTGCTAGGGAAAGTGAGAGAGGCGTATAAGCAATTCATTGTATCAATGTCAAAAGGCAAAAGGACCTGTAAGACCTGGATATTTCCTTAAGAGTCAATTCCAGACTATGGCATTTTCTAAAACTTCTTATGAAATCAGTTTTTAGTAGCACGAAGATGGGAGATTCATCTCAGAACAGCTGCTAGTTGCGCCAGTTAGTTATGATAGATTTTTGGCCCAAGCTTCATCCGTACATTTTCAAGATAAGAACTGAGTTCATGTTATTTCTTTAACCATATTTCACAGTCATAGGAAGTGAACAGCAATACAAAGTATAGTAAATAATTTTTTAAATTAGCCCTTTTTTTGGTTTTCTTCTTGACAACATGTGGTATTTTTTGAATGTTACATTGAAGTTTTATGTGAGGACAAGAGATTTAAGAATCTAAGCTTAAAACTTTAAGAATGATATTACTTTTATCTTAGGTTGAGTTTCCTAAAATGCAAAGACTAAGACAAGACTTCAGTGCAGTTACTTTATTCAGGACATGGTCCCAGGAAGCAAGAGTAGGTAGCAAGCAGAGTGAAGCAGAAAGAGGGAAAGTCAATACAAGTATGTGTTACTGAGGTTTCTACTATGGGCGCTGGGGCTCAATTCCATCAGGACCTCCTGAGAAGCTTACAGAACACCTTTCAATTGTTCAAATCTCCAGTGGATCGGAGGCTGGTTCTGATCCAGCCTCTAATCCCTCCTTCAATTCCCTCCTTCAACATTAATCCTTCAATTCCCTCCCCCACTGGGTAGCTCTAAGGAATTGGCCTGTAGGCTCCATGGCAGCTCAACGCCCTGGGTAGAAAGCAGAAAGACACCCAATCTGTGGTTAAGGTTGGACTTTGTCAGAGTAAGGTGAGTTACACAAGCCTGTCCACCACCATACAACTAAAATCAGAGGTATACTGAGGGGATTGTGACACGGGGCACCAGAGGCACCTCCTATAACTTTGTTGTTGGGATATTAAAATTATGGGAAATTGGAGGTGACATCTTTGGAAAAATTTACTCACCCAAGAAAAAAGGTTTACAGATACCAACACTATAGAAATCTCAATGGGACAGAGACTGCTAGTTACCTATGTTAACATGATTCCCCCCTTCCTTTGCTGCAGTAAGAACCCAATTTCATTTGAGGTAGCAATGCATCCAGCTAAGAGACTACTTTTTGTAGCCTTGCTTACAGCTAGATGTGGCCATGTGTTTAATTTCTTGCCAAAAAGTGTAAGCGGAATACTCTATGGGCTTCTGGAAAGAGACTGGGTACTTACTTTCTCTACGTTCCTCCTTCCTGCTGCCTATAATGCAGATACAATTGCAGAAGCCACCTGGACCATAAGGCACTGGCACTGAGAGAGTGGTGTAGCAAGGTGTCTGTTGCCTACATCCCTGATGATGTGGTGTTGTCATACAAGCCATGAACTGCCACATCTGGCCTTCTCTTACGTGAGGAAGAAATCAATGTTTATTAATCATCTATTATTTAGGGTTTTTCTCTTACATTTTGACCAAATCTCATTCCAGCTAATACATCACATGAAGTGTCTGAAACCCGCCCCACCTCCCTGCAGTAAAGGCCATTAACTGGCAAGCCCTGTCAGTGCACACATAGTTTCCAGTCAGCTTTCCTGTCTCTCAATCTTAAACAGATTGCAGAGTACAACATATCCAAACATTGTTTAAAAAGCTTCTAATGTCAAAAACAGACGCCAAAAAAGAAACTTTGAAGAAATAGAGACAGTCCTGGGAGCAAAAGAGAATGTCAAAATAAGCAAACAAACAAAAAAAACTTAACATTCTTTAAAAATAAGACATAATTTACATCCCAAAAACATTAACAAAATACAAAAAAGTATACTTAGAGAACTAGAAAGAGCTCTTGGAAATTAAAAATATAACTGAAATAAGAAACTCAGTAGGTGAGCTGGAAATAAAGTTGATGGAAAATAGTAAAGGATATATTGAAAACACAGAGATTTAATCCAAGAGTTCCAGAAAGAGAAAGAGGAAACTGGGTGGAAAGAAATTATCAAAGAAATAATAGAGGAAAGCTTCCTTGAATTGAAATTTTCATAATGAAAGAGCTCTCTTACTGCCAAACAATGTTAATGCAAAAAGACTCACATTAAGAGACATCATTATAAAACTTCAGAATATCTGGTTAAAAAGACTTTCAAAATTTTTCAGAAGAAAAAAGAAAAATATCAAGAATCAGAATAAAAATCTTTTCAACAACAATACTAGATTCTAGAAAACAATGGAACAGTAACTTCAAAATTCTAAGGGAGATTTATTTCAGCCTGATTTTCCATAACCAGAAACAGTCTCAGTCAAGTGTGAGGATGGAATGAATGGCATTCTAGATACGAAAAGATTAGAAACATGCATTTTCCTTGCACACTTTCTTAGACCCTCCATCCCTATTTCCCATGGCTATCTACACATATATTTGCTCCAGTCAGGACAGATTTCCTACAGCTCATTTCCGCCATGGTACCTGTTTCCTGTGACCTTCCTCCACTCATATGCCTTCTCCTTTCCTCTGTGAAAACCAAATCTCCTACACGTTCTTCAAGAGCCAGTGCAAGCTCCACTTGCTTTGAAGCCTTTAGGCCACACACGTCTGCAGTGATCTCTCTACCTTTTGACCCTTCTCAGTCTCTAGAATCTTCACATGCATTTTGCTACTCTTCTCATTTTATCTGGCATTAGTCTCTGTATATGTCTGAATTCTCCAACAAGATTGGAACAGTATCTTAGTGTGATAGCAAAATAGAAAGTGCTTGGTAAACATCTGATGTTTACCCAGTTAATTAGGATAATCTGATTCCTGAATCAATTGTCTTTTCATGACACCATATTTTTTTTTTTGAGAAACAGACATGGCTTGTTTATTAGAATGCAGAAAGTATCTGTATCAAGAGCAAGACAACAGATGAAATTGTATTTCTCAGAAGAAGCAACAAATTACAATTTCGCAAACATAACAGGTGATTTCAAAAAAGATAAAATTTTTTTACAAAGAAAATTATCTTTTTATGCAAATATTTTGGGCTTTCATTCAAAGGAAGATTATTTCATAAACTCTCAAGAATTTATGGATAAGAAAACCTTCAGGGCTTCCCTGGTGGCGCAGTGGTTGAGAGTTCACCTGCCGATGCAGGGGACACGGGTTCGTGTCCCGGTCCGGGAAGATCCCACATGCCGCGGCGCAGCTGGGCCCGTGAGCCATGGCCGCTGAGCCTGCGCGTCTGGAGCCTGTGCTCCGCAACAGGAGAGGCCACAACAGCTAGAGACCTGCGTACCGCAAAAAAAAAAAAAAAGAAAAAAAAAAAAAAAAAAAAAAAAGAAAACCTTCAACTTTGCAAGTACAAAAGTAACTTGGAGGCTGACTTTATATTATTTTGAATTCAATAATGAACAATGACTGTGTTTACCAAACAATTGTAGATCATGATTGCAAAATCAAGTCACCCTAAGAAAAAAAAAGCATATCATGACACACCCCATGGCAAATGTCCTTTTCTGTTTTTAATCAGAGGATGATACAAGTCAACTCACGCCACGTCTCACTATTATTTTCTAAATTCTATGCAAACAGGACAAGGCTTCAACTGAAGAGAGAGAAGAATGAAGAGCCTTCTTCTATTTTTGGTCCTTGTAACATTTTCTTCTGCATTTCCCACAGACCGAAAGATGGAGTATGAAGAAAATATGAAACTGGCTCAGGTACTGTCTCAATAAATGTTATTAATGACTATCAATAAAACTTTTACTTTATTGATTGTATTGGGACTTAAAAAGACAGCTAGTTCCTACCAAAGAGTTCTGAACTTTCTTGTGAGGAGCTGCTTTTCCTTTCCTTGGCTCTAAGGACATCAAGGAACTTTGAGGGGTGGAGAGTAGGGGTGGGGTGGAGGACAGGCAGGATTTGCTACAACTTTAAGCAATAGTTACAAGTGAAGGGATAGTGAGAGTAGAAAGGGTCAGCTCTGAAAGAATGAAGGTCTCCATAAAAGCATTTGAAGACCAACCAGGAGAACCCAACTATATTTTGGAGCCACTTATCCCTATATGTATGAAAAACACATTGTTTTGGAGATTCCCTGTAAAAATCAGTCCAATTTGCCATATTTGGTGAAATTATTTATATTTGAAAAATGGATAATCACATCTCCTCTAGAATTTGTTTCAAGGAAACACCAAAATGAAAGTAACAGCAACAATATGTAAGACACAAGATAATATAACACACAGAAGAAGCTTGCTTCTCTTCTGTGGAAGTTTGGAGTCTCATGGGCTGTATGGGTTTAGCCAGTTCTGGTCACACATAGCTCAATGAGTTCTTGAAAACTGAAAACACAGGTTGACTCTTTGCTTTCTTCTTTGTTTTCTTCCTCTCTTCTTTCTTCTCTCACTCCTTCCTTTCCCTTGTTACTTATTTCCTTTTTCCCTCCTACTGCCAAAAAGGATTGCAGAAAATTTTGTTTTCTCCTGAGATGGAGATCTGCTCTCCTGTAGTCTGTGCCTTTTTTTGTCTTTTTGGTCAGGCATATCTCAACCAGTTCTACTCTCTTGAAATAGAAGGGAGTCATCTTATTCAAAGCAAGAACAGAAGTGTCATAGACAGCAAAATTCGTGAAATGCAAGCATTTTTCGGATTGACAGTGACTGGAAAACTGGACTCAAATACTCTTGAGATCATGAAGACACCCAGGTGTGGGGTGCCTGATGTGGGTCAGTATGGCTACACTCTCCCTGGGTGGAAGAAATACAATCTCACATACAGGTAATGCTACTGCCCCTAATCTAAAGGAACATGAAAATAATCTCCAAGGAACAGAAATAATAATAGTTTATTTTACTGAGCACTTCCTATGTGCATGGCACTTGATAGATTTTATTTATTCCATCCTTCCAAGAAATTTGTGACATAGGCATCACTGCTATTACCACCTTAAACACAGAGAAACAAAAGCTTATTTACCATAGGCCATTTTACACAGCTCTTCTCAGCAGACTGGCTCTGGCAGATATGCTCTAATCTCTAGCCTCTGCCACCTCTATAAAAGCTCAGGACCAGGATCTGCCTTCTGATTGCAGATGCTTAAAGGTACAAATGAAGTGTGCTCAAGGGAAAATGGGAAGACCCTGGAGCACAACCAGTTCATGTCAGAGATGTGTGTGAGTCAGATTGTCACATCTAAGGTGGACCCCAGACATCTCAAGGACAGGGAGCTGGCTTATTGGCAGAAAGAAGATGAAGTGCACCTGTGACCTGAGATAGAGTCAGTGACTTTGACCACTGCTCTAGAGCCTTCCTGGCTGGCCCTAAAGAGTCTTTCTGATAGTTCTTCCTTTATCTTGGGATTGAGATAAAAATATGTTTATCAAGATAGGGAATATAAACTAGGGGAAGATATTTTCCTGAGTAACAAACTCTTTGTGGCTTTCAAGTGAGACTCTTAATATATGACACAGACATAAGACTGATTTCTACAAGCCGTTTGAGAAAATAAATCTCAATTCTTTTTAGAAGATATTTATAGTACAGTCATATACACAGCAAACACATACATGAGATTAATGATCTCCCACTTAAGATGTGATCTTAGGGAAATCATTTAACCTCTTTGAGCCTCATTTGTTAAAGTGTGATAATACTACCTGATGAATAGGGCAAATGAAAGATTGAATTATATAGCATACGTAAAAGTACCTTATTTAAATAGTAAAGTAGTGTACAAATGTAGCAATAGCACTGTACCAAAAGTTACTGCCGCATATAATTGATGACATAGAAATTATTTTCTTTCCATAGTATGTGTTTACATGCATGTATAACCACCAATTGATATATTTTTGTTAATTTCTAAGAATTGTAAACTACACTCCAGATATGGCACGAGCTGATGTGGATGAGGCTATCCAAAAAGGTTTAGAAGTGTGGAGCAAAGTTACTCCACTAATATTCACCAAGATTTCCAAAGGGATTGCAGACATCATGATTGCCTTTAGGACCCGAGGTAAGGTTTTCAGCAGAGAAAACTATATGGCTATTTTCATCCCAGGAGCTTTGAAGATGCTGATCCTTTTTTCCCCCATGAATTGTATCTCAGTCCATGGTTGGTGTCCTCGTTATTTTGATGGCCCCTTGGGAGTCCTTGGCCATGCCTTTCCTCCTGGTCTGGGTCTGGGTGGAGACACTCACTTTGATGAGGATGAAAACTGGACCAAGGATGGAGCAGGTGAGCCCGATTTTCTTTATGAACAAAATTTTGTTATTCATACAAATTCCTAAAGGAATAGCTTTGCAACTAGTTGCTTTTTACTTCCCAATTTCCCTACGATTTTTCATATTCCAGATGACATTCATGAAAGTGTCCAATGTCTATTCAAACCATTGTGCTTTTCCAGTTCAGAGCCTTATCCACACAACATCTTCATAAAGTTGCTAATCCTGTTATGATCAGAACATTCTTCCCTTACTCAGATGTTCTTTCATATACCCACAATGCCTGAAGGGCCACTATGTGCCTGGAACTGTGCAAGGTGTTGTACAGACCACTAAGTTGTACTCAAAAAGTTCCAGCTCTTCAGAGGTTCATGATCTTGTGTGATGTATAAAGCCTAGACCCACTCACCACCATACAAGGCAGACTGTGCTGTCTGTTATACCCATGGCAGAAGTCATCTCTGGCTTGAGGACTGAAAGAAGACTCTGGGGAGGTGGTGATTCTAAGTTAGTGATTGAAGGATGCTGTGTGGGTTCATGGCCCATAGGAAGTCTGTTTATATGCATGAACCTCTTCTAGCTCTTGCCTGTCTGCCAAGGTATTAGACCCTGGTCTTTATATTTGGCTTATTTTTTCAGACTAAGTGGGTTGATTTTATTTCTTTTCATGGGCCTCCCTGGCACTAAAATAAGAGATATTTTAAAAACAAAAACCAAAATTTTACTATAGTAAAAATATGTGCTTCAAATGAAGGAGCAGGTTGAGTAGACTCTCGGGTTCTCCCACTCTTTTTTTCTAGCATTGACTACGGTCATCTTGGGTCTGGCATCTGGTTTCCCAGGTCCCAGGAAAGTGGAGGCTGTGTCTCTCTGGTGGATGGTACGCAAGACCACAATTCAGTCCTGACCAAGTAACTCCAGACAGTCTGTGGGTCAGTTTTACAGTTTCTGCAAAACTGAAAGCCAGTGACTCAAAATGATGTGTGGCCACTCCTTGCTAAGTCTGATCATGTGATGTAATTGTTTTTCCAAGAGCTAGGAAACAAAGAGGGTAAAGAACTCAGTGCTGGCTGAACTTCAGGTACTGGGGTAGTCTGGGATTGGTTGCTGCCACTGCCATGTGAATTACATCAAAGACAAGAAAATGAAAGAGGTGGGGTGACACCATGACCCAAACAACAGAATAGTTGAATGGACCATGTCTGTATGTCCTTTTGAAACATGTCCCAATATTTCTCTGGATTTGGCCTAAAGGCAGTGTGGATATGTGCAATCAGGCAGTTATAGGAAATATCTTAGTGCTCACCAAAATCAGAATGACTCCACTTTGTCAGCCAGGATTTACTTTCATATCTAGAGGTAGATATGAAAGTTTCACTGTCATTTTATCCCTATTAATTCCAATACTTAGTAGTAAAATTACTATTACGCATACTGCAACAGGCCCCTAGCCAAAGGGGATGTGTGGGGTCGATTGCAAAAAAGTCCAATGTGATCTGTGCCTCAAGTTGGCAAAACTTGCTTGAGCAAAGCAGAGGATAAATATAGTCCTCCACCAAGTTCTGGGTGGATAGCCAGGCAACAATACTAAAATGGGTTATCTTCTAACTACTTTGCTACATTCCCTCAGCTTTGAAATTTTTGGCCCTGGGGGATGTCCAATCATATAACTCTTACCTCACTGACGTAGAAGGGAAAATGCCTTCCTGTTCTCTAATGAATACATAAAATCTCAAGCATATGTGACCTCCAATCAGATTTTTTAAATAGAAAATTTGGCAATAATGTATAATATATGATTACCTTCTTTACGTATATGTAAGCTCTCTCTATGGAAAGGGCACAAAAGTCTTAGTGTAACTTCCTTAAAAGCAATAGACAACCGTCATCTGCTAATCCCACTGTTTGCTAAGGGGAGGACAGTCACTGCGTGGTGATGTCAGAGGAATTTGTGCACATAGAGAGGCTTTCCTGAGAATCTCCCAAAGTGAGGTCAGTGTCAAGCCTGTATGTGAATGTAAATGTTCTACGCACACATAGGCACTAAACAACTGAAACAGACCTCAGAGACCGCTACAGATGCAGTGTTGGGATGGAGAAGAGCAGTGGTCTGTGGCTTGGCAGAACTTACTTGCAGGAAGATGACACATGTTATCTGTAATAAAGGTGAAAACACTTTGCAAAGCACTTGCCTTTAGCTAACATTCAGAAAGTGTTGTGGCACAGCTAACCATTCGATCATCCACATAAAAACCTGGATATCCAGCAACCATCACTAAGCAGTTTCTCAGTCACCAGGAATAAAAGATGATTAAGACATGGTCCCTGTACCGACAGGGTACGCAGCTTGGTGAAAGAAATAGACAATGCAGTACTTATCTGCAAAGACAAAATTAAGCACTGAGTCTACAGAAGCTGAGAGAGGTGCAATTAAGTCAACCTGGATAGGAGCTGGGGAATAAGAGAAGCCTCATGAGGGAGATGGCTCTAGGGGAATCCTGAGGAATACATAGGATAGCTGGGAGAAAGTGGGGTGAGAAAGTAATACACTGGGCAGAAGGGATGGAGATATGGAGACACAGAGATTAGAAAGAATATGGCATAGATGAGAAATGCAAATGATTCAATATGGCTAGCTCATGGAATGTGAAAATAAAATATGAGGCTGGGAAAAAAAGCAGGGACTAGTTCATGGAAGGCCATGTTTAGGTATTTGGACTTGATCCTACAGCCGATGGAGAACCTCTGAATAATATAGGTAGGAGAAACATGATCACATTCAGCAGCCTAAAAACAACCAAAGACTGGCGGCTTCTCTCTCTCTCTCTCTCTCTCTCTCTCTCTCTCTCTCTCTCTCTCTCTTTTTTTTTTACTACTATCCATTTCTGAGACACCTGTTTCCTGCCATCTGTTAACTCTGGGTTATATTTCTCCATGATGTGACTAATGCCAATTATCAATCTTGAAATATTTCCCAGATAAATGATGGTGAATATGTTATAAGAATTATCTGCTGTTTGGCAAGCCTTTTCTTCATTTCCCTCAGTTACTTCCTAATCTCAGCTGCAATCATTCTCCTTCTGAATGACTAATGTACTCATGTTTTCCCTGTTTTTGTTAAGGATTCAACTTGTTTCTTGTGGCTGCTCATGAATTTGGTCATTCACTGGGGCTCTCTCACACCAATGATCAAACAGCTTTGATGTTCCCAAATTATGTCTCCCTGGATCCTAGCAAATACCCACTTTCTCAGGATGATATCAATGGAATACAATCCATCTATGGTGAGCAACAAATCTGAATATATGTGAACTGAATTGAAAGCCTTCCAGGGAGGAAGTTGAGAAAATCACTTCTTGAAATATTATCATGAAGAAAATATTCTCTTGGGTAAGATCCTTCTGTAGGTATTTCTACATGCCTTCTTAGTTCACTAAGGTATTTCTTTTCTCATCAAAGGAAGTCCACCTAAGACACCTGCTAAGCCAAAGGGACCCACTGTACCCCATGCCTGTGACCCCGATTTGACTTTTGATGCTATCACCACTTTCCGCAGAGAAGTAATGTTCTTTAAAGGCAGGTAAACCCATTCCCTTAAACACCTCAACTTCCTATGAAGCTTTTTCTTTTCAAGAGATTTGGGGATAAGAGAGCTGTGGGGGTAGTGAGAATATGTGCCTTTGCTTTTCATTTTATAACTGCCCATATTGTTTGAATGTTTTATTCTGTGCACATATCTCTTACTTGTTTGATAAATTAATTTTTAAATGTTTTTAAGCAAATTTTAAAATTGCCATTGAAACAGAGTCTACTTTCAGTGACTTCTTAGCTAAAATAACACACCACTCCTGGTGGTGTGCTGGAGGTGGCTTATACTATTTCAGGATCCAATTGTTAAATTTTCAAGAATTTTGTAAACTAGTTCACATCACTTTGGTAGCTTGAAACTGGCCATGGTTGGAATATTTACACCCTGGAGATCATCAAATGATAAAAATTAGGTTTTTTTCCTACCTGGAGAGCCAATTGTTAAATACGCATCGACAGACCTTTCCTTGAAGCCGAATCAACAGTGTTAGCTGTGGTAGGAAATCTCTTCTCTCACTATGTATAATTTACTGCACTTAACTTGCAACGTGGTGTGTCAATTATGTATACCATGACCATATTTTCAGAACAGAGTATCAAGACATACACCATCTGACAAGGATATAGGGGCAAAAGAAAAGAATATCTGAAATCAGACTCCTGCCACCCACAACTATGTAGCACTGTAATTACATGCTGTCACCACCATGCTCTTAATAGTTGAGGCTGAGAGACCACTTGTCAGGGATGGGTAGCCAGCATGGGAAGGAAAATGGACTATATGGATTTTTCAAGTCCTCCTCATAGGCTCAGAACTTTACAGCCAGAAGGGAAATCTGAGGAAATATTTAGCCATGTGAATAATAACATTTCTTTATTCTAGCAAACATCAGCACCAAAAAATTCTTCTTAGATTGCTTGGTATTGGTTTAGAATGTTGGGAATTGCTGCTTTGGCAAAAATGAGGTGATTGAGCACACTGAGAACTATTTATGAGATTTCCATGGGTATTTTGCTACTCTAAGTTCCCAAAAGAGTGGGCACAAAGTCATGTCCTGACCTTGGTAGTCCAAAGGGTAGAATTGAACTCATAACCACCTAAATTTGCTGAGGAAATTTGTATTAATGCCATAAATTGTTTGAGGAAAATATCAACCAATTAGATAAGGAACAAGTGTCAGTTTGCAGCATTTTCATTGAAATAGATATATATACACTGTGTATAAAGTATGGTTTTCTGTCTAACACAGGCATCTATGGAGGATCTACTATGATATCACTGATGTTGAATTTGAATTGATCTCTTCATTCTGGCCATCTCTGCCAGCTGATATTCAAGCTGCATATGAGAACCCCAAAGACAAGATTCTGGTTTTTAAAGGTAATTTTACCCATCATTATTCCTCTTCTCCTTCTGGTTGCCTGAACTGTTCAGTGGGTATTTTAGTGCAAGGAATACAATCTTCATGAATGAGCAAAACAGACAGGGCTTCTGCCCTGACCTTAGGTTCCTATCCTAAAGAATAACTATCCAAGGATTCTCGGTGGTTGTGAAGATAAACACCATCCCAACAGCACAGGAGAAAAGAAAACTGTATAACAAAAACTAAAAGGTGTTTTTTTCTGAAAAATAAAGGTAACCCATTTCTCTTCTATGTTCCCTTTTTACTCGGGTTGCTAGACATGGCAAATAAAAATAAAAGATGCTTTGAATTTTGGACAAACAACAAAATAATTTTTTAATATAAGTATGTCCTTTGCAATATTTTGGATATACTTATACCAAAAATTAGTCATTGTTTATTTGAAATTCAGATTCAATTGGTATCTAATATTCAAATTAGCAACCCTACTTTTTATATGGGTTTCACCAGATTACTTGCCTTTGAGAACACTTGGGTGCTGAAATTTTGGAGAACATGTCCAAATATACTTGACTGTTTTGTCAGAGTTGGAAAGAATTAATACAATGAATTCAGTTGACATGGGTATGCACACTACTAACTATAGGTATGTATTATTTGTGTAATGTTAATGACATAAGCAGCTAAAGAAAGCAGTAAGAATAAATGGAGACATAAGATTACTAAATCTCTAAGCACTGAACCTGAAAGGAACTAAGCATCTAATTATTTTCAAACTTCTTAAGACAGCTATTTCTCCCTTTAGGAAATAAATCAGAAGATAATCACTTTCTCTCTTCCTAGATGAAAACTTCTGGATGATCAGAGGATATGCCGTCTTGCCAGATTATCCCAAATCCATCCATATACTTGGATTTCCAAGACGTGTGAAGAAAATTGATGCAGCTGTCTGTGATCGAAACACAAGAAAAACCTACTTCTTTGTGGGCATTTGGTGCTGGAGGCAAGTCTACAGACAATTGACCCTTTGTTTTACTCTGGAAAAAAATATCCAGATAACTTTACTTTAACATGGGCAAAAATAAAATTAACCTACAGTCTTCCTAAAGTGTTATCTTGAAGGCAATCTCAGGTGGATGGCATTCACCAAACAAAAGAATGTTTCAATCAGTTCAAAGATCTTTCTCCAAGTTAAAAAGATAAAATCATAAAGCTGGTGATGCCAACCAAACCACCAATGACAAACATATCTAGTCAAAATCTTTGAAACTCCAGGATGAGCTCTTATTTTGATTTAACAGTTCCACAGAATAGCATCAATCTGGCAAATTATGTGGCTTTTTCCCCTCATAATTCCTTGCTTTCAAGACATTATAAGTGATTTAACCAAACATAATCTTTGCCATTTTTATTTTATTATTGATCCAACTTGTTTTCTTCCAGTAGGACTACTTTTTTTTTTCTACATCTTTGCTTGACTCCAAGGAGGCAGTAAAAAACTAAGCCCTCCCCCTCCAAAACTAAGATCCCCTGAAAACCTTTCAAATCCATGTCTCCAGGTATGATGAAGTTACCCAAACCATGGACAAAGGGTATCCACACAGGGTGGTAAAATACTTTCCAGGAATTGGTCTCCAAGTGGATGCTGCTTTCCAACATAAAAGTAAGTGCCTGACTATAAGGATACTTGGAAGACTTTGCTGACTGTGAAATAAGACAGCATGAAATCTTAAATGTTTCGATTTTAACGTCATTTTATTACTCTAGAGTACATGTAAATAATAATAAACTTTAATCTGAGGGCCTTATCAAAAACTGAATAGTAAGTTCTGAATTATATTCTCTGTCATACTATTTCAAAACTGCAAAAAGTACCAAAATTAACTATCACTGATCCAAGATACCTTATAAAAATACCCCCGAAGAGGTTTAAGTGTGAAAAATGACTAAGCACATGAAGTGAGTAGTGATTCTCAATCTTAATGTACATAGTTTAATATACATAGCTTGGGGTTATGAAACTACAAGTTCCTTAGAGTTTCTGAGGCAGTAGGATTGTGGGTAAGATCCAGGAATATATAGTCTTAAAAGAACCTCAAGCAATTTAATGCATCAGTTCAGCTACTATATCTTCAGAGACAACAAACCAGACCACGCAGTAAGCAGGAGTCTAAACATGTTTTTGAGTAACACCATCTGTTATTCTTGTGAAATCTAACATGGAACCTCAAAAGCTATAACAGATTAACCAGAGCAACACTAGGAAAATGAGGATGTAGGGACCAAGGCCATACTCTCATTTCTCCCCCTCTCTGAGACACTTTTTTGAAACCTAGTTTGAGAACCTCTGGCATAAACCACAGTCTGACTAGAAAGGTAGTAAGCCCTTGAAACTCATGTTTCATACCTTGGCTTTTTTTTCAGGGAAATAAAAATAATATTTCTCATGTGACTGAGCAGAGTAAAATGTATCTATATATGTATCTATATAGTTACACATTTATTTTCTCTCCATATAATGTTCAGTCATTTTATTCTATATTCATAAAATTTTAAAGTGTGGAATCATTGTATAGTGGTGCAAAGTAACTAATCATAATTCTCTCTCTCTAGGATTCTTCTATTTCTTCCGTAGATCAAAGCAATTTGAATATGACCCTAAGGCAAAGAACGTTACCCGAATAATGAAAACCAATACTTGGTTTCAATGCAGAGAACCATTAAATTCATCATCTGATTTTACTATCAGCGAGGAAAATGTACATTCAGGGGGAGTGGAGATGTTTTATCATAAGAATTTAAACTTGCTTATTTTCAGTATTGTTCATGTGCTGAAAAATTACAGTTATCAATAAATTCATAGACCTAAAATAAAGCTCAAGGGGTCTTTTAATCTGAACTCTGCTTCAAAGGAGAATAGAACTATTCTTTAACATCAAGTTGCCAGTCCTAGTTCTAAATATCTATCTAGTTAAGAGTCAAACAGCTTTTTGAGCTTCCTGATTCTTTTTACAGGAAGTTATGTATAAACAAAACTCTCACTGGACTTTAAACATATTTTATGCTCTGTAGGCTTGAAGAAGCAAGACGTTTGTTATAATAACAAAATACTGAAGACATTTATTAAACCAATCTTTAGCATTCTATTTTGTCTGGACCTTCGGAGTTGGAGAAGCTTGATAAACTGCATCCCTCATCCCTACCCATGTTCTGAACCAACTGAGAAATAACATACAGTTGGGAGAGTAAAATACCACCTTTATTACTGAAAAGCTTATATTGGAGAATGTATCTGTGGACAAGCAAGCTTCCTAATATCAAATTCTAGAGTGAGCTATACTTACAAGTCATGGGAAGAACTGGAAAGCACCATGCCTCCCCAAGAAAAAGTGAGCTGCCTACAGACTACATGGAGCCCAAAGAGAAAGAAACAAGGATGGAGCTACATGTGTCTAGTTTCTGCTCCCAAATTCACCATTCAAATAAGTTATTCTACCTACCAAAGATAGGAGTGAGAGCCTAGAGAGATGCAGGAAGTGTTACACTAAAGATGATCCCCCAACAATTAAGAAACTAGCAGGAGTAGGAAAGTAGTGTTCCTTCCAGCCCCCCCAACCCCACCCCAAGCATAGACCAATACAATGAATCATTCCTTAGAAAGTTTAAAAGCAAGTTGTGTGCACACTGATCTCATATAAAAGAAATGTAGAGATTTCTTGTGTTTCCTGTGTATATGGGTCAACTGGGCTTAAACCTATTGGTAGAAATTTCCTTTCATCTTTATATGTATCTGTTGTATGTTTAGAAACCCAACCATGTACCTGTTGGTTAAGTTTTACCTTTACACCCTCAAAGCTAAATGCTTAGCAAAGCTCTACATTAATTTTCTGTCCCAAAAGATGGGAGGTTGTCAGTTGAACTTGATTCTGATTAGGTGATGGATTGAGTAGTGTCAACTGATAGAAAATAAGCACAGAATATCTCAGGAATTCCTACAGTTAGTCCTCCAAATCACACATTTTTTTCCTTGGGTTAAGTATTACCAGATTCCTAAAAGAAAGGGATATAAGAGGAGCTTTAAGATGGAGGAAGAGTAAGAAGTGGACATCACCTTCCTCCCCACAAATACATCAGAAATACATCTATATGTGGAACAATTCCTACAGAACACCTACTGAATCCTGGCAGAAGAACTCAGACCTCCCAAAAGGCAAGAAACTCCCCACATATTTGGGTAGGGTAAAAGAAAAAAGAAAAAACAGAGACAAAAGACCAGGGATGGGAGTGGCGCCAGTGGGAGAGAGCTGTGAAAGAGGAAAGGTTTCCACACACTAGGAAACCCCTTCACGGTTGGAGATGGAGGCGGGGAAGCTTCAGAGCCACAGAGGAGAGTGCAGCAACAGGGCTGCAGAGGGCAAAGCAGTGAGATCCCTGCACAGAGGATCGCTGCTGACCAGTGCTCATCAGCCCGAGAGGCTTGTCTGCTCACTCACCAGGGCAGGTGGGGGCTGGGAGCTGAGGCTCCGGTTTCGGAGGTCAGATCCCAGGGAGAGAACTGGGGTTGGCTGCGTGAACACAGCTTGAAAGGGGCTAGTGCGCCACAGCTAGCCGGGAGGGAGTCCAGGAAAAAGTCTGGAACTGCCTGAGAGGCAAGACTTTTTCTTGCCTCTTTGTTTCACGGTGTGCAAGGAGAGGGTATTAAAAGTGTCATCTAAATGAGCTCCAGAGACGGGTGCGAGCTGCGGCTATCAGCGCAGACCCCAGAGACGGGCATGAGATGCTAAGGCTGCTGCTGCACCACCAAGAAGCATGTGAGCAAGCACAGATCACTATCCACACGTCCCCTCCTGGGAGCCTACGCAGCCTGCCACGTCCAGGGTCCCATAATCCAGGTACAACTTCCCCTGGAGAACAAACAACACACCTCAGGCTGTTGCAACTTCACACTGGCCTCTGCCACTGCAGGCTTACCCCACATTCCGTACCCCTCCATCCCCCCAGCTTGAGTGAGTCAGAGCACCCCAATCAACTGCTACTATAACCCCATCCTGTCTGAATGGGAACAGATGTCCTCAGGCGACCTACATGCAGAGGTGAGGCCAAATCCAAAGCTGAACACCAGGAGCTGTGTGAACAAAGAAGAGAAAGGGAAATTTCTCCCAGCAGCCTCAGGAGTAGTGGATTAAATCTCCACAATCAACTTGATGTACCCTGCATCTGTGGAATACCTGAATAGACAATGAATCATCCCAAAATGAGGCGGTGGACTTTGGGAGCAACGATATATATATATGTTTTCCTTTTTTCCTATCAGTGAGTGTGTACGTGTATGCTTCTGTGTGTGCTTTGTCTGTATAGCTTAGCTTTTACCATCTGTCCTAGGGTTCTGTCTGTCCGTTTTTTTGTTTTGTATTTATTTTTGTTATTGTTGTTGTTTGTTTGTTTCAGTATAGTTTTTAGTGCTTGTTATCAGTAGTGGATTTGGTTTTTGGTTTGGTTGCTCTCTTCTTTCTTTTTTTATTACTTTTAAATTTTTTTAACTTTTAATAATTATATTTTATTTTAATAACTTCATTTTATTTTATTTTTTCTCTCTTTCTTTTTCTTTCTTTCTCCCTTTCATTCTGAGCCATGTGAATGACAGGGTCATGGTGCTCCAGCCAGGTGTCAGGCCTGTGCCTCTGAGGTGGAGAGCTGAGTTCAGGACATTGGTTCACCAGAGACCTCCCAGCTCCAAGTAATATCAAATGCCGAAAATCTCCCAGAGATCTCCATCTCAACGTTAAGGCCCAGCTCCACTCAAAGACCAGCAAGCTACAATGCTGGACACCCTATGCCAAACGAGCAAGACAGGAACACAACCTCACCCACAAGCAGAAAGGCTGCCTAAAATAAGGTCACAGACAACCCAAAACTCACCACCAGATGCAGACCTGCCCACCAGAAAGATAAGATCCAGCCTCAACCACCAGAACACCAGCACTATTCCCCTCAACAAGGAAGCCTACACAACCCACTGAAACAACTTTAGCCATTGGCGGCAGACACCAAAAACAACGGGAACTACAAACCTGCAGCCTGAAAAAAGGAGACACCAAACACAGTAAGTTAAGCAAAATGAGAAGACAGAGAAACACACAGCAGATGAAGGAGCAAGGTAAAAACCCACCAGACCAAACAAATGAAGACGAAATAGGCTGTCTACCTGAAAAAGAATTCAGAGCAATAATGATACAGATTACACAAAATCTAGGAAATAGAATGGAGAAAATACAAGAAACGTTTAACAAGGACCTAGAAGAACTAAAGAGCAAAAAAAAAAAGGGGGGGGAACAACACAATAAATGAAATTAAAAATTCTCTAGAAGAAATCAGTAGCAGAATAACTGAGACAGAAGAATGGTAAGTGACCTGGAAGATAAAATAGTGGAAATCACTACTGCAGAGAAGAATAAAGAAAAAGAATGAAAAGAATTGAGGACAGTCTCAGAGACCTCTGGGACAACACTAAATGCACCAACATTCGAATTATAGGGGTCCCAGAAGAAGAAGAGAGAAAGAAGGGACTGAGAAAATATTTGAAGAGATTATAGGTAAAAATTTCCCTAATATGGGAAAGGAAATAGTCAATCAAGTCCAAGAAGTTCAGAGAGTCCCACACAGGATAAATCCAAGGAGAAACACACCAAGACACATATTAATCAAACAATCAAAAATAAAATACAAAGAAAAAATATTAAAAGCAGCAAGGGAAAAACAGAAAATAACATACAAGGGAATCCCCATAAGGTTAACAGCTGATCTTTCAGCAGAAACTCTGCAAGCCAGAAGGGAATGGCAGGACATATTTAAAGTGATGAAAGAGAAAAACCTACAACCAAGATTATGCTACCCAGCAAGGATCTCATTCAGATTTGATGGAGAAACTAAAACCTTTACAAACAAGCAAAAGCTAAGAGAATTCAGCACCACCAAACCAGCTTTACAAAAAAATGCTAAAGGAATTTCTCTAGGCAGGAAACACAGAGAAGGAAAAGACCTACAATAACAAACCCAAAACAATTACAAAGATGGTAATAGGAACATACATATAGAAACTTACCTTAAATGTAAATGGATTAGATGCTACAACCAAAAGACAGAGATTGGCTGAATGGATACAAAAACAAGACCTGTATATATGCTGTCTACAAAAGACCCACTTCAGACTCAGGGACACATAGAGACTGAAATTGAGGGGATGGAAAAAGATATTGCATGCAAATGGAAATTAAAATAAAGCTGGAACAGCAACTCTCATATCAGACAAAATAGACTTTAAAATAAAGTCTATTACAAGAGAAAAAGAAAGACACTACATAATGATCAAGGGATCAATCCAAGAAGCAGATATAACAATTGTAAATATTTATGCATCCAGTATAGGAGCAACTCAATACATAAGGCAAATGCTAACAGCCTTCAAAGGGGAAATCGACAGTAATAAATAGTAGAGGATTTCAACACTCAATTTTCACCAATGGACACATCAACCAAAATGAAATAAACAAGGAAACACAAGCTTTAAATGATACATTAAACAAGATAGACTTAATTGATATTTATAGAATATTCCATCCAAAAATAAAAGAATACACTTTCTTCTCAAGTGCTCATGGAACATCCTCTAGGATAAATCATATCTTGGGTCACAAACCAAGCCTTGGTAAATTTAAGAAAATTGAAATCATATCAAGTATCTTTTCCGACCACAACACTATGAGGCTAGATATCCATTACAGGAAAATATCTGTAAAAAATACAAACACATGGAGGTTAAACAGTACACTACTTAATAACCAAGAGATCACTGAAGAAATCAAAGAGGAAATCAAAAAATACCTAGAAAAAAATGACAGTGAAAACACAACCCAAAAACCTATGGGATGCAGCAAAAGCAGTTCTAAGAGGGAAGTTTATAGCAATACAATCCTACCTTAAGATACAAGAAACATCTCAAATGAACAACCTAACTTTACAACTAAAGCAATTAGAGAAAGAAGAACAAAAATACCCCAAAGTTAGCAGAAGGAAAGAAATCATAAAAATCAGTCAGAAATAAATGAAAAAGAAATGAAGGAAACGATAACAAAGATTAATAAAACTAAAAGTTGGTTCTTTGAGAAGATAAAAAAATTGATAAACCAGACTCATCTAGAAAAAAAGGGAGAAGACTCAAATCAATAGAATTAGAAATGAGAAAGGAAGAGTAACAACTGACACTGCAGAGATACAAAGGATCATGAGAGATTACTACAAGCAACTCTATGCCAATAAAATGGACAACCTGGAAGAAATGGACAAATTCTTAGAAAAGCACAACTGTTTGAGACTGAACCAGGAAGAAATAGGACATATGAACAGACCAATCACAGACACTGAAATTGAGACTGTGACTAAAAATCTTCCAACAAACAAAAGCCCAGGACCAGATGGCTTCATAAGTGAATCCTATCAAACATTTAGAGAAGAGCTGACACCTATCCTTCTCTAACTCTTCTAAGTAGCAGAGGAGCAGCACTCCCAAGCTCATTCTATGAGGCCACCATCACCCTGATACCAAAATTAGACAAAGATGTCACAAGGAAAGAAAACTACAGGCCAATATCACTGATGAACATAGATGCAAAAATTCTCAACAAAATACTTGCAAACAGAATCCAAGAGCACATTAAAAGGATCATACACCATGATCAAGTGGGGTTTAGCCCAGGAATGCAAGAATTCTTCAATATATGCAAATCAATCAATGTGATACACCATATTAACAATTGAAGAATAAAAACCATATGATCATCTCAATAGATGTAGAAAAAACTTTTTAACAAAATTCAACACCCAATTATGATAAAACCCTCCAGTAAGTAGGCATAGAGGTAACTGACCTCAACATAATAAAGGCCGTATATGACAAACCCACAGCCAACATCGTCCTCAATTGTGAAAATCTGAAACCATTTCCACTAAGATTAGGAACAAGACAAGGTTGCCCACTCTCACCACTATTATTCAACATTGTTTTGGAAGTTTTAGCCACAGCAATCAGAGAAGAAAAAGAAATAAAAGGAACACAAATTGGAAATGAAGACATAAAACAGTCACTGTTTGCAGATGACATAATATTCTAATAGAGAATCCTACAGATGCTACCAGTAAACTACTAGAGCTAATCAATGAATTTGGTAAAGTAGCTGGATACAAAATTGATGCACAGTTATCTCTTGCATTCCTATACACTAAGGATGAAAAATCTGAAAGTGAAATGAAGGAAACACTCCCATTTACCATTGCAACAAAAAGAATAAAATACCTAGGAGTAAACCTACCTAAGGAGAAAAAAGACCTGTATGCAGAAAACTATAAGACAGTGATGAAAGAAAACAGATGGAGAGATATACCATGTTCATTGATTGGAAGAATCAATATTGTGAAAATGATTATACTACCAAAAGCAATCTACAGATTCAACGCAATCCCTATCAAACTACCAATGGCATTTTTCACAGAACTAGAACAAAAAACCTCACAATTTGCATGGAAACACAAAAGAACCCGAATAGCAAAAGCAACTTTGAGAAAGATAAACAGAGCTGGAGGAATCAGGCTCCCTGACTTTAGACTATACTACAAAGCTATAGTAATCAAGACAGTATGGTACTGGCACAAAAACAGAAATATAGATCAATGGAACAGGATAGATAGCCCAGAGATAAACCCACGTACATATGGTCACCTTATTTTTGATAAAGGAGGACAGAAAATACAACAGAGAAAAGACAGCCTCTTCAATAAGTGGTGTTGGGAAACCTGGACAGCTACATGTAAAAGAATGAAATTAGAACACTCCCTAACACCATACACAAAAATAAACTCAAAATGGATTAAAGACCTAAACGTAAGGCCAGACACTGTCTAACTCTTAGAGGAAAACATAGGCAGAAAGCTCTATGACATAAATCACAGCAAGATCCTTTTTGACCCACCACCTAGAAAATGGAAATAAGAACAAAAACAGACAAATGGGACCTAATGAAACTTAAAAGGTTTTGCACAGCAAAGGAAACCATAAACAAGACCAAAAGACAACCCTCAGAATGGGAGAAAATATTTTCAAGTGAAGCAACTGACAAAGGATTAAACTCCAAAATATACAAGCAGCTCATACAGCTCAATATCAAAAAAACAAACAACCCAATCCAAAAATGGGCAGAAAACTTAAATAGACATTTCTCTAAAGAAGATATACAGATTGCCAACAAACACATGAAAGGATGCTCAACATCATTAATCATTAGAGAAATGTAAATCAAAACTACAATGTGATATCACCTCATACTGGTCAGAATGGCCATCATCAAAAAATCTTCAAACAATAAATGCTGGAGAGGGTGTGAAGAAAAAGGAACCCTCTTACACTGTTTTTGGGAATTTAAATTGATACAGCCACTATGGAGAACAGTATGGAGGTTCCTTAAAAAACTAAAAATAGAACTACCATTCAACCCAGCAATCCCATTACTGGGCATATACCCTGAGAAGACCATAATTCAAAAAAGACATGTAGCACAATGTTCATTGCAGCACTATTTACAATAGCTAGGACATGGAAGCAACCTAAGTGTCCATCGACAGATGAATTATAAAGAAGATGTGGCACACGTATACAATGGAATATTACTCGGCCATAAAAAGAAATGAAATTGAACTAGTTGTTGTGAGGTGGATGGACCTAGAGTCTGTCATACAGAGTGAAGTAAGTCAGAAAGAGAAAAACAAATACCATATGCTAACACATATATATGGAATCTAAAGGGAAAAAAATGGTTCTGAAGAACTTAGGCGCAAGACAGCAATAAAGACACAGATTTAGAGAATGGACTTGAGGACGCAGGGAAGGGGAAGCGTAAGCTGGGATGACGTGAGAGCATGGCATGGACATATATACACTACCAAATGTAAAACTGATAGCTAGTGGTAAGCAGCCTCATAGCACAGGGAGATCCGCTCGGTGCTTTGTGACCACCTAGAGGGGTGGGATAGGGAGGGTGGGAGGGAGGGAGACACAAGAGGGAAGAGATATGGGGATATATGTATATGTATAGCTGATTCAATTTGTTATAAAGCAGAAACTAACACACCATTGTAAAGCAGTTATACTCCAATAAAGATGTTTAAAAAAAAAGTAAATACCACAATAAAATGAATCACATGAAAAACAGAAAAAGAAAGGGATATAGAAAAGAGTGATTTCATCTTTGAAGCAGAAAGTAAATTTTAAGAAGTGCAGCTTAATACATAGCATGTAGGAGATAGTAGGTGCATCTTTCAAAAAAAATACTGCTGAAATAATCAAATATACAAACATGTTAAAAAAAAGGAAACTTCAATTCTTAACTCACACTGTTCACAAAAACTAACTAAAAATGGGTCATAGACCTCTAAATAGAAGAATTAAAACTATAAAACTTCCAGAAGAAAATATTTTTTTAAATGTTGTGATCTTGGATCAAGCAAAGATTTTTAGATAGGACATAAAAAGTGTGAACCATAAAAGAAAAAATTGATGAATTAAACTTCATCAACATTTAAAAGCCTTGCTTTTCAGGGCTTTCCTGGTGGTGCAGTGGTTGAGAGTCCGCCTGCCGATGCAGGGGACACGGGTTCGTGCCCCAGTCCGGGAATATCCCACATGCCGTGGAGCGGCTCCACCCGTGAGCCATGGCCGCTGAGCCTGCGCGACTGGAGCCTGTGCTCCACAACGGGAGAGGCCACAACAATGAGAGGCCCGTGTACCACACACACACACACAAAAACCTTGCTTTTCAAAAAAGAAGGAAAAGCCACACTTTGGGAGTAAATATTTTCAAAAAATATAAATGTGATAAAGTACTTCTATCCTGAATATATAAAGAATGCTTCTAACTTGAAAATAAGAAGACAAACAGCTCAGTTTTTTAAATGGCTAAAATATTTGCTATATGAGTGGCAAACAAACACATGAAACGATATTCAACATCTTAACCATTAGGAAAATTCTAATTAAAACCACAATGGGATACTACTACATACCCACCAGAATGTTTAAAATTTAAAAGACTGAAAATACCAAATGTTGACAAGATGTAGTAGAGTAACTGGAACTCTCTTAGAGCATTGGTGAGAATGAAAAATGATGCAGGCATTTTGGAAAATAGTCTGGCTGTTTCTTATAAAATTAAACATATACATGTCACGTGACGCAATGACCTCACTCCTAAACGTTTATCCAAGAAAAATGAAAACATAGTCACATAACTGGTTGCACATAAATGTTCATGATAGCTTTATTTATGATATATAAAACCTGGAAACAACCCAAATGTCTATGAATTAGTGAATGGATAAACTGTGGTACATCCCACGGACAACTACTCAGCAATAAAAAGTAACAAATGAATGATACATGCAACAATATGCATGCATCTCAAAAGCATTATGTTAAATGAAAGAAGACAGACACAAAAGACCACATATCATATGATTTCATTTATATGAAAAATTATAAAGGCAAAACTATAATGATAGAAAACAGATGGCTGGTTGCCAGGGGCCTGAAGTGGAGGAAGGGACTGACTACAAAGGAACATGTGTGATGGAAATGTTCAATATCATGATTATGGTGGTGGTGACACTACTGAATATATATTTTTTAAGACTGTACACCTAAAATTAGTGAATTTTATTGTACATTAATTCTACTTCAACATTGCTTATTAGAAAAAGTAGTGCAAGTTAGTACTTAACATGAAGTAGATTTTCAAATGTTGATCAGTCTTGTTTTGTTTCCTGACATCTATTCTCAGTCTGTGGCATAAATACCTGTGATATTTGGAGAGCATCTGAAATTGCACTCAGATTTGCTTATGGGCAGTTACTGTCTCCTTGATTTTCAAGAAAAAATTTGATACAACTATAAGAATAATCCTATTTTCAACCCAGTGGAATATCTAAAAACAGTTTTCCAAGGAACCTGTGTTGACTATTAGAGCAATGTTAAAGATTTATAAGTATAACCCATAGGTCAGGTGATATCACTCATCCTTTGATATTTAAATGAACTTGACTTCAAAAATCCTATGGAGTTTTCTAAGGCCCTCCACCAAGCAGTTGGGGGAAAGCGTTCTTATTCTTAATGTCCTTTAGCCAACCCAACGCTCAGTCATCTCTCCAGTCACTTCTGCCCTGGACTCCACCCTCGGTCTCCCCTGTCTGACCACCTCCCTGCTTTGCCCTCTATGAGGAACCCAAGTTCCTCCTTATTTATTTTTCTTTTTAAACATAAAGCAGTTAAGTTGTAACTTTGTTTACTGTTTCTTGAACATGCCATCAGGGCCTCCCTTTTCTTGGAAAAGCACCTTATTTTTTCTCCCAGAGAAGAATACCAAAATACACTTTGACCTTGCTTCATAAAGAAGACGTTTTAGTTTCCTTTTGCTAGCCTGGAGGCTGGGATGAGTATGGGCTTGGGAGCCAGACTGCTTAGGCTTGCAGTCTGCTTAGGCTTCCTCCATTTAACAGCTGTGGGACCTTGGGCAAATTACTGACCTCTCTGTGCCTTGGGTTCTCCATTTGTGAAAGGAGGATGGTAAGAAACCCAGACACTGAACAACTGGTCACATATGGCTCGTAGAATCAGCACTTAAGGCATAGTGTCAGATAAGTGTGAGCCATCATTACTGTAATTAGGTAAGTTAAACAGTTTATCCAAAAGTACAAACAGTTGGAAAAACTAGAAGCCTGCTGTACCACACACATACTGGGAACAAATTAACTGGAACAGCAAACTTTGTTTTCTCAAGGACCTGTGATCATGTCCTGAAAGAAAGAAACAGCTTTAAAAACAAGCATGAACAAGACTATGTCAACAAATATTATTCATTTTGGAGATATGAGCAGCTGAGATGGAACAAATAAATTCACACACAGAGAATGTATTGAATTCTTCTTGCCCCGGGACAAGGAGAGAAACTCATCATAACCTTTCTATTATTTACCATGGATGGACTCTCCTAAGACTCTCACCTGAATTAACCATTTGTCCCAGAGGAAAACAGCATGATTTATTGTTGTTTTGGGTTTTGGTCTTGCAGTTATTTTGAACACATGACATATATACATATATATATATATTTAGGCTGTTCTGGGTCTTCACATGGGCTTCAGAGCATGTGGGCTCAGTAGTTGCAGCTCACGGGCTCTCTAGTTGTGGCATGCAGGCTTAATTGCCCCACAGCATGTGGCATCTTAGTTCCCCAACCAGGGATCAAACCCATGTCCCCTGCATTGGAAGGCAGATTCTTAGCCACTGGACCACCAGGGAAGTCCCGTGAACACATGACATACATTTGGGCTTGAAATTCAGCCCCTTGTTTGTCTTCACATATAGAGAATCTTAAAAATGAAGATCAGCACCTAAGAAATATCTTCAACATACTTAAATTGTCATAATATCATAAATTTGGGGTCTTTATTCACTCACTACCCAATACTAATCTATCCGAAGTTTCCACATGAAAATAAAAATCCACTTTGAATCACTTAGATTTAGAATTTGATCTCTAGGAGCATCAAACAAATACAAACAAGACAGTCAACAATGAATTTAAGACCTCTTTACAGTGATAAGTTTCCAGAACAGAGAAGTGTTTCTGTCCGACTACTATTTATAGTTTCATGCAGTATTTATTGCTTAATTGACAATAAGGTCAAATTTGGTTTTAATCCTGAGATTTGACAAATTAATGATTTTTTTCCATTTTTTAATAAATTACAGTGCTCAATTTTACCAGCAACAAATAGAAGCATTTATCTTCAAAGTTTGCTTAATTGTTTTGATACACTGAATTTAGAATTTCAGGTTTCCTGAACTATTTTTAAAACTTAGAAGCAAAAAGAATCAAATAGAAAGTATTTCAAATGACAAATTCATGAAGATGAAATGGAAACTAAATGAGTCTAAAAGCTTCAGGAAATATGATACAAGGGAGGAAGGAAGGAATCACATATGAAAATGCATCATAAATTATAAGGTTCTTCATATGAATGTGTTCTTCTCAGGAGTCTTGCATTATAAAATCTGTTAAGATGGATTTCATGTAGCTTGGTACATTGTTATTTTTCACATAACAGTTACCTTGATATTATAATTGTTAATCAGTCTCAATTATTCAATATGTGTTTAATGCCTGCTATAAGTCAGGTGCACTGTCTGTTGAGACATATTCTCTCATTCATCAAATATTTATTCACTGCCTACTATGTGCCAGGCACTGTTTTAGGAGCTGGGGGTATAACAGTGAACAAAACAGCAAAGCCCCTGCCTTCAGGGACACCATATTCCAGTCAAAGTAGAGAAACTACAAATAAACAAAAAAGTGTACATATTTCAAGGATGATAAATGCTCTGAGGAAAAGCAGAGAGCAGATTGTGCTGGGGCTGGGCCTGTTTGCCTTGTAGTTGGTTCCTTTGCTCAGGGCAAGATGGTGGGTGCTGCCCCCTGCAGGCTCAGCACAGGCCTCAATGAGTTCATCCAATGAGAGGCACTGAGAGCCCAGAGGGCAGGAGAAGGGAGAAGCCAGCATCGGTAGTGGTGGCTGTCTCCCCATTGCTCCAGCTCTGCTACAACCACTGTGTTGCCTGCCTCTGCCAGGTGATATGGGTGGCTTTCTCCCACCTCCATGAGAGGACGGGGACTAGCGATTTCCTACTGTTTCTAACTCCTGGATTGTTTCTTTATCTCCTCTGGCTTCTCAGCCCTCACTCACAGAACTAATTTCCTGCATTAAATCCCTCCTGTTTAAAACACTCAAAGTGATTTCTGTTTTCCGGTTGACACGTGACTTAATACTTTGAGACAGGAGATAGAGAGCGTGACAGACGTGAGGTGTTTAGAGAATTACACAGAGCTCTTGGTGAAGACCTGAGACCTATATCTGAAGTAAGTGAGCAAGCAAACCAACTTGGGGAACACAGCACCCCAAGAGGAACAGTTCGAGGCAAAGGCTCTGAGGCTTAGCTGCAGGACTGTGAAGAGGCACTGGTGACCTAGGGAGAATTGAGGCAGGGTTGGAGGGAGGAGATGAAATTGGAGAAATGGCAGGGACACAGATCGTGTAGAGCGATACAGGTCTTTATAAAGACCTTAGATTCTAGAGAGATTTAAGAAGAGAAACAACATAATTATTCGATTTGTATTTTAAAAGAATCATTGGCTGCTCTAAGGACGATAAACTGTAGGGGCAAAAGAGCAGAAACAGGATGTGTATATCTGCAACAGCAGATGGTGGTGGTAGTACATCCAAACCTGAGGATGTACTTTGAAGGTGGGAACCACAGAATTTGCTAATTGATTGGATGAATGGTGTGATATGAAGAGAGGAGTCAAGTATAACCCAACTTTGTTTCTGAACAACTGGAAGAATGGAGTGTCCATTCACTGAGGTGACCAAGTCTGTGGAAGCAACAACTCTGAGGAGAAAATCAAGATGTCTAGTCAGCAGTAGGATACACAGGTCTGAAGTTGGGAGGAAAGGCTGAGCATGGCGGGATCCATCTGGGGGTTACTGTGTAGACACAGGATCAGATTAGGTCACCTAGGTAGTGACCCAGATAAAGACAAGAAGAAACTGAGACCTGATCCCTAGTCACTGACAGATTAAAGATAAATTGTGTTGGGCATTTTGATCTCCACAGCAGTTCTATTTATGTACGTGGGCACGTTCTTCCTGTTGGGTATGCATTCATGTTCACATCAACAATGTATGTCATAGTTTTATATGTATATTTTATAGATATCTCACCAATTTTTATCAATGAGGAAAAATTTACGAAATGAGAAAGCTTCCGTCATGCCATTTGAGGAGAGACCTACTGTCTGTGTTTGTAGGAGGACTCTGCCTCACCTTGTTGCCAAATGGTCTGCAAGCTGAGTTTCTGGCCTTGTGGGCTATTGTGACTTTATTTTAATAAGCATTATAAACATTGACATTTTTTCTTTTTCTATAAGAATGGAACCTGTTTTAAGAAACAACAAAAAGAATCAATGCAAGAATTTAAAATTAGTGGCAACATTTCTAAGAAAACCTCACTTGATCATTTTCCACTTCAGTTATTGCATTCAAATTAGGAAAGCATCCTGCTCTCAGACCTGACTCCTGGCGGCAAGAACAGCATGATATCAGAATGGAGTACCTACCTTGTTTGAAGCAGATAAAGAGTTTTTCAAGCGGAAAAAGAGTGCTCCATTTTTAAGCCCTTGTCTTCACTGTTAAAGATAGTTTATCTGCAGCTATTTCTATAAGGACTCTCTAAATAATCATAGTGATATTGACCATTTATTAAACACAATAATGATAGTTACTTTATGGTATCTCTTTTATCCTCATAACAATCCTATAAGGGTGGGTATTGTTGCATTTTATAAATGAAGAAATGGGATTTAGAGAGATTATTTTTCTTGCCCAAGGTCACATGATAAATGTCAGAACTCAGATCCTGTCTCATATAGTCACATTTTCAATGTTCTCATGGAAATGAATGTTCTAACACTCTTATGTCCTGTACTGACCACCACTCAAAACAAAGCAAAACATTACTCCCTTGTACACATTTTCTATTTACCTATAAGTACCTGATTCTCCTGTTCACCTCACAACCAGCAGCAGCACCCAGCAGGCTCCATTGCAACATGTTTCCTGGTTCTTCTGCAATATGTTTCACCAAAGTTCTGATTTCATGATTGCTGTGGTTTATTTTTCAATGTGTGTAAAGGAAAAGGAAAGAACACAGTACCTTCCCTGTTAAGCAATGCTACAACACACCAAGTGACCAAACACTGTAACCCAGGCTATGCTGGACCTGATGGTGCCTGCATCCTTCCATGAAAACACTCCTGTTGAATGCAATTGTGAAAGAGGCTCTGGGAAACCCAAACATCTCAACTCTTCAGACTCTTGACAAGGGGCTCCCTTATTTTACAGTAATTCAAAAATAACTAAAAATGTTGGTTTGCAAGTTATTTGTACAGAACTGCATAAGAAAAGTATGACAATAATGATGATTAAATTTTGTATTTCACTAACTATTTTCACATCCATGATCTTATTTTGTTCTCAAGATGACCCTGGGAGGTAAGAAAGAAAATGTTGGTGGAATAAGTCCATTTTATGCAGACAAAAATTAAGATACACATGAGTTGCTAACAAAGATGGAATTCATATTCAGCTACCCTGGCTAGTGGTTCTGTGTTCTTTTTACTACAGCACTTTCCTGTATAACATTTTTCACCTCTCCAACTTCTTTTTTGTTGTTGTTGATGTTGTTTTAGTCTTAAATGACTCCCTTCTTAAATGTAAGGACCATGCCTTAGGAATCTTAATATTTACTATAGTGTCTAATACCTAAGAGGCCTCAAGGAATATGCACTGGATTGAAAGAAATGATCTTGCAGTCATACTTTTATGATCTTGTTTAGATCTTCATTTTCCCTGCATTTATTCCATAAGACACAAGCCTGGGATCCCAGTGGTGGTTTGGGGAATATTAAAAGCCAACTCACTGCCTTGCATCATCCAAAGAAGAGAAGCATTCCCAAATACTGTCTTCTCCTCTCCCCGAGCTGGGCATCTCTACCAGCTAACCTTAGCCGGGCCTCGGGCAGAGTCCAGGTGGACTCCCATCACCTCTCATGGTGAGACCTGCCCACCTTTCTCCTTGGTTGCAGCCTCTGGGCTGATGATCCTGGGCTGGCTTGGAGTTGGATCTAGGCTGCCAGGCCCTCTTTTTCTTATTCCTCATTTTGTTTTTTCATGGCCTTCACCTCACTGGTAGTAACTAGATCTTAGTTCTTTGCTTCATTCCCTCGTGGGAACCTGAAAGTTTCATTGACTGATGTTACGCCAATTTTAACACCTGGCCTATATCCTCTGGGCCATCTTCTACTGCTGAAACTGTGAAACTTACCTCTCTTTGGATAAAGGTGTAATAACTGAGCTCTTCTGAGCTCCAGTAAATCTGCAAAGGAAAATCATTTACATCTTTTAATATCTGTGTGGAAGGGACCACATTTTATCCCAGAAAACATAAAATGTACTTAACAATTTCTTCCTTAGAGAAGTAATTCTTAATCTTAGATGCATGCCTTAGTCAGTTTGGCTGCTATAATAAAATACCATAGATTGGGTGGCCTAAACAACAAACATTTACTTCTCACAGTTCTGGAGCCTGGAAGATCAGGGTGCCAGCACGGTGGAGTTCTTGGTGAGGGCTCTCTTCCTGGTTATGTCCTCACATGGCCTGTTCTTGGTATGTGTATGCAAGGAGAGAGAGATCTCCTGTCTACTCTTCTTTTTATAAGGACACTGATTTCATCATCAGGCTCCCACCCTCATGACTTAATCTAACCCTGATTACCTCCCAAAGGCCCCACCTCCAAACATTGGGTATTAGGATTCCAACATGAATTTGGAGGGGACACAAACATTCAATCCATAACAATTCACAATTAGAATCATTTGAGAAACTTTTAAAATTACCGATAATTAGGCTCCTTTATCCCAGACCAATTACATTAGAATCTCAGGAGAGTGGGGCCTGAGAGTCTGCATTTCTAAGAAGCTCCCAAAGACACTGGTCCATAGACTTCCTTTTAGTAGCACGGACTTTCTAAAACAGTGGTTCTCAAATGATAGTGTGCATCAAAATTACCTAGAGGGCTTGTTAAAATACCAATTGTTGGGCCCCACTTTAGACTTTGGGATTCAGTAGGTGATCTTATGGCTGGTCTGGAGACCACACTCTGAAAATCACTACAGTCTGCACTGCCCCCACCACCACCTCCTGCCTTTTTTGTCCTCCTAACAGCATTGTGGCTACAATGATGAAGACCTGAGAGCAGAGAAAGTAAAACCAAGGAAGATAGGTAGAGAGCCCACATCCCTTGACTGTGCTTTGGTCTGTCTCTATAGAGTCAACTACAGAACTTGGATCAAGGAAGCTGGCAGTCACTTCTGTCCACAGTCCCCATTTGTGTGCCACACTTTTACTAAACAGAAGCCAGCCTCACATTCACTTGGGCTTCCTGATAAGCAGGCACTCAATTCCCAAAGAAAATAGGCAACTCCCCTGGCTGGCCCTAAGTGTTTGGAACACTATAGTGAGTGATTAAAGGCAGTTGTGAAATATCTGTCCCCAAAAAAGACCAGCATCCTGAAGTCTGAAGGTTCAGGAATCTGTTGACTCATCAAGACCTCATTAAATCAATTGTACATATTTTGAAAGGGTACTGGCTCACAAAAATAGTCTGAGGACAAAGACAGCATTTTCCCTCTATAGTGTTAAGTGACTAGCTGATGAGGGGAAAGGGAAGTGCCTGACTGGGAGATAATTCCTGATTTATTCTTCTTGCTGGAGGAGGGCTGCCACTAATCACTTCCCCTATTTTTGCCCCTTAGGCTCTGAGTGAGAAAAGGAGGGGGCAAAGTAAATACAACGGTAGTGTTTGTGACAGTCCAGGGTAGTCCAGGCAGCATGAGCCAACCGCCAGCGCTAGGTGGGTTTTGGATTGGTCATTACTAAGGAGGGTGATTCCATCACAGAAAGTCAAAATCCCCATTTCTGGAAGTTGATAGCAACCAGTCCGGTTCCACAAACCTCTGTAGAGTTATTAGGAAGAAACCATCAGGTTCAGCCAGTGAGAGAACTTTCAAACCAATGACCAGAAGAGAATAAAACCAGATCACAGAACAAGGCACAGACCTGGATTAGCTCTCTCTTAACTTCTGTCTTAACCTCTTTCAACACTCTGAATGGTCCCAATAGGTCAAGTCTGCTTTTCACAATTCGCTGAATTCACAATCTTTTAATCTTAACTATTATTTAAAATTCTCCATGCGCCACCTAGTGAAAACTTTTTGAGCTGAAAATGTGCTCTTTCATCTATTTTGCAGGGTCTGACCACTGTTTAATAAAGGGAAAAATGCAAACATATACAACCTACACCAGTGCTTCTCTAATGTTAAAGTGCATATGAACCATCAAGGGGTCTTGGTAAAGTGTAGATGCAAGGTGGCCTTGAGTAGGGCCTGAGATTCTTCGAAAAACACTTGGACTATAAAAGGTTTATTCCACCTAAACTGGTGTTATAGATTATATCATATGTTTTAAAACACTTTTTCCTTTCTACATAAGTTACAAATCCAGAAATCACAGTAGAAAAACTGAAGAATTTGACCAAAAAGATGTAAAATTTTTCCATGGCAAAAATACTACAAACAGGGTAAAACAGGAAATATATTTGCATATGGAAAGGGACTGTTTCCTTTTTTAATGTTGAAAGCTCTTCACTAAGAAATAACTACCAACTCAACAGAAAAACTGTCAAATGACGGGAACAGTTCATGGCCAATAGAAGGAAGGCTTACATATGAATCTATGCTCAATATCACTCGTAATTGAAGAAATAAGATAAAAAGTCATTTATATATATACTTTTTTTTACCTCTCAGGTCATCAAAGTTTTTTGTCTGATTTTTAATGTGAAGCATATAATGTTAATGAGAGTATAGGATAAAAAGCATTCTCACACCCTGCTAGTAAAGATGTAAACTGTTGCATTGTAGTTGATGGGAAATTAAAATACACACACCTTATGATCCAGTCAATACCACATCCAGGAATTTATCCTAAGGATATATTTGCACACATACACAAAGTTGAGTATCCCCAGAAAATCATTGTGGTACTGTTTTTAATTGTAAATTATTGAAAATAACTAAATATGCATAGATAAAGGACCAATCAAGTAAATTATTATATATCATTACAACTGAATACAATGCAACCACTAAAAGAAAAATATAACATATTACTGATATTAAAAAATCTAAGAACTTCATCAAAATTAAAAACTTTTGCTCCATGAAATGTCCTATAAAGATGATAAAGAAACAAGCCATGTTCAGGATGCCCCCGACCACACAGCAAGCCATAAAAAGAACCAGCCCCCACCCACCATCAGGTATGACATCAATTCCAGGATTCTCAGGGCCCTGTAGCCAGAGACCCAGCCCTGCCCACCAGTGGGCCATCACTAGCACTGGAAACCCCAGAGTTCCACAGCCAGTGCCTCATGACCTGACCCCACTCACCACCAGCCAACAGCTTCCACAGACCAGTGGCCAGCCATGCCTACCAGACTTCCCATAGTAGTCAGCCCACTACAACAGAAGGACTCACACAGCTTTCATAGGGGGCACCACTAGAGCATAACAGCTCTGGTGACCAGAGAGTAGTACACTGTTGGGATGCACAGGATGTCTCATACAAAAGGCCACTTCTCCAAGGGCAGGAAATGTAACCAACCTACCAAAGACATAGAAATAAAAATAGCAAATTAGACAAAATGAGGCGACAGAGGAACATGTTCCAAATGAAGGATCAAGATAAAACCCCAGAAGAACTAAGTGAAGTGAAGATAAGCAATCTACCCAATAAAGAGCTCAGGGTAATGATCATAAAGATGATCAAAGAACTTGGGAGAAGGGTGGATGAACAGAACAGACTGAGAAGTTATAAGAAGAACTAAAGAGAGATGCAAAATACAATAACTGAAATAAAAATTACACTAACAGAATGAACAGTAGATTAAATTATACAGAGGAGCGAATTAGTGAGCTGGAAGACAGAATAGTGGAAATCACTGATGCTGAACAGAAAAAAAGAAGATAAAAATAAATGAGAAGATAAAAATAAATTTAAAAGACCTGTGAGACAACAAAGAGTGTACTAACATTTGCATTATAGGTGTCCCAGAAGAGAAAGAGTGAGAAAGAGGCATAAAACATATTTGAAGACATAATGGCTGAAAACTTGCCTGACCTGGAAAAGGAAACAGACATCAAGGTTCAGGAAGAACAGAGTCTCAAAGAGGATCAATCCAAAGAGGAGCACCAAGACACACTATAATTAAAATAGCAAAAATTGGGACTTCCCTGGTGGTGCAGTTGTTAAGACTCCATGCTCCCAATACAGGGGGCCTGGGTTCGACCCCTGGTCAGGGAACTAGATCCCACATGCAGGCCACAACTAAGAGTTCACATGCCACAACTAAAGAGCGGGTGAGCTGCAACTAAGGACCCAGCAAGCCACAACAAAGGAGCCCTCCTGCCGCAACTAAGACCCAGCGTAACCAAATAAAAATAATAAATAAATAAATAAACAAATATTTAAAAATATAAAATAGCAAAAATTACAGATAAAGAGAGAACATTAAAGCAGTAAGGGAAAAGCAACAAGTTATCAACAAGGGAACTCTCACAATGATAAGTGCTGACTTTCCAGCAGAAATACCACAGGGCAGAAAAAAGTGGCACAATATATTTAAAGTGATGAAAGGGAAAAACCTACAACCAAGATTATTGTCTCCAGCAAGCCTTTCATTCAGGTTTGATGGCGAGATCAAAAGTTTTACAGATAAGCAATAGCTAAAAGAGTTCAGCACCACGAGAGGGGCTTTGAAGGAAATGTTAAACAAACTTCTCTAAGTGAAAAAGAAAAGGTCACAACTATAAATATGAAAATGGCAAAAGGAAAAAGCTCATTGATATAGGCAAATATACAGTAAAGATAGTAAATCAACCATGAACAAAATCTAGTATGAACACTAAAAGACAAAAGCAGTAAAATTGGGAGACCTTCAAGGTGGCAGAGATCAACTTCCTCCTCACAGATACATCAAAAATACATTGAATGTGGAACAACTCCTACAGAACACCTACTGCACACTGGCAGAAGACCTCAGACTTCCCAAAAGGCAAGAAACTCCCCACATACCTGGGTAGAGTGAAGAAAAAATGAAGAAACAGAGACAAAAGAATAGGGATGGGACCTGCACCTCTGGGAGGGAGCTGTGAAGCAGGAAAAGTTTCCACACACTAGGAAGCCCCTTCACTGGTGGAGACGGTGGGTGGTCGGGTGGGGGGGAAGTTTGAAGCATGGAGGAGAGCACAGCAACAGGTGTGCAGAGGGCAAAGTGGAGAGATTCCCACACGGGGGAAAAGTGCCAACCAGCACTCACCAGCCTGAGGGGCTTGTCTGCTCATCCGCCAGTGTGGGTGGGGGCTGGGAGCTGAGGCTAGGGCTTCAAAGGTCAGATCCCAGGGAGAGAACTGGGGTTGGCTGCATGAAGACAGCCTGAGAGGGCTAGTGCACCACAGCTAGCCAGGAGGGAGTCTGGGGAAAAGTCTGGATGCCTAAGAGGCAAGAGACCATTGTTTCGGGGTGCACGAGGAAAGGGGATTCCCACCCTATGTGTCCACAGAAGGCAGAGCACCACTAAAGGGAGCTCCAGAGACGGGTGCGAGCCGCGGCTGTCAGCTCAGACCCCAGAGACGGGCATGAAACGCTAACGCTGCTGTCGCCACCACCAAGAAGCCTATGTGCAAGCACAGGTCACTAACCACAACACACCCTGGGAGCCTGTGCAGCCCGCCACTGCCAGGGTCCCATGATCCAGGGACAACATCTCCAGGAGAACACACGGGGCACCTCAGGCTGTTGCAACGTCACAGTGGCCTCTGCCACCACAGGCTCACCCCGCATTCCCTACCCTCCCTCTCCAGAGCCAGAGTGAGCCAGAACCCCCTAAGCAGCTGCTATTTTAACTCCGTCCTGTCTGGGCAGGGAACAGACACCCCAGGCGAGCATGCAGAGGTGGGGCCAAATCCAAAGCTGAAGCACAGGAGCTAGGCAAACAAAGAAGAGAAAGGGAAACCTCTCCCAGCAGCCTCAAAAGCAGTGGATTAAATCTCCACAATCAACTATATGTACCCTGTATCTCTGGAATACCTGAATAGAAAAAAATCACCCAAAAATTGAGGTGGTGGACTCTGGGAGCAACTGTAGACTTGGGATTTTCTTTCTGCATCTAATTTCTTTCTGCTTTTATGTTTATCTTAGTTTACTATTTAGAGATTATTGTCATTGGTACATTTGGTTATGCATTTGGATGCTCTCTTCCTTTATATATATATATATATATATATATATATATATATATATATATATATATTTGTTTGTTTACTTTTTCTCTTTTTGGGAGTGTGTCTGTGTGCACTGCTTTGTGTGATTTTTTTCTGTATAACTTTGCTTTTACCATTTGTCCTAGGGTTCTGTCTGTGCATTTATTTTATTTTATTGTTTTTTTGGTTTTTTTGTTTGTTTGTCTGTTTTAGTATAGCTTTTAGCCCCTGTTTTCATAGGTGGATTTGTTTTTGGTTTGGTTGCTCCCTTCATTCTTTCTTTCTTTATTTATTATTTTATATATTTTTTAATATTAATAATTTTTTTATTTTAATAACTTTATTCTATGTTATTTATCATTCTTTCTTTCTTTCTTTTTCTAAATTTTCTTCTGAGCCATGTGGCTGACAGGGTCTTGGTGTTCTGGCAGGTGTCAGGCCTGAGAATCTGAGGTGGGAGAGTGGAGTTCAGGACATGGGACCACCAGAGAACTCCTGGCCACAGATAATATCAAACTGAAGGAGCTCTCCCATAGATCTCCGTCTCAATGCTAAGACCCAACTCCACTCAACAACCAGCAAGCTACAGTGTTGGTCACCCTATGCCAAACAACGAGCAGGACAGGAACGCAATCCCACCCACTAACAGAAAGGTTGCCTAAAATCAAAATAAAGTCAGAGGCACCTCAGATCACACCACTGGATACAAACCTGCCCACCAGAAAGACAAGATTCAGCCTCATCCACCAGAACACAGGAACTATTCCCCTCAACCAGGAAGCCTACACAACTCACTGAACCAACCTTAGCCACTGGGGACAGTCACCGAAAACAATGGGAACCACTAACCTACAGCCTGCAAAAAGGAGACCCCAAACACAGTAAGTTAAGCAAAATGAGAAGACAGAGAAACACACAGCAGTTGAAGGAACAAGGCAAAAACCCACCAGACCAAACAGATGAAGAAGAAATAGGCAATCTACCTGAAAAAGAAATCAGAGTAATTATAGTAAAGACGATACAAAATCTTGGAAATAGAATGGAGAAAATACAAGAAACATTTAACAAGGACCTAGAAGAACTAAAGAGCAAATAAACAATGATGAACAACACAATAAATGACATTAAAAATTCTCTGGAAGGAATCAATAGCAGAATAACGGAAGCAGAAGAACGGATAAGTGACCTAGAAGATTAGCTAGTGGAAATAACTACTGCAGAGCAGAATAAAGAAAAAAGAATGAAAAGAATTGAGTACAGACTCACAGACGTCTGGAACAACATTAAACACACCAAATTCGAATTATAGGAATAACAGAAGAAGAAGAGAAAAAGAAAGGGACTGAGAAAATATCTGAAGAGATTATAGTGGAAAACGTCCCTACGATGGAAAGGAAATGATTAATCAAGTCCAGGAAGGGCAGAGAGTCCCATACAGGATAAATCCAAGGAGAAACACAGCAAGACACATATTAATCACACTATCAAAAATTAAATACAAAGAAAAAATGTTAAAAGCAGCAAGGGAAAAACAACAAATAACATACAAGGGAATCCCCATAAGGTTAACAGCTTATCTTTCAGCAGAAGTTCTGCAAGTGAGAAGAGAGTGTCAGGACATATTTAGAGTGATGAAAGGGAAAAACCTACAACCAAGACTACTCTACCCAGCAAGGATCTCCTTCAGATTCGACGAAGAAATTAAAACCTGTGGCACAAATATACAATGGAATATTACTCAGCCATAAAAAGAAACGAAATTGATCTATTTGTAATGAGGTGGGTGGACCTAGAGTCTGTCATACAGAGGGAAGTAAGTCAGAAAGAGAAAGACAAATACCGTATGCTAACACATATATATGGAATTTAAGGGAAAAAAATGTCATGAAGAACCTAGGGGTAAGACAGGAATAAAGACACAGACCTACTAGAGAATGAACTTGAGGAAATGGGGAGGGGGAAGGGTAAGCTGTGACAAAGTGAGAGAGAGGCATGGACATATACACACTACCAAACATAAAATAGATAGCTAGTGGGAAGCAGCCACATAGCACAGGGAGATCAGCTCAGTGCTTTGTGACCACCTAGAGGGGTGGGATAGGGAGGGTGGGAGGGAGGAAGACCCAAGAGGGAAGAGATATGGGAACATATGTATATGTATAACTGATTCACTTTGTTATAAAGCAGAAACTAACACACCATTGTAAAGCAATTATACTCCAATAAAGATGTAAAAAAGAAAAAAACCTTTACAGACAAGCAAAGGCTAAGAGAATTCAGCCCCACCAAACCAGCATTACAACAAATGCTAAAAGAACTTCTCTAAGCAGGAAACACAAGACAAGGGAAAGGCCTACAATAACAATCCCAAAACAATGAAGAAAATGGTAATAGGAACATACATATCAATAATTACCTTAAATTTAAATGGATTAAACGTTCCAACCAAAAGACATAGACTGGTTGAAAGAATACAAACACAAGACCTGTATGTGTACTATCTACAAGAGACCCACTTCAAACCTAGGGACACATATAGACTGAAAGTGAGAGGATGGAAAAAGATATTCCATGCAAATGGAAATGAAAAGAAAGCTGGAGTAGCAATTCTCATATCAGACAAAATAGACTTTAAAACAAAGACTATTACAGGAGACAAAGAAGGACACTACATAATGATCAAAGGATCAATCCAGGAAGAAGATATAACAATTGTAAGTATTTATGCATCAGTACAGAAGTACCTCAATACATAAGGCAAATGCTAACAGCCATAAAAGGGGAAATCGACAGTAACAAAATCATAATAGGGGACTTTAACCCCTCACTTTCACCAATGGACAGATCATCCAAAATAAAAATAAATAAGGAAACACAAGCTTTAAATGACACATTCCTCTTCAAGGAATTCATGGAAAAGACTCTAACAAGTACAGGTTTTGGTAACTGACTATACTGCTGAACTGAATGAAAAGCATTTTCAGAACTCTAATGGAAAACTGATGAATTCATAAAAGCGCTAACAAAAGATCAAGATGAAAAAAAATTAATTACATGGGACTGTGTGAACTGATGAGGATGATTATAATTTTTGTGACTTTCTGTTTGAATTTTTTAAGAAATCCCACAAAGACTCAGAGGCAAAAAATATACAAATCAATTTTCACTGCAAAGTAAAGGAGCTGTTACAGTGGAGGATTACTGGACTGAATGTCAATATTATGACATAGTATGAGTGTGTTTCATGTTTGGTAATTGCAATCATTATTGTTTTTGTTGTATTCATCCATTTACAATGCTTGGTGTCAGTTTACTTATCTCTGGAAACAATAAAATAAAGTGTGTGTGTGTGAAAAAAGAAATGACACATTAAACAAGACGGACTTAATTGACAATGAAAACACGACAAACCAAAACCTATGGGATGCAGCAAAAGCAGTTCTAAGAGGGGAAGTTATAGCAATACAATCCTCCCTCAAGAAACAAGAAACATTTCAAATAAACAACCAAACCTTACACTTAAAGCAATTAGAGAAAGTAGAACTAAAAAACCCAAAGTTAGCAGAAGAAATCAAAAAGATCAGATCAGGAATGAATGAGAAAGAAATGAAGGAAACGATAGCAAAGATCAACAAAATTAAAAGCTGGTTCTTTTAGAAGATAAAAAAAATTGATAAACCACTACCCAGACTCATCAAGAAAAAAAGGGAGAAGACTCAAATCAATAGAATTAGAAATGAAAAAGAAGAAGTAACAACTGACACTGCAGAAATACACAGGATCATGAGAGATTACTACAAGCCAATACAAGCCAATACTATAAGCCAATACTACTACAAGCCAATACTACTATATGCCAATACAATGGAAAACCTCAAGAAATGGACAAATTCTTAGAAAAACACAACTGTCTGAGTCTGAACCAGGGAGAAATAGAAAATATAAACAGACCTATCACAAGCATTGAAATTGAAACTGTGATTAAAAATCTTCCAACATACAAAAGTCCAGGACCAATGGCTTCACAGGCAAATTCTATCAAACATTTAGAAAAGAGCTAACTATCCGTCTCAAACTCTTCCAAAATATAGCAGAGGGAAGAACACTCCCAAACTCATTCTACAAGGCCACCATCACCCTGATACCAAAACCAGACAAAGATGCTACAAAAAAGAAAACTACAGGCCAGTATCACTGATGAACATAGATGCAGAAATCCTCAACAAAATGCTAGCAAACAGAATCCAGGAGCACATTAAAAGGATCATACACCATGATCAAGTGGGGTTTATCCCAGGAATGCAAGGATTCTTCAATATACGCAAATCAATCAATGTGATACACCATATTAACTAACTGAAGGAGAAGAACCATATGATCATCTCAGTAGATGCAGAAAAAGCTTTTGATAAAATTCAACACCCATTTATAAGAAAACCCTCCAGAAGGTAGGGATAGAGGGAACTCAACATAACAGTGGCCATATATGACAAACCACAGCCAACATCGTTCTCAATGTTGAAAAACTGAAACTATTTCCACTAAGATCAGGAACACGACAAGGTTGCCCACTCTCACCACTATTATTCAACATAGTTTTGGAAGTTTTAGCCACAGCAATCAGAGACGAAACAGAAATAAAAGGAATACAAATCAGAAAGAAGAAGTAAAACTGTCAGTGTTTGCAGATGACATGACACTATACATAGAGAATCCTAAAGAAGCTACCAGAAAACTACTAGAGCTAATCAATGAATCTGGTAAAGTAGCAGGATACAAAATTAATGCACAGAAATCTCTTGCATTCCTATACACTAACAACAGAAGATCAGAAAGAGAAATTAGGAGAACACTCCCATTTACCATTGCAACAAAGACACTAAAATACCTAAGAATAAACCTACCTAAGGAGACAAAAGACCTGTATGCAGAAAACTATAAGACACTGATGAAAGAAATTAAAGATGAAACAAACAGATGGAGAGATATACCATGTTCATGAATTGGAAGAATCAACATTGTGAAAATGACTCTACTACCCAAAGCAATCTACAGATTCAATGTAATCCTTATCATACTACCACTGGCATTTTTCACAGAACTAGAACAAAAAATTTCACAATTTGTATGGAAACACAAAAGACCAGGAATAGCCAAAGCAGTCTTGAGAATGAAAAACGGAGCTGGAGGAATCAGGCTCCTGGACTTCAGACTATACTACAAAGCTACAGTAATCAAGACAGTATGGTACTGGCACAAAAACCAGAAAGATAGATCAATGGAACAGGATAGAAAGTCCAGAGATAAACCCAGGCACATCTGGTCACCTTATCTTTGATAAAGAAAGCAAGAATATACGATGGAGAAAAGATAGCCTCTTCAATAAGTGGTTCTGGGAAAACTGGACAGCTACATCTAAAAGAATGAAATTAGAACACTCTCTAACACCATATACAAAAATAAACTCAAAATGTATTAAAGACCTAAATGTAAGGTCAGACACTATCAAACTCTTAGAGGAAAACATAGGCAGAACACTCTATGACATAAATCACAGCAAGATCCTTTTTGATCCACCTCCTAGAGACATGGAAATAAAAACAAAAATGAACAAATGGGACCTAATGAAACTTCAAAGCTTTTGCATAGCAAAGGAAACCATAAACAAGATGAAAAGACAACCCTCAGAATGGGAGAAAATATTTGCCAATGTAGCAACTGACAAAGGATTAATCTCCAAAATCAGAAAAACAAACAACCCAATGCAAAAATGGGCAGAAGGCCTAAATAGACATTTCTCCAAAGATATACAGACTGCCAACAAACACATGAAAGAATGCTCAACATCACTAATCATTAGAGAAATGCAAATCAAAACTACAATGAGGTAATACCTCACACTGTCAGAATGGCCACCATCAAAAAATATACGAACAATTAATGCTGAAGAGAGTGTGGGGAAAAGGGAACCCTCTTGCTTTGTTGGTGGGAATGTAAACTGATACAGCCACTATGGAGAACAGTATGGAGGTTCCTTAAGAAACTAAAAATAGAACTACGATATGACCCACCAATCCCACTACTGGACATATACCCTGAGAAAACCATAATTCAAAAAGAGTCACGTACCACAATATTCATTGCAGCATTATTTACAATAGCCAAGACATGGAAACAATCTAAGTGTTGATCGACAGATGAATGGATAAAGAAGATGTGGTATATATATACAATGGAACATTACTCAGCCAGAAAAAGAATCGAAACTGAGTTATTTGTAGTGAGGTGAATGGACTTATAGTCTGTCATACAGAGTGAAGTAAGTCAGAAAGAGAAAAACAAATACCGTATGCTAACACATATATATGTGATCTAAAAAAATAAAAAGGTTCTGATGAACATAGGTTAAGGACAGGAATAAAGAAGCAGAAGTAGAGAATGGAATTGAGGACACAGGGAGGGGGAAGGGTAAGCTAGGACGAAGTGAGAGAGTAGCATCAAAATATATACACTACCAAATGTATAATAGTTAGTGGGAAGCAGCCGCATAGTACAGGGAGATCAACTCAATGCTTTGTGACCACCTAGAGGGGTGGGATAGGGAGAGATGGAGGGAGACACAAGTGGGACGGGATTTGGGGATACATGTATACATATAGCTGATTCACTTTGTTATACAGCAGAAACTAACACAACATTGTAAACAATTATACTCCAACAAAGAGGTTTAAAAAATTTTTTAAAAGACCATAATGAGATATCACTACATCTATTAGGACAGATAAAATGAAAAATAGTGACAATAACAAATGCTGACATAATGGAGAATCTGATCTCTCATATATTGCTAGTGAGAATGTAAAATGGTAAACTTGAGAAATCAGTTTGGCAATGTTTTTAAATAATGAAACATACACTTATACAACCCAACAATTTCAGTCCTTGGTATTTATACCAAAGAAACAAAAACCTATGTTTACACAAAACCAGTAAATGATTGTTATAGCAGCTTTAAAAAATTTTAAATTGAAGTATAATTGACATACAACATCATATTAGTTTCAGATGTACAATGTAATTGTTTGATATTTGCATATGTTGCAAGATGATCTCCACGATATATATGTCTAGTTAACATCTGTCACCATACATGGATACATTTTTTTTTCTTGTGATAACTTTTAATACCTACTCTCCTATCAACTTTCAAATATACAATACAGTTTTATTAACTATAGTCACCATGCTATACGTTACATCCCTAGGACTTATTTTATAACTGAAAATTTGTACCTTTTGACCCCCTTCACTCATTTCATCCACTCCCCACTCCCTTGCCTCTGGCAACAACCAATCTGTTCTCTGTATCTATGAGCTCAGTTTTTTTTGTTTTGTTTTGTTTTGTTTTAGATTCTACATATGAGTGTTACAGCAGCTTTATTTGTAACAGCCAGAAACTGAAACAAAGTGTTCAATAGGTGAATGGCTAAACAAACTGTAGTATACCCATACTATGAAATTAAAAGGAAGTAATTAACTCAGCAGTTAAAAGGAATGAACTATTAATACACAACAATTTGGATGGATCTCAAAAATACATTATGCTAACTAAAAAAAAGCGAATCTCAATGTCACACACTATAAGATGCCATGTTCATCAGCAGTTCCCAACATTTTTGGCACCAGGGACCGGTTTTGTGGAAGACAATTTTTCCACAGCCGGGGTTGAGGGTGTGGTGGGATAGTTCAGGCAGTAATGCGAGCGATGGGGAGCGATGCGGAGCAATGGGGAGCAATGGGGAGCGGCACATAAAGCTTCACTTTCCTGCCGCTTACCTCCAGCTGTGTGGCCCGGTTCCTAACAGGCTGCAGACCAGTATCAGTCTGCGGGCTGGAGCTTGGGGACCCTTGATGTACATAATATTCTCCAAATGACAAAATTATAGAGATGGAACTCATACTAGTGGTTGCCAGGGTTATGGGATGGTGGAAGGTTGGGCGAAGGGGGCAGCTATAAGACAGTAGCACAAGGGAGATCTTCTTGACGATGGACCAGCTCCCTATCTTGACGGCAGTGGTTGCTACATGAGTCATGTGACAAAATGACATAGAACAATATACAATCATTGCACCAATGTCAATTTCCTAGCTTTGATATTGTACTATAATTGTGTAAGATGTAACCACTGGGGGAAACTGGGGGAAACGTTCATGGTCCTCTTTCTCTCTATAGTACAGAGTGAATCTATAGTCTATATTTATTTTATGAGTCTATAACCATTTTTAAATAAAAGGTTTGAAAAACACATATTCATGTTAAATTTAACATTTTATTTATGTATTGCAAAAAATGTCTTTAAGACACACTAAATGAGATAAAAGCAAGGCTAAGAATGATGTATTAAAACGGTGTGCTCCTATTTATTTTTTCTTTTGGAAGGGCCATATATGCATGTATATATGCTTATATAGTCATAGAAATTTCCTAAGTGATAGTCAGGAAAATAATAGTAGAGGCTGCCCCTGGGCAGGAGAGAGATTGGGGTAAGAGACACTTTGAAAAGTGAAAAGGGGCCATATTAATAATTGTACAGTGACAACAGGCACTGACAGGACAAAAATGGGAAAATCAGAGTTTATGGTCACTGATAGTATGCACTCAACAAATGTCAATAATTGTTATTTTCTTTTCTCTTCCGTATATTTTAATCTATTTTGTACAAGAAAATATTTAAGGTAACAGAGGACTAAGTTATTTGTATTAACCTTTCTACTGAAATAAAGTTAGTTTTAAAAGGTTGTTAAGCCCATCCAATATATGATAGGACATCACTTAAAACACCTCTAATTTACTCAGTGATCAACAATCCAAATGCCTAGTGGGCCAGTCAGGTAAGGTAGATGTGTGAATTGGGCCATGTGTAGTATTTAGGAAATGGCTGAGACTGTGACAAACTGGAAAGAACTCCAAGACAAAGCACTCAAATGCAAATGTTTATAAGACTCAGCCTGGGCCAAAAAAACACAGCAATGTCCTGCCAGTGCCCAGTAGTGACCCCATCCATGTCTGCTTGCTAAGGCATCCTGTTCCACTGCAGACAAGTCTAATTACTAGAAAGTTCTTTATGCTGAAGTGACATTTACCTGTGGTGATTTTCCCCTATTAATCCTAGTTCTGAGCATTTCCTTCATAATGAGAATTGTAGACCTGGTTTCATAGTAAGTTAATTGGACTTGTTGGCATCCAATTAAGAACCAGTTCCTTTACTAAGTGCTCAGAGCTGCCTACAGGTAGACAATGTAGCTCAAGTTTGTCCTCACACAAACCAGGGCAAATGCAAACTCTGTCATTTAACAGATCTAATACATTGAAAAAGTGATTCAATCTTTACTTACTTTCCTATTCAAAATGAGGATAATAAAAATGGCCAATTTGCAGAGTTGCTGTGAAGATTAAATATGGAAACGTTAAAATGCCAAGTAGATGTCAAAGAAAATGACTCCTGTCAGAAAACAATTGTGATAGAGGTTACTTTGGGGCTTACTGTTCAACTTACGTGGATTTTGTAAGAGTGGAAAATATGCAGATTTTCAGAGTAATTTCATAGCCAGGGATCCAAGATTGAGCTTCCTCTCTTCCCAACCTACCAGGCATGTTTCCTCATTTTGCCACAAGATGGCAGTTGCTTCCCAGAGCATTTGAGCTCCAAGGAAGTAAAATCTCCAAAGCTTATCCAAGGCCCTCATTCATGTTACAAATCAGGCCTAGAGCCACACCAAGTAACAGGGTGTCTATCCTCTCAAGGAGAATTTGTTTCACTCAGTAACCAAGAAATTCAGAGCCCATTCCTGAAATTCAGCGGGGGAAGGGGTGATGGTCCAGAAGAGCAATTTATTACTCACTAGCTCAGCTAACCTGGATTTGCTCCTGCCACAGGGCCTTTGCACTTGGCTGTCCCACCTTCCTGGATCCTCTTCCCCTATCATTTGTATAGCGTACTCCTTTATGTATTTACTTACTAGCTCACAGCACCCATAGCGTAAGTCCCAGGACTGCTGGGGCTGTGTTTCGTCCCTTACAGCATCCCCAACCTCAATAACTGTGCCTACTACATAATAATAAACATTTGCCCAATAAATATCTGTCAAATGAAAGTTAAATGAATACCTCAGTTCTCAAAAGTTGCTCATCCACTAGCTAAAAATAACACTCTTTCTCTTTTCCTTAAGAAAGCAAATCCAGGTGCCAGAGAAGGAGAGAGACTCTGTCTAACCAGCCCAGGACTGAATGTGGCCATGGTCCCCACCCCTCACCTGTGGAAATCACATCTCATCTCCTACATTGCTTGAGCCTCCGGTGACAATGGCAAGGCTAATAAACTGACCTGAGGTAATGGGGGAAAGCCAGGAATGATCCTTTTCTTTCCTTATCAGTAACATGGCTTTTAATAGTCATTCTGGAGAAAAAGCTATTGCCAAAACTCAATACTCCTTTGTTTTGTCTTTTATCCACACCTCTATTTTATAGGTGCCTCAAACTCAAATAAATTCATTCTCTTCTTCCACAAACTGTCCCCGATAACGGCACCCCAGTCATAGGACTTCAGCTCATTGCTCTCCTTGGACACCACATGTAACTGCCACCCCCTAATAATCCTACCTCAAGCCTCTACACTCCTCTTTCCCATTCTTACTGCCATCACCCAGGGCCCTCATTTCCCTGGGCTGTCACAAAAGGCTATTTGACAAAATGCACAGCTCTGACTATGACCTGCTCAAAACTTTCTATGGACCCTTTAAGATAAGCTTATTTCATCTCCTTTGCAAAGCCTTCTCTCTCCCTGCCTCTCTGAGTAGAATTGACCCTCTGTTCCATGTGTCTCCACTTGTTTCATGTAGATTTCTCTCATGGTATCTATCCCTCTTTATTGCAAAGAATTTTTACCAGCTGTTTCTCACTACAGTAACATGAGGGCTGGGCCATATTTTATTCATTTGTTTGTTATTGTTTTTTTACGCCCAGCACCTAAAAATGGATCTGCAACATACTGATGCCCATAATTAGTTCCCACTACCTGCCAAATAAATCCCAACCTCTTGTCCTATCATTCAAGGGCACCAGTATGTCGCTTAATTGCTTCCCCACATCCACTCCCAGGCATTGCTGGCCACCCTGGGAGTCCCTGTAGCACATATCAGGGACAACTTAGTGCCCGTGGAGAAAGGCCTCTGAATAATAAACTTTAGTACATGATGGTAGATCATACTGTCATCTAGTTGAGTCTAGAGCCTGGTTACCTGGGTTCCAATCTCCCTTCCACAATCTACTGGTTGTGTGACTTGGAAAAGTATTACTTTAACCTCTATGGGCCTCATTTTCCTCATTGGCAAAAAGGTGGTAATAATAGTACCTTTCCCATAAATTGTTTTCTTCCTTTTTTCTTTTTTTTTTTTTTTTTTTGGAGGATTGGGTTAATATATGTAAAGCTCTGGAACAACCTTGACAAATAGTAAGCATTCAATTAATTCTAATTATTATTAAGCATCTGCTATATATCAACTGTGGTGCCAGAAACTTGACATATATTACATCTAATCCTTATGACAACACCAGAAGGAGGCAAATTTTCCTCCTTCAACTGGTAAGAGGGCTAAGGCCCATAGAAGTAGAGTATCTTTCTCAAATTCACATGGTCAGGAAGTGCTGGGACAAGGATTTGAACCCAAAGTTGTCTCTCTCCTCTCTGCTCTTTCCAAACTTCAGTCAACTACATACCACTTATGAGACTTTTGCCATATGTGTACTGTTGTTTACTAAGTATTCTTTAATTTGGCTCTTTTCCTTTAAATAAATATAGTGTAAACTTCATTTCACTTTCACAAATGAGATTGATGTGTTGGCCACTTACCCTAATTCACATTAAAATAAATACAAAATTCTTAAATGTTTGCTCACCTTTCACCTAAAAATATCAAATATTCCACAGTACTTGGTCAATGCAGTACTGGACCATGGTGCTGAGCCTGTTTTGATTTACATGAGTTGATCTTCTGTACAACAATGTGCATATAGTTAACAATACTGTACTGTACACTTAAAAATTTAAGGCAGATTTCATGTTATGAGTTTTTTACCACAAAAGAGAGAGAGAAAGCAAAAAAAAAAAAAATTTACAAAAGAATAATAGTGAAAGAGAGAGAGCCAGAAATGTGTAGTTAAAGTAATACAGGACCTCAATTCTAGACTTCAGTCTACTGCTTAAATAGCTTTGGTACAGTTGGCAATTCTCTCAACAGTTACTTTCTCTTATCTATTTCATATGGATAACACTGCAGGCTACAGCTCTTTGAGGTGCTATAGGAAAAATAAAATTAGAAACTGATGGGATAATATTGTGAGAAATATGAAGTACCCCATAAATCAATATTTTAATTATTCTTTGTGCAAAATAGTAATAACTTGTACTCATACCAGAATCAAATTATAATAATACAGGACCATAATGATAAGCTCTTGTCAGTAATCCAGTAGGAATTATTATTAGATTACAATCCAATCAGCCCTCTCAAGGGAAAGAAACTGTGCTTCCTCATAAAAATGGAATTTTCCTGACTAAGTTATTCTCCAGGTGGGCAAAGTTTTCTCTTTATTATGGGCATATAATACAGTGAAGATGCAGTTCAAAAATTTTTATTCTGGCAACAAAAGATTGAACATTTACTTCTGTTCAGACCAGAGAAAGTGAGAAGTGGAATCTTCACTGCAAATTACAAAATCCCGTATTCTGAGAATTTTGAGCATGTTCCCAAGTCTCATCCCGGTCCTGCACAAAGGGCGTCACTTTTGAGACACAGCTTAACCTGGATTTCATGCATGATGAATGCACCTTCTATACACAAACACAAACAACCCAATACTGCAGGTGATAATTATTTTCCCATAAATTCAAGTACTTATTCATGTCCATAGTGTCCCTTTGCTAGAGAAGTGTCTGGTACCATTTTTATTTTACTGCATTTTCTTTTCACTTTTCTTTTTTTTTTTTCTTTTTCTTTTTCTTTTTGTGCTACGTGGGCCTCTCACTGTTGTGGCCTCTCCCTTTGTGGAGCACAGGCTCCGGACGCGCAGGCTCAGTGGCCATGGCTCACGGGCCCAGCCACTCCACGGCATGTGGGATCTTACCAGACCGGGGCACGAACCCGTGTCCACTGCATCATCAGGCGGACTCTCAACCACTACGCCACCAGGGAAGCCCTGCTTTTCACTTTGCTTAACAAACATAATCTGGGGATGTTCCTAATACAGTTAAAACATAAGTACTGTTGGTTTTATAATTTCTGTCAGCATCAGTGAAAATCAAGCACATTAAAATTTTTTTTATTAAAGAAAGAATTACTTATCTTATAAATAAAAAAGACCATAATGGCTATTTATTCCTGGTAGAAGTAAGCTTCAATTTATATGCCAATTTTGAGGAACTGGCAATGACTGCCATAGTGCTCTCTGACTGCCAAGGGCCCAGGTGGCAGGGGTGAGGGGACTGGTAACCTATTTGCCATTCTTCATCTGGTCCAATCCATTCAACTTTCCAGAGGTTATTCCCCCACCGACTTCTCTTTCTCCCACCACCGTTCCCTTACTGGATAACCAGTAGAGCCAGGTTTTCCCAAGGGACAGTATTAAGTAAGGGAGGAAGGAAATGCTGGCAACTCTCTTGATCCTGGAGTGAGGGTGCCTTAGGAGATACACTGGGGACCCAGAGCCATCAGGAAGGAATTGAAAGGGCTATGAGATGATGTGCTAGATGGGGCATTCCAGTGAGGAGAGCAAAGGACCTCAAGAAGTTGCACCAGCCAGACACAATAGGATCCTGGCAGGTAAACATTGTTTAATGTGATGACTGTGTATTAAACCTGAAATCAGCATTTAGCCCCTGTCAGTAAGTCAGCAGGATGCCTCTAAGTGTTTACTGTGGCTCTTGCACGTGTATATTTTCCTGCTCCAACACATACTTAAGGCAGACACTGGGCTGTGGTGAGGGATCTCGTTCATGATTATTTACCTGAGCCAAGCTGTGATGTTCACTTGGACAAGTCTCTACTTATTTGGTCCCATTTGAAGGATTAAAAAAAAGTCCTCCTTCTGATTCTCCTACTGTAGTTCTTCCTGTTCTTTCTGGTTCTTAGAAAAGAAGGAAAGTTTGTAGAGTGGTTATGCTCACTCCAAAAACTACAAAAGAAAAGCCAGAGGTCTTTTCTTTGTTAGCAAGACTAGAACTCTTTTTCAGAAAGTGTTAAAGGACCACTGTGTGTAAAAGAACATAGCAGGCCTGAGCTGCTATCCTTAGAAAGCTCTGCTTACAAAGTTGGCCTTTGGCTGGCTTCAAGTAACATGGATTTTAGAAGGGTTCCCACCATTAACAGATTGAGTGGTTCACTGTGCCTAAACTGCTTATGCAAACAGTATGGTCTATGCAGAACACCTGCTTTCTTTCTGGGAGTTGGCAATTCGGATTCATGTCTGGCAAAGGCAGGAAGAGGGGTCATGTCAACTGCACCCAATAAAAACCCTGGGCATTGAGTCTCTAGTGAGCTTCCCTGGTTGACAACACTTCAGACATGTTGTCACAACTTGTTGCTAGGAGACTTAAACACGCCCTATGTGACTCCACTGGGAAAGAACCCTTGCAAACTTGCACCTGGCTTCCCCTAGACTTGGTCCTTCTGCTTTTGCCTTTGCTGATTTTTCTCTGTATCACTTCACTATAATAAATCATAGCCATGAGTATGACTATATGCTGAGTCCTGTCCATTCTCCTAGCAATCGTGGAACCTAGGGGTGAACATGGGGAATCCACCGACACAACCACTTTTGCTTTACCATACCCTAGGGATATAAGATGGGTCGTGGCCAGAAAACCAAATAAACTTGAGCTAAGAATCTGAAACTTAAATATAAGGTGTGAACGCCATAATCATCAACTAGAGAATCACTCTGTGTCTTGGACATGTGGGGAAACATGATGAATTTTCTGTGGCAATTGCAGAGGGGTATTTTGCCCTTGAAAAGCATCATTTAGTTTATGACCTGATCTTGTATGGAAGAAAAGAAAGTTGCTGTAAAAGTAAATGCTAGTTAACACAAATGATCTTCTTTGCAGTAGATCTCAAAACTAGAAATCTAAGATTCCTCTTGACTTGTTTTAGGCCCTGTCTTCTTTTTTAAAGGCATTTGGAGGACTTTAAATGTAGGCACCTAAGAGGTCATCATCCCTTCTCCTATCAGTATAGAAATCCTTTTTAGAACATTTCTATCAGTTATTGCTTGAGCACTTCCCTTACACTTAGGGCTTCTCAAATTTTTCCTCCAAAGTGCCCTAAGGACATAATATTTTTTGGCAAAGAAGTAGTTATAGATGTAGTACAAATTAGATTTGCAAATATAAATATCTCTAAACATAGCCATTTTCACTTAAAAAGTCATCTGAATTTTGCATTCTATTTCATTGTATGTGTGTTTGCTTAACATAAAAATATTATAGATTGAGGCATAACCTGGCACATGTGTGTTTCTATGGAGATTTGATCACCATTCTAAAAAGCACAATCTGAAATAAAATATTTTATGTAATTTTTTCCTAATTACAAAATACGTAAAAGCACAAAGGAAAAGGGACAATAGTCATACATAAACTACCTCTGCCCCCAAGATAACTGCTTCTAATCTTTAAGTGCATGTCTTAGAAAAATTTTTTCAAGGAAAAAAAGAACAGATATAATATATTGTGATAGATTCTACTTGCATAAAATAATAAGAAAGAAAGAAAAAAAGAAATTGGGTACTACAATTTCAATAGAAGGAAGTGACTGCAAATTAACTTTGACTAGAAGATCTAGTGGTGAGAGACAGAAAATTAGATGTAATAACAATGTTTCCATTTTAAACATACCTTTCCAGCAAGGATCCAAATGCTTTCGATACAATATGGCAAAGACAGAGTCCAGAAAATTGAAGAAAGACTGTCTGCACGTTTATTTGCCTCGATTCTTTGTTAATATAAGGCTAGGCATCTATGTACCCTTTAGTTATACTCACTCAGCTGCTGTCAGCAGAATCATTGCACAGGTTAAGAGCAGTGTTGGGAATTTACTTTCCGGTTATGTATACAGGTCTTTCTAGGAGGTAGAGAACTGAGTCTCGTAAGAAAAATGATTGTGTTTGCAAGACTATTAATCTCTGTGTTTGGCCAGATAGGAGACCTAGTAAGGTTTCAAGGGCCTAGAATAAGTGGATATTGCATACGTGTGCACTTGTGCACACACGTGAATGCACACACACATGCACACAGGGAAGATGGGGGTAGAAGTGTGAGGAGGGGCAACACTCCCACTGAATAGCAGCAGCATTCCATCAGGCATCTGGCTAAAAAGGCTGGATTTACTCCAGTGTTTGGAAAATTGATGTAGCTACAGTGTTTGAAAGAAACTGAGAACTTGCCCTGTAAGAGGTCCAAGTTCTACTTCTGGTTCTGCTATTTACCAGTTGGTGGGCTTCTGCAAGCCATTTCACTTCTCTGAACCTGTTTTCCCATCAATAAAATGGGAATCACAATACCCACCTAGAAGGATTAAAGTTGGTATATTTTAGACTGTCTGGCATGTAATAGATACTTAATACATGAGAGCTCAGAGGGTTGTTATCACTGATAAAATAAAACAATTTACATGAAAGCACTTTGTAATCTATATAGTTATCTGAGAGTGGGAGGAAGCCAAGCCTTAGTGGAATGCAAATATGTAGAACTAAGGATTACAATTTTTAAAGGCCTCATTGACTAAGGAAGGCAAATAGATTTCACCTGGAGGGACAGCCCCATTCAATGAGTGGCTGCTGAAAGAAGTGCTGCATTGTGAAAGAAAAAAAAAAATCCTGAAGCCATGTCCAGATGCAGAAAGAGTTTTGTGAGAAATTAGTTATGTCTTCCATGAGTACAGAAGAGAAACGAATTCCAGCACTCATGCCTGGCATTGCAGACTCAGGTCATGGAAAGGACTCTGTTAGACCTCAAGCCCACCTCCAGCACTTATGGAAAGGCTCCTGCCTGCACCCTGGCTCCTGATCTGTAGCTGCTCCACTTAAGGTTATAGGAAAAGATTTCATGAACAGAAAATGGCAATCATAAACATCAGACTCGTACAGCGTACACATGGATGAGACCCACAATATCCCAATCTTCGCAAGTTCATCCAAGTACATAATCTCAAATCACTGAGTAATAGCAAAAAAGAGCAGGGAATCTTCCCACCCACAATCCAAGGACAAAATTGGACATCAGTTTGTACTAAGCATGAGGGTAGTTATAGTGCTACTTTTAGGGTTTTATGAGGAATAAATTAGATGAATATGTTAAATGCCTAGAATAGGACCTGGCACATGACAAACTTTCAATAATATTTAACAGTTATTACAATGAAAAAGATTTATTATCTTTTGTTTCAATAATTTATGATATGATTTGAGATTGTTATAAAATTAATAATTAATGCAAAACTCAAGCTAAATCAAAATTACTTTTGAGTAATCCCTAAATTACCGAAACCTAAAGATCTGAAAGCCCAAAGGCAAAGAATAAATGAGTTTTTACCTCTCTTTGTTTTTCAGGTGAGAGCTCTGTTTATGGAGGGCAAAGGGAGGTCCTCATTGGGAGGAAGGGTGAGAGGAAGAAGAGAGCTGAAGCTGGGGTGCATTTAAGTTAACAGTGTATGTGATGCAAATCCATTTACAATTAACCTTAAGAGTTAAATCAAATAGTATTAAAAGACTTAAAATAGGGGCTTCCCTGGTGGCGCAGTGATTGAGAGTCCGCCTGCCGATGCAGGGGACACGGGTTCGTGCCCCGGTCTGGGAAGATCCCACATGCCACTGAGCGCCTGGGCCCGTGGGCCCGTGGGCCATGGCCGCTGAGCCTGCGCGTCCGGAGCCTGTGCTCCGCAACGCGAGAGGCCACAATAGCGGGAGGCCACAACAGTGAGAGGCCCGCGTACCGCAAAAAAAAAAAAAAAAAAAGACTTAAAATAAAGCTATCTCTGCTATGCCCCAGTCTGACAACTCAGAGGCAACCACGGCTGCATACTGAATTGTGTCTTCCAGTGTTCAACTTTATTTCTCTAAACAATATGCTTATGCATTTATTTCTTTATTATCTGTTTTATACATAATCAACTGACTTCTGTTAAGACAGGATTTAGCTCTATCACACTCCCAACCCTCTGTCCCTTTTCTTTGCTTACACTCCTTCTTTACTCATATCACATTTAAATTAAATCAATAGTTTACATTTTTGATTATGTAAATATTGTTTACTTCTAAGTTGTGATAGTTTACTATGATTAAATTTCCATTTACATAAACTTTCTGTTCCTCCTAAAGAGGTTTTTTTCCTAAAAGTTAGTTATTGCTTTATTGTTTTCATTGCTTAGTTTTCTGTGTGTCCATTCCAAGTTTTTTTCAAATGTTCCAGCTGAGTTGATGTGTGCCTATTACCCAACTCAAATACTACCCGACCATTTAACTTAGTTCTAGTTTTCCTGAGATTTAAGCTGTCCATCCTGAACAGGTAGGTCTCTAACCTTGATGCTGAGTTGTTTATCCTGAAACTTTCCTTCATTTCTCTTCCATACTGCCTTCCTCAACCCCTGAGTATCATGTCTTTTTCTTTATTTTCTACCCTATCAAGTTTCTGAACCATATTCTCCAGTGACTTTCTGAGAAAAGATACATGGAAAATTGTTTTTTTTTTTTTTTACTTATTGATTTTTATCTTGCTTGATGGATTGGTTGGGTATAAAAACGTAAGTTAAAGTCATTTTCCCTTAGAATCTGAAGACATTTCTCCACCATCTTGTAGTATTCTGGCCATTTCAATTCCTAAACTTTGTGATCTGGTTTTTTTACTTTATCTATTTTGTTTTGTTTTGTTTTTTGAATTTCAAGGTAATATGCCTTGATATAAGCCTTTTTGTATTTGTTGATCTGGGTAATTGGTAGACCCTTTCAGTCTAGAAATTCTCAGCCTTCAAAGGAGGGAAACTTTCCTATGTTATTTCTTTGATAATTTCTTCCTCTCTGTTTCCTCAGTTCTGTCTTTCTGGAAATTTTCTCCTTTGAATGTCAATTCTCCTGGTTCGATCTCCAGTTTTATCTTTTTCTCCAATTTTTTACCTCTTCATATTTTCATTCTATTTTCTGGACAAGATTCTTCACTTTATCTATACTTTTATTTTTAATAAGATTAACCAATTTACTAAGTATCAGTCAGGGTACTTAGTTGAAAGCATGAGAAGCAAATTATGGCTAATTAAACAGAAAGGGAATGTACTTAAAACATTGGGAGTAGTTTATAGAATATTTTGAGACTAAGGAACAAGCTTGGAGGATACAACAGCCGAGAAACCCAAATACCTTACAGAACTTTTTCTATAAAGATGCTGCTTCACCATCACTGGGCATAGTCACCACAGCTCGCACTGCCAATGTCACCAACACTCAGTTCTGCATGTTATCACTAGAATCTTTTCCAATTTACCCCTGGAAGCTAAAAGTAGCTGCAACCACAACTGCCAGACTCACCAGAACAGATCTGTGTGGCACTTGAGTCTTCCTGCCACTAGATGCTAATTCAAAGTATGGAGAAGCTGACCATGCCCTAGTTGAAAGCAAATGCTTGGTATATTCAGTTTCAAAATTGGAGGCTGCTTTGGCCTCATAAATAGGGAATCTTCTAAATATAGGATGAGAGCTCAGATACTACTAGGTAATCACAAAGGATGAAAATGTTCAGTGAAGTCCACCCCTTTATATGTCCTACACTAATATTCACCTTTCTTCTATACTTACATTTCTAAAACAAATGCTCCTACATACCATAATGTAACCAACCATTCCCTGTTCCACTGAAAGCATGCTCATCTTTTGTCCTAGTATTAAAAAAAATAGTCAAAGTCTTGTTATTATTTGTTGCTTCCATTCCAAGGCCAGGATCTCTGTTGATGTCCCTTCTCTTCTGGTCATGTCATAATTCCATCTTCTATTCAATATCCTATAACCTATGGATTAATTTGTAAAGATAACCATAACAAACAAATATAAAATAGTGGAAAAGGGAAGAATTGGAAAGAAGACAATTCGTTCAATGGTTGAGGATACATAATAAAATAAAATATTGGTAGATATTACCATCTTATGTCTGCAAATGATCGTGAAACTTTGTGGTAGGCTGAAAAAACACTCCCCAGAGATATGTCCACACACTAATCCCTGAAACCTATAAACGTTACCTTATTTAGAAAGAGGGTCTTTGTAGATGCAATTAAATTAAGGATTTTGAGATGAGGGCATTATCCTAGATTATCAATGTGAGCACCAAATCCAGTCACAATTGTCCGTATAAGAGAGAAGCTGAGGAAAACTTGACACAGACAGAAGAGGAAAAGTCAGTGTGACCATGAAGGCAGATTGGAGTGATGCTGCTGCCCCCAAGACACGGAGTATCAGCAGCCACCCGAAGCTGCAAGAGACAAGGAACAGATTTGTCCTTAGAGTCTCCAGAGGGAGCATGGCCCTGCTAACACCTTGATTTCAGCCCAGTGAAGTTGGCTTCGGCTTCTGTGCTCCAAATCTTTAAGATAATAAATTTCAGTTGTATGTGAAAACTTATTACATCAGCCACAGGAAACTAATCCAAAGCTGCAGTAGTATTTAGGATTTTCCATCTCCACTATCAGGCCTAGGAGTCTGTAATTCTCAGGAGAGAAATATTCCTCAGGAGATTCTGGATATTAGCCAGATTTTTAAACTAACTACTTCTCTGGTAACAGCAGCATCGGTTGAAGGGGTCATTTCTTCACCACTCCCGATATTTCCTTCTACAAGGAGGATATCCTCGTCATTTTAACACTTCTGACTTGTCTACTTTCTCACTTACTGATGAATTTACAGGGAAAAGCTGGACATGCATAGTTCCATCTCTTTCTTCTTCTGCTCTTTTGCGAGCTAACTGCCTGTATGGAGGTTTTTACAGTTGGGGAGTTTGCTTTTAAATGCTGCAACCTGCACAAGAGGCTTCTAAGTCCAGTGTTTTTACTTTTGTGGGTGATTATAGGTTAAGAAGGCTAATTCCACAGGCAGAACTTGATCCATGGGTGGTTTCAGAGAAATGGCAACTAGAGGCCACTTGGGCCTCAGCAAAGACACTGGAGCCCATGGATCTTCTCAATGGCAGGACATCTGGTGTAGGTGAGAGGACCACAGATGGAGGCAGTTCACACAGGAGCTGGCAAACAAACTCTGACTTCTCTGTCCTCAGCAAAGTTATAGGTCTTTAGTAGATACAGGTAGCTTCAGTGTATTGGCAAAGCAGTTCAACATTCAGCTACACATTGGTTTGATTAATGTACACTTCTCACTTATAATCTTTGAGAGGTAAAAATCTACATTGACTTTCAGTAGTTCCAGGATAGAACCCAGAAGAGCAGAGGTTGTTACTGAGGCAGTGGCCTCATGGAAGTATGAACAGGTCTGTCCTAAAGACGGCTGATCTCCTCCCATGACAAGGATAGGCCACCCTTGGTTAACCATGGGCTTACTGTTCCAGTCACTGGATTGGACTGCGGATGGGGATGGGGGGGGAAGGAAGTGAGGGAGGTCACTGTGTCATCACTCCTGATGTTTCCTTCCTGGGTGGAAGCCTACAGCCACAATGCAGTGCCCACCAGCTCACCTACTCCCCTGATTGATGAGTTGGAAGTGGTACGTGGTCATGCCTAGCCCTTCCCTGTGCTCCCCCTTCTCTTTGGGGGGCTGTCTGCCTGCAGAGAGCACATATTACCCCTCTCCCCAGCCTGTGCTGGAAGCCATGGTGGTGGGGCAAGCTGCCTAATGCTTGGGAGCTAGCGGACATGTGAGATTTCCCAATATCAGCTTAACAAAAGAGATACCTTGATCCCACCTGCCTTAATTCTTTGCTTTATTTTTCAATTGCTTCAGAACACAGGAAAGGAAGAGGGGAAGTGGATTAAGACATTCGAATATACTAGATGGAAAAGGAAGGCACTTAAAACAAAAACTGGTTACAGACCTTCCCATTTTATAGATTTCTAAACTTTATAGGAAATCAGTGATGTCTCAAATGCTTTTCTCTGAGAACTACCATTTGGATCCCCCTCAAAGGCCCCAGCAATGTATAACATAAGAACAGAGCCCTTAATTTCTCAGTAGAACTATTTCTGTAACACAGTACAGACCTTTTATCCATAGGCTGATGTTTTCGTTTTTGGAGCCTATGGAGTTTTACATGAAATGTGTTCATTATAAATTACGGCATAGATTGATCAGGCAAATTTCAGACCTACTAATTTAGTGAAATAAAGAAACTGCAGCAGATCTTGGCTATGGTAAGCATAAAACAGGGATTCTCCACTGGTGCTCAAAGTGCAGCAGATTTGGAGTCAGGCCTGAGTCCACATCCTGGAGCTGCACTTACTGGCTGTGACAAGTTGCTTAATTCCTCATCTGTTTGCCCATATGTGTAAAATGGGGGACAGTAATGCCTCTGTTTTACAGTTGTTGTGAGGATGAACTTTAGTGAGATCGTGAACTTTTAATCTGAATACCCACATTCCTCACCAGCTTGTGAGTATAAATAGAGTCACAGTAATATCGTTGTCCAAATTTTTTGATCCCAGTATATAGAATTTCAAGACCTCAGCCCCTCTCTCAAAATTCTTGTGAGATTTTCTTTTCTTTCCAGTTTTCTCAACTCTTGAATCCCTCCTTTTCTCTTTGTAATTAATAAGTATTTCATAAAGGAAGTACTTTGAGACCACGCAAATATCTCAATTGTCATTAAGCCATCTATTTTTAATTTGCATGTGTATGGACTAATGGAGTCCTATTTTATTCAATTAAATTATGTTACCATCATTATTTATTTTGATACTCAAAGTGCTCCAGATTTGGTCAGCCAGACCCCTTCAAGCTAGTTATTGCATCTTTTTGCCAGTCTCTGTTATTCTTTAAACAATTCCTTACTCTCTAGCCAAACAAGATATTTCAGGCTTATCTTATTCTTTTCCTTCCCCATCCCAGGAATTAGTCATCTCTCCAAGGAGCCCTGGTCCCTTTGAGGAGAGAATGGTTTTTAGAAGCCAAGATCTAGGTGTTAGTTGTGTTTATTACTATTGGGGTGCCACAGCTCCAGGACTCCTTCATTGGATAAAGCTAGATGTAGATGTACATACAAACATACACATGCATATATACACTTGTATATGTGTATACATACATGTGTATATACACAACTATGCATATTTCTCTGTCTATATAAATTGAAAACCATGAGTTCACACTAGTACCTCCAATCCCAATCTAACATCTAGTTTTTTTTTCTCTTCCCTTACTTATAATGCCATTCTATGACTTTGGAAAACCTAGCTCCCATCATCCTTACAATATTTACTGAATTAATTTATCCTCCTGTATGTAACAAACCTCCTGGATGCCTTGCTATTCTAGACCTCATACAGATGCCCTTTTCACACCTCTCAGCCTCCAACGCCCCTCACTGGGCTGCCATCACTCACATCCCTGCATGGACACCCTCTTCACCTCCCTTATGCTCAAGTACACTGTGCTGGGCTCCCCCACTGATAGATACTTCCTCATCCCATTTGGGCTTTATATCCTGCTCTGGACCACCACAGATTTCCCCCCACTAGCACAGATGCCTACCTTTCCTTGATTTCACCCAATGAAATGGTTTCTGAGTTAAATTGTTTGAAAAAGGAAAAGAAAGGGAAAAAGGAAAAAAGAGGAAGAATGAGGAATTTAATCTTTGAGATAGTGTTTTGATAAGAAATGTGAGCAAGTAGATACTAAATATCTCAAAATTTTTGCTAAAAGGTGGGCAAGATGTTTAGATATTACATCTCTCAGCTGCCAATGAGATGGCCTATATATGTGGACTGTAACATAAATATGTCTGTGTATGTCCTCACTCTCAACCATCCTCCTGCTTTCTCCGTTATGATTACCCTCGCTCCCACTGGCATCCCATGCCCACTTCACCTTCAATGCTTCTGGCAAAGACTGGTACAAATAGGAAACTTAGGAAATCAGTATAGACAAAGATTATTACTGTTTTTCCTCCTTATTCTAAGATAGGTTTATAAAGATCCAGACAAAAAGAGAATATGGTGACAACTCTGAGATAATAATACAGAAAGGGTTTGCAGTATTCAAAATATATTTATTACTTGTTTACTATGCTTAATGCAAGTGACAAGATAGCTCTTGTTTTGCTCTGTGCAAGATCCAACAGCAGGAAAAATGAATGAAGGGAAAATAGAAGTATTTTAAAAACTGAAGTAACTTGTTGTTAGAAGGTGCTTTTGAGGTCCTAACCTGGTCTGCTGAATATTTCTATTAGGAGGAAGCACACTGCCTCCACTTTTCAGCTAACTCCAAGGCTTGGATCTCAGGGTGAGCTGTTATGTACCCCCTCGGAAATTCTGTCTCTCCACTGATCCCAGATCACTCCTCTGCAGTCAGGCAGAACAAGTTTAAGAACCCTGTAGGTATTCAAAGACAGTTATTATGTGCCTCCACCTGAGTCTTTAATATGCTTGCTTTCTTAACCGATTCCTTATATGATGTGTTTTGAGCACCGCTTACCTTCTGATTCCTCTCTGTAGAGGTTCCAGTTATGAACACTATATTTTTAATTAATTAATTTTTTTAATTTATTTTATTTTTGGCTGCACTGGGTCTTTTTTGCTGTGCATGGGCTTTTCTCTAGCTGTGGTTCGCGGGGGCTACTCTTTGTTGTGGTGGGCGGGTTTCTCATTGCAGTGGCTTCTCTTGTTGCAGAGCACAGGCTCTAGGCATGCGGGCTTCAGTAGTTGTGGCTCACGGGCTCTAGAGTGCAGGCTCAGTAGTTGTGGCACGTAGGCTTAGTTGCTCCCCGGCATGTGGGATCTTCCCGGACCAGGGCTCAAACCCATGTCCCCTGCACTGGCAGGCGGATTCTTAACCACTACGCCACCAGGGAAGCCTAATGACCACTTTCAAATGCAGACTTTAGAGCTGGTCACAACGGTGCAGGTGTGTTTCGATCAGTGCTGAGATCAATGAAGCATTTGCGCTGGCACATCATCTCCTGCATCCAATCCCAGAATACATGTAAGACAGCAATCTCATGCCATGTAAGGCTGGTCACTCTGCTTCTAGACAGTTTCTATTCAGAAGCAAATTGTCAAGCAAAGAAGCCAAGGAACTCCTGCTCTTCAGTGTGGCCCCTCAAGAGCTTACTACAGCTCCCAATTCCACTGATTAGGGTTAAGTCTCGTATAATTTTAATGGCAAATATGATAGGAGTGGCAGTGTATTTCATCTCTTTTGTCCATTTTATCTTATTTTTCAAATTCATCTAATTTTTTCCCACCTCAGTTCTGGCCTCCATTATCCCACTGTTGAGTTATTGCTACATCAGGCTATTGGGATCCCACTGCCTCTAGGTTTATACACCAAGGCCAGAGTAAGCCCTCTGAAATTAATAATGTCATCCCCTTTCTTAAGAACCTTAAGTAGTTTGCCGTCACTCTTAGCCTTCTGAACATGACTTACAAGCCTCAACATGACAAAAGTCTCTATCCGGCTTTATCTTTCTTTACCCTTTACCCACCCAGCCTTGTGCCTGATGCTTAAGCCATGTCAATCTTTCACAAGTTTGCCTAAACGTGACCATGTTCTCTTTCATTTTCAGGTCTTTGAACCTGCTGTTTTATTTCCTGGAACTCTCTCCCTCTACTACCCTGTCCTCTTCACCTGGCTTTCTCCTTCTCAGTCTTTAGGACACCAGATAGAGTGCCCCTCTCCTGGGAATCATTCCCTGACTCCCCACACCTAGCGTTTTCCCTCCTGTCCTCTTCCCTTAGCACACTGCATGGTATGTCTATCATCACATTTATCCAAAGTCTTTCTCAAGACAGCAGGCCAGGAAGTCCACAAATAAGTGATCAGAGTGGGTACAATCTATATGCCTTGAATTGACCAAAGAAAAGTAGTCAGACAACCAGCATATACCCAATTTTAACCCTTAGAATCCTTTGGCCTTGAAGAGTAGAAAAAAAGGAACAGCCTTACTCTACTGAGTCTGAGAATAGAACAAAATGAGTAGGGTAGAAAACCCAGAAATCTGATAGAAAACAAATGAAGATTTAAAAATAATAATGATAAAATATAGTTTGAGCTGCAAATGGTGGTATCTGGCAAATCCCAGGAACTGAGTCATCAGCACTTTCAACCACCTATGAATGCTACAATCTGGAGTGGTCTGGCCTTTTATAGAAACCTGTAATCAGCTCTGGGTCTAAACCTAGATGATGGGTGTTGACCTGAGCAGAGGACCAAAAAGAGAGGAAACAAAGGTATATTTTCTTTCTGGAAAGGAAGCACTATGTTGAAAGAATGAAGGAATGGAGTCACTTATTTAGAAGAAGAGTACATGAAAATGTAATGAGATGAAGAAATATCTCAGTCACCAAAATCTCTGTTAGAGAAAGCACTGTATTTGTCATAGAGTAACTGTCTGAATTAACCACTACTAGTCAAAGGTAAGAATCAACGGCAGGCTGCAGGTGCATGCTGGAGAAACCAGAATCTAAGTTGTTTTGTATGGCCAGGAAGTGAGGGATTTAAAGTTGTCTTTGAAAAGAGAAGGAGAAAGAGATCAGAGAAAGGGAAATGTTAGAAGTGGCAAGAAAAGGAGGAACTGAGAACAGATATACCTGTTAAACCATAACCAAAATAGGCTTAAGTGAAATATTATTTATTCAAAAAAATGTTTGGACTTCTGTGTGTCCTTCTTTTCCTGGGTATTTTGAAAGAAAATTATACGGTAAGCAAATGTTTGCAGAAGTTCAAACTCCTGTCTCTTTAGAGACAGAGACTAAAGACCTTTTGAGACCTTCTCAGTCCTGTGATTCTATGACATTTCATCAAATCAAGAGCATGATTAAACCTGAAGAGCTATAATAAAAAACAAACTTTAGGTGTAATTATAATATCCAAAAGTGCCTGCTTGGTCTCTTTTGCTGCTGCTTCTTGTATTTTCAACTGTTTCAAACTGCAAATTAGCATTTTTTAAAAGATCCTGGGTTCCCAAGGGGAAAAAAGTAAATGCTTCTGAATTCAGAGCACAATTCTGGTTCCAAGTCAATATTTTTGTTGCTGCTATAATTTATTTGACACAGTGTATATTTTCTAAACGGTTCTCTGCAGTTTGTATTAGATCTTATGGGACTAGGAAATCAAAGATGAGTGAAATATGATTTCTGCTTTTAGAGATCTCATAATATAATGTGGGAAACAGAAATACAATAAATAACCTAAATGAAAGGGACTAAGTACTGAAATGGAGTTATATGAAAATGCCACCTAATAAAAATTCTTATTTAAGACACGAAAAAATAGAGCCACTGAAAATATTCAGCATTGTTCTTTGTAATACTATCATATCCTGTTATCCTGATGGAAATGTGGCAATGGCAACTATATCAAACCTCTATGGAGACAAACAACAAAACTACGTGATTGATAATAATGCCAAATGATGCCAAATAGTCTCTGAGCAAAAAGTTGGAGTATAATTCCTTAAGGGCTACCAGCCAGGTGTTAAGATTATTTTGCAATGTAAGCCAGAGGATCGCCTCAGTGTTCAAGAGGTCAAATAGGATTAGAAGATACAAAATAGAGATGGCGGAAGAGTAAGATGCGGAGATCACCTTCCTCCCCACAGATACAGCAGAAATACATCTACACGTGGAACAACTCCTACAGAACACCTACTGAACGCTGGCAGAAGACCTCAGACTTCCCAAAAGGCAAGAAACTCCCCACGTACCTGGGTAGGGCAAAAGAAAAAAGAATAAACAGAGGCAAAAGGATAGGGTTGGGACCTGCACCAGTGGGAGGGAGCTGTGAAGGAGGAAAGGTTTCCACACACTAGGAAGCCCCTTCGCGGGCAGAGACTGCGGGTGGTGGAGGGGGAAAGCTTCGGAGCCTCGGAGGAGAGCATAGTACAGGGGTGCGGAGGGCAAAGCGGAGAGATTCCCACACAGACGATCGGTGCTGACTGGCACTCACCAGCCCGAGAGGCTTGTCTGCTCACCCACCAGGGCGGGCGGGGCTGGGAGCTGAGGCCCCGGCTTCAGTCAGAGCGCAGGGAGAGGACTGGGGTTGGCAGCGTGAAAACAGCCTGCACGGGGTTAGTGCACCACGGCTAGCCGGAAGGCAGTCCGGGGAAAAGCCTGGACCTGCCAAAGAGGCAAGAGACTTTTTCTTCCCTCTTTGTTTCCTGGTGCACGAGGAGAGGGGATTAAGAGCGCTGTTTAAAGGAGCTCCAGAGACGGGCGCGAGCCGCGGCTAAAAGCGCGGACCCCAGAGAGGGGCATGAGACACTAAGGCTGCTGCTGCCGCCACCAAGAAGCCTGTGTGCGAGCACAGGTCACTATCCACACCCCCCTTCTGGGGAGCCTGTGCTGCCCGCCACTGCCAGGGTCCCGGGATCCAAGGACAACTTCCCCAGGAGAGCGCATGGCACGCCTCAGGCTGGTGCAATGTCACGCCAGCCTCTGCCACCGCAGCCTCGCCCCGCACTCCGTACCCCTCCCTCCCCCCGGCCTGAGTGAGCCAGAGTCCCCGAAGCAGCTGCTCCTTTAACCCTGTCCTGTCTGAGCGAAGAACAGACACCGTCCGACGACCTACAAGCAGAGGTGCGGCCAAATCAAAGCTGAGCCCCGGGAGCTGTGAGAACAAAGAAGAGAAAGGGAAATCTCTCCCAGCAGCCTCAGAAGCAGTGGATTAAAGCTCCACAATCAACTTGATGTACCCTGCATCTGTGGAATACCTGAATAGACAAGGAATGATCCCAAATTGAGGAGGTGGACTTTGAGAGCAAGATTTATGATTATTTCCCCTTTTCCTCTTTTTGTGAGTGTGTATGTGTATGCTTCTGTGTGAGATTTTGTCTATATAGCTTTGCTTCCACCATTTGTCCTAGGATTCTATTCGTCCTTTTTTTTCTTAATAATTATTTTTTATTTTAATTATTTTATTTTATCGTGCTTTATTTTACTTTATCTTCTTTCTTTCTTTCTTTCTTTCCTTCTTTCTTTCTTTCCTTCCCTCCTTTAGACAACGAATCATCCCAAATTGAGGAGGTGGACTTTGAGAGCAAGATTTATTATTTTTTCCCCTTTTCCTCTTTGTGAGTGTGTATGTGTATGCTTCTGTGTGAGATTTTGTCTGTATAGCTTTGCTTCCACCATTTGTCCTAGGGTTCTATCTGTCCATTATTTTTCTTAATAATTATTTTTTATTTTAATAACTTTATTTTATTTTATCTAACTTTATTTTATTTTACTTTATCTTCTTTCTTTACTTCTTTTTTTCCTTCCTTCCCTCCTTCCTTACTTCCTTCCTCCCTCCCTCCCTCCTCTCTTTCTTTCTTTCTACTTCTACTAATTCTTTCCTTCTACTTTTTCTCCCTTTTACTCTGAGCCATGTGGATGAAAGGCTCTTGGTGCTGCAGCCAGGAGTCAGTGCTGTGCCTCTGAGGTGGCAGAGCCAACTTCAGGACACTGGACCACAAGAGACCTCCCAGCTCCACATAATATCAAATGGCGAAAATCTCCCAGAGATCTCCATCTCAACACCAACACCCAGCTTCACTCAACGACCAGCAAGCTACAGTGCTGGACACCCTATGCCAAACAACTAGCAAGACAGGAACACAACCCCACCCATTAGCAGAGAGGCTGCCTAAAATCATAATAAGGTCACAGACACCCCAAAACACACCACCAGACGTGGACCTGCCCACCAGAAAGACAAGATCCAGCCTCATCCACCAGAACACAGGCAATAGTCCCCTCAACCAGGAAGCCTACACAACCCACTGAACCAACCTTAGCCATTGGGGACAGTCACCAAAAACAACGGGAACTACGAACCTGCAGCCTGCAAAAAGGAGACCCCAAACACAGTAAGATAAGTAAAATGAGAAGACAGAAAAACACACAGCAGATGAAGGAGCAAGATAAAAACCCACCAGACCTAACAAATGAAGAGGAAATAGGCAGTCTACCTGAAAAAGAATTCAGAATAATGGTAGTAAAGATGATCCAAAATCTTGGAAATAGAACAGACAAAATGCAAGAAATATTTAACAAGGACCTAGAAGAACTAAAGATGAAACAGGCAATGATGAACAACACAATAAATGAAATTAAAAATACTCTAGATGGGATGAATAGCAGAATAACTGACGCAGAAGAACGGATAAGTGACCTGGAAGATAAAATAGTGGAAATAACTGCTGCAGAGCAGAATAAAGAAAAAAGAATGAAAAGAACTGAGGAGAGTCTCAGAGACCTCTGGGACAACATTAAACGCACCAACATTCGAATTATAGGGGTCCCAGAAGAAGAAGAGAAGAAGAAATGGACTGAGAAAATATTTGAAGTGATTATAGCTGAAAATTTCCCTAATATGGGAAAGGAAATAGTTAATCAAGTTGAGGAAGAACAGAGAGTCCCATACAGGATAAATCCAAGGAGAAACATGACAAGACACATATTAACCAAACTGTCAAAAATTAAATACAAAGAAAACATATTAAAAGCAGCAAGGGAAAAACAACAAATAACACACAAAGGAATCCCCATAAGGTTAACAGCTGATTTCTCAGCACAAACTCTGCAAGCCAGAAGGGAATGGCAGGACATATTTAAAGTGACGAAGGAGAAAAACCTGCAACCAAGATTACTCTACCCAGCAAGGATCTCATTCAAATTTGATGGAGAGATTAAAACTATACAGACAAGCAAAAGCTGAGAGAGTTCAGCACCACCAAACCAGCTTTACAACAAATGCTAAAGGAACTTCTCTAGGCAAGAAACACAAGAGAAGGAAAAGACCTACAATAACGAACCCAAAACAATTAAGAAAATGGGAATAGGAACATACATATCGATAATTACCTTAAAAGTAAATGGACTAAATGTTCCCACCAAAAGACACAGATTGGCTGAATGGATACAAAAAAAAAGACCCATATATATGCTGTCTACAAGAGACCCACTTCAAACCTAGAGAGACATACAGACTGAAAGTAAGGGGAGGGAAAAAGATATTCCATGCAAACGGAAACCAAAAGAAAGCTGGAGTAGCAATTCTCATATCAGACAAAATAGACTTTAAAATAAAGACTATTAGAAGAGACAAAGAAGGACACTACATAATGATCAAGGGATCGATCCAAGAAGAAGATATAACAATTGTAAATATTTATGCACCCAATATAGAAGCACCTCAATACATAAGGCAAATACTAACAGCCATAAAAGGGGAAATCGACGGTAACACATTCATAGTAGGGGACTTTAACACCCACTTTCACCAATGGACAGATCATCCAAAATGAAAATAAATAAGGAAACACAAGCTTTAATATACATTAAACAAGATGGACTTAATTGATATTTATAGGACATTCCATCCAAAAACCTCAGAATACACATTTTTCTCAAGTGTTCATGGAACATTCTCCAGGATAGACCATATCTTGGGTCACAAATAAAGCCTTGGTAAATTTAAGAAAACTGAAATTGTATCAAGTATCTTTTCCGACCACAACGCTATGAGACTAGATATCAATTACAGGAAAAGACCTATATAAAATACAAACACATGGAGGATAAACAATACACTACTTAATAACGAAGTGATCACTGAAGAAATCAAAAAGGAAATAAAAAAATACCTAGAAAAAAATGACAATGGAGACACGATGACCCAAAACCAATGGGATGCAGCAAAAGCAGTTCTAAGAGGGAAGTTTATAGCAATACAATCCTACCTTAAGAAACAGGAAACATCTCAAATAAACAACCTAACCTTGCATCTAAAGCAATTAGAGAAAGAAGAAGAAAAAAACCCCAAAGTTAGCAGAAGGAAAGAAATCATAAAAGTCAGATAAGAAATAAATAAAAAAGAAATGAAGGAAACGATAGCAAAGATCAATAAAACTAAAAGCTGGTTCTTTGAGAAGATAAACAAAATTGATAAACCATTAGCCAGACTCATCAAGAAACAAAGGGAGAAGACTCAAATCAATACAATTAGAAATGAAAAAGGAGAAGTAACAACTGACACTGCAGAAATATAAAAGATCATGAGAGATTACTACAAGCAACTCTATGCCAATAAAATGGACAACCTGGAAGAAATGGACAAATTCTTAGAAATGCACAACTGCCAAGACCGAATCAGGAAGAAATAGAAAATATGAACAGACCAATCACAAGCACTGATATTGAAACTGTGATTAAAAATCTTCCAACAAACAAAAGCCCAGGACCAGATGGCTTCGCAGGCAAATTCTATCAAACATTTGGAGAAGAGCTAACACCTATCCTTCTCAAACTCTTCCAAAATATAGCAGAGGGAGGAACACTCCCAAACTCATTCTACGAGGCCACCATCACCTTGATACCAAAACCAGACAAGGATGTCACAAAGAAAGAAAACTACAGGCCAATATCACTGATGAACATAGATGCAAAAATCCTCAACAAAACACTAGCAAACAGAATCCAACAGCACATTAAAAGGATCATACACCATGATCAAGTGGGGTTTATTCCAGGAATGCAAGGATTCCTCAATGTACACAAATCAATCAACGTGATACACCATATTAACGAATTGAAGGAGAAAAACCATATGATCATCTCAATAGATGCAGAGAAAGCTTTTGACAATATTCAACACCCATTTATGATAAAAACCCTGCAGAAAGTAGGCATAGAGGGAACTTTCCTAAACATAATAAAGGCCATATATGACAAACCCACAACCAACATTGTCCTCAATGGTGAAAAACTGAAAGCATTTCCACTAAGATCAGGAAAAAGACAAGGTTGCCCACTCTCACCATTCTTTTTTTTTTTTTTTTTTTTTTTTTTTTTTTTTTTTTTTTGCAGTATGCGGGCCTCTCACTGTTGTGGCCTCTCCTGTTGTGGAGCACAGGCTCTGGACGCGCAGGCTGAGCGGCCATGGCTCACGGGCCCAGCTGCTCCGCGGCACGTGGGATCTTCCCGGACCGGGGCACGAACCTGTGTCCCCTGCATTGGCAGGCAGACTCTCAACCACTGTGCCACCAGGGAAGCCCCCTCACCATTCTTATTCAACATAGTTTTGGAAGTTTTAGCCACAGCAATCAGAGAAGAAAAGGAAATAAAAGGAATCCAAAATGGAAAAGAAGAAGTGAAACTGTCACTGTTTACAGATGACATGATACTCTGCATAGAGAATCCTAAAGCTGCTAGCAGAAAACTACTAGAGATAATCAATGAATTTGGTAAAGTAGCAGGATACAAAATTAATGCGCAGAAATCTCTGGCATTCCTATACGCTAATGATGAAAAATCTGAATGTGAAATCAAGAAAACACTCCCATTTACCATTGCAACAAAAAGAATAAAATATCTAGGAATGGGGCTTCCCTGGTGGCGCAGTGGTTGAGAGTCCGCCTGCCGATGCAGGGGACACGGGTTCGTGCCCTGGTCTGGGAAGATCCCACATGCCGCGGAGCGGCTGGGCCCGTGAGCCATGGCCGCTGAGCCTGCGCGTCCGGAGCCTGTGTTCCGCAACGTGAGAGGCCACAACAGTGAGAGGCCCGTGTACCAGAAAAAAAAAAAAAAAAATATCTAGGAATAAACCTACCTAAGGAGACAAATGACCTGTATGCAGAAAATTATAAGACACTGATGAAGGAAATTAAAATGATACACATAGATAGAGAGATATACCATGTTCTTGGATTGGAAGAATCAACATTGTGAAAATGACTCTACTACCCAAAGCAATCTACAGATTGAATGCAATCCCTATCAAACTACCACTGGCAATTTTCACAGAACTAGAACAAAAAATTTCACAATTTGTATGGAAACACAAAAGACCCCGAATAGCCAAAGCAATCTTGAGAGCGAAAAACGGAGCTGGAGGAATCAGGCTCCCTGACTTCAGACTATACTACAAAACTACAGTAATCAAGACAGTAATGTACTGGCACAAAAACAGAAAGATAGATCAGTGGAAAAGGATAGAAAGCCCAGAGATAAACCCATGCACATATGGTCACCTTATCTTTGATAAAGGAGGCAGGAATGTACAGTCGAGAAAGGACAGCCTCTTTAATAAGTGGTGATGGGAAAACTGGACAGGTACATGTAAAAGTATGACATTAGATCACTCCCTAACACCATACACAAAAATAAGCTCAAAATGGATTAAAGACCTAAATATAAGGCCAGAAACTGTCAAATTCTTAGAGGAAAACATAAACTGAACATTCTATGACATAAATCACAGCAAGATCCCTTTTGACCTATTTCCTAGAGACATGGAAATAAAAACAAAAATAAACAAATGGGGCCTAATGAAACTTAAAAAGCTTTTGTACAGCAAAGGAAACCATAAACAAGGTCAAAAGACAACCCTCAGAATGGGAGGAAATATTTGCAAATGAAGCAACTGACAAAGGATTAATCTCCAAAATTTACAAGCAGCTTATGCAGCTCAATAACAAGAAAACAAACAACTCAATCCAAAAATGGGCAGAAGACCTAAATAGACATTTCTCCAAAGAAGATATACAGATTGCCAACAAACATGAAAGAATGCTCAACATCATTAATCATTAGAGAAATGCAAATCAAAGCTACAATGAGATATCATCTCACACCGGTCAGAATGGCCATCATCAAAAAATCTAGAAACAATAAATGCTGGAGAGAGTGTGGAGAAAAGGGAACACTCTTGCACTGCTGGTGGGAATGTAAATTGATACAGCCACTATGGAGAACTGTATGGAAGTTCCTTAAAAAACTACAAAAACTACAAAAACTCTCACTTTTGGAGTGGCTGTAATGTGGTGGGTTGATGGCTACAGCATCCTTTGTTTACTGATATGGCAGACAATATGTTCTATTCATACTTTCATGACCTTGACATTTTTGAAATTATAGGCAGTTATTTTATAGAATGTTCTTCAATTTGAATTTGTGTTTTTGGCCAGACTATCACAGAAACTATTGGGTGAGATATAGTGTCCGTTTAATCCCATTACAGGTGATGGTAATTTTTTTCCTGAGTAATACACATTTTGTGAGATGATACTTTGTAACCATGTAAAAATCCCCTCCTTCCCTCCATTTCACCCACTAGTTTTAGCAACCCTTGATGTTTCTTGCCTGAATCAATTATCACTAAGATGGTTTCTAAATGGCTATTTTTCTAAAGTCATTGTTTTTTTCCACGATTATTTGTTAGTTGGTTTTCTACTGGAAGGAAGAGATTTCTCTTCTCTTCATTATTAGTTTGTTTAGTTCATAGTCTATCATAGGTTCCTATTTTATTTAATGGACTGTAACCTATTACTATCATTATGTATTTTGATGCTCAGCAGCATCCCAGATTAGGCCAGAGGGGCCCAACAAGCTAGCTGTGTTCTTTTGACAGGCCTCCATCGTTATTTGAGAACTTCCTTGCTACCTGACACCACACGGTGTTCTGGGTTCATATTTTCATTTTCCTCCCCCAGCTCTAGAATCTGCCATTTCTGAGAAGTCCTGGTGCTTTTTAGTCGAGGTAGCATTTGGAAAACAAAATCTGGCTGCAAAGTATGCATGTTATAGCTGGTGTATCCCTGTTCCTAGGCTCTCTCAGTGGACACTGATAGGAAATACATATATGTATACAAGTACACACATGCTTGCACATTTGGCTCCATATTTATTTCTGTGTCTTATGAGTTTACACCAATACCATCATTCCCATTTGCTCAGGCTTCATTCATTGTAGCTTCCCTCCTGTCTGTAGCTGTTCTTCTCTTTTCTAATGGTGAGAAACTTGGCTCCTGTTATCTTAGTCCTCGAGGTGTAGTCAATCTCTTGATCCTGCCTCACATACACACACCCTGACCCCTTCTCAAGCTTGCCTTCTCCAAGTTACCAACCCCATTTGGCCTAATTTAATGGCTTTTTTTTTTTTTTTAAACATCTTTATTGGGGTATAATTGCTTTACAATGGTGTGTTAGCTTCTGCTTTACAACAAAGTGAATCAGCTATACATATACATATGTTCCCATATGTCTTCCCTCTTGCGTCTCCCTCCCTCCCACTCTCTCCATCCCACCCTTCCAGGCTGTCACAAAGCACCGAGCTAATATCCCTGTGCCTTGCGGCTGCTTCCCCCCAGCTATCTACCTTACTACGTTTGTTAGTGTGTATATGTCCATGACTCTCTCTCGCCCTGTCAAAACTCACCCTTCCCCCTCCCCATATCCTTAAGTCCGTTCTCCAGTAGGTCTGCGTCTTTATTCCTATCTTACCCCTAGGTTCTTCATGACATTTTTTTCCCTTAAATTCCATATATATGTGTTAGCATACGGTTTTAATGGCTTTTTGATAAGAAAGGGAGGGAGGGAAAGAGGGAAGGAGGGAGGGAGTGAGGAAGGAAGGAAGGAAGGAAGGGAAGAGGGGAGAAAGAGAGAGGGAAACAGGGAAGAGGAGGATGGAAGAAGAAAGAAAAGAAGGAAGACAATAGGTTATTTTTTAATGGTGGGGAGGGTTGGGGAGAGAAGAGCAAAAGCCAGTTCAACAGCTAGAGAAAGAGGCAAGTGGATGCCATGTTCAAGGTTAAAGGGTCCTCAAGGCTGCCCTATTTCTCTTCTCCATCTACTCTCTCCGTAGGTAATATCTAGTCTTGTAGCTTCACCATCACCTATACTTAATGCCTCCCAAATTTTTATCTCCAGTCTCAACCTTTCTCCTAACTCCAGCTTTACAACCCACTGCCTTCCTGAAATCATATGTAACCGATCCGACACAGAACTCTTGACTTCCCTTGCTCACAAATTCACACCTCCCATCGTCTTTCTTGTCTCGTAAAAAATAATAATTGATATTCACTGAGTGCTTAGTATGTGTCTGACACAGTTCCAATAGCTTTAAATGCCCCAACATTTAATCCTCACAACATTTCTGGAAGGGATGTATTATTACCGTCTTTCCTATTTTCCAGATGAGGAAAGTGAGGCACAGAGAAATTTGTGCTGCAGGCTGTGTCAGTGACCCTCTCAGAGTCCTTTAGCCTACATCAGAGGTTACCTACAGTCAATTCCTACCTCTTTCTGAGGGCATTTTCTAGTCACAGGCACATACCTGGCCCACGTGGGATAGTCTAGAGGCTTTTGAAAAGGAATGTCCCAAGAGCAACCTCAACCAATGAAGACAGTAATTACTAGATAAATAGCCCAGCTGCCCACCCCCCTTCCTGGGACAGTTCTGAAGTACGCTCCACATAAGGTCCTCAGTGGGGCAGAACCCCAAATGCCCCCAGTGGTAAGCTTCTCATTCATGTACGCTTTATTAGCTTTCTTCCCTCCCCAGGGAAATGACACAAGAAGCCCCTCCTAGCACTTCTGGGGATCACTGCACCTAAATCGTTTCAGAGTCTGCTTTTGCAGGAGACATTAATTGCCCAAAGTCACACATACTTAGTGATGGAGTTAGGACTTAAATCCAGACATACTGCCTCAAACTTATGTTCAAAATCACCATGCTTTACTGCATTCCCTCACTATTTGCTCAGACATAATGAGATTCATTCTTGATTCGTCCATGATACATACAGGCCATCAGCAAGCCTCAGAAGCTCTCTCTCTCTCTCTGTATCCTAGATCTGATAAGTTCTTCCCACCAGCAGCCCTGGAACATAAGCATATATCAGAATCTCCTGGAAGTCTTGTTAAATCATAGGTTGCTGGGCCTCCATCCCCAGAGTTTCTGATTCAGTAGGTCTTGATGGGGCCCAGGAATTTACAAGTCCCCAAATGATACTGATGTTGCTGGTCCAGGGGCCACACTTTGAGAACCCCAGTCTAACCACCATCACCTCTTGCCTGGACACCAAGCAGCCCAGCTGGTCTCCCTGCTCACACTCACACATGTCCACAGCAGCCAGTTTTCCTTTTAGACACGTTGGATGCACTGTGGTGCGTATGCTCAATCCCCTCACTCCCAGCGCCTCCCATCACATGGGGAGTCTGGTGCAGGAATCCAAGACCAGCCAAGATTCACCCTGCTGCCGCTCTGACCCCTCCATCACGCTCCCCTCGCTCACTCTGCTCTGGCCTCCTACTCGTTCCTGGCTCTTCCCCAGACACACCAGACTCTGTACCACCTAAAGGCTTTGGTAGCTACTGTTCCCTCTGCCTGGAATATTCTTCCCCCTAAATACTGATGAGACCCACTTTCTCCTTACATTTAAATCTCTGCTCAAATGCCGCCTTCTCACTTCTGCATTCCCTGAACCCAGAACAGTGCCTGGAACACACAGAGGACACTCAAAAAACATTTTCGAACATATATAAAAGAAAATAGAAGAGGAGGAAGTGGTGGGGCTGTGGTAGATCCTTCAAAGTGACTGAATTTATTTTACGTGAAGACAAAACTCTAGAGGAAACAAATGGAAATTTCAAAAGAAACTACTGGGCAAGCTATCAATTTCCAGAAATTGCTGATTCCTATACTGAAATAGGTTTATAATTTAGAGAATTGACTCATTAAAATGATTGGGCAAGTGGAACGTGTCCTAATGGGACTTTTGACATCCCACCCCTTACAGAGACTGCTATAAACACATTTACTACCCAACCTCAAAAGCTCACATTAGTGACCATTGCGTTACAGGCCTGGGATTTCACAGGAATAGACAAAATGCTAACTATATTGACATGTTTGTCTCTCATGGTACGTGATCTAAGAAAAACATAACTGTTAGCCCTCTGACCCCAGCCTCCTACAACTCACCCCTCAGTGACCCCCTCCAGTCTACACTGTGTGCTTGCTCCTTTCAGAGCAGTCTTTCTGTAAATGCAAACCCAGTCATGTCATTCCTGGGAAAGAAACGCTCTAGTGGTTTCCCATCACAAACCCTTAACGTGTAGATGCCTTAGCCTGGCACACAAGGCTCCATGACATTGCCCAGTCCACTCCTCTCCGTGCCCTTTAAATAAACCCAGCAAGCCCTCAAAAGCCCTTGCTGCTACTGTGGCTGCTCCAGACTTGCTCTGAGCATTCGGTTCACCTTCTGCCTTCTTTGTTTTGCCAACATGTTCCAGCTCTGTGCCCTGGAACCTCATTTCATTCCTGCTCTTGGACCTCAGCTTGGGGTAGGACTTGTTCTCCTGGCTTTCACCATTGCCCATGGCTCACCCAGCAAATGATTCCTGGCCTCTGCCCTGCCGATTCAGTCATCAGAACTGTGAGTGAGAGGTGTCCTCCAACAGACAGGTCTCTGCCTCCCTTTTCTGCCCCATCTCCTGGTTCTGCCCCCAAATAGACTTGTGCATAGAAATACCTTCAATTTCCTAGGAATAGATGCCTTTCAATATCTCCTCACCCCATAATCCCTCAGCTTGGAATTCTCCCCTCCCCACTTCCCTTGCCCAGTCCTCCTTCTGACCTCACCCACCTTGCTGGTGAACTCAGCTAAAGCTCCTCTCTACGGAAAGCCTACCCTGACCCCTCCTTTCCTCCATCCCACTCCCACTCTCAAGAGTGGGAAGAAAGAAGGCTGAAAGAAGGCCCAGGAAGAAACAGGCTGGCCCTCTTCTGCCCTCATCTAGACTCCGAAATACCTCTGTTACTCCACTAATTACACTGCGAGGACACTTTGAGTTTACATCTGAGTCTCTCCCTGGAGACTCTGAGACCATGGTAGATAGGAACAGGTTTTTATTTACCTTTTGTACCTCAGCACTAAGCCTAGTACCAGCATATAGACTAAATGCAAGAGTTTTCGACTGAGTAAATAAATGAAGAGTGGGCAAATGAATAAGTAAAATATGCCATTGAGTTCATCATACAGATTTTCTCAAATACAAACTTAAAGGGTACATGGATATAGTCTCTCAAAGTTTCACTGGTTTTTTTGTGGCGCAAATGTCGTACTTTTTTTAAGCATAGTTGATGTACATTATCATATAAGTATAGGTGTACAATATAGTGATTCATAATTTGTAAATTTATAGTTATTATAAAATATTGGCTACATTCCCTGTGTTATACAATATACCCTTGTAGCTTATTTTATACCTAATAGTTTGTACCTCTTAGTCCTCTACCCCTATCCTTCCCCTCCCCCTTTCTCTCTCCCCTCTCATAACCACTAGTTTGTTCTCTATATCTGAAATTTTCACTGTTTTTAAAAAAATGTATGCTAGCATTAGAGGAAGATTTACATATATGGTTAGGTATAAGGCCTTACCACCTTAACACTATTGTTGTCGTTTCCCCAGGTTTTCTTTTTTGCCTTTATACTTTTCTTTAGCAGACAGAAACAAATGTGCCCAATTTTGTGTTTTCCTTTTTTGGTTAAAATTGTTCTTTTAATATTTTATACACTGCTATTTCCTTTCTAATGACAAAATTATATAACATTGAATTGTCATCACTTACATAACCGCTTCCTTATTTTTAGACATTTAGATTGTTTCCAAATTTTTGCTCTTATAACTAAGAATAAAATAAACACTTTTGCTTTTATTCTTTTAAATTGATTTCTCACTGAAAATTCTTAGGAATATGCAATATGTCCAAAAAATATGAACCCTTTTATGGTTCTTGGTATATAGTGCCTTTTAGAAGGATTCTACCAATTTGCAATGTAAAGGCACATCTTTTTGTCACAAAGATTCAGGCCATTTCTAATATCTTACTCCAAGTTCTCAATCTTATTACAGGAGAAAACTTTAAGCTCCTAAAGTGTAAAAACAATGTCTCATATCTCTGTACTTCCAGTGCCTAAAAAATGATTGATGCTCAATAAATATTTATTGAATATGTGAATGAATGCAGGTATTCATATATATATATAAAATCTTCCCTTTTTCTTTCTCTCCTCTCCTCTCCTCTCCTCTCCTTCTTTCTTTTCCTGTTCTTGGTGAAGATAAACAAGTTGGATTCTGCTTCTGCAAGGGGCTGGCAGGCCCTCTTTGAGCTTCTCATTCTCACAAGTGATGCCAGATCATTTGATCATTTTCTGTATGGTGTTCTGAAGGTAGTCTTTGGTTTCAAATACACTTTTTCTGTCTTCTATTTTTATTCTACCTGATTCTAAAATATTTTTTTACCTAGAAATTCAGAATATCAGTTAATATTATTCTCTATTCTTTTTTTTCAATGTAACTGTCTGATTTAATGTAAAAGTCAGGGTAATAAGAAAGGTATTAGAAGGCACAAAAATTAGAAACAAAAGTTAGATCTCTGGTATCAGATAGCCTAATAATTCACATAGATTATTCTAACTAATCTACAAAAATTTTAAAGCTAATAACTGCATTTAGCAAATTTGGAGAATATAGTCAACATTTAAAAATCAAGGAAGAACTATACAAGTAAATTTAAAAGTACCAGAAAGTAAAGCAAAAGTGTTTAGGGATAAGTTCAACAAAACTTATAAAATAACTCTGCACTAAAACTTACAGAACATTGCTAAGATAAATGCCAGAGGACCAAAATAAATACATGTTCATCAAATTAAAAACCTATTATTTAGATAACCATTCTTCCATAATAGACTTTTTTATTAACATCTTTATTGGAGTATAATTGCTTTACATTGGTGTGTTAGTTTCTGCTGTATAACAAAGTGAATCAGCTATACGTATACATATATCCCCATATCCCCTCCCTCTTGCATCTCCTTCCCACTCTCCCTATCCCACCTCTCTAGGTGGTCACAAAGCACCGAGCTGATCTCCCTGTGCTATGCAGCTGCTTCCCACTAGCTATCTATTTTACATTTGGTAGTGTATATATGACCATACCACTCTCTCACTTCATCCCAGCTTACCCTTCCCCTTCCCCATGTCTCAAGTCCATTCTCTACCTCTGTGTCTTTATTCCTGTCCTGCCCCTAGGTTCTGCATAACATTTTTTCTTTTTTTTTTTTAGATTCCATATATATGTGTTAGCATATGGTAATTGTTTTTCTGACTTACTTCACTCTGTATGACAGTCTCTAGGTCCATCCACCTCACTACAAATAACTCAATTTCATTTCTTTTTATGGCTAATATCCCATTGTATATATGTGCCACATCTTCTTTATGCATTCATCTGTCAATGGACACTTAGGTTGCTTCCATGTCCTGGCTATTGTAAATAGTGCTGCAATGAACATTGTGGTACATGACTCTTTTTGAATTATGGTTTTCTCAGGGTATATGCCCAGTAGTGGGATTGCTAGGTCATGTGGTAGTTCTATTTTGAGTTTTTTAAGGAACCTCTATACTGTTCTCCATAGTGGCTCTTTCAATTTACATTCCCACCAACAGTGCAAGAGGGTTCCCTTTTCTCCACACCCTCTCCAACGTTTATTGTTTGTAGATATTTTTTAATTTATTTATTTTTAATTTATTTATTTTTGGCTGCATTGGGTCTTCATTGCTGTGTGGGCTTTCTCTAGTTGCAGAGAGTGGGGGCTACTCTTCGTTGTGGTATGCAGGCTTCTCATTGCGGTGGCTTCTCGTTGCGGAGCACAGGCTCTAGGCGTGTGGGCTTCAGCAGTTGTGGCTCACGGGCTCCAGAGCACAGGCTCAGCAGTTGTGGCGCACGGGCTCAGCTGCTCCGTGGCATGTGGGATCCTCCCGGACCAGGGATTGAACCCGTGTCCCCTGCACTGGCAGGCGGATTCTTAACCGCTGCGCCACCTGGGAAGTCCCTATTGTTTGTAGATTTTTTGATGATGGCCATTGTGACCCGTGTGAGATGATACCTCATTGCAGTTTTGATTTGCATTTCTCTAATGATTATTGATGTTGAGCATCCTTTCATGTGTCTGTTGGCAATCTGTATATCTTCTATGGAGAAATGTCTGTTTAGGTCTTCTGCCCATTTTTGTACTGGGTTGTTTGTTTTTGTGATATTGAGCTGTATGAGCTGCTTGTATATTTTGAAGATTAATCTTTTGCCAGTTGCTTCATTTGTAAATATTTTCTCCCTTTCTGAGGGCTGTCTTTTGGTCTTGTTTATGGTTTCCTTTGCTGTGCAAAAGCTTTTAAGTTTCATTAGGTCCCATTTGTTTATTTTCATTTTTATTTCCATTTCTCTAGGAGGTGGGTCAAAAAGGATCTTGTTGTGATGTATGTCATAGAGTGTTCTGCCTATGTTTTCCTCTAAGGGTTTGATAGTGTCTGGCCTTACATTTAGGTCTTTAATCCATTTGGAGTTTATTTTTGTGTATGGTGTTAGGGAGTGTTCTAATTTCATTCTTTTACATGTAGCTTTTCCCATGTAGTTTTCCCAGCACCACTTATTGAAGAGGCTGTCGTTTCTCCACTGTATATTCTTGCCTCCTTTATCAAAGATAAGGTTACCAATATGTGCATGGGTTTATCTCTGGGCTTTCTATCCTGTTCCATTGATCTATATTTCTCTTTTTGTGCCAGTACATTACTGTCTTGATTACTATAGCTTTGTATTATAGTCTGAAGAAAGACCTTCTAAACTAAAAATATATGTATCATTACAAAATGGAGTATGATATGATTTATGGGTTAAAGAAAACATTTTTACAAATCAGGCATTCAAAGTGGAGTATATTTACTGGGGAAGTCTGCAAGAATGACTGTGATATGGCTGGCTGTGGGCTGGAAGGCCAGCTGGTCGCTGATTGCTTGTAGCCTGCCTCACTGGAAGGCATTCATCCAGCCTGGGGCTGAACTCCTTGCAAGTCAAGAGATGTAATCATTTATGAGAGCTAAACTCACTAGAGATTGAGTTGTAGAAACCAGAGAAAGAGTTGAATCATTTGCAATGAGAAATAGCATCAGTCAGGGAGCTTGGGCAGGTTGGCTGGCCCCCCTTCAGTGTAGGCAAGACTCTTGGGAGTGCTAGGAAGCTGCCTGGCCACGGGGTCAGCCAAGTGGTCCACCTCCAGCCAACTCTGAGCCTAGTGTTCCCTAGGACACTGCGTGGCACATGCATCAATGTATGTATTCCTGTAACTGTCAAGAACACAGATTTTTGAGCTCTGACAGATTTGGGTTAAAATCATGGAGCTACCACTTAATATCTACATGCAGTTCAACTAATTATTCACCTTACCTAAGCCCAAGTTTCTTCATTTGTAAAATGAGGTGTTCTATAGTTGTGTGAAAAATGTACATAAGGTGCTTGGCTCAATGTCTGGCATATAATAAGAGTTTAATAAAAATTTCGATACCTTAGGGTAATGCTACACACCTTTGTTTGATTCATTACATGGATTAAGGAAAAATTTCTCTCCCTAAGGGCAATCTTATTTTTCTTATTCCTAACTTTAATCATTCAATCAGTTACTCATTCATACATTCATTTATTCAACAGCTGTTTATTGAAAACCTATTTTGTACCAGGCACTGTTTTATGCACTAGGGATATTGCTGCAGACAAAAGATGGAGTCCTTATCCTTATGGAGCTTACACTCTAGAAGTGAAAGACAGACAAAACACACTTGAACAATATATAGCATGTCAGTGTATACATTTAATGATGTAATGCTTTATTTTTTCCCCACAACTGTTATTTTAATCAATTGTCAATTCAATAGCCGATGGTATCTTTGAAGTAAGAAAATGTCATATATTCATTTTTTATTAATCCTTCACAATATTTCTGTGGAATTTTTGAAAATCATGGCAAAAAGCAATTCTGTAGTCTCCTATTTATGAACTGGACTGAACACTAAGCATTCATTTAATCCTCTCAACATCCCTTGACATAGGTATTATTCCCACCTCGCCCCCACACCATTTGACAATGCAGGAGTAGTTTAGGAGGTTTCACAGATTGTGGTAGACATTTTCTGGGTTTGGTTTTGATTTGTTCTTTGGTTGCCCAGCGCCAATTTTCTCTCTGGGGGATATTCCCATTTCATATTTATTTATTTATCTATATATAATTGGTGGTCTCTATGGAAGCTGTCCTGCCTCTTAGTATGGAGGCCTGCTTCTTGCCTCTGGACATCAGGGTGAGGGCACATGACCTAGGCCCAACCAATAGAATTTCTCATTAAAGACTCTGAATGCTGAGGGAGTGAGAAAAAACATAGAAACAAGAGCAGCAGTAGCCTTGACTGTCCATCTGGAACATTGTCCAGTAGTAAGAGACAAGGGTCCCACAACTGATCATTCCTTGGCTCTGGTTTCTTCTGCCCTTAATCCTGCTGGTTCTTCCAGCCTGATGCTCCAGGCTTCCTGGCAGTTCTCTAAGCTACCTGATATCCTTTAAAAAAAAAATGTTTTCTCTTAAATTATCCAAAACTTGTTTTCATAGCTTAAAACATAATAACACTAACTAGTAATATATCTAGAAAGTGACCAAGTCAATATTTAATTCTAGGTCTGTCTAAATACAGAGCCCTTTAATAAGTCAACTGGGCAATCAGTAATTTTTTCAACAATTATTCATCAATGCATAACATGCACAGCAGGCACCATCTCAGCAACTTCAATGTTGAGGATTTACTAAAACCCCTATGGAATCAAATTCAGCTAGGGCCTAGAGAAAAGCAGTTCTTTGCAGTAAACTTGATTCTGTAATTTAAAATGCTTATCCTCTTACATTAGTGGTACATGGAAACTTTAGTTCTGTGTAAAGTTCTACAAAGTCTGCAGGACCCCAAAACATCAACCCTTCCCAGAGGCTACCAACCTCCTGTTTCATGTGTATTATTTTTATAATCTGATTTTTCTACAGATACTATGCTTTCCACATTTCTCTGTGATACGGACTCTCATTCCATTCCCTTTTAGTCATTGACTTGCTTTGATATGATCTTTTTAGGTTAGAATGATTTGGATTTAGTTTAGATTTGACACAAGGATGATAGAAAGAAAACTTTTGCTCCCCTGTGAAGAGAGAAAGTCAGGACAAAAAAACACCTAGTGAGAAATTACCAGTTTGAGTTTGTCACTTTGGAAGGGTCAAAGGTATTGCCTAGCACTGGCCTTGAGGTAATACCTACTCACATTAATGTGTCAGTGACTTATAAGAACATAAATTGCTACTCCTCTTCAGTTTTTGCGCTTAACAATCGAATATTGGGATTGATTACATTCACGCAATTGAAGAGTGGATACTGGAATCTTCTAGAAATATCTAGATCATACCTTATAAGCAGTTATTTACTTCAGTTTACTTCCAAAAATGGGACTTAGCAAATTCTTTGGAGTTCTGGAGGTGAGAGTATTTTCTCTCTATAGGTCCGAGAATTTCTTGCTATCGTTCCTTCACTCCCTGCCTGCATTGGGGCCATCACGATGAATTGCAACAGTGGTTTGGGGAGAAATTGGGGGAATGAGATGATCAAATAGAGGGAAATTTCAAGGACTCATTCTTTGTTTTTCAATTGGGCAGCTGCTGTGAAAGTGTAGTAGTAGCACTGCAGAGGACAGGAGAACATATAAATGCAAATTTTGAAAGATTGTTTTCATAGTATTTTCCTTTACTTAGACCAAAAAGAGACAATGAGTATATGTTTGTACATTCATTCATTCATTTATAAAACAAACTTACGTGACTTTTATATCATTCATTCTCCAAGGAACTTATAATTCAGTTAGTTGAATTAGTCTACTAGGTCTGTGGTTTTCTTTCTTTTTTCTTCTGAGGATCATGTTTTGTGTGCCTCACAGCATATATCAGAGATGATGGTCACATGTGTGACAAACTCTCGTTGAGTACTTGGCGTTATTCACTAGACACCATACATGGCCATAACCCCACTGTTTTCTCTTCATGCAGGAAAATGTGTCAGCATGCAAACAGAGCAAGAGAGAGAGAGATCACTATAGTAATAACTTTGAATCTAGCCTAAGTGCGAAGTAAGACATTTACGTATTTTTATCATTTAACAAATAATAGTATTAAATTATTTGCAACAGACTTCACAAATGACTTTAAATACCAGGTATGTCACCACTAAGACACACTGCTGTAGATGGCAAGGGCAATACTGAATACTTTCTGTGACCAGGATGTTCTTGGCACTTTGTATATATTTTCGTTTCATCCCATACTTCATAATTCTGTTTGCTCATCTACTCCAGTGGTTTTCCAACTTTAGCATGCATCAGAATGACCTGGAAGCCTTGTTTAAATGCATCTGCTGGGCCCCATTCCCACAGTTTCTGATCCAGTAAGTCTGGGTGGGGCCTGAGAATTTGTATTTCCAACAGGTTTCCTGGTAATAGTAATGCTGCTAGTCCAGGAACTACACTTTGAGAATCATTGAGTCATCCACTCATCCATTCAAAAAACATTAATTAAAAGCCTATCTGGTGGGACTTCCCTGGTGGTGCAGTGGTTAAGAATCTGCTTGCCAATGCAGGGGACATGGGTTCGAGCCCCGGTCCGGGAAGATCCCACATGCCACAGAGGATCCCACATGCCACAGAGCACTTAAGCCCGTGCGGCACAACTACTGAGCCTGCGCTCTAGAGCCTGCAAGCCATAACTACTGAGCCCGCATGCCACAACTACTGAAGCCCACACACCTAGAGCCCGTACTCTGCAACGAGAAGCCGCTGAAATGAGAAGCCTGCACACCACGACGAAGAGAAGCCCCTGATCACCGCAACTAGAGAAAACCCACGCATAGCAACGAAGACCCAACGCAGCCATAAATAAATTAATTAATTAAATAAATTTCAAAAATTAAAAAAAAACTCCAGAGTGAAATAGTTTAAGAACAATTAATTCATTTTTTAAAAAAGTCTACCTGGTGCCTGGTTAATAAAGTAAAAAGATAAATTGAACATTATTCTGTAAGAGCTGACGTCTACTGAGCACTCTGCTGAGGGCTTTGTTATGATCTGATTTACTCCTTTATGACAATTCTTCAAAGTAGGTACCTTTTCCCCTATTTTTCAGGCAAAATTACCACAGCTGAAAGAGATTAAGTAACCTGCTCAGTCATATGGACAAGTGTCAGAACTAGGACTTGAACCCAGGTCTACTGGATGCAAGTGACACCCACAGACACCATGTCACATGCTCTGCTACCTCTGTAACATGAGGGGCTTACACACAGTATTACTGTCAGTCTTTTGCAGATTAAAAAAAAATTATGTTCAGAGAGGTTACATAACTTGCCCAAAGTCACCCAGCTAGGAAGTATCTTAAACAAAATTTAATCTCAGTTTGTCTGATGCCAAAGTACTTTTTCCACCATACAACACCATTTCTCCGTGCTATCTCTAAATCAGGATCCATCCAAATCAGAGCCAGGAACAAGAGTATGACTCCAGTTAACCAGAGTGCACAGAGAATGGGGAATTGACGGTTTCGGTTAATGAAGAACATCTCTCTTATGTTAACTTATTCAAAAGCTTTCTAACAATTACCAGTGCACCTTCCACCCTAAGTCAGCATGGTATAATGTAATGCTTCCTTGATGATTCAGGATCTTACGTGTCCCAGAACCATCATTATAAACAGCATTTTTTTCTGAGAAATGTCCAAGTGGATACAGAAGAAGGTGAATGGGGTAGATGTGTGGGGAGCCCAGAGGTAGAGGACAAGTTAAAGTATATTCTACTCATTTACCTTCTCTGCCAGCAGAATGGAAAAGCCCCAAACTGAGACTCATCAAATGTTTCAGTTGATGTGGGTTCAAATTAATCACGTTTACTCCAATTCATGTAAGTAGCCGAAAACTGCATTAAAAGTGACTGTTTTTCTCGTTTTGCCACTTGGTAAATTGCAAAGAGTGAAGGCTCCCTGACTCCTGTGTACTGCTGTGTTACCCCGTCATCAGCGGAGAAAGGAGCTGTATAATTACCTTTTGAGACATGAATCATCCTTGCTCTGAGGGCCCAGACCTGTTTGACTCTATAAAAGCAGCTCAAGGTCGAAGTGCAAACGTGCACTGTCTGCCATCCCCCGGGCTGCTATAATTACCAAGCCACCAGGAGGAGATGAAGGTGCTCCCTGCATCTGGCCTTGCTGTCCTCCTCGTCACGGCTCTGAAGTTTTCCACTGCAGCCCCCTCCCTATTTGCAGCCACCCCCAGGACCTCAAGGAACAGCTACCACCTCGCACAGGTTTGTGAATCTTTGCACAATTCCCTCTTCCCCCTCCTGCCCCAGAAAACCTAAAGGGGATAATGAGAAAATAAGGAAAATCTATTATGGCTTTGAAATCATCTTCTAAGTCCACTAAAGTCTAATGGATATGATCCCCTGTACAGCTAAGGCTGGTGTCTGGTACACACTAAGTGCCTGTGTTGCATGATTGCATAAATAAATGAATGAATGTCTATCCAGGTATCTTGCTGCACACAGAATTTGAGGCGGCTAGCAAAAATACATGCATTACAAAAAAAGACAAAAGAAGTATTTGAGGAGCAACGTAGGAGGAAAAATAAGGGCAGAAAAATAAAAATCAAAGTGTAAGATTTGCACAGTAGAGGTGGGTCGGAAACTTAGTGCTAAGATTCCTAACAGTCGCAACAGAAAGATTTCCTGTGTTCACTTTTTAGAAAAATGGCTCTTGTACTCAGGGCAAACTTGATCAAAATTTGAAGTGAACTGGGCTTCCCTGGTGGCGCAGTGGTTGAGAGTCCGCCTGCTGATGCAGGGGACATGGGTTCGTGCCCCAGTCCAGGAAGATCCCACATGCCGCGGAGCGGCTAGGCGCGTGAGCCATGGCCACTGAGCCTGCGCATCTGGAGCCTGTGCTCCACAACAGGAGAGGCCACAACACTGAGAGGCCCGTGTACCACAAAAAAAAAAAAAAAAAAATGGAAGTGAACCAAGTTTTTGCTGGGTAGCTACCTGCTTCTCATGTGAGGGTCTCTCCTCTCTAAAACATATTCACCAAGTACCTTATTTACTTACAATTTCTGTACCTTCCCCTCCTTTAAAATCTTCCCTGACTGTCGGAAAGGATCTGATAAAATAATACATATCAGAATTTCTTCAAAGACTAAGTGTGACTCAAAGTGATTCAATGTATATTTGCTTCCAAGTGTTTTGTTTTTAACATTTAAAGGGAAGTGGCGAACTTTAACCTTAAGAAACAAGTCTTCAATGAAGGAATTTCCAACATTCATGAAAGGTGTGTAAGTGAGATGTTTTTGCACCAGGGCCTTTGTTTCAAGTGTCTGTCAAAATGATAGCACATCTGTGATTGCCAACCCTGCCTCAGGGTTGCTTTCCTACCTGCCAGGCTACACCTGGGTACACATTGCAGAGCTGATTGTCACCTGTACACACCTGCGTGTCCCTACTGACTGTTTACACCACTCTTCCATTCTAATTGGTCCATCCCCCTGCCACACCAGTCGTTAAACATTTTGAACATCAGCCCTGCATGTAAACAGCACAGTGGATGCCAAGCACAGACCTGTTGAATTGAACTTCCTTTGACTTGAGCCCACTTTCAGATGAACTAAATTCCAAATAACATATCTCACAATACTGGGGGTCTATTTCAAATTGTATTTTGCTGGTGCCACCAAGCTTTGAATCTCTTCTCTCCAAATGTAATCTTCTATCACCCAGCCTCATGCCACCCTGATTCAGAAACTAGAGGCTTTGGGACTTCCAGAAGGAGGGTCATACTGAGGCCATGGCAGCAAGCTGGAATGATCAGGGCAAACCTCTCAAGCGGATCCCAGTGCCTAGAAAGAATTACTGTCCCATCTTATAGTTTATAGAAATATTTAACAACTTAGGCAGCCTTACAGTACAACAAGTGAAATGACATGAAAATAGACTTATTTCATAAAAATAGCTTAAGTTCATTCATTCAGCAATTATTTATTGAAAGTTTACTGTATGCTATGTGCCAGGACCTGTTCTAAGCACTGGACAAACATCAGTGAACAAAACAAGTCCCTGTTCTTATGGCGCTGGCATGGGGATGATGGAGGAGTGGGAAGATGCTGGGAGGAGACAAACAAGTCAATCAATAAGTCCCCAAGTGACATTAAAAAATAAATTAGGATGATAGCGAGTTACTGGGACCCTGGGGGGTATTTTCACTTGAGTAGTCCAGGAAGGATTCTCTGAGGAAGTGATATTTGAGATAAAGAGCTATGTGAACCTGAACTTCACAGTCGTGTGAAGATCTGGAGACAGAGCAGTCCAGGCAGAGAAAAGAGCGAGTGCAGCAGCCGGGGACTGAAAGAACTTGGATTGGAGCATCGGGCTACCATGGCAAGAAGATACTGGCTGAGTCTCAGAGTCAGGCCAGGCCAGCATACACCTGGGGCCTGGGGGTCCAGGTCAGGTTAAGCCCCTTCTACACTACTCTCTTCTTTCTAGATCGCTCACTAAGAGATAACAAATAGTTTCCTGTGCCTGGAAACTCGAGGCAGGAAACGTTTCCAAATACTATTCACTTCTTCCTAAACCCATGAACACGATAATCTATGCTTGAAAAGATAAACAGGTTTTTAGTTGATTTAATGCCCACTTGTATCTTTTAAATTCTGATTGGCTAATTATCATAAAGGCTTGGAAAATGATGAAATACTTAGTCTCATAATCCAGAGTTTTATTCTACTTTTTGGTTTTTTTAAAATAATAATATCAATACAACATTTAATACAGGCTGTTAAATTGTCCTTAAAATAATATAAGATTTTATTATCACATTATTATGAGCTTATAATTAAAGAAAATAAACAAAAAACCTTCCAAATACAAACTGTTAAATTCAGGTACTTTTACTACCATTTGACTTTCTGTGCATAAAGATATTTTTTAATTGTCATTATACTCAAAATTTGGTTCCTACCTTTCTTATTATTATAACACAACAAAATTTTGATTTTATACTATGTTCATAAAGATCATGTTATAAAGTTACAAATATTTCAGAATATAAGTGAGTTATAATTTATTTAGCCATTTCCTTTGTTGGATACATGGAATATTTCCTTATGAATAATGTTTCTATGAACATTTTTGTACATCAGCCTAATCTAAAGGATTATTTTTTTCAGGATAGATTTCCAGAAGTGTAATTAATGAGTAAAAAGGTATATACATTTTAAAGTCTTTTGATACATTTCAAAGTATTTTCACACTAAGGATCTCATTGGATCCTCATACTGGTATGGGTAGGATAGACACCAACCCCATGTTATAGACGAGAAACCTGACACCAAAAGGAATTGCCCAAGATTTTTAGAACCTAGGATTTGTCACAAAACAAAAAGTTCCCACAGTTCCATTCCTGTGACTTAGCCAAAACAGAAAGAAATATTGAAGAACCGTATCTTGAACTTCACCTTGTCCTGAAGCACACTTAAATCTGAACTTTAAGCTCTTCACTCTCAGGAAGGGCACTAGGAAAGTGCACTGAAAGAAGAGTTGGGAGGGGGACCTGGGCCACTAGCTTCTGGGACTGCCCTCAAGGCCTCTGCTATTCTTATCTGTCAAATATTGTTGGAGACACAGAGAGGGGACCACCATATTGCCAACCCTAGACTCCTGTGGTTTCAACAGTGGGGGAGTACGGTGGGTGGGGAGGCACGTAGGACAATTCTGGTGAGTCCTGAAATCTTTGACCCAGGCCCACAATTAGGTGTTGAGCCAACAGCACACAAGTGTTAGAATAGAACACAAACACAGTTCTAAGTGGGCATCTTTGTGCCTAACTGAACATTTTGACTCTGAAAAGTATGCTAAAACCTCATCAATAACTTTGGCAAGAAAGTGTACAGAATAATTTGGGCTCTCTGTACTTCAGAGAGCTTGATAATTCTTCAAAGAAGCATATTTTCTATATTTTACCTAAAGAAAAATAGCTCAAATGGTAACTGAACATCTACTCTGCACCTAGAACTGGGTCAGGCCAGGGCCATATCTGTGAAGGCATCACGATCCCCAGACTGAGAAACCAGAGGTGAGAGTGATGAGAAGCCGGTAGACTGTGGTACAAGGTGGCAGGTGTTCACTAGTCTAAGAACCACATTCCGTGGGAGCACCCAGTAGGGAGCAACTCACCTGTGTCACTGCAGTAACCAATCCTGTGGTCTCTTTAAGTAGAAATAATTTTGGATTTTATCTTTACTCCATTAAAGATAGTTTTAATCCTATTTACTAGGACTTGCCTTAAACCTTTTGAGTTGCAGGTCTAGCATCTTAAGCATATTTTGAAAAATATATATATAAAACATATATAACTAAAAATGAATTATTCTCAATTCCATCACTAAAATATAACCACTGTTAATCCCTTAGTCTACATTTTTCAAAACCCTTTCTATGACTCAGTGCTGGTACTAACATGAAGGAGTGACACAAGCTTGGACCCTGTCTTTATTTAAAATGTTGATATTTTGTCCATCATAGATTTTATGCATTAATTTTTATTTTTTCCAAAAACATTTCATTAAACATTATTTTTCTTGATCATTGAGTATTTGGCAACCCCCCACCCACTTCCTCATCCTAGTCCTAGTTTAGGACTATATATCTGTGTGTATTAATATGCACAGACTTCTCTTTACAAAGGTGGCTTGTACTATAATAATAGTTGTAAACCTCTTTTCACTTAATATATCAGAAGCATCTTCTTATATGACCATATTTCATAAAACCAAAATTAGAATTTAGAGTGTAAGTGTAACACATAACCTAACAAGGGAATAAAATATTTGAAATCAAAATGGCCTCAGAAAATATGGAGCATCTGGCTTTCCACACAGAGCTCACCTCTGAAGAGAGTAATTCAGACTTACCATGAGCATAGTGTTATCACAGCATCAGCTTGAGCAAACAGAATGGCTCAGAGAATCAACGTCATCCTGCCAAAAAGATCAGGAACATAAAATGTTGATTTAAAATGGCCTAACCAGACATGGAAATGAAAGCAAATAGTTACACCTTTGTTTCAGGGCACCTGCCCTGAAACAAAGAGCAGGGCTTTGTTTCAGGGCTCCATCGCCCTTTTCCTCCTCTTGGGTTCTCATCTCAGTAAGATTTTTACAAAGAACGACCACCAGGGAAGTGAGCTCCTCTCATAAGCAGGGCAAGGAGTAAGGATTGGTTGACCCCACAGTAAGGACACAGAACACCTTGTCCAAACAAGTGAGCGAGTCTTACTCCTTTTCTTTCTTCCTTAACAATTACAGTTCATGTTCATAGCAGAAAACTTTGGGATATAGGAAAGGATAAAGAATAAATTGTCACCCATAATTTTAAAACCCAGAGATAAACAAGATTAATATTCAGACTTATTTCCTTCCATTATTTATGTTACTTATGTTCATTATAAATTATATATATGTTAATTATCAATGTCTTGATTAATGTCTTAATTTTAAGTGTTAATATAGATGTTAACATGATTATATTAATATACAGATATAATAAACATGAATATAATCTATTTACATTATACGATTTTATTTATGAAATTATGTATAAATATTTTACTTCTACCTTTCTCAGTATATTGCCATTATATTGACTTCACTACTCCATGCCATTAAATATTTTTCAAAAATATATAAATAATATTATTTATATACAACAAATAAGTACTTTATAATAATATACAAATATAAAATTTTATATTTAATAAAATATAGATATAAAGATTTAGCTGCTTTTTGTTTTCCTGAAATAAGTTGGGTGGGTGAAATTCCTGGGCCAACAGCAGGCTCTGACCCTGCATTTTCACGACCCTGTCTCACTCACTTCACCCAAGAAGTCATACAGAGTGTTTTGAGTGGTACATTAGGATTTTAAGCCTTTAAGCACAAGTAAAAGCATTATAATTTATGGCTAATTTCATTTGCTTCAAGGGGCAAAGAGCCAGTCCTAGGAAACATACCCCTTGGAAACAATTTGCACCCCATGTATTGAACACACCTGAATTAATTAAAAGTCTCAGCTGGGAAACAGATTGACCTGCTGCCTTTGTATAAGATGAGAGGCTGCAATATAAAGCCGTAGAGAGTTAAGAACATTCTGATCTTGCATAATGTATAATGAAAATACGACACAAATAACTGCTTACTAGAAAAATAGGAGAGTCTTTGTTTTACAAATTGGTAAAGACCTCAATGACAAATAAATGGTCCGTGGGAAAATGTTCACATTATGCTCCTTCCATTATTTTTTTCTCTTCAAACAACTATTCATTGTAGAAAAAGTATAAAAGGCATGCACATAAAAAAATCTAAAATCCCACCGCCCAAAGACAATTGTTGCTAATAACTTGGCATATATCTGTCTAAGCTTCATCTACGCAAATATATCTAATTTTTTCAGAAGTGGGAATATGCTCTGCACACTATCTTTAGCATATCAAGAATACCGTCCCTGTCTTACCTGAGCATAAGTGTTGTTCAGAGATTGTGCTGTGGATGTCAGCCTGCCTCTCCATTTCAGGCATACCTTGACAAATATTACACAAAGAAAGGAGGGCACCAGATTGGTGAGATGATTGCGAGAGGAGGCAATTCCATGGTTAAAAACATTAAGGAGCTGCAGGCTTTCTTCGGCCTCCGAGTCACCGGGAAGTTAGACCGGGCCACCATGGATGTGATCAAGAGGCCTCGCTGTGGAGTTCCTGATGTGGCAAACTATCGCCTCTTCCCAGGTGAACCCAAATGGAAAAAAAATACTTTGACATACAGGTAATGAGATCGAGTCTTTCCAAATTCAGAGAGAAAGAGCCTTTCTCTCCTTCTTTCTTTTCATTTAAAAATTATCTTCCTTCTGATCTGTATAAAAATCACGACTCGGGCTTCCCTGGTGGCGCAGTGGTTGAGAGTCCGCCTGCCGATGCAGGGGACGCGGGTTCGTGCCCTGGTCCGGGAGGATCCCGCATGCCGCGGAGCGGCTGCGCCCGTGGGCTGTGGCCGCTGAGCCTGCGCGTCCGGAGCCTGTTGCTCCGCGGCGGGAGAGGCCACAACGGTGAGAGGCCCGCGTACCGCAAAAAAAAAAAAAAAAATCATGACTCATCACAATCATAAGAGAGCATAAGAACTTTTTAGGTCTAATCTTTAGAAAATGACAGTGGAGAATTCACTAGAAAATATGATCTCAAGAGTATCATAATGGCTGGCCGTTTTAGGCATTACAATTTTTTCAGAGACAACACATTTTTCTCTAAAGAAAAATAAACTAGTCTAGGATTAATAACCTGATGGTACCAGCCAGTTTTCTTAAAACAATCTTCTAAATCAGAAGTAAATAAACTCACCTACTAATAAATTAATTTTTTATTAATTCCAATAATAATTTATTGACAATTTATTAAATGTCTACCATAGGCATTCAGTTTTGGAGATGTAAAGGTGAGTAGATCACCTTTCCTCTTCTTTGGGGGAGACACGCATACAAACAGCCACAGCTCCGGGTGAGAAGTGTGAAACTACAGGTCTAAGCAGAGAACTGTGGCAGCACATGGAGGGAGCTACCAAGTCACCCAGGGACTGGCCAGTGACATCTGAGCCTGACTTGTAGGCAAAGCAGGAGCCAGTCAGCCCCTAGCCCCAGGCTCTCCCATCTCCCACCTTATCCCCCCTCCACCTCCACAGTTGAGCCTGGCCATCCTCTGGATTCCTCCTGTCCCAGGTGGAACAAGGATTCCGCATGATCCAAGAGGACTCATTCACTCAACCAGAATCTACACCCTCACTGTACTCTGGGTTTTCAGGCCAGAATTCCAGCCCCTCAGCCTGCATCCATTTGTGGGGCCAGTACAGGCCTCCTTCCCAGGTTGGCCCACCCTCCTCCATTGGACCGTCCATGGTGCTTCCTAATTATTATACTACATTTTACTATTATCTATATTCACGAGGTCATTTACATCTCTTATCTGTATGATGGAAATGATGTGCTGCTACTCATCTCCTCCCAACTTTACATTCACTCATGGCAAGTTGGTTGTTGAAATTAGCCATAGTGAGGGTACTTACAGTATGGAAATCAGCAAACCCTACAGACGAGGAGTTTTGGTCATAGAACTGGTTGTTAAACTGTAGCAGCACACCAGTGATTCCCTGTGATCAAATGGGGGCTCAAACCCAAAGAGAGATCAGATGATTCCTCTAGGCCACTTGTCTGTTGCTATGAGCCTAAGAGTCCATTAAGGTGGTGCTGAACACAATTATTAGCCTCTGCTCCAGCGTAAGAATTCCACAAAAATCAAAGCATTTGGGGAAGAAACACCCTATAAGGAATTAAACACCCAAAAGATTATGAGATGATTAAGGGCAAGACAGAAATATTTCATATAAACTCATGAAGTTTTTTCTGCCATTTCTTAAAATAAACTGTATCATAGAATTTTAATCAGTGATTATGCACAGCAAAGACAAGGGGAGAGATCAAGCTAATTTGGGACTGAAAGAAATATAATATTCTTGTGATAATATTTTGGGCAGTCCCAAAAGCACCCTCCACACTGCCCATCCAGTTGCTCCCAAACAACTCTCCTTCTCCCCCACCCCACCCAAAAAGGAACTAGAGACTATCTTAGTACTCTGTCTATATAGCTACTGGATCTCAGAATAACTCCTTTTAACATAGCCCAAAGGACTGCAAAAGACAAAATATAGCATAGTGCTTGTGTGCATAGGCTTTGGAGTCGTAAAGAACTGGGCTCAAGTCCTGACTAGTCATAAAACGTAGAGTGTTACTATTATCTGTGAAGGTTGCTGTGAGGGCTAGAGTGTGTACCACATTTAAAAGTGCCTAGAACAAGGTCCAGCACGTAGTATGTATTCACAGAACATTAGCTGTCATCACTGCTGCTGTGTCGGTCTCCAGACCCTGGGTCAGGACCTCTGTCCGTGTGCTCTTCCTTTCTGGTGTCATCCCTTCTCCATCTCTGTCTTCTCCAGCCCAACACACAGGCAGCTCTGTGGGGATGGATAGCTTGTCTATAATGTGAGCGAACTTCGAGATACCAACTACACAGAGCCATGATAAATCACAGTTTCATATTATGCAGTGGGCGTGGCATATTCTGAAAACACTAAATGGTCCCTTCAAGGGTCCTTCTGGTTTCCCCCCGGACACCTACGTCCCTCCTCTTGGCCCCAGTCCCTGGAGTTAGAGATCTCCTTGATCCTTCCCTCTCCATTACTGAGGTTTAGCTATTTCCCATCCTCTCTGTGGGACATGGTCCCTTCCTTTTGGGCCCCCAGGATAACCACTGTTGGTTTCTAGCTGAGAATGCACCACCTGCATCAGAATAACCTAGAATACTTGTGAAATGCAGATTTCTGGATCATACATGTGTGTTTAACAAGTTTCCTAAGTAGTTATCACAAGTCCTAAACTTTGAGAACTACTGAGTAGGCCCTAAAAAACACGAGCTTTTATTCATTAGTTCATCCACTTAGCAAGTGTTTGCTAAGTGCCTACTATGTGCAAGGGCCTGGACTAGGAGCTGTAGAAAGAGAAAGTTGGCTAGGTGTCTGCTCTCAAGATTGGCTCTCACAGAATTCACTTCTAACTCTGCACCCATGATTCCATCTGAGTCCAAGGTTCTGGGTGGCAGTTCCTTTCTCCCGCCCTTCCTTTCCATGCTGCCAAGAACCCCCAGCCCCTGGCCTCCAGCATGGCATGTCCTAGAAAAACACCAACTGTCTCCACCCACTGTTTGTCCAAAATGGTCTGTACTTTTCTGCCTTCTGATGTCATTGCCAGGCCAGGACTTGATAAAAGACTCAAGCCTTTTTCAGTTCAAGTGAGCATCCTTGTGAGGAGCTAGCACTTCCCCTTTAAGATACATATTATTTTAAGAAAAAACATTCCCCCATGGCCCTGGGGAAATCCTGACGGTCTCTGAACAAGAATTTGAAAACCCTCAAAACTCTGTGTTTTTATATTTTACAATTGAAAATTTGCAGTACCTTTTGGGGAAAGAGGTCCCTTCTCAGTTAAAACCACTTTAGGGAAAATGGACTTCCGGCTACTCTTAAAGTTACACAAGGTATTGTTCTTTAAAGTTAGTGATATATAATAACAATGAAAGCCAAACTGTTTCAGCACCAGATTATCTCAACTCTTTCATTTCTCTCCTTCATTTTTCTTACTGCTTAACATGTTTCAGTAATTTAACAAATATGAAAGCAAAATAAGAATTATTATTTTGGAGAAAAAAATCTAAGTTGTAGATTTATGTTCAATATTTTTATTTTTAATACAACCTTGATGTAATTCTTGCTTTCTTCACTTAGGAGCACTTACTGAAAGCAAAACATGTTCTTTCTGTTTTCACAGAATATCCAAATACACACCTTCCATGACTTCTGCAGAAGTGGACAAAGCAGTGGAGATGGCCCTGCAGGCCTGGAGTAGCGCCGTCCCTCTGAGCTTTGTCAGAATAAACTCAGGAGAAGCAGATATTATGATATCTTTTGAAACTGGAGGTACTGTGGTGCTTCTTAGATTTTGTCTACTAATCAGAGGAGAAATGTTTCAACACTTTTCCTTCTACAGTATTTAATCCATGTGATCAACACAATCCTCCTTCACACAGTTGTGAAGGGCAGAGGACAAGGTCATGGCAAAGTCACAATCTTTGTCTGGCCAGAATATAAAACCAGAGGAGTTCTCAGCATTTCTTGTCATCAGTAGACTGAGCTGTAGAATGGACTCAGCATAATCAGCTTTCATAGTGGTATTGCCCCAGCAGGGACAAACGCTGTCAGATTTAACTTTCCCATTGGCTAGAAGGTCATCTGACCTCATTCTATTCCCATGATGATGCCCATCGCCATATACCCCCTCCCATATTAGCCAAGGATGTCCCACCTTGAATCCTCACTGAGGATTAATTTCACAGGAGCCCTGACGGCTTTCCCGTGCAGCAATGTTTAGGAGAGTGACTGGCATTGCCGTCTTGTCCACACTTGCATACCACCTTTTGGAGATGCCAGGCCTGCCTCCAACCTGCCCACTTCTCCATCCCCCAACTCCCCGCAGCGAGGAATGGAGCCCTTTTCAGAGAAGCATGTCTAGTAGTAGATGATGGAAAGGCCATGTAATTCCTTTCCCCTCTCAGTTTCCTCAGAGTCAAGGTGAGTATCACTGCCTCTTCCCCTTCACAGATAACATTTCTAAATGTCCTATTTCAGTCCTTATCTTAATTTTAATCTGATATCACTGGGGAGATACATGCTTAGAAGCTAGGAGAGAGAAGATCAAGTAAGTCCTGAGTGTGACCCCTTGAGAGGTAGCCCTGGGTGTGGCCTGGTCCATGGCAGATCCTGTTCTCCCAGAGGACCAAAGCCACCCCACAGTGAACTAGCAGGGCAGTGGGCTCAGGGCAGCTCTGGAGGTGATGGAGTTAACATCTGGCTGTCTCTTGATCTTCCAAGCTTGTGCTCTGTTCCCTAAAACAGAGTTAACTAGGGACTGTGCTGCCTTTTAACCAGGACTTCAGGGCATGTAATCTGATTAAACAACACTGCACTGAAACCCGGGGAATGGCACACCAGAATTTGTTTTGTTGGTTTTTAATAAAAAAAGATATGCTCACGAAAATCCTGAAAAACTGTGAAATGTAGTTTCTATAATATCTCTCGTTTTATTCTTCCTCCTTTTCTATTATATTTGTAATGAACTTTTAATTAAATGTAGATAATAATACAAAAGAATATTAAGCTTTGAAAGTTGTAATTTTATAAACACCTTTATTGCTTTCATGAATTTTATGCATGAAAGTATATCAAAATTACAGAGAAATTTTCTTTTTCTTTTTTTGATGCTTCCTTAAATTATATTGTGCTCTAGAAACAGAAATCACACACTTGTTCAATTTACTATAATTGTCTTAGTCAAATCATATTTTTGTTTGGTTTTTTGTTTTTCTTATTAATTTTATTTTTTATTGAAGTATAGTTGATTTACAATATTGTGTTAGTTTTAGGTGTACAACAAAGTGATTCAGTTATATATGTGTGTGTGTGTGTGTGTGTGTGTGTGTGTGTGTGTATATATATATATATATATATATATGTATATATACATTCTTTTTCAGATTCTTTTCCCTTATAGGTTATTACAAAATATTGAGTATAGTTCCCTGTGCTATACAGTAGGTCCTTGTTGGTTATATTTTATATATAGTAGTGTGTATATTTAATCGCAAACTCCTAATTTATTCCTCCCCACCTAACCCCGAATCATACATTGAAAGCACTCTGCCAACATGTTCACATTCCAGTCAGTGGACGAGGTTGTGATTGAATGACCATCCACTCTTTCTCCTTTTGTAATCTGTGGCATGGTCATAGTCTACAGTATGCCTTGTGCCAATTAATAGACATTGCAACAAATACAATATCAAAAGAACATTTTTTATTTTTAATGCTTACTATCTTTAAAATACAAAATATCCCTTTTATTCTTTTAATGGATAGGTTACTCATTGGCATGTGAGCTTCTTCTTATAAAAAATGAATATTGAAAAGTAAACCTATTTATATGAGAAGTGTCAATGCTATTGAAAAAGTTTTCTGTTCACTGTGATATTAGGTACCCTTCAAAAATTGCTAGAAAGACTAAATCCTGTTGGTGTTTCTCCCCACTTGTTTAGATCACGGGGATTCCTATCCATTCGATGGGCCTCGGGGGACTCTAGCCCATGCATTTGCACCTGGAGAAGGCCTGGGAGGAGATACACATTTCGACAATGCTGAGAAGTGGACTATGGGAACGAATGGTATATTTGCACAATTCACCATAACCTGGAAAATATTGTACCTTCTTCTGGGCCTCCATCATGAAACCTTGAGGTTCAACGTCCCAAGCCACCCGTTAACTAGGGGGGCTGGCTAGGAAAAACAAGTAAGCCAAAAATCCAAAAGGGAACACCGTAAGGGAAAAAGATCCACCCTCCAACGTGTTGTAGACTTTTCTGATCTCTGGTTCATAGTGTATAATCTCAAGAAGCAGCAATCCCCTACTCAACACACAGCTCAATTTTTCTTCAACTACATAATATTTTTTGATCCTTACTTGTACTTGGAAATAGGCTATATTCAGAAATGACCTGAGGGGAGTCAGTACTTTCCTGAGAAGTACGATGGGGATGGGTATAAAAGTTCTAGAACATCATGCATGTCATGTGGAAATCTTCAGTGTGAAACTTGTGTGGATAAAAGGGAGTAGGCAGGGAACTAGTAAGGCATCTGTGGCCTGAATCTAGGTATTATTGCCACTGTTAGCTCTAAGGCCCTTCTTTATCAATCTACTGAGCACCATTGACAATGAACAAAATGAACTGATTTACATTTCCATCTTCTCCCACCCCCAAGCCCTTCCTAGCAAGGTGGGGAGGACTGGACTAAAGTCAGCAAAGTTAAGTGCCAGGACAACCTAACAACCTTTGAATAACCCAGTTATGAAAAGAAAATGAATAAACTGTGATTTGGGCATAAATTCTCCTGTGAAGACAGGAAATGTTGAACATAAAACCTTGTGCTGATGCGGTTTTTTCTCTCTCATATTGTCTAGGTTTCAATTTATTCACCGTTGCTGCTCATGAATTTGGCCACGCACTGGGCCTGGCCCATTCCACAGACCCATCAGCACTGATGTACCCAACTTATAAGTATCAGCATCCCTATGGATTCCACCTTCCCAAGGATGATGTGAAAGGGATCCAGGCACTGTACGGTACAATCACTACACTTTTTTTGACCACAAACCCTGAAAGTGACAGGCATTTGGTCTCCAAGTTAAAGAAAGTATACTTTGTCAGAAGTTACCTACATAAGTGAAGATTAAGCTAGAAACTACCACCCCAGCTATGCCCTCTTATGAAGAGCTTATTTACCAGATATGAGTATTGGTTTCTTTTGTAAGATGTACAATTAAATTTTATATCTTTCCTCCAGAGCATATTGGTCCCTTGATGGCCATAGAAAATACAATCATTTGTGTGTATTTTGAGTGTCGATCAGGAGTCAGACATTGGGAGAGGATGGATATTTTTTATAGTTCATATATATCATGCTTATCCATTTGCAGATAAGTGACCTTATCTTCCTAAAAATAGCAATGATGACGGTAATAACTGTACCATTCAGTCAGATAGGCAATCTTCAGTTTGTAAATCATGTTCATATGAGTCATCTCCATACCATCCTCAGGATCAGCCTGTGGGGTTGAAATGTTTTCCTTATTCGATAGTTGAGAAAGCTGAGGCTCAAAGACGGTAACTATCCCAAAATATTCAAAACGATCTCAAGCGTTAACATTCTTTCAAAGGTAATAAAGGATTATTAGGAACTCTATATCCAATTTTGCTTAACAGAAAGAAAAATCTGTTAATCCATGAGATGAAATCTTGAAACATCATTAGACCTTTACATTTTTTTGTGTTTGATGGATAAAAGCTGAAGAATCTAGGAAACTGACTTTTCCTTAAGCTTCAGAGCCTGGTTATTCAGGCTTTAGTTATAGGAGTCCCTCCTCTTCCTCTCAGCCTAGAAAAGGGTCTGTAGAGCCCAGCTCGCCCATGTTTCCTGCATGCCAGCCAGCCCATCTGTTGCTTAGAAATGGGCACACAGATTTGGGCAGTCAGAAATGGGTACACAGAAATGGGCAGTCAGATTTTACCTGAGGCATAAAAGACAAATTTCATCCCCAAAAGTGTTCGGCCAGCTGTATCCCTTCAGAGAGGGGTATATGGCAGTCCTGCTCTGGCCTTGATTGACAAGAAGAAAAAATACTGTGAATCTCTCCATATAACACATTTGGCCCTAGGACTCCAATGTGAAACACTTCCTGTGGCCACCAAGAAGAACCCACTCCAAATCCATGCCTGCCCTTTACGGGTCTTTGTGCACTAGAGAGTCACCACCATCTGATGGCCACTCTTACTCGGCCAGGAGCTGCAGCATATATTTTGACATGGCCATTTTTACACAGGTGAACAAAATGCAGAAACATGGTTTTATATTGCCAAGAAGCACACACATCAGCCACCCCTGACCACCTGAGCACCCTGATCTTTGGTAGAGTGCCTGGCAGCACACTTCTGATCTGACCGATTTCCAGTTTCTGATCTTTTCCCAAAGCTGCACCCCACCTGAGATCTTCGCCCCATTGCTGACCCTCTTCCACCCCGATCTCACCCTTCTCTCACTCTTAGTGGACCCTTCCCTGTGCCTCACTCCTTCCCTGATCCTCAGCTCTGGTCACAACAAGACTCCATCAAGCACAGAGACCTGAGAGGGGCAGTGGCTCAGGCAGCCCCAGCTCACTCTTCTGTAGCTGGCAGACAGTCCTCAGGAACAGAATGGGGGATGAAAACTCACCAGTACCTCTCCCAAAGGGCGGGTCCTACATTCCAAGAGTGTCCACCAGAAGATCACTTTAAATGACAAACACTTCCAAGGTACTTCAGTGCCCCAAGAATTTGCTCAGTCTCTTCTGGGTGCCTAAGAAAAGGCTTGTGCACAGGGAAGGACACCCAGAAGTTGTTTGAAAATAATAAGAAAACACACAAGAAAGTTATAATCTTATTGAGAACAAGAGTACTTAATTATCAAAAAGAAAAAAAATCAGAGGTAATTTTCAAAATAGATTCCTAATTTGAAACACCCATAGCTATCAAAGAAATTATGCATAGTAATGAAATAATAGTTACCATTTTTGGAACTTTTATTATATGCCCAGCACTCCACTAAGTGCTTTTTAGACATTATTTAATTCTCACAAAAACCTTCTGAGGTAGGTACCATTATTGCCCCATTCTACTATGAGGAAACGGAGGCTTAGAGAGGTTCACCTGTATCACACAAGTCAGCAACTAATGAAGCCGGGATTCAAACCCAGGTCTGCCTGTCATCGACAGCCATGCTCTTTATTACCTTGTCATATACAGTGAAAGCAGGTCCCTGGAGCAGAAGTGCACAGACTCTACACTCCTGGTACCATTTTGACCAAGTTGCTTTGAATCCTAGGACCTCGGAAGACATTCCCAGGGAAGCCCACTGTGCCCCACAGCCCCCCTCATAATCCTTCTATCCCCGAACTCTGTGACTCCAGCTCAGCCTTTGATGCTGTGACAATGCTGGGAAAGGAGCTCCTGTTCTTCAGGGACCGGTAAGCATTAAGACATGCCACCAACTCTTATCAGGCCTCAGCTCCGTATCCAGACACACGTCACTCTAGAGGACCTTGTTGCTGCCATGGGTGGCAATCATGCAGAAGTGATATCCTGTGTGGCATCTGGATGGGAGGCAGGAGTCTTTGGGGAGATATGGAACTGCCAAAACCCAAAGAGCACCTACTATGCTCTTGCCACTGTACTGTTTTCAGTATGAGTACAGAGTTTCTTCCAACCTTTTTCACTGTGAAGCAGAGTTAGAATCCCAAATTCACAGATGAAGACAGAAGCTCAGGAGAACATGTAACTTCACAAAGTAACACAGTTGTATTGAGTGGCTGAGTTATGACACCAGCCCAGATTTATCTGATGTCTGTTTTGTTCACCACTGTATCCCTAGCGAGAGCACATAGTATATTCTCAATAAATATTTGTTAATGGGGGTTGGATAGATGGAAAGATGGACAGAGAGGTTGTTGCAAGAATGGATGGATTCATGGATGGGTGGATGGATAGTCAGGTGGATAGATAGATGGGTGGATGGTTCTAAAGCTAGTATTTTTCCTAAACCCTTCTTTCTCAAGGCCTCCTGACTTTTCAACTATCAGCTGTCAGAAAGCACAGAGAAGGAGGGAATATTGGTGGGTTTTTGTTATACTACAGCTTTAGTTACTCAAGAATACCCTGAGGTTTGAGTTTCTATTACTGTTGTTTTAGGAATGTTTCTTTTGGGCTTACTAATAGAAGTTTCAGTAGTTCTGTGAGTTGTAAAGAATGATGAGATAGCATTGGTATTTAACTTTAATAGCATAGGAGATTGAGTAATTTATGATACTAGAGATCCTGGGTTTTTAGTGAAGATACTATAGGAGTTATAGGAGTAGCTATAGTATCAGATACAGCTATGATTAGTGGTGGTAGGTGGTTGATCTTTATTTTTTAGTATTTTTATTGTTATGGAGATTATTCATCAAAAGTAAAATAAGTAAGTTTAACATTAGTGTAATAAGGAAAAAGAGGAAAATTAAACGTTTTTGGTTTGAAATTGATGTGGAAATTTTTTTTTTAATATTTATTTATTTGGTTGTGCCGGGTCTCAGTTACAGCAGGTGGGCTCCTTAGTTGAAGCTTGCCAGCTCCTTAGTTGTGACATGCAAGCTCTTAGCTGCGGCCTGCATACAGGATCTAATTCCCTGACCAGGAATCGAATCCAGACCCCTGCATTGGGAGCACGGAGTCTTAACCACTGCACCACCAGGGAAGTCCCAATGTGGAAGTTTTTATCTGAAGATAAGTAGTTTCTGGAATAAAGTTTTCTAGCAAAATTAAATGTAATATTAATGATGCTAGCTTTTTGGCTTGCTGAAATGTTGATGAATGGTGACAGACAGTGAGTAATAATAGGAAAAACCCTGAAGAGGTTGGAAATTTTATACAGGTGCAAAGGGGAATTAAATTTTAGGTTTTGTGTTACAAAGTTAAGTTCAAGTGCTAGAATAAAACCTGAAACAGCTACAGGGAGAGCTGCTCATTTTAGGTCATAGGGCATAGTTGTTGGGGTAATCTTGTTGGAAGTAAAAAATCTAGTGAAGATGCTTCTGATTGAAAGGTGTTTAATAGAATCGATTAGGAGAGGATTATTTTCATTCATTAGAATTAGTGTTGAAAAATGAGGTTGTGCTAGACAGGTGAAGAAAATAATTTGAACACTATAGGCAGCTGCTAGGGAAGTAGCAACAAGAGTAAATAATAGGGCTCAGAAATTGGTATACAGTGTGTTAGCAGTTTGTTAATTAAGCCTTTGGAGTAAAAGCCTGTAAGGGAAGGCCTACCTGTGAGTTCTAGGCTTCTGATAATAAGTGAGGTTGAAGTAAAGGGTAAAGCTCTGAATAAGCTGCCTATTTTTCAGGTGTCTCGTTCATTAAGTTATGAATAATAGACCCAGAGCATATAAATAACATGGAAATTAAAAATACACGTGTGCAGATGTGAAGGATGCTAAGTGTGGTTGGGTAATACCAATGGTAACTCTTAGGCCTAACTGGCTTGAAGTAGAGAAGACAACAGTCTGCTTGATGTCATTTTGCTGTGACTAATTAGTGTGGCGATAGCACCTAGACAGAGTGCCAGTGTTTTGAATAGTTTTATTATTTTCTATCCATGGTAAAACAAAGTAGTAAAAAGACACCGGTTTCAACTCTTGTGTTTGAATGATGCTGAGGCTGTTGCTGGGCTTCCTGCGGCTGAGGGAAGTCGTGGGCGAGGCCACACTGGAAGCCCCCTTAGTAGAAGCAGATAATGACCAAGGTTAAGCATGAAGATGTATTGGAAATCTCATGAGTTTAAATTAAATTGTTCCTTGTTTCCTCGTTCTGTGGCTTCTCAGGGAGCATAATTACTTCTCTCCTTGGACAGCAAGAGAAACATCCCAACTCTTACCTCCACTCCTCCCCTTACTGGGGACTAAATTCAACCACATCAGAATAGGCAGAGGTGGCTCAGGCATATGCATGTGTGACATTATTTTTAATTCTTTTTTCTTCATTGGAAAAGTGGTCGTTGAGCTCATACAGAGTGTTAAAAACTGTTGTAGTGACTGGAGCTATAAAGATGGATCAATAGTCCCCTTGCTTTTGTATACTTCAGGGTTAGATGAGGGAGAGGGACATTCAAACAGCGCTGCCATCTCGCTGTGTGCTCATGTGCACATTTAGACGGAGAGAAAACGCCCTGGTGTCTCTTTTTATGAGAGCACTAATCCCATCAGCCCCACCCTCATGACCTCATCAAACCCTAATTACCTCTCACTGGTCCCATCCAAATACCATCACACCATCACGTTGGGGTTTGGGATGAATTACGGGGAGACACAAACATTCAGCTCATAACACAGAGTAATCACATTGTTAAACATGTTGTTGGATGTCCATCCAGACTTTTTCTCTGGGTAGAGATTTATTGTAAATATGGGAGGGAGACAGTGATGTCCACAAAAGTGGGATCTTGTAATGTGCTGGATGTGCTGATTTGTACATTTTTTCACTCAATAATCTCTCATGTTACCATGTCAATGAATTTTAATTTTCATCTTTATTTTATGTATGTATATATTATCCTAATATATAGATCTGTCCTAACTTATTTAACCAATCCCAAATTAATGAACATCTGGATTGTTTCTGATTTTTAAAAATTAGGAACAGCTTCAATAATGAATGGGCATCTGATTTTAAAGGCAAATGAAAGGAAAGCCCAGGAACTCAGGCTTTAGACTTAGGCTAAGTTGGTTTAAATCTGGCCATGCTTCTTACTGATCAGGTGACACTGGGCAACTAATGTGCCAGACACACAGTAAGCACTCAATAAAAGGCAGTTACTATATTTAAGAGTGGAAATCAAAAAACATGTACAACAGATTAGGGATTAGAAACAACCTGAGGTATTTTTAATTATTATCTTTTATATTAAGCCTTATTGATTATTTACTTTACTTTTATTGTTTATAACCAAAAAGTAAACCAAAGGGGAATCGGTAAATGTTGACCCAGGAGTGATAGGCAAGGTGCAGAGCAGGAAGCCTGGACACCGTGCAAGATGACATCAGCTTCATCTGAGGGATAACCTTGTCAGACTCTGCTGCCCATACAATTCATGTAGCACTTGTGCCCCAGGGCAGCACACAGCTTGCTCTTTTGGTAATATCAATGTTTGTGATAGAGGCAAGGAGACAGTGCAGTCAAAGGTATTATGCCCTTTCATGCAATTATAATTGTTTTCTTAAAAAAGCAAAAGAAGGGCTTCCCTGGTGGCGCAGCGGTTGGGAGTCCGCCTGCCGATGCAGGGGACATGGGTTCCTGCCCCGGTCCGGGAGGATCCCACATGCCGCGGAGCGGCTGGGCCCGTGAGCCATGGCCGCTGGGCCTGCGTGTCCGGAGCCTGTGCTCCGCGACGGGAGAGGCCACGGCAGTGAGAGGCCCGCGTACCGCAAAGAAAAAAAAAAAAGCAAAAGAAAAATTTTTTAACCTGTTTATCAAACTGTGAGCATTCAAAAATTGCCATGACTAAGTGAAGATAACACATCCTTTGACAAAATCTTGACTGTAAATACTGAGGGTGGTAACAGAATAGAAAGGGAAACATAGATATAAGAAGGGACATTTAGAAAGGAGTGATTAGGGGAGGGATTAAAGAAAGCGAACTTGTATCTGCTCAGCCATCACCTTGTCATCTTCTCCCATTTCTGATCTGATGAGCTATTGTGGTAGGGCAGGTAATACCAAAGGTCTAGGAGGAGCTAGAAGGAGCCAGCAGTAGTACCCTTTCAACACTGGAATTGCCACTGACCCAACTTGGGACTTTGAACCTCTATTTCTCCTCTTTAAAATGAGGTGTTGTCTGATATTCATAGCGACTTCAGTGTGTCCAGTACTTACTATGCTAAGCTCTTTGTTGTCAACTCCTTACAACACCCATGTAAGGTATGGATTATTATTCCTTTTTTATTATACATAGAAAAGATAACTGGTTCAAGCTCACACCCACACCCACACTGTCCTCTGCTAGAGCCCATGCTCCTAACCTCCCTGCCTAACCTCCTCCTAAGGTGCTGTCCAGAGCTAGAATCCCATGGCTCTGATCTCCTACCAGCTGTCACCAAAAGTCCCCAAGTGCTTGCTAAGCCTGGACAAAGAACAAAGAATTCTTTCAAGCCACAGCCATCATGGCAACCTGGGGGCCATGATGAAAGAGTTCCCAGTCTGTTCTCTCCCACCTGCCAGCCTGGAATTCCCCATCACCAACAATAACCTGTTGATGAGACATTTCAGGCTGTGGATGTAATAACCACACAGTTTGTTTCCAAAGCAAGATGGAATGCAGTGTCTTTTAAAGTCACCGTGAGATTGTTGCAGTGTATAAATGTACATTGGTACATTCAAATGTTCTGTTTGAAGAGAAATAAACTTCAGCTATAATAAGTTGAAAGTCATAAGTATATATGACTTTCATATATATATAAATATATGTATATGTTTAATTCATATAGATTTCTCTTTATAATAGGTGACAAAATATTAAAATTATCCCAGATTTCCTCGAGGTGACTGGAACTCCAGTCATACCCAAATATTTGCATCTCTCTGATTATTCTGGGTTTTACATGATATAATTTAACGATAAAATCAAGAATATCACAATCAGCTATAGACCTTAGAAGAATAATAGCATTTTACATATGGAATAAGCATAAAGGTTGATCATGTCCTAATCCTTCCTTTTGGAGATAGGAAAGCTAGGCCCAGGTCTCTCGGCCCAGCAGACCCTCCACTGCAACCTGAGTCTGCTGACTCATGATCCTGAGTCTATCTTATCACTCACATAGATAACCTCTGACTGTGCAATGGAACTTCGAAGAGAACACTGAATTTTGACTGGAATGAATGAATGCTCTTTGACTGGAATGCGTTTGGAGTGAGTAGGAAAAGCACTTTTGGGCGGCTCCTGTGCTCCTGGGCCCTTGGCCTGCGGGTTGGGTAAAGAGCCACAATCTTTACCCAATCTTCAGGGTAAAGAAGAAGGAGGTTCTAGACTATCCAGGTTTCCCAAAAATGTTTGCTAGGCTTCTCCACATTCTGTTTTATTCTCAAAATAGGATTCTTTATTTAAAAACAACTGTCAATCACTAATTGTCACATTTGAAAGACGTTATGTATACTAGATTCGAATGGAAAGAAACATATGGTTAAGAGACATGCAAGTAGGGATTGAAGAGAAGGGCGAATGTAAGAGGCATCCTGAAGGAGTCACCAGCAGGACTTGGACACTGATTTGGTGAGAACAATGGAAAAGGAAGCAGCATGGCCCACATAGATAGGAAAATCCAAAAGACTTATGGGACAAATTAAGAAAAACTCAATTTTAGATGTGTCAAATTTAAGGTGATGACAATTGTAGTGCGGTTTTATAGAAATAAGCCAGTGCTCAGGGGAGAGATCACAGTCGGAGGCTTCATAGGTTTAGAATCTCCCACATGGAGGAGGCACTGAAAGATTTGAAAATAAACTCTAATAATTATAATAACAATAGCTGACATTTTATGATCATTTACAATATGCTGTGTGTTCTGCTAAGCATTTTATAGACATCTGCTCATTTAATCCACACTGTTCTTTTTCCCAGCTAGAATTTTTAACCTAGGTCTACTTGACTTCAGAGGCAGAATCCCTATAATGGAGCCCCAGATAAACCAGGGAAAAGAGAATTATCTTTTCTGTAAGTGATCAATAGTGGACAATGCTGCTGAGGTCACCAGATTGAGGACTGAAGAACGGGACTGACTGGCCAGGATGATGAAGGGATGTAGTTTTAGTGGCGTAGTAAGGAATGAACCCAGATCCCAAGGAGTGAAAAGGCAAATGGTGTGGAGCAAAGGGTAATGGTAGATGTAGGTCATTCATTTGAGAATCTTGTTAATAACAAAGAGTTAAGATAATAGCTGGAAGAGGCAGCAGGGTTAAATGAGGATTTTTTTCAAGATGAGAAATACCTGGGCGCATTTGAAGACATGAAAATGAGCCAATGAAGAAAAAGGAATGCAAAGCACTTTGGGAAGGAGGGACAATAAAATCAGTAACCTCTGCTATTAGATGGCACCATTGGAACCTAGCATTTCCCAGGGTTCCGTGGGCTTGAGGAAAGCTTGCACAGCTAAAGAGGAAGTCTTCCTCCTTCAGTCTCCCTGGGGATCTTTCTTTTCTGGCTATAAGGTTGCATCACTGAAAGTCAACACAGACATTGTATTTACTTAGACTGATTCTCTGTTATGTACTACAAATTCAGACAAAGAGGCAGAAGGTGTACTAAGATTGCTGATTCACTGCCATTTCTTCTGAACACCCTCCTTCTGACTAAGCATGAGGTTCTTTACATCTTCACAGGTTACGGCTTATAAATATGGATCTCTGTAGGCTCCTCAGATGGGTATAAACACTTAATTTAAGGACACTGTGCACAGTTTTGGCTATTTTAACCACTGTCTACATGTGGGTTTTTAATTTTATAAGCTCTGTTTCTCTTGGGTTCAGTGAGATGGATGAGTCATGTCTGATTTTTGGCCTCTGAAACATCCTCGTATAAATAAACAGCCCTGGTTAGTGAGCTCCCCTCAAATGAATGGCTTCTTGGCCAATGATGTGACTGTCTGTACTTCAAATTTTCCAGTGACAAAATTTTATATCAGCGAGACAAATTTAGAAGGAAACTTATCTCTACTGATAAACTCTAAGTTTTACATAATTAAAAATTTTGTAGAGTAAAAACATGTCTCTTTAAAGTATTTACAAATAATTGTAAAAGTAGTCCAGAGTTTATAAAATGCTTTAATATGCATTGTCTCAATTGATCCTTTGAAATATTAGCTCAGGTTTATTATTATTATCATTCTTATTTGACAGAAAGAAACTGACTCCCAGAAAAATTAAGTAACCCATACAAGGTATCACATCCAATAATAAAACAAGGTCTCCAGCACCCCTTTCTTCTTTCACTGCACTACAGTGTCCAGTCTCAGGGGAGAGAAGCATCAGTTCAACTGAGAGCATCAAAATGATAAAAAGAAGAAAGACACCTATTCCCCTGAAACTAGGGAACAAGGTGACAGAGAAGAAGGTGACAGAGAAGAAGAGAGTCAAGGAGAGTAAAGGGTGAAGACAGTAGAAAATGAAAGCACCCATCAGCTCCTGCTGGATTACCTTGACAGTCAGCAAAGAAGAGGTGAATGTCTCTCCTGAAAATGAAAGACTGAGGGGATCGGTTTAGGCAGATGGGGAGTGAAAACAGTGGGGTAAAAACAAAAAAAGAAAAGTTCAACAAATATGAATCAAGTCCCAGATGTGCCAGGCACTTGCTAAGCCTGAGAATACATAGATGAATCATACATGACCTTGCTCCAAGGAGCTCACAGGACTGGCAAAGAGGTTCAGGAATGTTACCAGTGACTTCATCTCAAACTTGATGATTTAATTGCTGTTCTTTAGTAAAAGAGAATGAAAATTTCAGAGAATACGAAAACTGATCATTAGATGAGTTCTACACAGCCCTCTGACACCCATTTATCTAGCCAACAGATATTTATTGAGCCCTATCTGCCAGGCACAGCAGTGGCTCCTGGCTACACAAAGATAAACAGTGCAGTTAAATATTTATCAGCAGGTCTATAATATCAATAAACTCCATTGTTTTGCCCTCCTTATCAAAGAGCAGGTTACAGACTGTTGATATGATCTGTTTATTTTCATTACCAGTTCCAATACATCCTGCAGCTGTTTTTTTTTAATTGATGTATAGTTGATTTACAATGTGTGTTAGTTTCAGGTGTACAGCAAAGTGATCCAGTTATACACACATGTATATCTATTCTTTTTCAGATTCTTTTCTTTTATAGGTTATTACAAAAATTTGACTATAGCTCCCTGTGCTATACAGTAGGTCCATGTTGGTTATCTGTTTTATATATAGTAGTGTGTATATGTTAATCTAAAACTCTTAATTTATCCCTTCTCACTTTCCCCTTTGATAACCATAAGTTTGTTTTCTGTGTCTGTGGGTCTATTTCTATCTTGTACATAAGTTCATTTGTATCATCTTTTAGATTCCACATATAAATGATATCATATGATATTTGTCTTTATCCATCTGGCTTACTTCACTTAGTGTGATAATCTCTGGGTTCATCCATGTAGCTGCAAAAGGCATTATTTCATTCTTTTTTATGGCTGGGTAATATTCCATTGTATATATATATACAACATCTTCTTTATCCTTTCGTCTGTCCATGGACATTTACACTGCTTCAGTGTCTTGCCTATTGAAAATAGTGCTGCAATGAACGCTGGGTGCTTGTATCATTTCAAATCATGGATTTCTCCAGATATATACCCAGGATTGGGATTGCAGGATTACACGTAGCTCTATTTTTAGTATTTTAAGGAACCTCCATACTATTCTCCATAGTGGCTGTACCAGTTTATATTCCTACCAGCAGAGTAGGAGGGTTCCTTTTCTCAAAACCTTCTCCAGCATTTATTATTTGTAGACTTGTTGATGATGGCCATTCTGACCAGTGTGAGGTGATACCACATTGTAGTTTTGATTTACATTTCTCTAATTATTAGCAAAGTTGAGCATCTTTTCATGTGTCTTTTGGCCATCTATATGTCTTCTTTGGAGAAATGTCTATTTAGATCTTCTGCCTATTTTTTGATTGGGTTGTTTTTTTAATATTGAAATACTTGTATATTTTGGAGGTTAATCTCTTGTTGGTCACATCAATTGCAAATATTTTCTCCCATTCTGTAGGTTATCTTTTCATTTTGTTTATGGTTTTCTTTTCTGTGCAAAAGCTTTTAAGTTTAATTAGGTCCCATATGTTTATTTTTGTCTTTATTTCTGTTACTCTAGGAGATGTATCCAAAAAGATATTGCTGTAATTTATGCCTATGTTTTTCTCTAAGAGTTTTATAGTCTTACATTTAGGTCTTTAATCCATTTTGACTTTATTTTTGTGTGTGATGTTAGAGAATGTTCTAATTTCATTCTTTTACATGTAGCTGTCCAGTTTTCCCAGCATCACTTATTGAAGAGACTGTCTTTTCTCCATTGTATATTCTTGCCCCCTTTATCAAAGATAAGGTGACCATAGGTGCATGGGTTTGTTTCTGGGCTTTCTATCCTGCTCCATTGATCTATATTTCTGTTTTGGTAACAGTACCATTACTGTAGCTTTGTAGTAGTCTGAAGTCAGGGAGTCTGATTCCTCCAGTTCTGTTTTTCTTTCTCAAGATTGCTTTATCTATTTGGGTCTTTTGTGTTTCCATACAAATTTTTAAATCCTTTTGTTCTGGGCTTCCCTGGTGGCGCAGTGGTTGAGGGTCCGCCTGCCAGTGCAGGGGATGTGGGTTCGAGCCCTGGTCCAGGGGGATCCCACATGCCATGGAGCAGCTAAGCCTGTGCGCCACAACTGCTGAGGTTCGCACGCCTAGGGCCCATGCTGTGCGGCAGGAGAGGCCACCGCAGTGAGAAGCCTGCACACCGCAAAAAAGACACAACACAGCCAAAAATAAATAGATAAATTTATTTAAAAAATATTATTTTGTTCTAGTTCTACAAAAAATGCCATTGTAATTTGATAGGGATTTCATTGAATCTGTAGATTGCCTTGGGTATTATAGTCATTTTGACAATATTGATTCTTCCAATCCAAGAACATGGTATATCTTTCTATCTGTTTGTATCATCTTTGATTTTTTTCATCAGTGTCTTACAGTTTTTGGAGTACAAGTCTTTGCCTCCTTAGGTAGGTTTATTCCTAGGTATTTTATTCTTTTTGATGTGATGGTAAATGGGAGTGTTTCCTTAATTGCTGTTCCTGAGGTTTTGTTGTTAGTGTATAGGAATGCAAGAGATTTCTGTGTATTAATTTTGTATCCTGCAACTTTACCAAATTCATTGATGAGCTCTAATAGTTTTCTGGTAGTGTCTTTAGGATTTTCTATGTATAGTATCATGTCATCTGCAAACAGTGACTGTTTTACTTCCTTTCCAATTTGGATTCCTTTTATTTCTTTTTCTTCTCTGATTGCCATGGCTAGGACTTCTAAAACTATGTTAAATAAAAGTGGCAAGAGTGGGCATCCTTGTGTTGTTCCTGATCTTAGAGGAAATGCTTTCAGCTTTTCACTGTTGAGTATGATGTTATTAGCTGTGGGTTTGTCATATAAGGCCTTTATTATGTTGAGGTTCGCTCTATGCCCACTTTCTGGAGCATTTTTATCATAAATGGATGTGGAATTTTATCGAAAGCTTTTTCTGCGTCTGTTGATCGTATGATTTTTTTTCTTCAATTTGTTAATGTGGTGTATCACACTGATTTGCAGATATCAAAAATTCCTTGCACCCCTGGGATAAATCCCACTTTATCATGGTGTATGATCCTTTGAATGTATTGTTGGATTCGGTTTGCTAGTATTTTGTTGAGGATTTTTGCATCTATGTTAATCAATGATATTGGTCTATAATTTTCTTTTCTGTGTGGTATCTTTTACTCATTTTGGTATCAGGGTGATTGTGGCCTCATAGAATGAGTTCAGCTGAATGGAGAAGAGAGTATCTGTTCTATTTTTGAGTGTACAGGCGATTGTTTCTATGAAAATGGGTTTATCTAAGAAAGGTCTTGGTATGTCTTGCTGCCCTGAATCCCCTTTCAAAGCCTCCTTCTTTTATTAACACTTTCCACAGGGTGTTCGTGGGGTTAATGACTTTCTGTACGTTTGTCCTGAGGGCCCAGGTGCAAGGGAGGCAGGTCCTGGTTTTACTCTACTCAGCCCATCATCTGAAAATTCCAGAAGCGAACCAAGTGTGAGGCTGGAGATGCCGGGCTTCAGTTACGAGGGTCTTCAAAATATTAGCCTTAGGAGAAGTAGCCTTAAAATAAGAATGGATGTACACAGTTACTTCAGGTGTAAGTCTCAAAAACAACGTTCCTTAGTAACGGGGTTGGCCCAAGCTTAGGCTATCAAAAAGTAAAACACTCTTTAGTATGTAAATTAATTCTTAAAAGATGTGTGGACAGTATTGAATCGCCAACAACCTGTTATTTGAAGGGCTGGAACATGGTTAAGTTCAAGTTGGCACGGGTGTAGATAGACGGTAACAGCGGCCTGCTGTGAGTACCCACTGCTTCATTCCAGCCACAAATGAGGACATGTGGGGCCATCCCACCTCCGAGGTTTCCCTGTTGTGCTTTAACACATTTGTAAGAGGTTCACGGCAATATAATAGTTAATGAACTTTCAGTTTAAATCGTGTACATTTTTAAATTGTAAGATTTTTACTGTATATTGATGCATAGTGTGATTCAATAAACTTCTTGTAATTTAAAAACTATTTAATGTTCAAAATAAATATAGTTATATATTTATAGAAAAATTTTAAAAAGAAGTGTTCCTTCCTCTGCAATTATTTGGAGTAGTTTGAGGATAGGTGTTAACTCTTCTCTAAATGTTTGGTAGAATTCACCTGTGACGTCATTCACCTGTGATCCTGGACTTCTATTTGTTGAGAGTTTTTAAATCACAGATTCAATTTCAGTACTTGTGATTGATCTGTTCATATTCTCTATTTCTTCCTGGTTCAGCCTTGGGAAATTGTACCTTTCTAAGAATTTGTCCATTTCTTCTAGGTTGTCCTTTTTTTTTTTCGGTACTCGGGCCTCTCACTGCTGTGGCCTCTCCCGTTGCGGAGCACAGGCTCCGGACGCGCAGGCTCAGCTGCCATGGCTCACGGGCCCAGCCGCTCCGCGGCATGTGGGATCCTCCCGGACCGGGGCACAAACCCGCATCCCCTGCATTGGCAGGCAGACTATCAACCACTGCGCCACCAGGGAAGCCCCTAGGTTGTCCATTTTATCAGCATATAGTTGCTTGTCTCTCATGATCCTTTGTATTTCTGTGGTGTCAGTTGTAACGTCTCCTTTTTCATTTCTAATTTTATTGATTCGGGCCCTCTCCCTTTTTTGTCTTGATGAGTCTGGCTAAAGGGTTATCAATTTTGTTTATCTTTTCAAAGAAGCTTTTAGTTTCATTGATCTTTGCTATTGTTTTCTTCCTTTCTATTTCATTTATTTCTGTTCTGATCTTAATAATTTCTTTCCTTCTACTAACTTTGGGCTTTGTTTGTTCTTCTTTCTATAGTTGCTTTAGGTGTAAGGTTAGGTTGTTTATTTGAGATTTTTCTCATTTCCTGAGGTAAGCTTGTATCACTATAAACCTCCCTCTTAGAATTGCTTTTGCTGAGTCTCACAGGGTTTGGATCATCATGTTTTCATTTTCATTTGTCTCTAGGTATTTTTTGGTTTCCTCTTTGATTTCTTCAGTGATCCATTGTTGTTTAGTAGCATATTGTTTAACCACCACGTGTTTGTGTTTTTCTAGTTGATTTCTAATCTCATAGCATTGTGGTAGGAAAAGATGCTTGATATGATTTCAATTTTCTTAAATTTACTGAGGCTTGCTTTGTGGCCCAGCATGTGATGTTCTGGAGAATGTTCCATGTGCACTGGAAAAGAATGTGTATTCTGATGCTTTTGGATAGAATGCTCTATAAATATCAATTAAGTTAATCTGTCATTAATGTGTCATTTAAGGCCTGTGTTTCATTATGGGTTTCTGTCTGGTTGATCTGTCCATTGACATAAATGGGGCAATAAAGTCCCCCACTATTATTGTGTTATTGTCAATTTCTCCTTTTATGTCTGTTAACATTTGCCTTATACATCGAGGCGCTCCCATGTTGGGTTCATATATATTTACAATTGTTATATCTTCTTCTTGGGTTGATCCCTTGATCATTACATAGTGTCTTCTTTGTCTCTTGTAACAGTCTTTATTTTAAAGTCTATTTTTTCTCTTATGAGTATTGCTACTCTAGCTTTCTTTTGATTTCCATTTGCATAGAATACCTTTTTACATCCCCCTTCAGCTGTTCCTTTACAACAGTTTTATAGATTTTCATTTTGCTTATATTTTAAATCCATTTACAGCTGTATTAGGAGGTTACTTGCTATACATTTTTTGTCAATTTTAATTTATTAATTATTGTAATCTATAGCTCTAAGTTTGTAAATCCTCTGAATATGTGTTCTATTGCTTTATTACCCAGCAGACATAATTTTTCTTCATTAATGTACTGAAATTTTTCATGAGTACAGATTCTTTTGGAATTTGTGATACTTTACACACATATATCACATATAGGTAGAGTTTATTACTACCTTATACATACAGTATATACATTATAATATGTCTAAGTGTTTTAACTAAGGTTTCTTAACTTTGGCACTTACTGATATTTTGAGCCAGACTGGTCTTTGTCATGTTGGGCTGTCCTGTGCCTTGTAGGATGTAAACTAAAATGTCACCCCTTGTCTTCACTAGACTCCAGTAGCATTGCTCCCCCTGCCCACTTTTCTCATTTCTTCATCCCCACTATTATAATTGCCTGAAAGCCACGCTTTGTGCCTTAATGAGAATCTAGCACAGTGACTTGAGCAGAGTCAGCATTTCAGAAGTATGTATTAAATTGAATTAATTGTAAAACACTTGCTTTTTGGATGCTTCATCAGGTTCCCAGTTAATCCATTGTTTTGTCCTCCTTATCAAAGATGAGATTATGGACTGTTGACATGATCTCTTTTTCTATTTTCATTACCTGATTCTTCTGGATACCCAAACCTGTGCTCTTTCTGTGATGGTGAAGAGAAGGGAGAGGGGGAAAGCAGTCCCTCTGGCCTTCAGCAAAGGCTAGGTCTCATTGGGTAAGGGGTCAACTTATAAACAGAGAAAAACTGGAGGTCACAGTCTGGGAAGGAGCAAGTAAATTAGTTAGAGCATGTGATGAAAATCAACATAGCTGGAGTCTAATCGGCTCTGTTTGCCCCTAACCACTGCTGACATTTGGGCCCATCAGCTTTTCTGGGTCTCAGTTTTCCATCTGTTAATACATATGGTCTAGATAAGGCTGTGATGTGTAAAGCTTGGGGAGAGGAAGTGTACCCTCAATGGCCTCCTGCCACACTGAGTATTGTCTATGGTAGATGCCCAAATAATAATTTTAAAAATGGACAATATCCAGCCAAGTGGCACTTTACAGTTTATAATGCACTTTCATATGCTTTATCTCAATTGATCCTCATAAGGATCTCAGGAGATAGGCCAGTTATTATTATTTGCATTTACGAGATTATGAAACAGGGCTGAGGCAGCACGGTGGCATAGGGATGGTAGCCTTGCCTGGCAACTGCAGCAGAACACTTCAGTTCTGCCCTGCAAGGATATATTTAATAATAGATTGGTATGTCTATTTAATACAAGAAAATGGAAACTGAACAGCCAGAGGAAACCTTTCCCAACACTGAAACCAATGGCAAATTTGGTAAATGCCCTCCTGAAGATATGGAAGAGGAACAAGTTTTAAAAGATCTAGAAGCACTGATGAGATGGTTGAAATACACATTCTGCTTCAGAGCAAGAATGCTGGGGCAGTGATTGGAAAAGGAGGCAAGAATATTAAGGTTCTCTGTACAGACTACAATGCCAGTATTTGAGTCCCAGACAGCAGTGGCCCCGAGTAAATATTGAGTATCAGTGCTGATATTGAAACAATTGGAGAAATTCTGAAGAAAATCATCCGTACCTTGGAAGAGGGCCTGCAGTTGCCATCACCCACTGCAACCAGCCAGTTCCTGCTCGAATCTGATGCTGTGGAATGCTTAAATTACCAACACTATAAAGGAAGCGACTTTGACTGTGAGTTGAGACTGTTGATTCATCAGAGTCTGGCTGGAGAAATTATTGGGGTCAAAGGTGCTAAAATCAAAGAACTTCGAGAGAACACTCAGACAACAATCAAGCTTTTCCAGGAATGTTGTCCTCAATCCACTGACAGAGTTGTTCTTCTTGGAGGAAAACCTGATAGGGTTGTAGAGTGCATAAAAATCATCCTTGATCTTATATCAGAGTCTCCCATCAAAGGACATGCTCAGCCTTATGATCCCAATTTTTACGATGAAACCTATGATTATGATGGTTTTACAATGATGTTCAATGACCGCCGGATGTCCCATGGGATTTCCCATGTGGGGAAGAGGTGGTTTTGACAGAATGCCTCCTGGTCAGGGTGGGCGTCACATGCCTCCATCCAGAAGAGATTATGATGATAGGAGCCCTCGTCGAGGACCTCCTCCTGGACGAGGGGGCCGGGGTGGTGGCAGAGCTCAGAATCTTCCTCTTCCTCCACCGCCACCTAGAGGAAGAGATCTAATGGCCTATGACAGAAGAGGAAGACCTGGAGACTGTTATGATGGCATGGTTGGTTTCAGTGCTGATGAAACCTGGGGCTCTGCAATAGATACATGGAGCCCATCAGAGTGGCAGATGGCTTATGAACCACAGGGTGGCTCTGGATGTGATTATTCCTATGCAGGGGGTCGTGACTCATATGGTGCTCTTGGTGGACCTATTATTACTATACAAGTAATTATTCCCAAAGATATAGTTGGATCTATGGCTGGATCTATTATTGGCAAAATTGGTAAGCGGATTAAACAAATCTGTCATGAGTCAGGAGCTTCGATCAAAATTGATGAGCCTTTAGAAGGGTCCAAAGATCAGATCATTACCATTATAGGAACACAGGACCAGATACAGAATGCACAATATTTGCTGCAGGACAGTGTGAAGCAGTATGCAGATGCTGAAGCATTCTAATGCAAGATATTTTTTTCTTTTTTATAGTGTGAAGCAGTATTCTGGAAAGTTTATCTAAGACTAGTGAAGAACTGAAGGAGTCCTGCATCATTTTTTTTTATCTGCTTCTGTTTAAAAAGCCAACATTCCTCTGCTTCATAGGTGTTCTGCATTTGAGATGCAGTGAAATCTTTTCTGTTCACCAGATGTAATGTTTTAGTTCCTTACAAACAGGGGTGGGGGTGGGGGAGGGTGTGCAGAAACTAACACTGAAATTTTGAAACAGCAGCAGAGTGAGTGAATTTTAATTTTTGTTCATTGTTGGTGGTTTAAAAAAAATCCCCCCATTGGGCTTCCCTGGTGGCGCAGTGGTTGAGAGTCCGCCTGCCGATGCAGGGGACACGGGTTCGTGCCCCAGCCCGGGAAGATCCCACATGCTGCGGAGCAGCTGGGCACGTGACCCATGGCCGCTGAGCCTGCGCGTCCGGAGCCTGTGCTCCGCAAAGGGAGAGGCCACAACAGTGAGAGGCCCGTGTACTGAAAAAATAAAAAAAAATCCCCCCATGTAATTATTGTGAACACTTTGCTTTGTGGTCACTGTAACATTTGGGGGGTGGGGGGGACAGGGAGGAAAAGTAACAATAGTCCATATGTCCCTGGCATCTATTCAGAGCAGTGTGCAGAATGTAATACTCTTTTGTAAGAAACGTTTTATGATTTTTAAAATAAATTTAGTGAACCTAAAAAAAAAAGAGAGAGATTATGAAACAGACTTGGAGATACTGGTCAGCATTGGAATTGCAGCTCCAGCTTACAGCCTTCTAAAACATGATGTGCTTTTCCTTTTGCCTCTTGATGTTGCTTAGGAACATGAAGTATTTCTCTCTCTCAGTACAGCTCTCCTTTAGATTTTGTCATCAGCTTAAAGTGCCTCACCTGGATGGCTTCGCCAGCCCCCTAGATGGAATGACACATCCCTCCTGTGGAATACACTCTATGTTCTCAGAGCATCATGAACTTGACTCTTCATTGCACAAATTGCTCTGAATTATAATTGTCTAATCACTTATCTGCCTCTACTACTAGATTATAGCTTCTTTTTTTCTTTTTAACATCTTTATTGGGGTATAATTGCTTTACAATGGTGTGTTAGTTTCTGCTTTATAACAAAGTGAATCAGCTATACATATACATATGTTCCCATATGTCTTCCCTCTTGCGTCTCCCTCCCTCCCACTCTCCCCATCCCACCCCTCCAGGCTGTCACAAAGCACCGAGCTAATATCCCTGTGCCTTGCGGCTGCTTCCCCCCAGCTATCTACCTTACTACGTTTGTTAGTGTGTATATGTCTATGACTCTCTCTCGCCCTGTCAAAACTCACCCTTCCCCCTCCCCATATCCTCAAGTCCGTTCTCCAGTAGGTCTGCGTCTTTATTCCTGTCTTACCCCTAGGTTCTTCATGACATTTTTTTCCCTTAAATTCCATATATATGTGTTAGCATACGGTATTTGTCTTTTTCTTTCTGACTTACTTCACTCTGTATGACAGACTCTAGGTCTATCCATCTCATTACAAATAGCTCAATTTCATTTCTTTTTAAGGCTGAGTAATATTCCATTGTGTATATGTGCCACATCTTCTTTATCCATTCATCCGATGATGGGCGCTTAGGTTCTTTCCATCTCCAGGCTATCGTAAATAGAGCTGCAATGAACATTTTGGTACATGACTCTTTTTGAATTTTGGTTTTCTCAGGGTATATGCCCAGTAGTGGGATTGCTGGGTCATATGGTAATTCTATTTGTAGTTTTTTAAGGAACCTCCATACTGTTCTCCATAGTGGCTGAACCATTTCACATTCCCACCAGCAGTGCAAGAGTGTCCCCTTTTCTCCACACCCTCTCCAGCATTTATTGTTTCTAGATTTTTTGATGATGGCCATTCTGACTGGTGTGAGATGATATCTCATTGTAGTTTTGATTTGCATTTCTCTAATGATTAATGATGTTGAGCATTCTTTCATGTGTTTGTTGGCAGTCTGTATATCTTCTTTGGAGAAATGTCTATTTAGGTCTTCTGCCCATTTTTGGGTGGGGTTGTTTGTTTTTTTGTTATTGAGCTGCATGAGCTGCTTGTAAATTTTGGAGATTAATCCTTTGTCAGTTGCTTCATTTGCAAATGTTTTCTCCCATTCTGAGGGTTGTCTTTTGGTCTTGGTTATGGTTTCCTTTGCTGTGCAAAAGCTTTGAAGTTTCATTAGGTCCCATTTGTTTATTTTTGTTTTTATTTCCATTACTCTGGGAGGTGGGTCAGAAAGGATCTTGCTGTGATTTATGTCATAGAGTGTTCTTCCTATGTTTTCTTCTAAGAGTTTGATAGTTTCTGGCCTTACATTTAGGTCTTTAATCCATTTTGAGCTTATTTTTGTGTATGGTGTTAGGGAGTGATCTAATCTCATACTTTTACATGTACCTGTCCAGTTTTCCCAGCACCATTTATTGAAGAGGCTGTCCTTTCTCCACTGTACATTCCTGCCTCCTTTATCAAAATAAGGTGTCCATATGTGCGTGGGTTTATCTCTGGGCTTTCTATCCTGTTCCACTGATCTATCTTTCTGTATTTGTGCCAGTACCATACTGTCTTGATTACTGTTGCTTTGTAATATAGTCTGAAGTCAGGGAGCCTGATTCCTCCAGCTCCTTTTTTCGTTCTCAAGATTGCTTTGGCTATTCGGGGTCTTTTGTGTTTCCATACAAATTGCGAAATTTTTTATTCTAGTTCTGTGAAAAATGCCAGTGGTAGTTTGATCGGGATTGCATTGAATCTGTAGATTGCTTTGGGTAGTAGAGTCATTTTCACAATGTTGATTCTTCCCATCCAAGAACATGGTATATCTCTCCATCTACTTGTATCATCTTTAATTTCTTTCATCAGTGTCTTATAATTTTCTGCATACAGGTCTTTCGTCTCCTTAGGTAGGTTTATTCCTAGATACTTTATTCTTTTTGTTGCAGTGGTAAATGGGAGTGTTTTCTTGATTTCACTTTCAGATTTTTCATCATTAGTATATAGGAATGCCAGAGATTTCTGTGCATTAATTTTGTATCCTGCTACTTTACCAAATTCATTAATTAGCTCTAGTAGTTTTCTGGTAGCATCTTTAGGATTCTCTATGTATAGTATCATGTCATCTGCAAACAGTGACAGCTTTACTTCTTCTTTTCCAATTTGGATTCCTTTTATTTCCTTTTCTTCTCTGATTGCTGTGGCTAAAACTTCCAAAACTATGTTGAATAAGAGTGGTGAGAGTGGGCAACCTTGTCTTGTTCCTGATCTTAGTGGAAATGCTTTCAGTTTTTCACCATTGAGGATGATGTTTGCTGTGGGCTTGTCATATATGGCCTTTATTATGTTGAGGAAAGTTCCCTCTATGCCTACTTTCTGGAGGGTTTTTATCATAAATGGGTGTTGAATTTTGTCGAAAGCTTTCTCTGCATCTATTGAGATGATCATATGGTTTTCCTCCTTCAATTTGTTAATATGGTTTATCACATTGATAGATTTGCGTATATTGAAGAATCCTTGCATTCCTGGAATAAACCCCACTTGATCATGGTGTATGATCCTTTTAATGTGCTGTTGGATTCTGTTTGCTAGTATTTTGTTGAGGATTTTTGCATCTATGTTCATCAGTGATATTGGCCTGTAGTTTTCTTTCTTTGTGACATCCTTGTCTGGTTTTGGTATCAAGGTGATGATGGCCTCATAGAAGGAATTTGGGAGTGTTCCTCCCTCTGCTATATTTTGGAAGAGTTCGAGAAGGATAGGTGTTAGCTCTTCTCTAAACGTTTGATAGAATTCACCTGTGAAGGCATCTGGTCCTGGGCTTTTGTTTGTTGGAAGGTTTTTAATCACAGTTTCAATTTCAGTGCTTGTGATTGGCCTGTTCATATTTTCTATTTCTTCCTGATTCAGTTTTGGCAGGTTGTGCATTTCTAAGAATTTGTCCATTTCTTCCAGATTGTCCATTTTATTGGCATAGAGTTGCTTGTAGTAATCTCTCATGATTTTTTTTATTTCTGCAGTGTCAGTTGTTACTTCTCCTTTTTCATTTCTAATTCTATTGATTTGAGTCTTCTCCCTTTTTTTCTTGATGAGTCTGGCTAGCGGTTTATCTATTTTGTTTATCTTCTCAAAGAACCAGGTTTTAGTTTTATTGATCTTTGCTATCGTCTCCTTCATTTCTTTTTCATTTATTTCTGATCTGATTTTTATAATTTCTTTCCTTCTGCTAACTTTGGGGTTTTTTTGTTCTTCTTTCTCTAATTGCTTGAGGTGCAAGGTTAGGTTGTTTATTCGAGATGTTTCCTGCTTCTTAAGGTGGGCTTGTATTGCTATAAACTTCCCCCTTAGAACTGCTTTTGCTGCATCCCACAGGTTTTGGGTCGTTGTGTCTCCATTGTCATTTGTTTCTAGGTATTTTTTTATTTCCTTTTTGATTTCTTCAGTGATCACTTCATTATTAAGTAGTGTATTGTTTAGCCTCCATGTGTTTGTATTTTTTACAGATCTTTTCCTGTAATTGATATCTAGTCTCATGGAGTTGTGGTCAGAAAAGATACTTGATACAATTTCAGTTTTCTTAAATTTACCAAGGCTTGATTTGTGACCCAAGATATGATCTATCCTGGAGAATGTTCCATGAGCACTTGAGAAAAATGTGTATTCTGTTGTTTTTGGATGGAGTGTCCTATAAATATCAATTAAGTCCATCTTGTCTAATGTATCATTTAAAGCTTGTGTTTCCTTATTTATTTTCATTTTGGATGATCTGTCCATGGGTGAAAGTGGGGTGTTAAAGTCCCCTACTATGAATGTGTTACTGTTGATCTCCCCTTTTATGGTTGTTAGTATTTGCCCTATGTATTGAGGTGCTCCTATGTTGGGTGCATAAATATTTACAATTGTTATATCTTCTTCTTGGATCGATCCCTTGATCATTATGTAGTGTCCTTCTTTGTCCCTTTTAATAGTCCTTATTTTAAAGTCTATTTTGTCTGATATGAGAATTGCTACTCCAGCTTTCTTTTGGTTTCCATTTGCATGGAATATCTTTTTCCATCCCCTTACTTTCAGTCTGTATGTGTCTCTAGGTCTGAAGTGGGTCTCTTGTAGACAGCATATATAAGGGTCTTGTTTTTGTATCCATTCAGCCAATCTGTGTCTTTTGGTGGGAGCATTTAGTCCATTTACATTTAAGGTAATTATCGATATGTATGTTCCTATTCCCATTTTCTATATTGTTTTGGGTTCGCTACTATAGGTCGTTTCCTTCTCTTGTGTTTCGTGTCTAGAGAAGTTCCTTTAGCATTTGTTGTAAAGCTGGTTTGGTGGTGCTGAACTCTCTCAGCTTTTGCTTGTCTGTAAAGGTTTTAATTTCTCCATCAAATCTGAATGAGGTCCTTGCTGGGTAGAGTAGTCTTGGTTGCAGGCTTTTCTCCTTCATCACTTTCAGTATGTCCTGCCACTCCCTTCTGGCTTGTAGGGTTTCTGCTGAGAGATCAGCTGTTAACCTTATGGGGATTCCCTTGTGTGTTATTTGTTGTTTTTCCCTTGCTGCTTTTAATATGCTTTCTTTGTATTTAATTTTTGACAGTTTGATTCATATGTGTCTTGGCGTGTTTCTCCTTGTATTTATCCTGTATGGGACTCTCTGTGCTTCCTGGACTTGATTAACTATTTCCTTTCCCATATTAGGGAAGTTTTCAACTATAATCTCTTCAAATATTTTCTCAGTCCCTTTCTTTCTTTCTTCTTCTTCTGGAACCCCTATAATTCGAATGTTGGTGCGTTTCATATTGTCCCAGAGGTCTCTGAGACTGTCCTCAGTTCTTTTCATTCTTTTTTCTTTATTCTGCTCTGCAGTAGTTATTTCCACTACTTTATCTTCCAGGTCACTTATCCGTTCTTCTGCCTCAGTTATTCTGCTATTGATCCTATCTAGAGTGGTTTTAATTTCATTTATTGCGCTGTTCATCGTTGCTTGTTTCATCTTTAGTTCTTGTAGGTCCTTGTTAACTGTTTCTTGCATTTTGTCCATTCTACTTCCAAGATTTCGGATCATCCTTACTATCATTATTCTGAATTCTTTTTCAGGTAGATTGCCTATTTCCTCTTCATTTGTTAGGTCTGGTGGGTTTTTATCTTGCTCCTTCATCTGCTATGTGTTTTTCTGTCTTCTCATTTTGCTTATCTTACTGTGTTTGGGGTCTCCTTTTTGCAGGCTGCACTTTCGTAGTTCCCGTTGTTTTTGATGTCTGTCTCCAGTGGCTAAGGTTGTTTCAGTGGGTTGTGTAGGCTTCCTGGTGGAGGGGACTAGTGCCTGTGTTGTGCTGGATGAGGCTGGATCTTGTCTCTCTAGTGGGCAGGTTCACGTCTGGTGGTGTGTTTTGGGGTGTCTGTGGCCTTATTATGATTTTAGGCAGCCTCTCTGCTAATGGGTGGGGTTGTGTTCCTGTTTTGCTAGTTGTTTGGCATAGGTTGTCCAGCACTGTGGCTTGCTGGTCGTTGAGTGAAGCTGGGTGCTGGTGTTAAGATGGAGGTCTCTGGGAGATTTCCACCGTTTAATATTATGTGGAGCTGGGAGGTCTCTTGTTGACCAGTGTCTTGAAGTTGGCTCTCCTACCTCAGATGCAGAGCCCTGACTCCTGGCTGGAGCACCAAGAGCCTTTCATCCACACAGCTCAGAATAAAAGGGAGAAAAAGTAGAGAGAATTAGTAGAAGTATGAGTAAAGAAAGAAGGAAAGGATGAAAGGAAGGAAGGAAGAAAGAAGCAAAGAAGGAAAGAAAGGAGGGAGGGAGGGAGGGAGGGAGGAAGGAAGGAAGGAGGGTAAGAAGGATAAAAGACAGAAAGAAAGATGATACAGTAAAAATAAAATAAAGTATAATATAGTTATTGAATTAAAAAATATTTAGAAAAAAAAAAAGGGACGGATAGAACCTTAGGACAAATGTTGGAAGCAAAGCTATACAGAGAAAATCTTACACAGAAGCATACACATACACCTTCACAAAAAGAGGTAAAGGGGGAAAAATCATAAATCTTGCTCTCAGAGACCACCTCATCAATTTGGGGTGATTCGTTGTCTAAAGGAGGGAAGGCAGGAAGGAAGGAAAGAAAGAACGAAGGTAAAGTATAATAAAGTTATTACAATTAAACTTAATTATTAAGAAAAAGAATTTTTTAAAAATAATCATGGACGGATAGAGCCCTAGGACAAATGGTGGAAGCAAGAGTATACAGACAAGATCTCACACAGAAGCATACACGTACACATTCACAAAAAGAGGAAAAGGGGAAAAAATCATAGATCTCGCTCCTAAAGTCCACCTCTTCAATTTGGGATCATTCCTTGTCTATTCAGGTATTCCACAGATGCAGGGTATATCAAGTTGATTGTGGAGCTTTAATCCGCTGCTTCTGTGGCTGCTGGGAGAGATTTCCCTTTCTCTTCTTTGTTCTCACAGCTCACAGGAGCTCAGCTTTGAATTTGGCCCTGCCTCTGCGTGTAGGTCGCTGGAGGGCGTCTGTTTTTTCGCTCAGACAGGACGGGGTTAAAGGAGCCGCTGATTCGGGGCCTCCGGCTCACTCAGGCCGGGGGTTGGGGGATGGGGGAAGGAGGGGCACTGCGTGCGGGGCGGGCCTGCGGCGGCAGAGGCAGCGTGACGTTGCGGCAGAGGCCGGCGTGACGCTGCACCAGCCTGAGGCCCGCAGTGCGTTGTCCCGGGGAAGTTGTCCCTGGATCCCGGGAACCTGGCAGTGGCGGGCTGCACAGGCTCCGCGGAAGAGGGGTGTGGAGAGTGACCTGTGCTCGCACACAGGCCCCTTGGTGGCGGCAGCAGCAGCCTTAGCGTCTCCCGCCCGTCTCTGGGGTCCGCGGTTTTAGCCGCGGCTCGCGCCCGTCTCTGGGGTTCGCGCTTTTAGCCGCGGCTCGCGCCCGTTTCTGGGGTTCGCGCTTTTAACCCGGCTCGCGCCCGTCTCTGGAGATCCTTTAAGCAGCGCTCTTAAACCCCTCTCCTCGCGCACCAGGAAACAAAGAGGGAAGAAAAAGTCTCTTGCCTCTTCGGCAGGTGCAGGCTTTTCCCCGAACTCCCTCCCGGCTAGTCGTGGTGCACTAACCCCTTCAGGCTATGTTCAAGCCGCCAACCCCAGTCCTCTCCCTGAGCTCCGTCCAAAACCAAAACCCGAGCCTCAGCTCACAGCCCCGCCCGCCCCAGCGGGTGAGCAGACAAGCCTCTCGGGTTGGTGAGTGCTGGTCGGCACCGATTGTCTGTGCAGCAATCTCCCCGCTTTGCCCTCCGCACCCGTCGCTGTGCACTACTCCGCGGTCCCGAAACTCCCCCCTCCGCCTCCCGCAGTCTCCGCCTGCGGAGGGGCTTCCTAGTGTGTGGAAACTTTTCCTCCTTCACAGCTCCCTCCCACTGGTGCAGGTGCCGTCCTTATTCTTTTGTCTCTGTTTTTTCTTTTGCCCTACCCAGGTACCTAGGGAGTTTCTTGCCTTTTGGGAGGTCTGAGGTCTTCTGCCAGCCTTCAGTAGGAGTTCTGTAGGAGTTGTTCCACGTGTGGATGTATTTCTGGTGTATCCGTGGGGAGGAAGGCGATCTCTGCGTCTTACTCTTCCGCCATCTTCCATGAATGCTCTAGATTATAGCTTCTTGAGGGCAGAGCCTGAGTCTTGTTCAGTGTTTCATCCTTGACGTCTACCTCAGTGCCTGCTGATAGGTGCTCTATAAATATTTGTTAAATTAACTAAAACTCAACATAAGATTTGAGGAGTGCCTAAACTTACTATATGGAAAATTAAATGTCAGAACTTTATTACAATTTCCCTGTCTGCAAATAATTTTATGAGTTGATTCTAGCTTCTGTGGAGTCAAGTAAACTATTTGTATTTTATAAGAATGATTTTCTTCTCCAAAATTCAAAGTGGACTTCATTTGCATTGAAGGTTTCAGCCCAGTACCCTCTTGTATACTCCCACAATTTTATGTAAATAATACTGGATAGACAGGTGGTTGAGCTGATAAATCTTAAGTTAATGTGTGTGTACCAGAGTTTCTCTGAAGTAGCCATTAGGTCCAAAGATATAAACATTTTCAGTAGGTAAATACATAGGCAACATCATTTATAATTGTTAATGGTTTTGCTGTTTTTACAGGAAATAATTAGCCTCTTCCAACCACAAAAGTTTGGCTCATTTATATAATATCCATAAAGTGCACCTGGATGGTATTTATCTTTATGAGATTTTAATTTTTAAAAGATCAGAAGTGGAAAGTGAAATTTGTAGCAAATGATACTTGGAATAGGAAGGTGCACAGCTTAAGTGTATAAATTATTGATGTCAACACTTGCTATCCTTTCATGTTTTGAACATCCTTAAATAAATGAAGGAGAGAGGATTACAGAGATACTAAAAGAATGAAAAGGGAGAAGAAATTGTTTACTAAAGTCAAGAAAGGATATGGGGAGGGGGAAGGGTAAGCTGTGACAAAGTGAGAGAGTGGCATGGACATATATACACTACCAAACGTAAAATAGATAGCTAGTGGGAAGCAGCCACATAGCGCAGGGAGATCAGCTCGGTGCTCTGAGACCACCTAGAGGGGTAGGATAGGGAGGGTGGGAGGGAGGGAGACTCAAGAGGGAAGAGATATGGGAACATATGTATATGTATAACTGATTCACTTTGTTATAAAGCAGAAACTAACACACCATTGTAAAGCAATTATACTCCAATAAAGATGTTTAAAAAAATCAAAAATAAATAAATAAAACAAACTTGGTTAGACTATGACTGTCCCAGATATGTTAAAAAAAAATTATGTTCTCCTTAAAAACAAGGCAAGAGCAAGAGGCATTTAGAAATGGCCTCTGAAGTGTGGTTTGCAGTATATTTCAGCCCAGGTTCAATTGAAGATCTAAGTCAACCCTTGATCTTGATTTCTTTTCCATTGCCCAATAGGATTTTCTGGCGTCGGCAGGTTCACTTGATGTCAGGGATCCAGCCCAACACCATCACCAGCTCCTTTCCCCAGCTTATGTCCAATGTGGATGCAGCTTATGAAGTGGCTGAGAGGGGCACAGCTTACTTCTTTAAAGGTACCCTAAAGAACCCTCAAAGAAAGAAGTGGCAGGGTACAGTGCCTGGTGTGTTTGGAACACCTAGTACTGTCAGCATTTGTTAACTATCACAGAGCATGTTCCAGTCACTCCTCCTCAGATTGGGGATGAAAAACCCCTCTTCTGTCCTGTGACCATGACAGGAGTGACAATGACTATCAAACTCTTCTCAGAGCCAAAGATGTCATCTAGTGAGGCACTGTGATAAGTGACAGTGTCCAGGGAGGTAGAAACCTAGTCCCTGTCCCCTGGACCTCTGCTCTGAGTGACATGGTATACTCTTCTGAGAGCCTCTAATTCACAAAAATCAGCATGGAACCCTCAGGAGAACAATACAAGCAGCTGGGAGAGGAGAGACACCTGCAACTTCAGGAGGTGGACGCACACAATATGTCTCTGGCTCCAGACCTTTCCTATTTGAGTGACTTGGGAAGTTATCTAACTGCTCTCAGTCTTCATTTCTTTCTGTGCAAAATAATTATAATAATAACAACCTTGAAGATATGACAATGGCTAGCCAATGGAAGTTGTCCAATAAGTGATAACTATCAGTTTTAGCTTGTATTTTCTTGATGCTGAGGGCTAAGGGTAGAAGGTTAGTGCCAATTTAAGCAAGAATCAGCTTTTGTGAGTTGCTTGCCCCTTGTCTCTCATACATATATGAGACTGAAATGAGATTATACAGATGAAAGTTATCTTGGAAAAATTGAATGTGTTAAATTTAAAACATAATTGTATCAATATTCTTGCTTTCTTAAGGCATCACTAGGGATTTTGCCTCCAGAGCAAGTTTTAAGTCTTTTACTGAATTGAATAGAGGCTTTTATCTCCTACTAGGTTTTAGCCGTGGTAAATATCCGATAAACTAGCCCTATTTGTGATCCTGCATAGAAATCCTCATGAGTAAAGAGCATCACTAAATGGTACAGAGTTTTTGTAAATTTTAATTTCTGTTTCCAGGACCCCACTACTGGATAACAAGAGGATTCCAAATGCAAGGTACTCCTCGGACTATTTATGACTTTGGGTTCCCAAGATACGTGCAGCGAATAGATGCTGCCGTCTATCTCAAGGATGCACAGAAGACCCTTTTCTTTGTGGGAGATGAATACTACAGGTATGGCTTTTCTCCTTTTGATTGTCCAGATGTATTCAGTGAGAAGGAAAAATCCTTTTGCAGAAAAGAATGCAAGGCAAGTTTGCTATAGGCCCATTGACTCTTCTCAGCCACTGGGGTGTCATTTACTGATGGTTGATACTGTCTTCAAGGTACTGAACCGTCCAAATAAGTGAAACATTCATTCAATAATCCCATTGCTTGGTCTTTAGCACATGAATCATCCAAAGCTTTCAAATCACTCATTAACTGGACCCCCAGTGGCCTAAAAGAGTGGATGTAGCACTCCCAGTATATAATTACCCAATGGGAATGCCTGAAAGAAGAACTGATTTCCTCTTGAGTATCTATGCATTCCAGCATAGTCTGTGATTTTGTGCAAAATGAATGTGGTCATGACTATGGGGCTCCTTGAAGGAAATTTTTACTGAAAGGCAAAGGCCTTATTGCTAAGTCCTTTAACCCAGAACATGAAGATTCTTCTTATCCAAGGAGGATTACATATCATTTCCATGCCCGTCTTGTAGGAGGTTATTGTAAGCAGATCCAATCACTGCACACAGGGTCACACCTCATCTCTCCTGCCTCATCTTACCACTTTAATTGACTCATGTTAGAGAACTGAGTGCAGCTCTTTGTCAAGCGCTGCCTCTGCTCCTTCTTTATTCACAGTTCTCACTTTGGCATTGCTTGTTTTTCTGAACTATAGGAAAGAAACCAAAACAGACTCTAAACAGGTGACTGTGCTAAACACTTTAGGTCCCTATTAGGGTCTGGTTGGCAGAGGACCCAGCTTTGGTCCAAAGGTTTTCATTCTATTTTCTATTTTAATAACCATTTCTGTGGCATAAAATAAATTTATAAATAAATATCTGTCATCTTCTTCAATTTAGAGCTGAGAAAGTAATATAACTGAAGCACAGATATACTTCATGAAAAGAAAAATTTATTTCATAAAAATGAATGTCAAAATGTGGACCCTGCTGACTTTTCTGGACCACTGAGAGCCCTGGTAGCATTGCTCAAAGTATTACTTGCTGTCATGAGTTGTCACTTCCAGTCCAATGTTTAAACCACTAAGCCAGCAAATTTTCTTTCAGAACTTCCTTTATGAAATAGCAATACTTATTTCTTTATTAAGTCCCTAATATCTGCTGGGCATATTCTCCAAAGTCTTTCTTTAAGGTAAGGTGGCTGTAATCACCATGTTGACATACAGGAAGATAGATATTGAGAAATCCAACTCCCATTTTAGGTTTTCAGAGAATGGCATCCAGAGATGCGTGTATGAGCAGGTGTGTGAGAGTATGAGTTATGATTATTTGGTTATTTGTCAAAGCCTGTTCATAGCCCGATTCTCCTTGGGGGGATTATCCACTCTCTTATTATTTCTATTCTCCATTCATCGCCTGGTCTTTGGACTAATCTACCACCCACCAGCACCCGCAGTAAAGCATGGACCTCCAACCAGGCAGGACTGAGGCTTAACGGCTAACACAAGGGGCCTGGTGAGAGGTTTATAATACTCCATAAATTTAGGGATGGGGAGGGGAGGGTCCCTGATTTTAATGATGCCTTATCCCCCTGAGGAAATAATTTTGAACCTTTCCAACTGAACCTCTGTGAGTGTCTATTAAGGAAAAGTCTTTAGTAATCTAGATAAAACAAATTCATTAAAAAGTTGGCCTAGGACACTAATACAAATATTAAAGAGCTCCTTTTGCTGGAAAGGAAAAGAAACTGCAGTAGGCACTTTTGATATTAACCTCCCCAGGTTATTGAGAGTATTAAGTGATATAATACATGTACATACCTAGCACAGTGCCTGGCATATAATAGGTGCTCAAAAAGAGTGACTGTTCAGTAACAGTAGGAACTTATATGGTAATTAGCAAATAATTGCTTTAAAAGTTGTGATAATTAACAAATGATTGCTTAAACTTCAGTATTCTTATAAATAGCAATCCAGTCAAAGAGCTGGTCAAAGGGGATTTCCTTTTTCAATACTGAAGGGCCCTGAAATTGCACTGAAATCTCTGCTTTTGGCAAGGCAGAGACAGTCATTTCAGCAATCAGAGTCTTCTACTTCATACTCTCCAACACAGACACTAGTTTACATACTAAGGAATAAGACAAATAACCTTGAAAAGGTTATTTTCAAATAACCTCAAAAGTTCAGGAAAGGGCTTCCCTGGTGGCGCAGTGGTTGACAGTCCGCCTGCCGATGCAGGGGACACAAGTTCGTGCCCCGGTCCAGGAAGATCCCACATGCTGCGGAGCGGCTGGGCCTGTGAGCCATGGCCGCTGAGCCTGTGCGTCCGGAGCCTGTGCTCCACAACGGGAGAGGCCACAACAGTGAGAGGCCCGCATACCGCAAAAAAAAAAAAAAAAAAAATTCAGGAAAAGCTAACATATCATCTTTATTAATAAATCCCCCTGAATTCCACACATTTCACACATGAGTATGACATCTTATTGTCTTGTAAAGCCTATATTGGTTAGAAATTATGTTCAGCTGCTAGTAAGAGAGACCTAGTAATAACTGTGACTTAAACACATAAGGGTCTTTCTTTCTCATATATGTAAAATGTCTGAAGTTTATCAGATTTAGAGCTGGTAAGGTGGGTCCATGGCCATTAGGGACCCAAGTTCCTTCTGACATTTTGCTCTAGTATTAACAGGTAGCTTCCACTCTCATAGTTGCCACAGGATTCAAGGTGGTCAATGGCGCCTCAGCCATTACATCCTGTTCTAAATAGGAAGAAAGAGGGCTGGAAGGAAAAAGCAAAGGAAGCAATGAAGTTCTATAGGTAAAGCACATGGACACACTCAAAAAATACAGAAGCCTCAGGTTACAGACGAATAATTTTACTATTGACACCCATTGACATTGTGTTAGGATTTATTTTCCTTAGTCATTCCTCAGGTTCTTCTTTGGTCCTCATGCTAGTTCAGTCTGTGACACAAATAATGTGCCAAGGGAAGAAAAGTCTCTGGATGTGCAGGTTGTCAGGGAAATTCTCCATGAACCCCTAGGGCTGGGGACCCGTTTTAGTGAATGAAATGGCATGAGAAAACTACTGAAGAATTCCTCCACTGAGGTTTGAGTGTTGGCTTGGGGCTAGGTTGATTCAGGTTGTAAGAGTAAGAACCCACATGTCAGTGTAATATTGATAGTAACTTACAGAGGAGCAGCTCACAGAACTACAAAGTGAAATCCAAAAGGGGGTTCTGCCATGCTGATGCCATCATATGCTACATTACCAAGTGACATACTGGTTAAACTTTACTAACAAGGGCTACTTCCCCATACATTTGTTTGCTTTCATTCCTTCCTTTTCTTTTCCTAGAAGGCCTAAATGATCCAGCCAGTTTTTTTCTTTACATTACTTCCACTACCTATGGTTAATTTCTCCCAATAGATGTTCTCCCTTGCCTACTAATACCAGAGCAGTGATTACACCAAGTAGTTCCTGAGAACTGGGTGGGGTGGGGGTGGGGGTGGGGGTGGGGGGACAGGGAGGCGCTATCAACTCCATCATTCTTTGACATGGTCAGTGTTTTCTAAATTTTGTGTAAAGTGACTTACAAATCTACAGGTTCCAGCACTTTTCCACTCCTAAATCACTCTTTCTATATATATGGAGGCATGATTGATGCAAAATAGGATACAGTCTTCTAAATTCTTTCCTTCCTAGATACCCCAAGAATACTGGAACTGGATCTGTTTATTTAAGGATTTTATAGTTAGTCACCATAGAGAAATAAGTAATAAAAATTTAAAAGATGGGTGGAGTTCAAAATCTTGGTTTTTTAATCTTTTTTTTTTTTTAATGTATTGCCAAACTACCACATTCAACATACATATATTGGGCATGATTACATGTCAGGATCTGTACTAGGACCTTGACACATGAGAAGGCACAAAGTTTGCTGTTTATAAGAGTGTAGACAAGAGTAAGAGAGTGTTAATGTCAACTCTAACAGCAGTCATCTGGCAACCTGGATCACCTTTCTGTTTTAGTTTAATCATTTTCAAAATGGAGGCAGAAATAGTAACTACTTCATTGAGTTGTGGAAATGAATGAGAAAAATGTGAAATGCCTGTCCTATAGTAAGTACTCAGTTCATATTGGGTGTTATTAATGCCCTCAACAAGTCTTACAGTTGAGGGTAAATGTATAGATAAGTAATTAAGAGCAATCCAGGTGGCCTCGTAAAAGACTGCACAGGGATCAATGGGGCAAAACAAAGAGGAATTGGCCAATTCTAGCAAAATTGTCAAGAAAGGGTTCTTAGAGGAAACAGTGACTGAGCTTCATCTTGAGAGTTGAGTAGGAGTTTCCCAAACAGGAGGGGAAGGGCGCTTCCAGGCAGAGAGAGCAGTTGAAGCAAAAACACTGATGCATAAAAAAGCCTGTGTATAGGAGGAAAACCTCAAGCAGTTCAGTATGATTAGAACGTGGGCTAGAATGAGAGATTTGGTCCAAGGATGGAGATCATGGAGGGCCTATGCCTTTCTAGGGAGATCAGTGTTAATTTATAGAAAAGAGGGATATCTCTAAATGTCTTAAACAAGGAAGTAACCCATTAAGATTTGTGTTATTAAAATATCACTCTGGCAGCAGTGTGACTGGATTAGAGGGGGACAAGACTGGAAGTCAGCCAAACCAGTTAGGCCAGAAAGTAGTGGGAACATCTTCAGAGTGCTTAAAGAAAAAACTCTCAACCAAGAATCCTATATTGCACAAAGCTATCTTTCAAAAATGAAGGCAAAATAAAGACATTCCCAGATAAACAAAAACAGAGAATTTGTTGTTAGCATCTTCCTTACAAGAAGTACTAAAGAAAATTCTTCAGGCTTCAGCAAGTAACCCCAAACAGTTATTTGAAATTTTGAATCCACATAAAAAGAGAGTACCAGTAAATGTAATTATGTAATTATAAAAGATAGTATAAATGTGTATTTGTTCTCTTAACTGATTTTTAAATTAATTAAAATTAACTGTATAAAGCTGTGTGTGTATATATATATATATGTATATATATAATTGTATGGCTGGGCTTATAACATATAGAAATATAATATACATTTATATATAAACTTTGAAGCAGATTATGTTAAGTTAAAAAATATATATTGTATGCTCTATAGCAACCACTAAGGAAATAACTTTATTAAATGAAGTAAAAACCTCATAAAAGAAATTTAAATGGTACACTGGAAATTCTTCACTAAAGCAAAAGAAAGCATTAAGGAGGGAAAAAGGAACTAAAAAAGATATGAGACCTGTAGAAAATGAAAGCAAAATGGCAGATATAAATCTAATTATATCAATAATATTAAATGTGAATAGATTAAACAATCTAATCAAATTGCAAAGATAAAAAAACAAGATGTCACTGTGTACTCAAAGATACAAATAGACTGAAAGTAAAAGGATGGAAAAAATATACATCATGCAAACAATGACCATAAGATAGCCAGGGTGGCTATGCTAATACCAGGCAACAAAACACATTAAAATAATACTTTTAAAATAAAAAGTATTACTAGGAATAGAGAGAGATAATTTATAGTGATAGAAGGGTTACTCTACCAGGAATATAAGACAACCTAACAGCAGGGCCCCAAAATGGATGAAGCAAAAACACTGACAAAAATGCAGGGAGAAAACCACAACTGAAATAATCATAGTTGGAGACTTCAATACTTCACTTTCAGTAATGGACAGAACGACTGGACAACAAGAGCAATTAGGAAAGGAAGACATGAACAGCATTATAAGCCAACTAGACCTAACAGATATCTATGGAACACTTCACTCAACAAAAGAAGACTACACATACTTCTCAGGTGCATGTAGAACATTGTCCTGTACAGATGATATGTTAGACCAAAACACAAGCCTCAGTAAATTTAAAACCATTAAAATCATACAAAATACCTTCTCTGATCACATTGGAATAAAACTAGAAATCAATACCGGAAGGAAAACTGAAAAATTTACAAATAAGTGGAAATTATACTTCATGCTCTTCAACAACAAATGGGACAAGAAGAAATCACAAGAGAAATTAGAAAATACGTAAAAGTGAATGAAAATTAAAATACAACATATGAGAACTTATTGAAGAAGTTAAAGCCGTGCTCAAAGGGAAATTTCTAGCTGTAAATACCCATGTTTAAAAAGAAGAAAAAACTCAAATCAATGACCTAACTTTCCACTTAAGACACTGGAAAAAAGAGCAAATTAATCCTAAAATAAGCAGGAAAAAAGGAAATAATAAAGATTACAGTGAAAATGAATGAAGTAGAGAATATATAAACAATTTGAGAAAATCAGCAAAACTAAATTTGGTTCTTTGAAAAGGTCAAGAAAATTGACAAACTGCCCACTAAATTGACCTAGTAAAAAAAACACCAAAATTACTAAAATCAGAAATGAAAGAGGGAACATTACTACAAACCTTACAGAAATAAAATGGGTTATAAAGGAATGAACAATTATGTGCCAATCAATTAGAAAATTTGGATGAAACAGACAAATTCCTAAAAATATACAAAGTGATGAAACTGAGTCAAGAAGAAATAGACAGCTTGAATACATGTATAACCAGTGAAGAGATTTAATTCATAATTAAAAAAATTATCCACAAAGAAAAACCTATGCCTACATGTTTCACTGGTGAATTCTACCAAAACATTTAAAGAATTATTGCCAATTTTTCACAAACTCCTCCAAAAAATAGAAGATGAAGGAATACTTCCCAACTTATTGTATGAGGCCAGCATTGCCCTTCTATGGAAACCAAACAAAGGCACCACAAGAAAATAAAACTTCAAACCAATATATTGTGAATGTGGATCCAAAAACCCTCCAAAAGTACTAGCAAACCAAATCCAGAAACATATAAAAAGAATTACCAAGGGGAAATTATTTTTCCCAGGAATGCAAGGTTGGTTTAACATCTGAAAATCAATTAATATAATACACCATACCAATAGAATTAAAAAATTTAAAACCATATGATCATCTCAATAGATGATGTAGAAAAAGCATTTGACAAAATCAAACACCACTGCATGATAAAAACATTCAACAAACTAGGAATAGAAGGAAATTTTTCAGTCTAATACAAGGCATCTATGAAAACCCACAGCTGATATCATACTCAGTGGTGAATGATTGGATGCTTTCCCCCTAATATCAGGAACAAGAAAAAAATTTCCATTCTCACCACTTCTATTCAACATTTTACTGGAGGTTCTAGTGGGGCAATTAAGCAAGAATGAATGATATAAAAAATTAATGATAGAAAAGATTGGAAAGAAAGTAAAATTATCTTTATCTGTATGTCGTATAATCTTTTACATAGAAAAGCCTAAAGAATCCTCAAAAGAAAAAAAACTGTTATAACTAATAAATGAGTTCATCAAGTTTGCAGAGTACGTGTTCAAAGTGAAAAAAAATCTATTGTATTTCTGTACACTTCAATGAACAATGCAAAAATAAAATTAAAAAAACAATTCCACTTACAATAACATCAAGAAGAAAAACATACTAAGAAATAAATTTTAAGAGAACAAGTAGAAAACTTGTAATATGAAAACTACAAAACATTGTTGGGAGAAATTAAATGAGATCTAAGTGGAAAGATATGTTCATGGGTCAGGCTTCATGTTTTTAAGATGGGAGTTTCTCCCAAAATTGATCTGCAGACTCAACACAATCCCTATCAGAATATCACTGGTTTCTTCAGGGAAACTGACAAGCTGATCTTAAAATCTATATGGAAACTCATAAGACCCAGAATAGCCAAAATATTTTGAAAAAGAAGAACAAAGTTGGAGAGCTCAGATCTCAAAATTTACTAGAAAGCAAAAGTAATCATGACAATGTGATACTAACATGAGAATAGACATATAGGTAAATGGAATAAAATTGACAGTCCAGAAATAAACCCATATATCTATGCTCGGTTGATTTTTTACAAGGAAGCTAAGGCCATTCAATAGGGAAAGAATAAAATTCAGAAGTAAAGCAAAATTAAAGGAGTAAACAGGAATTCCAGTTTGTACATATGTAGTTTGAAATGCTAGTGAGACCGATGAATGGATATGTCTGGAAGGCAGTTGGAAATACAGGTCTTGAATTCAGAGAATTCAGGCTGGAGATATAAATTTGCATTTCATCATACAGTAAGATAGTAATTGAGACCATCAATACATTTCAACATTGTTATTAATTCTTTGTTTCAGAATTTTCTCACAGTCACTTTCCTCATGGGGACCTGGTTCCTGACCCTTATCTAGGATGGTACATGGCAGCTTCTTACTCTTCTCCCTTCTCTTCATTCCTGACCACTCTCCCGGCTGCCCTCTCTAGTGAGATCACAAAGGTCCCTTCCTCCGTGAAAGCCATGTGATTCCTGGCTAGGAGTGGATTATTAACTTCAAAGGAGATTCCACTAGAAATTCCACTAGATTTCACTAGAAAGGTCTCCTTGAAGAAACTTCCTGAAACATATACCATAAATACTTATCAATAAATTCCTCTTTTTGCCATCCTTTCTCACATTTTCTTTAAGCATCTTTTCGCAGACTGAACTCCCTATTCAGTACTTCAAAGAAGGCAGAATTGAGTTAAGTTTTGCCACTGACATAAGTTAGAAATCATCACAATGAAAACACCAGAAATTCTTAACAAATCTAAGGTGTGAGCATACAGTTAAACAATATGCAAGTACTTTACCAATACAGTCCCCATATTCTTAGATTACAAAGGTAGAGAGTAAGATACTATATATGAAAAACCACATCAGATATCTATGGCAATATCACTAGTAAAATGTCACTGTCAGTAATGAGTTAGTTAATATCTATACCCATTGATCAATATTAAATGATTAAACAAATACCCTTAAAGGACATAAACATAGTTACTGGTCAATCATTTTTAGTTGATATATAGATTTCACATAAAAGACCTCAGTAATGAGAAAACGTATGCAACGATTTTAGCAGGTTTCCAGTATATTTACAATAAATATTTTCTTAGTATTCAAATATTGATGGTTTATTATGTGTTAGGAATCACACTGAGTATTTTCTCATATTCTCTCATTTTCCCATCTGCCTTCTCAACAATCTTGAGAAGTAGATATTGCTATCTCGATTTCATAGTTGAAAATATTGCATCTAAGAGATTAAGTGATTAGATCAAGGTCACACAGCTAAAAATTGTCCATCTGAGGATATATTTTATGCCCTCTGAATCCAAATACAGAGATCCATCCTATCTACCATACGTAGTCACCTTTTATTCTCTTCACCATTGATTTATTTATTTACTGTCAATTAAAATACCCATGCCCATAATTCTCATCTTGTCATATAATTTAATTTTCTTTTACCCTCAGCCAAATCCTCAACATACTAGTACACCTCCTAACCCCTTTCTGCTGAGGTCTCTGGACTACCTCCAACATTCTCTAGCCCTCCTTTCTCCTCTTCTCAACCTTGCCTACTATTGCATGTTATCCTAATGAAGTGTGTTTAAAAAATTAGGTAAAGACTAAACTCTTTGGTGACTTAGGATCCCAGACCAAATTGCAACATTCACTAAATGTCATACTAGCCAGTCAGTTATTGGTTCTTGGGGCCAAAATAAACTACAAAGTCTTATAGCTTGGGTCAGACCTTGATGTTGACATGTACCAGGCACGTGTGTGTGTGTGTGTGTGTGTGTGTGTGTGTGTGTGTGTGTGTTTTCTCTCATCCTCATGACTACTGTATTGCAGATAAGGAAACCAGGGCTCAGAGCTCAGAACACTTTCCCCTGATCACAGAGCCAGCAGGTAACAGAGTCAGAACTCAAACCCAGAACCATCTGACTATACACTCTTTGCTCTATAACAGAAATCCTCAAATATCTGTCCAAAATCCAAGGGCTAGATCATCACAAAGTTTTCAGCAGTCCACAGAAAAATAAAAATAGCACACTATAATAAACATAGTTTATTATACTATATATAATATATACTATATACTATACTATTATATATATACCATATATACACATATATACACATATATATACACATATATACACTATACTATTATATATATGCTATATATACACATATATATACTATATATACACATATATACACTATATATACAATATATATATTATACTATATATAATATATACTATATAACACACTATAATAAACATATAAAAATAAAGGGGGGTGTGGTCGGGGTCAGTTTTTTAGTATTAAAGTTTCTTTTCTTTGTGAAATGATAATGAAAATAGGTGGTAATTTTTATTTTGAGGGTTGATGGTAATGTTCTTACTTGGTAAAATGAAAAGTAGGTAACCCTATGTTAATTATGTAGGCCCATCTACACAGTGACTATGTAAAAGGTCCAAATGAAATATACATGTTATCAGCTAATCTGAAAATGGTGACTTATGTGTCAGACTGATACTTTGAGATAGATTTTATTGAGAGTAATACTCTTTGGAAAGCAGTTATAGGATAAGAGACAAGAGGGCAGAGAGGGGGTTGGCAGAAAGGGAGAGGGACTATTAAATACATAAGTGGTAGAAGGGATGGAGGAAAAAAAATGATTTCATAGTTTTGCCAAAATTTTTGCCTACATTTTTATAAATGCAATTGAAAATTAAAATTCTCAGCCAGACATTGCATCTCTAAAATTTCTTCTGAAATTTTATTTACATATAATATTATTACCTCCATTATCCTCTGAACATATATATATATATATATATATATATATATATATATATATATATATATAAAATGTAAGATTTTAGATGTCACCATCACCCACCTTAGCAAACTAAACAGACAGATAAAAAGAGAAAGATTTCTTTTTCAGATTTTTCTATTGGATTAATAGTCATCATTTTCTCTTTAAAACTTATTCCTATATTATTTAAACAGTATTTAAACAGTATTTATAGTCTCAGAAAAGATCTTTACTCTCTCCTTTCATACTTTCTAGATTTCTCAATCCAATTTAAATATAATACATACAAGCAGATCCCAACTTGTAATAGGTTTCCCTATAGATATTCTTTAGTCAGTCACTTGTTTGGAGAACACCTTTTGCCATAAAACAATATAAATGGTGATTAAGTTCTCAAAATCACTCATAAATGTTTAATGAACACAAAGGTAAGGCATAGCTCTAATTATAATAGCTCAGCTTCTAATCCTCTATTCAGAGCAGACAAAAGAGGCTAAAGACATGAAAGGCTTTTCACTGTTTTCCCTGAGCTTAGGGGTCAACATTAAGCAAAGAATTCAAAATGTCATGTTTTCTGGCATCCCCCCACCACATTTCCCTCTATATCTACAGACACCAAATGTCTCTTGGTCACTTCTTTGTTCTTCCTTTTGCATCCCTCTCCCCAAATATTTTAAGCTTTGGAATTATCTTCCTCACTCCCTTCACTCAAAGCATCCATTTTCCCAGTACAACTGCCTCAGGGAATTGAGAGAAGAAAACCTAGTGAACAAATATTAATATGTAAACAACCTGTACTTTCAGTGTCTGACTCTAGATTTCAGAACAAAAGAAGTCTAAGCCATGGGAGAGGCAATATGCCTGGCTGTTCTTTCTCTCCAGTCTTTCCCTCATTACAGTCCTGATACCTTGCAACCACTGCTTCTAATACCATACAGGTGTCCTGTCCCCACTCTTTATTGGCACTTCTGATGACAACAAAATATGGTAAATGGCTTCCATGTTTATTTGTGCTTACAGTAACTCATATAGCTTGGTTTTCCCCTTGGCCTACTTGGGAGATTCTAATAGCTCTCCTGGAAAGGGAGTTTGGACTCCTATTGATACTTCTAGGATTTAGCTTCCACTCCTATCCACAACACCCCATAAAGCACCTCAGTCCACTAGTCAGTTTCAGCCTGAATACTTCTTTCCCAACATTTGATCTGCTCAGTATCATGAGAGATCTGTCCCCTGGCCTGTGCAGTCATAGTTACAAGAAAGGCACATTTCAGGAGAAGGTGGATGTGATCTGCTGCTGCAGGAAACTCTCAGTGGCCCAGGCACAGGAGAAATTGACCTTTGGGTGGGAAAGCAGTGGCGTGTCCACCTTGGGAATGTCCGCGTTGGGAGCTCTATGCTAATGAAGAAGGGACTTTCTCACGCTTTAAATGAAAACTTCTTGCAGGGAAAAGAGTCTGCCCTGCCTACATGCTGAACTCATACAAGTCATACTGATTCATACAAGTCACAGTCTTTTCTACAAGGGGTAATTTAGATCACAAAGAGAGGTATTAACTAATCTTCAGAGTTATCATTGCACGGTAGTTGTGGATTCAGAAAAAAAACTTAATCTACTCTTTGGTCAGTTGTATAATCTTTCTAGGAAACAAAAATTTTAATTCAATTAAAACAATTTGAAAGGCAAAGTCTCCATTATTCCAGATTTTCTCATTTCTTGTCTTTATCTATTGAGCATTCACACATGTATTTATTCATTCACTGTGCATTATTTGTTCAATCCCTCCTCTATGGGTACACAGTAAGAAGCTCATTAATGAAAGCCTCTGTGAAGGGCTTTTAACTGTTTGGTAAGCCAAGAAATTCATACATAGAGAACAAAAGAGAGACAGAAATTGCAACAGTAAATAAAGCACTAAAAATATATGCAGAGTTCCCATTGAAAGGTAGTATTTTTTTAATTATAGAAATATGATCCTATAATTCTAAACAATATAACTATTTCTAAACAATGTATCTGGCAAATTTTTTAACAACAGAATGTTTACAGCAAATGACTCCCAAACTAGTGTTCCCAGAATCTCTGGAAACTGGGAGAGAAATGGCAGAATGTGTGTGTGTGTGTGTGTGTGTGTGCGTGTGTGTGTGTGAAAGACAGAGGGACAGAGAGAGAGAGATCTAAAGTAAACCATAAATCAGCCCTGGCTAAATATGCCTGACTAGCGCAGTGTCTTCTACAATCGATAAATACTTCTTGTTTATATTATTTATGAAATAATATTTCTTCCAGCTATGATGAACGAAAAAGGAAAATGGAAAAAAACTATCCAAAGAATACTGAAGAAGAATTTTCAGGAGTTAATGGCCAAATAGATGCTGCTATGGAGTTAAATGGTGAGTGTTTCCACTGTAAAGTTTCTTTGTAGAAATTGTAACAAGAAATCTGGTCTCTGCTGTAACATAGAAGAAGATGGATTTCCAAATGGGAGTCCTTGGTTCTTATTTTTTTGTCCCTGAATCCCTTATAAATTTAGCTAAAAAGATTAACCACCAGAAAGAGTATAAAAAGTCTGTCATTATGGTTCTCTCTTTACAAATGGAAAGTTTTAAAAGTATAGCTTCAGTGCATTAGTCAGCTACATCATAAAGGCCATCCAGTCAAAATTACCTTTTTCATCTTTAAAATGCACATACTCTCAACCTTCCCAGGGCCTTTCCCCACACCATCACCCAACTCCTGAAATTTAACACATAGCTGGGAAAGTTGAATTGAATTGAACTGGGTTGAATAAGTTTAATTGGATCTTTTGAATCGGTCCAAACATTCTTCTTGAGTACATAGCACAGAGCTGGACACTGTTCAGAAATGCAAATACAGTTTGATATGGTCTCTGCGCTTGTGGAATGGTTATTCTCTTTGGGAAATGACCCTCTATCCAACACAGATGAAATTACTAGAAAACAAGACAATCTATAATTTAGTATTGAATTGTGTGGTAGCCTTCACAATAATTGCAAGAGGTGATCTGAGGAAGAAAAGATCAAAACGGGCATCAGGTGCTGTAGATTTCATGGTGGGACTTCAGCTGGGTTTTAAAGAATGGCTAGAGGTTTGATTAGGGAAAGAAAGCAGCGGGGGCTGGATTTCCTGGAGGGGAGCAGCCTGAGTAGAAGCAAAAACCACCTCTGGCATGAGAAGAGAGATGAGAGATGATCAACATGTTAGGGGTGTCAAGTTCTAGGGCTCAGAGAGAGCTGTGAAGAGGATTAGCTAACTGCCACCTGACACGTTCTCAGTCCCCCTTTGGTGCTACCTCAAGAAAGTTACAACTACAAGACAATCCCATTTATAAATTTGCAAGTCATTTTCAGTAATCATAATTTCAACTTTGTCTCTTTTAGGCTACATTTACTTCTTTTCAGGACCCAAAGCATACAAGTATGATACAGAGAAGGAAGATGTGGTTAGTGTGCTGAAATCTAGTTCCTGGATTGGTTGCTAAATAGAAAAGTCTAGTCTTTCCTAAAGAATGAAGATGACCGAGAGCAGCTGGTAACCGGATCTTAAGGACTAAATCAGAACTCAGGTTACATATTCTTCCCATGGCCTTCAATTCTAAGGGAAATATTTGTTGAATTTGTTGAAAATAATTATGCTTCTAAACTGTTTCTTAGTTTTGGGTTCAGAATTTTAATCCAAATGGAAAATTCCTATATGGTCAGTTTTACACAAAATCAGAATCAATACAATGCACGCTTCAGTTAGACACCGGTCATTTTTTTCTTACCTAATACACTGAGGCAAATTGATAAGTTTGGTTTTCATTTCCAGGAAGAAGCCTACTTGTGGACTCCCTGACATGTATTATAATTCTTTTAATAGGAAATAGCATTACTATACAAATTATAATAATTCTTTACAAGCAGTGGCTTTTTTGGCCTTAACATTTGTTATGATGAATATAAATGTATCTGCCTTTACTTTAAACATATCACAGACAACATACTGTATAAGTTTTGTTTCTCATTGTTTTTGTGTTTGTTTGTTTGTTTGACTCTATGTGTGCTCACTGGTCTTTGAAGTAGGTTACAGTGGGCAAACCTACTCAAATGGATTTTCATACTAGGTAAGAGGTGGGTGCTTTACAACAGAAAGGCTTTTAACAAAAGCCAATAAAAATGTTGTATAAGAATAGTTCCTCATTTCTCTTTCGTTAATGTTTACTAGCTTCTATCACACTTTGGCAACAAATTCTGCGTACCTATAGAAAACTCAAACCTTGGTATAGTATCATGAGTATGCAGACCCAGAAAAAATACTCATAATTCACTCTTTTTCCTTCTTCCCGAAAATAAAATGCCCTCAATGAAACTATCTTTAACCCATCTAAGTGAGTCTCTTCTGAACAGCTTTCCATTTAGGGAAGTTTATCTTTTGTTTTAGTTTTTCTCACTTCAAGCTAAACCATTTTTTTCCTACCTACTCATTAGTACAGATAAAATACAGCTGTCTGTCATTCTTATTTTTTTTATTCTTAGATTTTAGTAGTTCTACTATAAAACATTGATAAAGGAAATTGAAGATGATTCAAAGAAATAGAAAGATATCTCATGTTCTTAGATTGGAAAATTAATATTGTTAAAATGGCCATACTACCCAAAGCAATCTACAGATATAACACTATCCCTATCAAATTGCCCATGACATTTTTCACAGAACTAGAACAAATAATCCTAAAATTTATATGAAACCATAAGACACAGAATTGCCAAAGCAATCCTGAGGAAAAAGAACAAAGCTGGAGACATAACCCTCCCAAACTTCAGAAAATACTACAAAGCTACAGGAATCATGGTATTGGCATAAAATAGTTGTATGGTTCAATGGAACAGAAAAGAGAGCCCAGAAATAAACCCACATGCCTACAGTCAATTAATCTTTGACAAAGGAGGCAAAAATATACAATGGAGAAAAGACAGTCTCTTCAGCAAGTGGTGTTGGGAAAGCTGGACAGCCACATGTAAATCAATGAAGTTAGAACACTCCCTCACACCCTACACAAAAATAAACTCAAAATGGCTTCAAGATTTAAATATAAGACATGACACCATAAAACTCGTGGAAGAGAACATAGGCAAAATATTCTCTGACATAAATCATAGCAACATTTTCTTAAGTCAGTCTCCCAAAGCAATAGAAGTAAAAGCAAAAATAAACAAATTGGATTTAATCAAACTTATAACCTTTTACACACCAAAGGAAACCATAAACAAAACAAAAAGACAACATACAGACTGGGAGAAAATATTTGCAAACGATGAGACTGACAAGGGCTTAATTTCCAAAATATACAAACAGCTCATACATCTCAATAACAAAAAACAAACAACCCAATCAAAAAATGGGCAGAAGACATAAATAGACATTTCTCCAAAGAAGACATACAGATGGCCAAAAGGAACATGAAAAATGCTCAACTTCATTAATTATTAGAGAAATGCAAATCAAAATCACAATGAGGTATCACTCACACCAGTCAGAATGGCCATCATTAAAATGTCTACAAATAATAAATGCTGGAGCGGGTGTGGAGAAAAGGGAGCCCTCCTACATTGTTGGTGGGAATGTAAATTGGTGCATCCACTATGGAAAACAGTATGGAGGTTCCTCAAAAAACTAAATAGAGTTGCCATATGATCCAGCAATCCCACTCCTGGGTATATATCCGGAGAAAACTCTAATTTGAAAAGATACATGCACCCCAATGTTCATAGCAGCACTATTCGCAATAGCCAAGACATGGAAGCAACGTAAATGTCCATCAACATAAAAATGGATAAAGAAGATGTGGTATATATATACAATGGAATACTACTCAACCATAAAAAAGAATGAAATCATATCATTTGCAGCAATATGGAATGACCTAGAGATTATCATACCAAGTGAAGCAAGTCAGAAAGAGAAAGACAAATACCATATGATGTCACATGTGGAATCTAAAATAATGATACTAATGAATTTATTTACAAAACAGGAACAGACTCACAGACATAGAAAACAAACTTATAGTTACCAAAGGGGAAAGGGAGGGGAGGGATAAGTTAGGAGTTTGGGATTAGCATATACAAACAACTATATATAAAATAGAAAACAACAAGAACCTACTGTATAGCACAGGGAACTAAATTCAATATCTTGTAATAAACCATGACAGAAAAGAATATGAAAAAGAACATATATATATGTATACATATAACTGAACCGCTTTGCTGTTCACCAGAAACTAACACAACATTGGGAATCAACTATATTTCAATTAAAATAAATTTTCAGTACTTCTACAATTAGATGATAAAATACATTTAACATATTTCATAGACTGGAACATCTACAGTGTTCAACAGATATTAGCTATAATTATTACCATCATTTATTAAATTTATTTCATACACTCACTAAAAAGACAGTATTAGGAAGGGACTGGGGACTTACCCAGTGGCGCAGTGGTTAAGAGTCCGCCTGCCAATACAGGGGACACGGGTTCGAGCCCTGGTCCGGGAAGATCCCACATGCCGCAGAGCAACTAAGCCCGTGCCCCACAGCTATTGAGCCTGCGCTCCAGAGCCAGCAAGCCACAACTACTGAGCTCACGTGCCACAACTACTGAAGCCCACGTGCCTAGAGCCTGTGCTCCACAACAAGAGAAGCCACCACCATGAGAAGCCACACACCACAACAAAGAGCAGCCCCAGCTCACAGCAACTAGAGAAAACCCACGCGCTGCAATGAAGACCCAACGCAGCCAAAAATAATAATAATAATAAAATAAATAAATAAAGTATAAGAAGTAGAAAATTATTTTTTAAAAAATAAAATGTTGGGAAAAAAAAGGATGGAGCAGTTACTCAAGGTTACTCTAAACTTTCCATTTGGTTTCTGTTACTGAAAGTGGCTATTTACAGCCAACCAGATGTTGAATTTTGACTGTTGAAGACAAAATCTGGCATCCCTGCTTTCCAATGTCAACTGATTCTACAGAGTAAGAAAAGTCACTTTTGCAAAAACAGTCAGCTGAGGAAAACTTCTTAGTATCAATAAGCAACGAGGGAAAACAGTCTGGCATCTCCTCAAAACACTAAACATAGAGTTACCACATAACCCAGCAATTGCACTCCTAGGTATATACCTGTGATAAATCAAAACATATGTCCACACAAAAAAGTGCACACAAAGGTTCACAGCAGCATTATTCATAATAGCCAACAAGTAGAAACATGGCCATTAAACGAGGAATGGATTTTTTTAAACCTGGTAAATTCACATATTGGAACATTATTTGGCAATTTAGAAAAGGACTAATACATGCTACAACATGAATGAAATGTGAAAACATTACACTAAGTGAAAGAAGTCAAACACAAAAGGCCACATATTGTATGATTGTATTTATATGGGATGTTCAGAATAGGAAAAGCCATAGATGCAGAAAGCTGATTACTGCTTGTCAGCAGCTGGAGGGAGGGGGTAGCTGTGACTACTAATGGGCATGACACGCTAAAGGTGATGATGGCTAAAGGTGATGGATGACATGCTAAAGGTGATCTGTGAATAACTGAAAGCCATTAAATTGTACACCTTAAATGGAGGAATTGTATGGTATGTGAATTATATTTCAATAAACCTATTATTTGTTTTAAATAATAAGCAAGGAGATCAAGGTGGTGCAATTATCTGTGCAGGCCGTGCAATCTGGTCAGCTGTGACAGGGACCCCATAGCAATGAAACATCAGCCTGAAGGTATCTGGTGCCGAGCACAACCAGCCAGATGTCCTCCTTATGTCCAGGGCTAGCCAAGGGGCATGTCCACTGTAAACACTTCACTAAATAAATGAATGTTACTGGATGCAAAAAGCATGTGCTCTGAGGCCTGACTGAATTCAAACCCCAGATCTGCTATTTTTAGCCTTGTGAGGTTGGTCAAGTTCCCTAATTTCTGTCTTAGTTTCCTCCTTTGTAAAATTACAGTAAGAATAGTTCTTACCTCCTAGGGATATTTAGAGGCTTAAATATAATGAGTCAAAATATGTAGAACTCTAGATAGTCCCTGGTACCTTATAAGGGTTCTATAATTGTTGTTTTTGAAGCAATTAGAATTAATTTTGTTTTGAGATGATTTGGAGAATTTGTGTATATCCCTTGAGATAGCTGAGCTATAGTACCACAAGGATTGATAACCAGTGACCTGAAATTTTTCTTTTCCAAATTCCAAATTATATCAACAATCAAACAATATACTGACTGTGGTTAACTTCCATTCCCCGAAAGTAATTCTTACAAATCCTTATTCCTTTGTTGAGTAAGAGAACTGGCTTCCAGATATAGTTGTATGTATTTTGGAAAGATATAGTCTCTCTAAAGCACAAGAAATAGTGATTTTGTTTGTGTCAGAACTCAGTCAGAGCATTTATATGCTCATCTGAAAGAGGAATTTTGTGCATTTATAACATATTTTGTAATTTATAACATATGCTCCTCACTTGTTTTCAGAATAACAGTGCAAAAATATCCAGTTAAATAACAGTTTTGAACAAAGCGTGGTTTGACTGATTCTTTTGAGATCAAGAGGAAGCAGAACAGAGTTTGCTTTCTGATGACTTCTGTGTATTGTTCTATTAACCTCAGTGATAACTATTTGGAAAGTACCAGAAAGGCTACTGAAGGACAAATGAATTCACCTAGGTGAGGAGCTTCCCTAACAGCTCAGCCTTAAATTTTCTGTGGCTGGACCAAGCTCTCTTCCAGTTAGCCTGGTGTGAAATGGCAGACCCACCTTTCTAGGTCCTCTGTTCTTTTTCAAATGTTTCTTTGGAAACACCTTGGACTTCCATTTCACATGGTAGATCACAAATGAACTACCATTTTTTATTTGGAATTCTGTGTGATATGTTTAAAACATATCACAGGGTCTTCAAGTGCTTTCATTTATATTTACAATGATATTGAAGGTTTTTTGTGAATATTTATAGCCAAATTACCCAGCAAAGTACCATTTGAGAGGAAATGCATAATGTTTGTCAACAGGTTGAGTTTTAGACTCCCATAATGGATCATAGAAAAGTCTAGGTCAAAAGATTCACTGTATCTCTCTCCTACAGTCCTGAGTAGGCCTAAACAGCATCTTCTGATTATCTTCCATCTGCTGACCCTGTCTTTGGTCTCATTCCCATCCCCAAGTGGCTTGTCAACATGGCAAGACTAAAAGGCATCCTATTATACTCAAAATGCCATAATCTCTGCCTTGGTTTCACCACTTAGACTCTTGGAATTGAAATAGAGCAGAATTGGGAAGCCTGCTGGTAAATAAGTTAGAGTAGGAAATTAGTGAGTGACTTTGGAGCCCAAAAGAGGATGCTTCTAATGCACATATCCTCATGTTACTCTCTTCTCCATTAATCTTAATCCAACACACTTTCCTTTCATTCAATATATCATTTTAAATGGTTGGGGATAATATTAAACCTTTGTTGCACAATGCAGCATGTTGTTCCTACAAGAGTAGAGGGAGAGATCAGAAAAGATAAGGATAGAAGGATGAAAAAAAACTGTTGCAAAAGACCAGTTGAGAAATGTAACATTCAAATCCATTTTAGCTCATCTGCAGTGGGGGAAAAAAAGCAAGTCTGTGTAAATAGTTAGCAACTTGTTTATTCTTGGAAAAGCCCAGGCCTGTAATGCAATGTAAATAATATGAGCTTTGGAGGTTGGTTGTTCACAGCTGCCTCGGTAGAGGATGGGATGTCAAAAGTCCTATTCGAGCACATTCCACATGAATCGCAGGCTGCCCAACAATTGTAGTGTGTCACTTTACTAAACTTTAGGCATATTTGCATGTAAGAACTGACAATTTCTGGAAGTTAATAAATTTTTGACCATTTATTTTGAAAGACTTCACCCCTTCCCTAAAACAGTTTTATCTCCACAAATAATTCAGCCTTTTTTGAAGGCCCTAGCTATCCCACCATCACCCTCAGTACTCATTCTTAATGCATGAAAAAATATTTATTAAGTGTCTACTTTATGTGGACACCAGTCTAGGCTCAGCTGCTTTCAAGTGTAAACTGCCCTCAAGGAGCTTACATTCTAATGGGAGAGACATTCAATATTCAAATGAATGAATAAATCTAGATGCAATGAAAGACATTAAAAATGATGTGAAAAATAAATAAAGCAGGGAAGGGGATAAAGGGTGTTGGAGTGCCATTTTATAAAAGCATGTGTAGGGAAAGGTTATGCTGAGTCAGGGAAATTTATGCAAAGATGTGAATGAGGGAAGGAAGGAGACATGGTGTCTCTGGGTTTCAGGTAGAGGAAGCAGTAAGTGCAAGGCCTTGAGCTAGGAAGGGGTCGGGCACATTTGAGGCACAGCAGAAAGGCCAGTATGGCTGGAGGCAGCGAGGGAGAAGAAAAGTAGAAGGAGGTGAGGTCTGAGAGAAAGCCAGCCAAACTACCCAGAGCCTGCAGGCCACCTGTGGAGATCGACCTCATGCTGATGACATGAGAAGGGTTTGAGCAGGTACATAACATGATCTCAGCTAGGTTTCAAAGGGTCAGTCTGGCTGCCGGGTGGCAAAGAGATTGTAAAAGCTTATGAGCAGGTGCAAGGACACCAGACTGTGGCATTTGCCAAGGGAGAGATGATGACAGTGCTGACCAAGGAAGGAGCAATGAAGATGCTAAGAATGGTCAGATCGAGGAAATTCTTCCAGGTAAAGCCAACAGGATTTGTTCCTGAAGTGCCTGTGGGATTTTAGGGAAAAAAGATGGTGGGGGGAGTCAAGAATAACTCCAAAGTTTTCGGCCTAAGCAAGTGGGAGAAAGGTGGTGAAATGAGGAAGATTAGAGGAAGAATGGGTTTATGAGGGCTGGAAATCAAGAGGGAAAGTTTGACTTTGCTGGGTTTGAGTTGTCTATTACACATCCAAGAGAAGATGTCCAATTAGGTAGTAGATATAAAAGCTGGAGTTCAAGGAAGAATTTGGAGCTAGAAATTTGGGAGTCATAGATAGCCCTTATATTGTTATCTACAATGTTTTGAGCCCCCTTCCACCAGGAAACTCGGGGGAAAAGGATTATAAAAGAATATGGAAGCTGATAAAAAGATCTCAAGTTTTTTAATCACCATCCAGTGCTCAGTCTACTAATCCATTCTTCTTCTCCTCTTCAAGAACGTGGTTTAATTTTCAACAAGAATTTTCTAGGTTTTGAGGGGTTTTCTCCCTTGATATTTACATTTCTTGGTACAAAAATCAAACAATAAATCACAAAAGAAAATACAAAATCTTAAGGATTGCTCTTCTGCAAGAAAGTTGTTGGTAGCCTAGGACTTTCTTTAAAAGGTTAAAAAAGAAGTTTCAAGATTTTTTTTAAAAACTCCATTTTGTTCTTATAGTGAAAACACTTCTATTTTTAATCTTACCAAGCCTTACAGAGAAAGTGACTAGCAAGTTCTCTACAACATTCTTCTGTCTTTGCCTGAAAGCCAGAGTCACTTTGTCTTTACCTCAGACAAGGCCTTCCCCAGTACCCAAGTCAATCTTCAAAACAACCATTATGCCTGGAACCTCAGTCCAGCCGTCAGTGGCGCTCATATCAGAAGGGCCAGTCTTGCTCTCCAGTGGGCCAGTATACCAAGGGTTAGGATGAATCCCAGAGATGTACACCTTCTTCTGCCTAACCCAGTGTGTGCAAACAGGCCCTTGTCTCAGTGTTTGTTCCCAGTACACAGATTCATAACCCTACTTTGGCTGAACCCCCAGATCCCTTGGCTGGTGTCCTAGAATTATATTTAGTACCATAGTTTTTCAAGCATCATTACATATCTAATCTGCTTTGAGACTTACAGTAACCCTGAGAGGTATTATTACTTCCACGGTCACAAGGGTAAGACTAGAAATGTACATGAATGTGTACAGAGAGTAAGATCAATGCTAACTAATTGCCAAGCAAGTAGCACGAACCACACATGCTACAGAAACCCAAATAAGGAAAAGGTGGCAAGAAACAAGGAAAGAGGAGGGGCTTCCCAGGTGGCGCAGTGGTTGAGAGTCCGCCTGCCGATGCAGGGGACACGGGGTTCGTGCCCCAGTCCGGGAGGATCCCACGTGCTGCGGAGCGGCTGGGCCCGTGGGCCACGACCGCTGAGCCTGCGCGTCCAGAGCCTGTGCTCCGCAACGAGAGGGGCCACAGTGGTGAGAGACCCGCGTACCGAAAAAAAAAAAGGAGGAAAGGAGTCTCAGATTTTCCTTCCTACAAGTGAACCTGAAGTTCAATTCTGTTATTTTCATAATATTAATACTCTAAAGTGGTTAGGTTTAACTACCAGGACTTTCATGTCCCATAAACACAACTACATAATCAATCTCCTTCTCTGTATCTCTCTCTCCTTCCCTCTCTCCCCCTACTCTCGCTCTTTGCTAATTACAGGCTAGTCACAAAAATATGTGAATAAGTTTCAGCCAGATCAAATTTAGTTTGAAAGCCTGAAACCTAAATAGGTTACATGCATATGAACGGAAATTTCACTGTATTTGAAGCAGGCTTCAAACTACTACAGAAAGTAAAGGCTGTTCTGGAAAGTATATCACATGAAAAACTCTAGCAATCTGATTCTGGGGTCTTTCAATATTTCTCTATGTGGTCTTGGTGATGCTGTGTGCAGGGATCATGCACAGTACCCTGCTTTTGCTCCCGACACCTCAGAAGTGGCAGTTGGGTTTTGGCCTTTTTGTATCTTATTGTTCATAATTTGCCCCAACTGCACATGCAAGCAATTATTTTTAGTCCCTTATAGGTTTCTTTGTATTCTGTTACTGGAGGAGACGTTTTCCCAGGTGCAAGCACTCCAGTAAAGGTCCCAGTTCCCAGGTCCCAGCCTATCTCACAGACATAGGTTTTCAGCATGTGAACTTTCTTTTGGACATCTTTTCTCTCCTCAGATGCCTCACTTATTTGCTCTGTGAGTTCATATTTTCATGGATTATCAGTGTCCCTAGCTGGGGGAGGGATGAGGGCCTTCATCTTAGTTTGTGCCTTCTTGCCTAGTTTAGGGGCCAGGAAGAAATTGAAGCACCTCAGGACAGGAAGCTTGGTGTTGGAAGTCTGGACTCAGCCACTCTCATATCTCAACCTGATCAGTGGATCCTCCCCTCAGGGACACCTCAGAAATTCAACATCAGGTTCTGAGAATTTCTGAGGGCTGATGCTATTTCTATAATTTTCTAGTGTCTAGTCTGGGGAGGAGTGAGAGAAGTTATTTTTCAGGAACTGGTCAGGCTGACTATATATCCTGTTACTGACTTCCCATCTTTGCTGGCATTCAGCCTCAATTCCATATTAATTTATTCAAAAATATTTATTGAGCATCTACTTGGCTCTTGGATTATGTCAGCAAATGAAACAAAAGCCCTTGCCCTCATGGAGCTTCCCATGTGCCTGAGAAAGACAGGCAATAAACAGTAGACATAATAAGTGATTAAATTATATAGTATGTTAGAAGATGATAAGTTCTATAGGAAAAATACTTGTAAGGCAGTGTCAGGCAATTGGGAATCAGGGGTTAAGGTGTAGTTCTTAACTTGAAGTGTTCTAAGTCAGGGAAGGACTCACTGAGAAAGTACAAATTAAGTAGTATGTTCATGAGAAAACAAACTCACTTCTTATTTTAAAATAAAATAAAGTGTATACTTGTATTATACTTAACACTAATAACTCAGAGAAGACTTAGGTTTTTTCATAAAACCAAGATTATTAAACCATTCTGATTTGCCAGAGACTTACCATTATTATGTGAACTTAAATTCTTAAGATGTTTCTGAGTTAATAGTATCTGTAAAAAAGAATTTAAAAAAATAATACATTTACTATATTAAAACTACTTTTCTCATTTTCTGTGAATTTGGGACATATTAAGATTATGTAAGGATCCCAGTGCCAGATCCAGCATCCGAGAGCAGAGGTCCCCAACCCTCACATCACCACCTGAACCATCACTCACATTACCTCCTGAACCACTCTCCCACTGTCGGTGGAAAAATTGTCTTCCACGAAACTGGCCCCTGGTGCCAAAACGTTAGGGACCGCTGTCTTAAAGGAACCATGTCCTGCAGCTTTGGGTGCCACCTGTTGTGCCAGGCAGATGCCACTGCACAAGAGGAGACACCATTTGAATTCTCTGTGAATGTTTGGAGGAGGAATGCCAGAGCTACCAGCTGAAAACTATCCAAACAAAAGATATATGTAGGCTGGGGACCCTGAATCACCTCCCCCAGGATGGACTTTCTGGTTCTCTTCTTCTTCTACCTGGCTTTGGTGCTGATTGGTGTTGTTACAATCTGCATCTGCTCAAAAACCCATTGCTTGAAAGGCCTGGTCAGAGGAGGAGCACAGATTCTTTTTCCTGTATGATTCCAGAATGCCTTTGGACAGCCATAGTGAGATTGCTTCATTACCACTTTCATACATGGAACCACACCTTCGTTATCCTGCATCTCATCTTGCAAGGGATAGTTTATGCCAAATACACCTGGGAAATATTTTGCCTTTGTCAAGAGCTGGAGTTCTCCTTGTATTACCTTTTTCTGCCTTATCTGCTGCTCTTTGTAAACCTGTTTTGTTTGTTTGTTTTTGCCCTAAGTTGTGTAACCAACCCTGGTACCATAACAAAAGCAAACGAATTACTATTTCTTCAAGTTTATGAATTCGATGAAGTGATGTTCCCAAAGAACGTGAAGCGCTCCACATGTGATTTAAGGAAACCAGCATGATCCAAGCACAGCAGCATGTATAACTGGTGTGTACATCAGTTTGACCATCACTGTGTGTGGGTGAACAACTGCATTGGGGCCTGGAACACCAGGTACTTCCTCTTCTTTCTCTTGATGGTGACAGCCTAAGCTGCCACCACGGCTGTGGAGAGCACTGTTTCTGGTCCAGTTGGTGGTGTCTGACTTGTACCTGGTGACTTAAGTTGATGACCTTGGACACTTGCAGGTTGTTGACACTGTCTTTCTTATTCAGCACCTGTTCCTGAACTTCCCAAGGATTGTCTTCTTGTTGGGGTTTGTTGTGGTGCTGAGCTTCCTCCTGGGAAGCTACCTGTGTTCTGTCTGTACTTAGCCGCCACAAGTGGTAGAGAGGTGACCAAGCCTGGTGCCAACATTGCTCCTAGATGGCCCGGCCCCCATCAGCAGAGCCCGAGGTTTACCACAACATTCCCTTCCATGGGCTTTGGAGTAACCTTCAAGAGATCTCTTACCTGCTGCTGCACATCATGAAGGAAAGAAGAAATAAGGATGGGAAGAGTGTGAACTTATGGCTTCAGTCTCACACCTCAACCCAGTCGAGGATAAACACAGAAATACAAAGACAAACTGGTCTCGATCTTAAAGAGTTATCCTCTTTCCCAGGGGGCACAAAATTCTGAATTGATGTGAGCTCACGAAAATATAGATGAACAGAAAAACAAACAAAAAAGACTAACCAATCAGTTTCTCTGTTGTTTCTCACACAACAGAGAATTCATCTGCATCATCTAGAAACATCATCAAATGGTTATGCTATAAAACCAAATTTCCAGTCACTGATGCAACCACTTAGGAATATATTGTTGACTATGGGAAAGTCAGAAAAAAAAATCAGTAGACAGAGAAGAAAAACTAGAGAAACAGAGTAAGCAAAGCTAAAATTCTATCATTACTTGGAATTCACTCTGGAGGCCAAGAAAGGATGTGTCCAGGTTATATAAACATTAGTGAACTTCTCCAGAAATGCGGATTACTTGATACTTTGCCAAGACAGCCCACTTGGGCTTCTCAGTGTAACCTCCCAAACTGCCAAACTATAATTTTCTAAAAGGTAAAATTATGACTCTCAAACAAACATAAAATAAACATACGTCAAAGAATTTGTTTATTCAATTAATTAATGAGTGTACTAGTAAGAGATTTTGGAGAATATATATGGGCAAATAGGAATATTGAAGTGATTTTGTTAATAAACGCAAAACTGGTTAAAATTTTATAGGTCAATTAAATATAAATTTTACATTTAAAAGTTTTATCTCTATGAGACAATATGCCATTGCATTCCTTTTTTTTAATTTTTTTAATTGAAGTATGGTTGACATATAATATTATATTAGTTTCAGGTGTATAACATAATGATTTGACATTTATATACACTATGAATTGATCACCATGATAAGTCTAGTAACCATCTCTCACCATACAAAGTTATTAAAATATTATTGGCTATAATTCATATGCTGTACATTGTATCCCCTTGACATTTATTTTCTATCTGGAAGTTTTGTACCTCTTAATCCCCTGCACCTATTTGGTCCAAAGCCCCTCCCCCTCCTCTCTGGCAACCACCAGTTTATTCACTGTTTCTATGAGACTCTTTCATCATTTCTTTTTTTTTTTTTTGCAGTACGCGGGCCTCTCACTGTTGTGGCCTCTCCTGTTGCAGAGCACAGGCTCCGGACGCGCAGGCTCAGGGACCATGGCTCACGGGCCTAGCTGCTCCATGGCATGTGGAATCTTCCCGGACAGGGGCACGAACCCGTGTCCCCTGCATCGGCAGGCGGACTCTCAATCACTGCGCCACCAGGGAAGCCCCTCTTCATTAGTTTTGTTTTTTAGAGTCTTTGCATTTCTATGGACAAGACTGTTTGCATTACTCTGGACTGGAAAAACATAGATTGTTATCGGTTTTCTACAACTTAGTTTCTATCCCTAAACAGCTATGAAATAGATTAGTCAACCAGACAGTGAAATAATCAAATACAACCAAATAATCCATGGAGGATCAGCTAGAGAACACTAAGGACCAGTCCACTGAAAGAATACTTAGTGCTCTCTTTTTTCTCGATTTTCAAGTCTCATAATTGTTTTTGAAATTTAAAATAAGTAATGAAAAAAAGTTTCCAATATCAATTTATTAAGGCCTATATAATTAATTCTCTTTTTTTTCCACACCACAACCCCCCACCCCCTGCCACTTTCCCCCCTTGGTGTCCATAAGTTTGTTCTCTACATCTGTGTCTCTATTTCTGAACAGCAAACTGGTTCATCTGTACCATTTTTCTAGGATCCACATATATGCGTTAATATATGATACTTGTTTTTCTCTTTCTGACTTATTTCACTCTGTATGACAATCTCTAGATCCATCCACGTCTCTACAAATGACCCAATTTCATTCCTTTTTATGGCTGAGTAATATTCCACTGTATATATGTACCACACCTCTTTATTCATTCTTCTGTCATTGGACATTTAGGTTGCTTCCATGACCTGGCTATTGTAAATAGTGCTGCAATGAACATTGGGGTGCATGTGTCTTTTTGAATTATGGTTTTCTCTAGGTATATGCCTAATAATGGGATTGCTGGGTCATATGGTAATTCTCTTTTAAGTTTTTTAAAGAACCTCCATACTGTTCTCCATAGTGGCTGTATCAATTTACATTCCCACCAACAGTGCAAGAGGGTTCCCTTTTCTCCACACCCTCACCAGCATTTGTTGTTTGTAGATTTCTGATGATGCCCATTCTAACTGGTGTGAGGTCATACCTCACTGTAGTTTTGATTTGTATTTCCCTAATAATTAGTGATGTTGAGCAGCTTTTCATGTGCTTCTTGGCCACCTCTAAGTCTTCTTTGGAGAAATGTCTATTTAGGTCTTCTGCCCGTTTTTGGATTGGGTTGTTTGTTTTTTTGATATTGAGCTGCATGACCTGTTTAAATATTTTGGAGATTAATCCTTTGTCCATTGATTCATTTGCAAATATTTTCTCCCATTCTGAGGGTTGTCTTTCATCTTGTTTATAGTTTCCTTTGCTGTGCAAAAGCTTTTAAGCTTCATTAGGTCCCATTTGTATATTTTTGGTTTTATTTCCATTTCTCTAGGAGGTGGATCAAAAGAATCTTGCTGTGATTTATGTCACAGTGTCCTGCCTATGTTTTCCTCTAAGAGTTTTATAGTGTCTGTACTTGCATTTAGATCTTTAATCCTTTTTGAGTTTATTTTTGTGTATGCTGTTAGGGAGTGTTCTAATTTCATTCTTTTACATGTAGCTGTCCAGTTTTCGCAGCATCACTTATTGAAGAGACTGTCTTTTCTCCATTGTATATTCTTGCCTCTTTTATCAAAGATAAGGTGAACATATGTGCTTGGGTTTATCTCTGAGTTATCTACCCTGTTCCACTAATCTATATTTCTGTTTTTGTGTCAGTACCATACAGTCCTGATTACTGTAGCTTTGTAGTATAGTCTGAAGTCTGGGAACCTGATTCCTCCAGCTCAGTTTTTCTTTCTCAAGATTACTTTGGCCATTGGGGTCTTTTGTGTTTCCATACAAACAGTGAAAATTTTTGTTCTAGTTCTGTAAAAAATACCATTGGTAATTTGATAGGGATTGCATTGAATCTGTAGATTGCTTTGGGTAGGATAGTCATTTTCACAATATTGATTCTTCCAATCCAAGAACATGGTATATCTCTCAATCCATGGGTATCATCTTTAATTTTTTTCATCAGTGTCTTATAGTTTTCTGCATAAAGGTTTTTTGTCTCCCTAGGTAGCTTTCTTCCTACGTATTTTATTCTTTGTGTAGCAATGGTAAATGGGAGTGTTTCCTTAATTTCTTTTCATCCTTAAAATATAGGAATGCAAGAGGTTTCTGTGCATTAATTTTGTATCCTGCAACTTTACCAAATTCATTGATTAGCTCTATGAATTCCTGGTGGCACCAGATTCCTGGTGGCATCTTTAGGATTTTTTATGTATAGTATCATGTCATCTACAAACATTGACAGTTTTACTTCTTCTTTTCTAATTTGAATTCCCTTTATTTTTTTTCTTCTCTGATTGCTGTGGCTAGGACTTCCAAAACTGTGTTGAATAACAGTGGCTAAACTGGACATCCTTGCCTTGTTCCTAATCTTAGAGGAAATGGTTTCAGTTTTCCACCATTGAGAGTGGTATTTGCTGTGGATTGGTCGTATATGGCCTTTATTATGTTGAGGTAGGTTCCCTCAATGCCCACTTTCTGGAGAGTTTTTATCATAAATGGGTGTTGAACTTTGTCAAACCTTTTTCTGCATCAATTAAGATGATCATATGGTTTTTATTTTTAATTTCTTAATATGGTGTATCACATTGATTGACATGCATGTATTGAAGAATCCTTGCACCCCTGGGATAAATCCCACTTGATCATGGTGTATGATCCTTTTAATGTGTTGTTGGATTCTGATTGCTAGTATTTTGTTGAGGATTTTCACATCTATATTCATCAGTGATATTGGTCTGTAATTTTTTTTAGTATCTTTGGTTTTGGTATCAGGGTGATGGTGACCTCATAGAATGAATTTGGGAATGTGCCTTCCTCTGCAACTTTTTGGAAGACTTTGAGAAGGATGGGTGTTAGCTCTTCTCTAAATATTTGATAGAATTCATCTGTGAAGCTATCTGGTCCTGGACTTTTGTTTGTTGGAAGATTTTTAATCACAGTTTCAATTTCACTACTTGTGATTGGTCTGTTCTTATATTCTATTTCTTCCTGGTTTAGTCTTGGAAGGATATACCTTTCTAAGAATTAGTCCATTTCTTCCAGGTTGTCCATTCTATTGGCATAGAGTTGCTTGTAGTAGTCTCTTAGGATGCTTTGTATTTCTGTGGTGTCTGTTGTAACTTCTCCTTTTACATGTTTAATTTTATTTTTATTTAATTGTATTTATTTTATTATTTTTATTTTTACTTTATTTTTTTGTTTTGCGATACACGGGCCTCTCACTGTTGTGGCCTCTACCATTGCAGAGCACAGGCTCCAGACACGCAGGCTCAGCAGCCATGGCTCACGGGCCCAGCCACTCCATGGCATGTGGGATCTTCCCGGACCAGGGCACGAACCCGTGTCCCCTGTATTGGCAGGCGGACTCTCAACCACTGTGCCACCAGGGAAGCCCCATGTCTAATTTTATTGACTTGAGTCCTCTCCCTCTTTTTCTTGATGAGTCTGGTTAATGATTTATCAATTTTATTTAGCATCTTCTCAAAGAACCCGCTTTTAGTTTTACTGATTTTGCTATTGTTTTCTTTATTTCTATTTCACTTATTTCTGCTCTGATCTTTATGATTTCTTTCCTTCTACTAACTGGGTTTTGTTTGTTCTTCTTTCTCTAGTTCCTTTATGTGTAAGGTTAGATTGTTTATTTGAGATTTTTCTTGTTTCTTGAGGTAGGCTTGTATTGCTATAATCTTCCCTCTTAGAATTGTTTTTGCTGCATCCCATAGGTTTTGGATCATATTGTTTTCGTTTTAATTTGTCTCTAGACATTTTCTGATTTCCTCTTTGATTTCTTCAGTGATCTCTTGGTTATTTAGTAACATATTGTTTAGCCTCCATGTGCTTGTGTGTTTTACGTTTCTTTCCCCTGTAATTGATTTCTAGTCTCATAGCAATGTGGTCAGGAAAGATGCTTGATATGATTTCAATTTTCTTCTATTTACTGAGGCCTGCTTTATGACCCAGTATGTGATCTATCCTAGAGAATGTTACATGTGCCCTTGAGAAGAAAGTGTAATCTGCTGTTTTTGGATGTAACATCCTATAAATATCAATTAAATCTATCTGGTCGATTGTGTCATTTAAAGCTTGTGTTTCCTTAATAATTTTCTGTTTGGATGATCTGTCCATTCGTGTAAGTGAGGTGTTAAAATCCCCCACTATTATTGTGTTACTGTCGATTTCCTCTTTTATAGCTTTAGCAGTTGCCTTATGTACTGAGGTGCTCCTATGTTGGGTGGATAAATGTTTATAATTGTTATATCTTCTTCTAGGAATGTTCCCTTAGCATTATGTAGTGTCCTTCCTTGTCTTTTTTTTTTTCCCCCTAAGGTGACTTTTTTACATCTCTATTGGAGTATAATTGCTTTACACTGGTGTGTTAGTTTCTGCTTTATAACAAAGTGAATAAGCTATACATATACATATGTTCCCATATTTCTTCCCTCTTGCATCTCCCTCCCTCCCACCCTCCCTATCCCACCCCTCTAGGTGGTCACAAAGCACTGACTTGATCTCCCTGTGCTATGCGGCTGCTTCCCACTAGCTATCTATTTTACATTTGGGAGTGTATATATATACATGCCTATATACATGCCACTCTCTCACTTTGTCACAGCTTACCCTTCCCCCTCCCCATATCCTCAAGTCCATTCTCTAGTAGATCTGCATCTTTATTCCTGTCTTGCCCCTAAGTTATTCATGGCATTTTTTTCTTAAATTCCATATATATGTTTTAGCATACGGTATTTGTCTTTCTCTTTCTGACTTACTTCACTCTGTATGACAGACTCTAGGTCCATCCACCTCATTACAAAGAGCTCAATTTTGTTTCCTTTTATGGCTGAGTAATATTCCATTGTATATATGTGCCACATCTTCTTTATCCACTCATCCAATGATGGACACTTAAGTTCTTTCCATCTCTGGGCTATTGTAAATAGAGCTGCAATGAATATTTTCGTACATGACTCTTTTTGAATTATGGTTTTCTCAGGGTATATGCCCAGTAGTGGGATTGCTGGGTCATATGGTAGTTCTATTTGTAGTTTTTTAAGGAACCTCCATACTGTTCTCCATAGTGGCTGTACCAATTCACATTCCCACCAGCAGTGCAAGAGTGTTCCCTTTTCTCCACATCCTCTCCAGCATTTATTGTTTCTAGATTTTTTGATGATGGCCATTCTGACTGGTGTGAGATGATATCTCATTGTAGTTTTGATTTGCATTTCTCTAATGATGAATGATGTTGAGCTTTCTTTAATGTGTTGGTTGGCAGTCTGTATATCTACTTTGGAGAAATGTCTATTTAGTTTTCTGCCCATTTTTGGATTGGGTTCTTTGTTTTTTTGTTATTGAGCTGCATGAGCTGCTTATAAATTTTGGAGATTAATCCTTTGTCAGTTGCTTCATTTGCAAACATTTTCTCCCATTCTGAGGGTAGTCTTTTGGTCTTGTTTGTGGTTTCCTTTGCTGCGTAAAAGCTTTGAAGCTTCATTAGGTCCCATTTGTTTATTTTTGTTTTTATTTCCATTTCTCTATGAGGTGGGTGAAAAAGGATCTTGCTGTGATTTATGTCATAGAGTGTTCTGCCTATGTTTTCCTCTAAGAGTTTGATAGTTTCTGGCCTTACATTTAGGTCTTTAATCCATTTTCAGCTTATTTTTGTGTATGGTGTTAGGGAGTGATTTAATCTCATACTTTTATATGTACCTGTCCAGTTTTCCCAGCACCATTTATTGAAGAGGCTGTCCTTTCTCCACTGCACATTCCTGCCTCCTTTATCAAAGATAAGGTGACCATATGTGTGTGGGTTTATCTCTGGGCTTTCTATCCTGTTCCATTGATCTTTCTGTTTTTGTGCCAGTACCATACTGTCTTGATTACTGTAGCTTTGTAGTATAGTCTGAAGTCCGGAAGCCTGATTCCTCCAGCTCCGTTTTTCATTCTCAAGAATGCTTTGGCTATTCGGGGTCCTTTGTGTCTCCATAAAAATTGTGAAATATTTTGTTCTAGTTTTGTGAAAAATGCCAGTGGCAATTTGATAGGGATTGCATTGGATCTGTAGATTGCTTTGGGTAATATAGTCATTTTCACAATGTTGATTCTTCCAATCCAAGAATATGGTATATATCTCCATCTATTTGTATCATCTTTAATTTCTTTCATCAGTGCCTTATGATTTTCTGCTTACAGGTCTTTTGTCTCCTTAGGTTTATTCCTAGATATTTTATTCTTTTTGTGGTAAATGGGAGTGTTTTCCTGATTTCACTTTCAGATTTTTCATCATTAGTGTATAGGAATGACAGAGATTTCTGTGCATTCATTTTGTATCCTGCTACTTTACCAAATTCATTGTTTAGCTCTAGTAGTTTTCTGGTAGCATCTTTAGGATTCTCTATGTATACTATCATATCATCTGCAAACAGTGACAGCTTTACTTCTTCTTTTCTGATTTGGATTCCTTTTATTTCCTTTTCTTCTCTGATTGCTGTGGCTAAAACTTCCAAAACAATGTTGAATAAGAATAGTGAGAGTGGGCAACCTTGTCTTGTTCCTGATCTTAGTGGAAATGCTTTCAGTTTTTCACCATTCAGGATGGTGTTGGCTGTGGGTTTGTCATATATGGCCTTTATTATGTTGAGGAAAAGTTCCCTCTATGCCTACTTTCTGCAGGGTTTTTATCATAAATGGGTGTTGAATTTTGTCAAAAGCTTTCTCTGCATCTATTGAAATCATCATATGGTTTTATTCCATCAATTTTTTAATATGGTGTATCACTTTGATTGATTTGCATATATTGAAGAATTCTTGCATTCCTGGAATAAACCCCACTTGATCATGATGTATGGTCCTTTTAATGTGCTGTTGGATTCTGTTTGCTAGTATTTTGTTGAGGATTTTTTCATCTATGTTCATCAGTGATATTGGCCAGTAGTTGTCTTTCTTTGTGACATCCTTGTCTGGTTTTGCTATCAAGGTGATTGTGGCCTCATAGAATGAGTTTGGGAGTGTTCCTCCCTCTGATATATTTTGGAAGAGTTTGAGAAGGATAGGTGTTAGCTCTTCTCTAAATGTTTGATAGAATTCGCCTGTGGAGCCATCTGGTCCTGGGCTTTCGTTTGTTGGAAGATTTTTAATCACAGTTTCAATTTCAGTGCTTGTGATTGGTCTGTTCATATTTTCTATTTCTTCCTGATTCAGTTTTGGCAGGTTGTGCATTTTTAAGAATTTGTCCATTTCTTCCAGGTTGTCCATTTTATTCGCATAGAGTTGCTTGTAGTAATCTCTCATGATCTTTTGTATTTCTGCAGTGTCAGTTGTTACTTCTCTTTTTTCATTTCTAATTCTGTTGATTTGAGTCTTCTCCCTTTTTTTCTTGATGAGTCTGGCTAATGGTTTATCAATTTTGTTAATCTTCTCAAAGAACCAGCTTTTAGTTTTATTGATCTTTGCTATTGTTTCCTTCATTTCTTTATCACTTATTTCTGATCTGATTTTCATGATTTCTTTCCTTCTGCTAACTTTGGGGGTTTTTTGTTCTTCTTTCTCTAATTGCTTTAGGTGCAAGGTTAGGTTGTTTATTCGAGATGTTTTCTGTTTCTTAAGGTAGGATTGTATTGCTATAAACTTCCCTCTTAGAACTGCTTTTGCTGCATCCCATAGGTTTTGGGTCATCGTGTTTTCATTGTCATTTGTTTCTAGGTATTTTTTTATTTCCTTTTTGATTTCTTCAGTAATCACTTCGTTATTAAGTAGTGTATTGTTTAGCCTCCATATGTTTGTATTTTTTACAGATCTTTTCCTGTAATTGATATCTAGTCTCATAGCATTCTGGTCAGAAAAGATACTTGAAACAATTTAAATTTTCTTAAATTTACCAAGGCTTGATTTGTGACCCAGGGTATGATCGATCCTGGAGAATGTTCCATGAGCACTTGAGAAAAATGTATATTCTGTTGTTTTTTGATGGACTGTCCTATAAATATCAATTAAGTCCATCTTGTTTAATGTACCATTTAAAGCTTGTGTTTCCTTATTTATTTTCATTTTGGATGATCTGTCCATTGGTGAAAGTGGGGTGTTAAAGTCCCCTAATATGAATGTGTTACTGTCGATTTCCCCTTTTATGGCTGTTAGTATTTGCCTTATGTATTGAAGTGCTCCTATGTTGGGTGCATAAATATTAACGATTGTTATATCTTCTTCTTGGATCAATCCCTTGATCATTATGTAGTGTCCTTCTTTGTCTCTTCTAATAGTCTTTATTTTAAAGTCTATTTTGTCTGATATGAGAATTGCTACTCCAGCTTTCTTTTGGTTTCCATTTGCATGGAATATCTTTTTCCATCCCCTTACTTTCAGTCTGTATGTGTCTCTATGTCTGAAGCGGGTCTCTTGTAGACAGCATATATATGGGTCTTGTTTTAGTATCCATTCAGCCAATCTGTGTCTTTGGGTGGGAGCATTTAGTCCATTTACATTTAAGGTAATTATCGATATGTATGTTCCTATTCCCATTTTCTTAATTGTTTTGGGTTCGTTATTGTAGGTCTTTTCCTTCTCTTGTGTTTCTTGCCTAGAGAATATCCTTTAGCATTTGTTGTAAAGCTGGTTTGGTGGTGCTGAACTCTCTCAGCTTTTGCTTGTCTATAAAGGTTTTGTTTTCTCTATCAAATCTGAATGAGATCCTTTCCGGGTAGAGTCATCTTGGTTTTAGGTTCTTCCCTTTCATCACTTTAAATATATCATGCCACTCCCTTCTGGCTTGTAGAGTTTCTGCTGAGAAATCAGCTGTTAACCTTATGGGAGTTCCCTGGTATGTTATTTGTCATTTTTCCCTTGTTGCTTTCAATAATTTTTCTTTGTCTTTAATTTTTGTCAGTTTGATTACTATATGTCTCAGTGTGTTTCTGCTTGGCTTTATCCTGCCTGGGACTCTCTGCACTTCCTGGACTTGGGGGGTTATTTCCTTTCCCATGTTAGGGAATTTTTCAACTATAATCTCTTCAAATATTTTCTCGAGTCCTTTCTCTCTCTCTTCTCCTTCTGAGACCCCTATAATGCAAATATTGTTGCATTTAATGTTGTCCCAGAGGTGTCTTAGGGTGTCCTCATTTCTTTTTATTCTTTTTTCTTTATTCTTTTCCATGGCAGTGCATTCCACCATTCTGTCTTCCAGGTCACTTATCCATTCTTCTGCCTCAGTTATTCTGGTATTGATTCCTTCTAGTGTATTTTTCATTTTAGTTATTGTATTGTTCATTTCTGTTTGTTTGTGTTTGTTCTGTAATTCTTGTAGGTCTTTGTTAAACATTTCTTGCATCTTCTAGATCTTTGTCTCCATTCTTTTTCCAAGGTCCTGGATCATCTTCACTATCATTATTCTGAATTCTTTTTCTGGAAGTTTGCCTATCTCCACTTCATTTAGTTGTTTTTCTTGGGTTTTATCTTGTTCCTTCATCTGGTACATAGCCTTCTGCCTTTTCATCTTGTCTATCTTTCTGTGAATGTTGTTTTTGTTTCACAGGCTGCTGGATTGTAGTTCTTCTTGCTTCTGCTGTCTGCCCTCTGGTGGATGAGGCTATCTGTAATTAATTCTTTTTTCAGCTGGATTTTGAGCCTGCAGTGTGCTTTCATATATCTATCTGGGCTAAGAAAATCTATACAGGTACGTTATAAGCATTCCATTAGGGTTAGCCATAATTTGAATGTTATTTCTAATATTAGTTCCTAATATTATGGTGGAAATTTGAATTTATTTTCTTTCCTTTTGAAGTAATTTTTACAAATAAAATCAACATAAATAAAGTTCAAATTAAATACAAGACAGCTTTCTAGGTCAAAACACTGCTTTATCCTTCCATCTTGCCAGACACTATTCTTCAGAAAGTTGGTTACTGGGTAGAGCTACTGAAAGATGGAATATTTGAGAAAGGACACTTCCTGGAGCGGGACTTTTGAAGACAGCTGATGTGGCCTCTGGAAGTTCACTGAGCACCTAAAGGAGTGCTTGGCATCTGCTCCTTCAGAGCTGGGAAAATGCAGGCAGGTCCAGAGCCTCCAGGCAGGAACTAGCAGTTATTCCCTTGTCTATATTTACCCAGCAACCAGGCTTTCAACCCACACTTGACAGGTATTTGGAGATATGTCTCTTGCTGAAGCAGTACAATGCCAGTATAATTGGCCAAATAAGAATTTTTCCATGCATAAGATACCCTTGGAATCTGAAGCTTTTACTCTTGAAATTTCAGCTTCTTGCAAGCACAGAATGTCCAAGGTCATGGCTTCATTATTTTGCTAAGGGAAAAACTGGGTGCAGTGGCATTGTGAGGATGGTGTGCATGAGAGGAGCACTTGAGCACTAGATCCTGGTAGCCACTGGGCATCTGCATTATAGCGTGGCTTACCAATCAATGTCCTTCACCAGTGTCAAGGTTCTGCTGGATTTTTAAACTACCTATCATATGCTCTGTACTCCAGGGAGTAGAAGAATATAAACATATAAGACATTCTCTTTGCCATCAAAGAATATTTATTTTCATTAGACAGACAAGATGGAGTTAATAAGATGGCCAACAACACCCAAGATAACATGACTAAGAGCTGAAGGAGTTCTATAAGAAAATGCCAGAAAGTCAAGGGACCTGTGAGTAGTTACAGAGGAGCGAGGTTTTGAATCCCATCCTGAAAAAATATATAGAATTGGGGCAGATGAGAAAGGAAGGGAGGGTGGGGGAGGATTCCAGCAAAAGGGGAAGTTGGAATAGAAAGATAGTACCAGTTAAAGGAACTAATTTAGAATGTGTATGATGTAGAGGGCAGAAAAAAAAAAAGCCTTTGGTGGCAGAGTTAATAAAAAGCAAAATTTTTCATAGGAGAATAGAGGAAAATAGCATTGAGTGACTTCGTGTTATGCCAGACATTTTTACATCATTAGTCCACATAATCTTTTTTTTTAAGATAAATCTACATGAAGAAAAATCACTATCATCCCCATTTCACAGGTGAATATGCAAATGAGACTCAAGGAGTAAAGTAACTTGACCAGCTGGGATTTACAGCCAAGTCTTCTGACTCTCAACTTTTCTGATGATAGGCAGTACTTTTTCTAATTGCACCTCATGGAGAAGGCAAGACTTGAGCTAGTCCCCTAAAAACAGGTACGTATTTGAAGTACTAGTTATTAAACTACTGAGTGGCAGGAACCCATTGCCTAGCATCTAGTAGATGCTAAATAAATATTCATTAGATGAGTGAATAAATTAATAAATACATAAGCAGAGAACACATTCTGGGAACGGAAATGGTTTAAAAAGACAATAAGGAGAAATTATATAACTTTTTATGAGAATTATGAGTTCAGACTTATATTAGGCTATGTTATGAAAGATCCAGGAGATCAAGCTGAAGAACTGGACTTTATTCAATGAAGAATGCAGGTTGCAAAACGGAATTTTTTTTAATGGAGCAACAGAGGAAACGGGGTATTTTAAATAATGGTTGTTGGTTTGTTACTGAGTCCAAGCTCGTTCTGCTTGCTGCACGACAGGCCAGTAAAGCGGGAGATGAGGTGTTGAGGCAAGGAATACAGCTTTATTTGGAAAGCCCACAGACCAAGAAAATGGCAGACTAGTATCTCCAAAAAACCATCTTGTCGGGATTTGATGTCAATTCCTTTTATAGAACAGAGACGGGCAGATGAAGAAGGAAAGTAAAAAAGGCATAAGATTTGCAACTGTCCCCTAGAATGGCCAGCCTCGGGAAGGGGATGTGTTAATTTCTTCTTTCTTGCAGCCATCCACAGGTGGACAGGGTCAGGATGCTTCCCTGAACAAAGGCACGTTGGTTTAACATTCAGGCAAAGGGGAAGTGTTCCCCTGAGGCAGGCCATTATGTATAGACAGTATCCTTTTAGTGAACAAAAGCAGTGGAAAGCAAAGGTTAAAGTAAAAGAAACAGATCCAACATGTAGTCAGATTTGGTTCTTCCCTGTTACAGGTTCACAACCTCAGGAGTTCCCTGGGTGAAAATTGAAACTGGCTCCCACACACGGAAAGCAAAGAGAGACTGAAGAAAGGAAGATCACTCCAGACTGGTAGGTGGCAGATTTGATAAGCAAGGGAACTTACATACGAGGCTTGTCTTGGGCGACCGCAAGGTGAGTAGATCTCTGCACCTGCCCCCAGAACCTTGTTTATACAGAGGTCTTAACTGGGTTCAGTCAAACTCACATATCCAGTCCACGTGATCTCAACAGCACAGGCTCTCTCAAGGCTGCATCCTTGAAAATGGCTCCAGCATTGGGAGCAGTGGGCAGAACATACATTCCAGGGACAGGGGAGGAGTGAGGATCCTCTGATTGCCCAGGTCCAGTTCACGGGTCAACCAGCAGTCATGTCCTCTCATGACCTCCTCCAACAATGGTTTAAACTAAGTTACCATTGCATTGACTGAGAGGAACAATTGTTTATGTACCTTACGTAAATATCATGGACTTTTATATCTAGAGGAGGAGAAGGACAAGGAGGACAAGAAGAAGAAAAGAAAGAAGGAGGAGGGGGAAGAGAAGGAGGAGGAGAAAGAGGATGATGAGGAAGAGGAGGAGGAGAAGGAAGGTGGGGAGGAAGAAAAAGAGGAAGAGAAGCAACAGCATGAGACAAACCACTTGCTTCTCTTTGGAAGATATTATTACAGACATACTCAACAGATGTAAAATTACTCTGAGAAATTGCTTATATAAGCTTATAAATGCTTACCCTCAAGTTCTGTATGCATGTCATCAGACTGGTAGCAAGCAGATCCCAGACCGGCATTGCCCTGTGGAGCACATTTTGGGTAGCCCTGGTCCATAGAATGGAGCCATTCAAAATGATGTGCCTTAAATTCAAACTTTTTATCATATCAACAATGTCATTCAGCAAGTTTTCAAACTAAAAGTCATCTGCAAAGTATGTCATAATATATGTTTATATTTATGAGATATCGAAAAACATTACAGAGGAGATACAAAGGAAGAGGGAAAGTGGTAGGAAGAGAAGTAGAATGAGCCAACAATTTCATACTTACACCAAAATGTATTTCAACAAGGCTTTATTCATAAAACATTACAACCAAGTGTGAAAATTCTACTGAGGAGAGAATAAGAGAACATTGAGTATAATCTCACCAAGTAAGAGTTTGATGAGAGTTTAGTTTTTACACAAGTAATAATGTCCTCAATGGTGAAAATTGTCAAGCATTTCAATGTGACATTTGTCACACCGAGAAACTCTGCTAGTGGCCTAGCATCATGGGACTTACTCTTGTCTATTTGAGGAAGTCAGCCAATTCCAAGTCAATTTCAAGTCAACCCAAGATGTAACTATTCTTCTAATAACAGAGCCCCAAATTCCAAAACATGACCATGTGACTAACCTAACCACAGAATGCCAAAAACTTCAAGCCAGTAAGGCTCAGGAATTTAAGTACCAAAGAGTACCAAACCACAGCATTATTAATAAAATATAAAATAGTCCTCAAGTTATACTTAGGTTGTATTTCAAAACTTTGTTAGTTGGCTCTTTAGAACTTGGAACATATTTCCCAAGACAGTGATCTTTTAAACTAACAAAAGACTATATAACTTTGAGTAGAATGGTTGGTTCATAATCTATGTATATGTTCAGCTTTAATATATAATATATACCAAAAAATTATCTTCAAGAGGGGTTGTCCTAATGTACACTCCAGCCAGCAGTGTGTGAGTTCCAGTGAATAATCTTTTTATTTTTTTTTTTTGCTGTACGCGGGCCTTTCACTGTTGTGGCCTCTCCCGTTGCGGAGCACAGGCTCCGGACGCGCAGGCTCAGTGGCCATGGCTCACGGGCCTAGCCGCTCTGCAGCATGTGGGATCTTCCCGGACTGGGACATGAACCCGTGTTCCATGCATCGGCAGGCGGACTCTCAACCACTGCGCCACCAGGGAAGCCCGGCTCTGGTGATTTCTAAAAGAAAGAAAAAAGTCACAGCTGAAGAACCTTTTGGTTTTAACACTCCCAAGTAAATTAACTCACAGGCCAGGAACATGGCAGCGAGGCTGCAGAGGCAGGGAGGAAATTAGGGTAGGTATTCATGAACTTTGTATATAATTCTCCCAGCTCATCATGAAATTTGTGGCTTTTGTTTAAGCATGCTAATGTACCTCTATCCCTCTAGTGCCTGATGCATGCCTCGTGTAAGAATACTGCCTCGTGGGGCTTCCCTGGAGGCACAGTTGTTGGGGGTCCGCCTGCCGATGCAGGGGACACGGGTTTGTGCCCCGGTCCGGGAGGATCCCACATGCCGCGGAGCGGCTGGGCCCGTGAGCCATGGCCGCTGAGCTTGCGTGTCCGGAGCCTGTGCTCCGCAACGGGAGAGGCCACAAGAGTAAGAGGCCCGCGTACCACAAAAAATAATAATAATAATAAAAATTTTAAAAAAAATACTGCCTCGTTTCTTATATTGCACCCTAGTTTATTATATTACACGTACATATTAAAACACTGACCAAAGTGAGGCCATTTATAAAATTTGCCATCTGCAGCCCTCAGATTCATCAAATGAGGGATAGAAGTTACAAGAACAATTCCAATAGGTCTTCTGCACACTTTGGAAATTTGTGGCAAGGAGCTAATATTTTACCTAAATTAACAGGTAAAATAAACTTGATCTAGCATTTAGATACGCTAACCACCCAAAAGTTAGATGTCACAGGTTAGTTTCCCTGGGAAGCAGATTAACTTGCAAAATGTTTAGTAGAAAGTACCCTTGGGATCCACACCTATGGGCCTGTGGAAGGAAGGAGATGGAAACAGGATGGGGTGGGGAGTAACGGATGTACAAGGTAAGCTTAACAACAGTCTCAGCTGACCCCATGGGGAGTTCTGTAGCTATAAGGATCCTTCAGCATTGTCCCAACTTGGGGGGTCAACACAGCCAGATCTTTATGCCCTGATATGTACTAGACATTTCATGTGGGCCACCCCTCAAAGAGTGTGTGTTTGGGCAAGGTGGCGCCATAGCTGGGATGATCTCTGAAGGGGCTTGTGATTCACGGTCACGACTGACAACCCTCTCAGCTGTCAGGGTACTGAGTCCTTCACTGATGGGGCATCTGGAAAGCTCATCAAATGTCCACCCTCTAGGATGTCTGTGTGTCCAAGACTATAGCAGGTAATATAGAGAAGATAGATGCATAAAATATTTAAGATATGGGTCTCTCCCTTGCGTAGAGAGTAGAAGAGACTATGTAACATGCCCATTCAAGAGGAAGTAGGGCATATTTGAGTCAGTTCAGACACTTGGGAGTTGTGTGAGCATAACTCTTCTATGGCTCAAATTTTTACTTGGAAATTGTAGGTAACAACTGTATTAGTTTTCTGCTGCTGTAACAAATTATACAAATTTAGCAACGTAAGACAACACACATTTATTATCTCACAGTTATCTAGGTCAAAAGCCCAGGTGGGCTTGGCTGGATTCTGGGCTCCGGATCCCACCAGGTAGAAATCAAAGTGTCCACAAGCCTGCATTCCTTTCTAAAAGCTCTAAGGGAGAATGCATTCCTGCTCATTCAGGATATGGGCAGAATTCAGATTCTTACAGTTGTAGGACTAGGGTCTTCTTTCCTTTGCTGTCATTTGAGGGCTGCTCCCAGGTTCTAGACACCAGATATATTCCTTGGCATGTGGCCCCGCTTACTCTATCTTCAAAGATACTAACAGTGGGTCAAGTCCCTTTCATGCTGTGGATCTCTCCTGCATCTTCTTCTGTCACATCTCTGATTGCCTTTAGTGTCTTCTTTTTCCACTTTTAAGGGCTCATGTGATTAGACTGGGCCCAGCCAAATAATCCAGGATAACCCCTCTTTTTTAAGGTCCATCACCTTAATTTGCAAAATTCCTTTTGCCATGTAACATATTCATAGGTTCCAGGGATTAGGGTGGGGACGTCTTTGGGAGCCATTATTCTGCCTATCACAATGACTCATAATGATGTGTGAGGGGAGATACTTTTAAATGTCTGTATATCTGACACAGAGTAAACCCTCAGCAAACGAGGCTCACACCGGGAGTTTGGAAAAGAGCTTGATTAATAAGCACTGGCATCATCAGTAAAGCTTCATAGAGATGGGGGCTGAGTCCTGAGGGATAAAGAGAATTTGGATAAAGGAAAGGCTGGAGAAAAAGGCCATGATGTTCTGAGAATAATATAAAGAAAAGAACAAATGCAGCAAGTTCTCATAGCAAGAGGCAAGATTTAAAGGCAAATAGTCCTGAATTCAAATGCTTACTTTGCTTGTAATAAGATCTGTTATCTTAAGCAATTTAATAAACCTCTCTGGGCCTCAGTTTTCCCTTTTTAAAAAATTGTTGTTGTCTATGGACAACATTCTAGGACAAAAGCAAGACATTTTAGCATCCTCTCTTTGCTCCTTCAGTTTCACTGATTACAAAAAACCCACATTGTCTCTACGACCACATTTATAGCTATTCTGGGGGGATAAACAAATTCATCTCTAACCTACTTGTCTCACTGCAAAATACTGAGGTGAATAGCTCCTCAGGTTTCATAAGCAGACGAGGAGAAGGGCTAGAGAAGCAGTTTTCAAACTTCCTCAATGCTTCAACCCATCAGTGGAAATTTTGGTGAGTGTATTTCCAATATATGAACAATATGTATATTCACTGAATATATACATTCATCCATATGTGTTCATACATTAGAAATACATATTATACACATGTGATATTAACATATACATTTGTGTTAATATAAATATGAATAAGCCTAAATCATGTTTTATTTTAACTTTAGATAAAATAATTATTAACAAAAGTGTTAAGAGATTCCTTTTACGTTACAATTGATTGTCATGCATAATTCTTAAAGTGCCTTTGAATAGAGATCACCTTGAGTTTAGTTCAGAATGCCACAGTGTGTTCATTCCGACAAGTCTGTCCCTGCCACACTTGCACTGTCTTCGTAACCTCCGAGAGCATCCTTCTTTTTTGACTTGTGCAAAGAACCATCCCAACAAGTACCTAAAAAAGGTATGTTTGGTCTCACGGTAAAAGATTGAACTGGGGTGGCTTCTACTTAATATTGCATTAAGAAGTATGCAGATCAAGAGGAAATTTTCAAACAGCCTAAAACTGTTACCGATCAAGAATTCAGTGAAACTTGTTCAGGAAAGTTCTGGAGATTAAGAAGGAATGTAAAGTGTGCATTTTACATGGGACAACTGCATGTGACTGAGGTGTCAGGGTCCCAGTCCTCAGGAACTGCCAGGTGGCCTCATCACTATAGGGAAAAGAGCTCTTGGGAGCCTCCACCTGTGCTTTTTTCCTCCAAGAGGAGTGTTCTGACAGCTCAAGCTTCTTCTCTGCGGGAAAGACTGCCTCTTGCCTCTGTTGCTTCTGATTGCCCTCTGTCCTCATGGATTATGCCTCTGACTTCAATATTAAGATCAACCCCCCCTACACAAAAGGAATTCTTACTCCTCCACAGCCTAAAATTTTAAAAATTGCCTCACACACGTGGAAGCAACCTCTGTCCATTGACAGAGGAATAGATAAAGAAGATGTGTTACATATATACAGTGGAATATTACTCAGCCATAAAAAAGAATGAAATAATGCCATTTGCAGCAACATGGATGGACCTAGAGATTATCATATTAAGTGAGGTAAGTCACATAGAGAAAGACAAATATCATATGATATCACTTATATGTGGAATATTAAAAATGATACAAATGAACTTAGTTTCAAAACAGAAATAGACTCAGACATAGAAAAAACTTGCGGTTACCAAAGGGGAGGGGAGGAAGGGATAAATTGGGAGTTTTGGATTAAAATATACACATTACTATATGTAAAATAGATAAACAACAAGGATCTACTGTATAGCATAGGGAACTATACGCAATACTTTGTAATAACCTATAATGGAAGCAAATGTAAATAAAGAATATATATATTTTTATATCTATCTATACAACTGAACCACTTTGCTGTACACCTGAAACTAACACAACATTGTGAATCAACTATATGTATTTCAATAAAACTTTTAAAAAGAAGTGAGATTTGGATTCACATATATACACTATTGATACTATGTGTAAAATAGATAACTAATGAGAACCTACTGTATAGCTCAGGGAACTCTACTCAGTGTTCTCTGGTGACCTAAATGGGAAGGAAATCCAAAAAAGAGGCGATATATGTATACCTACAGCAGATTCACTTTGCTGTAAAGTAGAAACTAATACAGTGTAAAGCAACTATACTCCAATAAAAATTATTTTAAAAATAAGAAATGAAAAAAAATTGCCTCATGCATACCTTCCCTCTCCATCACAATACTAGTGAATAGGGTTAGATTTGTAGAACCTTGTTAGAGAAATTTAGATTTAATGTTTCTTGAAATGAATCACTGAGGATTTTGTTCTGAGAACTTAAAAGACTTTAGGAAGATGGTCTTGTCAGCTGGATTGGAAAAGCATAGGATATGGTGGCTGGGAATGATTGGGAGTGGGGAGAAGCGCTCAGAGTTGTACTAACCAATAATCTAAACGTGGTGTGAGGAGACGCTCGCATGGGTCCCCTACTTATGTCTTTGTATGGACTGATAAAAGAGAAAGTTTAATCAGGTATTTACAATATTTATGATAGTTATTTGCAGTGCACATTGGATGAGCACACTGCTATATGCTATATAAAAAAGGAAAATTAAAATTTGATCATAAATGTGTTCTTTCAGAACTTTCTCTTTTTTGTATTATAATCTACTCTGGGGATTACCAAGGAGAAGGTCAAGTGAAATTAAATTATTAAGTAATACGTTATTAAGGAAGTCAGGTGCTGGGGGGATTCTGGCACATAGTTGAAAACTAACTATGTTCTGGTTTTTGTGCTGCTACCAATTGACTGTGTGATTTTTGGCACAACACTTAGATCTGTAGTTTCCTCAGCTTAAAAAAAAAGTATTCAATAATACAAATTCCAAGAAGCTTCTTGATCTAGAAAAGAATATGATTGTAGAAAAATTAGAAATGCTGAATTGGGGAAATTTTCCTTCTTTCTTCTCTTTTTCAAGCATCGTGTATCATTGTTCAACCACAGTTGATTTTTCTTCAACCGTGGTTGAAGAAATATATAAGTAATATATAAGTAATATATATATACTTATATATTATTAATCTATAGCATATGTGATCCTATTTTTGAGTGTTTTTAAGAGGAAGTAGCATATAATTAAATAGTCATTATATGACATTTTAACAGTAACTCAACATAAATAGAACCAACATTTAATAATAATCATTATTTCTTCATAAAAACACAAAATGATCAAAATGACATTTTCCTCTGGAAGTTTTACTGTTGCAATATTGTAAAAGAGCTAAGAGATTTCCAAGATAAGAAACCTAAGTGCCATGTTGATAATTTGAGGAAGTCCATGCATATGATACATATAGAGGATTCCTCAGTTATCTGCTCTGATGGATAGAAGCATTAGCACAGAGAACCTAAAAACAATTATGTTACATCTAACTCTGAACTAAGCTTACAAAATTATGCGTAAACATGACTGTGTCTAATGTCTTGAGGATTAACAATACTTCAAATTAAATAATGAAATTTCAATTCAGGAGACACAGGAAGTGTCCAGTTTCACCATCAACGAGTGCTTTAAAGAGAATGAAAATTATCACCTCTTCTTCCAAGCAAAGAAATAGCTTAAAACTGACTAACCTATTTCTTCAAGTTTACTTTCTGTAGACAATTAATACTTTGATTTAAATAATACTTTTGGTGGATTGGAGTAAGCTTGGAATCAGAAGACCTGTATTTATATATTGGCACCTACTTTTACTAGCTATGTGACATTGAGCGAGGCCACAAATCCTTGAACTTCAATGTGATCATCTGGGACATGAGATTAATAATAGAGTTATATCTACCTGTGTTCTTCAAATGAGTATGAATAAGACAAAACAAAATAATTAATGTGGAATTACTTTGTAAAGTAAGCTTATAATGATTTGATGAATTATTATAGATAAAATAAATTGTAACAATATAAATATTATAACAAGCAACTACATACTTCATGCAAACTTTCTGAACTAAACCGAATTTTAAAATGACTCTACTTTCAAGTATAATATGATTTATCTGAAAAGATATATAAACAAGAAGACTTAGCATGCTTCCACTAACACCATGTGAGCTTGTATAAATCTCTAAAGCTCCCTAGAGTTGTTTCCTCAATTGATGAGGGATGGAGGATAGATAGTGCTGGGAGGAGTATAATTTTAAATATGGTGGTCATGGAATGCCTCCCTGAGAAACTGACATTTTAGCAAAGACCTGAGAGAGGGAATGGAGGGAGACATGTGGGTATTTGGGGGAAAGTGCTCCAAGGAAAGGCACAATAAAACTCTGTGTTGGAAGCACGCGTTGAGTGTGAAGAACACCAAGGAGGACAGTGTGATTAATGAATGAGGCCTGAAAAGAGAAGGATAAGTTAGGTCTGAAGAAAAAAATGGTGGCCAGATCACGCAGGTCTGTTGGCCACTGTAAGGAGGATGGTGTGAAACCACTGTAGAGTTTAGGGTTCAAGGGTGACATTATCCAATCTGACCTAGCTGCTATGTTCAGAACAGACCATAGGAGGGAGGCAAGTGCTGAATCAGAGACACCAAAAGTAGAGTATTGTATTTACCCAGGAAACAGATCAAGGCCACCTGGAGGAGTTGGCCTTGGGAGAGGAATAATTAGATTATTTATACATTTTCAAGGTATAATTAACAGTATTGATTGATGGATCGAATATGTATGAGAAAAAGAGAAAAGTCACTTGGGAAGGGGCGGTGACTCCAAGTTGCTTAAGCAACTGGAAGAAGAAGTTGACGTTAAATGAGATCGGGAAATGTACAGAAAGATCAGGTTTGGAGGAGCTGGTATCAAGAGTCCAACTCAGGATGTATTAAATTTGAGATGTCTATTAACTTTGCAAGTGAGGATGTCCAGGAGCAGTTGAATAGAATCTTAAGTTCAGGGGAAAGAACATTTGAACATCATCAACATACAGATAATATTTAAAGCCATAAGAGTGGGTGATATCACCTTGGGAATGAGTGTTGTTACAGAAGAGAAGGGATCTAAGAACCAAACCCCGGTGAACCCCAGTGGAGAGATGAGAAGAGTCAACAATGGGAGCTAGAAGAAACAACCAAGGGGAATAGGAGAACTGAGAGGGAAGCTTCCAGAAGCCAAGTGAAGAAAGTATTTCAAGGAAAGAGTCATCCACAACCCAATCAAAAAATGGACAGATGACCTAAATAGGCATTTCTCCAAAGAAGACATACAGATGGCCAATAGGCACTTGAAAAGATGCTCAACATCGCTAATAATCAGAGAAATGCAAATAAAGACTGCAATGAGGTATCACCTCACACTAATCAGAATGGCCATCATTAAAAAGTCTACAGACAGTAAAAGCTGGAGAGTGTGTGGAGAAAAGGGAACCCTCCTACACTGTTGGTAGGAATGTAAAATGGTGCAGCCACTATTGAGAACAGTACAGAGGTTCTTTCAAAAACTAAAAATAGAACTACTATATGATCCAACAATCCCACTCCTGAGCATATATTTGTAGAAAACTGTAATTCAAAGAGATACATGCACCCCAATGTTCATAGTAGCACTATTTACAATAGCCAAGACAGGGAAGCAACATAAATGTCCACCGATAGATGAATGGATGAAGAAGATGTAGTATACATATATATGTGAATACTACATGGCTATGAAAAAGAATAAAATAGTGCCATTTGCAGGAAGATGGATGGACGTAGAGATTATCATACTAAATGAAGTAAGTCAGACAAAGACAAATATCATATGATATTACTTATATGTGGAATCTAAAATATGATACAAATGAACTTATTTACAAAACAGAAACAGACTCACAGATATAGAAAACAAACTATGGTTACCAAAGGGGAAAGCGGGGTAGGGATAAATTACGAGGATGGGATTAACATATATACTGTTGTATATAAAATAACTAACTAACAAGGACCTATTGTTTAGCACAGGGAACTATATTCAATATCTTGTAAAAACCTATATGGAAAAGAATATGTATATGTATAACTGAATCACTTTGCTGTGTACCAGAAAGTAACCCAACACTGTAAATCAACTATACTTCAATGAAAAAAATTTTTTTCAAAGCTATGAAGAAATTAACCAAGAGAAAGACTGAGAGTTTACCAATGATTTTAGCACAATGGAAATCATTCATAATCTTGAGAAGGACTACTTTTTGTTTATTGTGGAGACCTTTTGGAGTAGATTCAAGACAGAACTGGAAGAGAGAGAGGGGACAGAATGAGTAAAAGAGACTTCTTTCAAGGAATTCTGATACATAGGGAAGCAGAGAAATCAGGTAATAGTTGGAGATTATTTAAAGAAGGATTGAAAAAAGATATTACAGTATGTTTGCATGATTTTGGTAATGGGCTGGTTGAGACAGAGAAATATTGCATACAGAAGAGAGAGAGAGTCTAACTGCTGAAGTGAAAGGGACTGAGACCCAGTGTACAAGTATTAGCATATAGGATCATGGTTAGTTCATTCCTAGTAGCATGAAAGAAGAGAGCATACTCATGTGCAGATAGAACAGGTTAGTTGATGTGGTGGCAGCAGGACAGAGGAGCTCACTACGGATTATTCTCGGGTACAACCAAGGACCTGCATAGCTGAAGTAGAATGGAAGTTCTCTGAAAGAGAGGTCAGGGTTTTGTAAATTTAATCCATGGACATTTATCATGAGTTATGACAGGAGTGTTAGAAAAACTTATACGCCACACAGGAGTGCTGTAAAGACATATATGATACAATCTTAAAGCAATAAATAAGAGTAATAAGTAATATAATCTAATGATATGAGCATTATGCTGGGGGAGTTTTAAGGAAGACAGAAGGAAAATGATCTGGAAGTGACAACTAGGAGAAAGAAGGACAGACAACCTTTCTACATCTAGGTCCAGCAACAGAAGAGGTATGAGAAACAAGCCAGCTGCCCCTTGAGGGCACGTATGCCCTAAATTTGTTATTGATATTTTTATCTCAACAGATATTTATTGGAATGCCAACTACCTTCAGGTCAATAAATGAGGACTTCATAAATAAGGGCTTTAGAATCGTTTGAGCCTGCCATTTATTTTAATGTTTCACCCCATTCATATGTATTGGAATCCAGCGTGTTTTAGAGGAGATGGGCACTCACATGTCTATGTTCTAGCCAATTTCCAACTCGGAAAACAATATTGTGCCTCCCTACATATCTTCCTGCTACTTCAATGGACAAAAACTGTTCTCTGCTTCCTCTCTGGCACTCAGCAGAAAAACGCTGCCTGCTTGTTTCCAGAGCAGGAGGTTCTAATCAAATGGTGCTTTATATTGCCTCCTAATGGTGACGCAGCCTCTTCAAAGTGCTTTCAGAGTCTGTAGAGGAAAAGTACCCAACAGACATAAAACCTGCTAGGAACTTAATCACGTACCCTAAGCAGCAGATCACTCAGATATAATAGGCTAGAGATTTCATTTAATTTTGTTTTGTTGGTCACATATAAGCATCCCTGTACGCCCACGTGTTCTCTCCTATAGACTTACAAATCGTGTTTTCTTGAATTTGTTCTCTTTTTCAATTCAAACAATCATAAGGATTCTCCTTTGAGAAGAGTCTTTCGCTCCAACAGTTCAATTCAATTCATCCACATGCTTATTATGAGCAAGATCTCAGGTCCTAGTGGGAAAAGGAATGAAAAGATGAATGAATTCTGGTCCCTGCAGGCCAAAGGCTTGCTGTGAAGGAGGAAGTTTGGCTCACGTTGCTTCCCTAACCTTTTGGCTGAGTGAGAACAGAATATTGTCTCAAGCTTCCTCACATCAACACTCCCCTGGGGTAGTGCCTGGAAAGAGGGATTATTAAGAGGCACCTCAGATGCTTCCTGTGCACATTAAGCCATCCTAATAAAACATCTCTATTTCTCATCTGGATCTTCCCTTTATTAAGGGCTAAGGGATTCTATATTCCCCAATTTCTTCCTGCTTCAACGTTTTAGCATGTATATACTAAAACACATTTCATTTCATGTAACTACTTTGCCAAAGTTCTATCTCTCCCCTTGTTTATTCTAAAATAAACTTTGCAGTCTTTAGCTAGGAATACAAAGTATTCTAGAATCTGCCTGCAAACCATCCTCTGACTGTAGGTGGGGACAGAGTCCTCTTTCATGGAATAAACAGTTTGTTGGAGTTAGAGACCTCATTCCAAATCACAGCTATTCCTGTGAATCAGTCTTGGTGGTGTGTTGTGTGGTATAATAACATGAATTCAAAGCCATGGCTGAGCAAACGTCAACATCCTCATCTGTAAACTGGGACAACTACAGGCCACCTCATAAAAAATGTGAATGTAAATAAGATAACGTAAACCTTTGTTTCAGTTCCTGGCACTTAATAAGCATTAAATAATAATAATAGCTATGATTACCATATCATTCTGTTTATTCTATTTCTTTATGTTCCAGACAAGTGGACTACTAGTGACCCAGAGGTTCATGCTTATTCCCATCTTGGGAATCATATGTAATCAAGTGTACATCAACTGTAAATGGGGTCTGTCCCTACCTTCTATCAAAGTCAACTGCTCTGTGTAAGCTGAGCTCAAATGCCCTCCCTTGCAGGGCTTCCCAGACCATCTCACAGCCAAGGATGATCACTGTTCCCTCCTCTCTGCACAGTTGTTGCTTTCCTACTTGGCAATGATCACGTATTTGTATGCATTGAAATTACTATTATAAAAATGTGATTTTCCTTCTTTGCCTTCAAACTATTTATAATAACGTGCAATTATTTTATTTTGTGTATGTTCTTAATGCTTCACCCCACTGCCATCTTCCAGACTACTTCCTCCATAAGAGTAGGGGTCACCAGCTCTTGTGCTCACCACTGTGAGATCCATATCCTGACTGAGTGCCTGTTACATAATTACACCTGGCACTCAATAGATATTTGATTAATAAATTTCATATCTTAAGGCAGGAATCATGTTATATTTTGTATCCCTTACAAAACTACCACAGAGTAAATTATGTGACAAGCAAATTCACTTCTCCTGATGAATGCCTACTCCAGTATAGAACAGAAATGCCAAAGAAAACAATCTGCGGTTAACAAGACAGTTGTTTCACTAGAGACACTGTGTCAGTTTCCTAGGGATGATGTAACAACGTTCCACAGCTGGTGGCTTAAACACCAGCAATTCATTGGTACAGTTCTGCAGGCTAGAAGCCCAAAATCAAAATGCTGGCAGGGTTGGTTCCTTCTGAGGGCTGTGAGAGAAAACTGTTCCGTGTCCCTCCTGCAGCTTCTGTTGGTGATAAGGATTGGCATCCTTGGCATGTGGAAGCATCACCCTAACCTCGGCCTTCTTCTTCATAAGACATTTTCCCTCTGTGAACGTCTATGACCAATTTCCCCTTTTCATAGGGACTCTAGTCATATTGGATTATGGCCCACTCTAATGGCCTCATGATTTCCTCTGTAAAGACCCCCTCTCCAAAGAAGGTCACATCTGAGGTACTGGGGGTTAAAACTTCAATGTATAAAATTTGGGGAAACATATTCAACCTAGAACAGGCACATATAAATTGGGCTGGAGCATAGAAGTGACACATTTCTAGACTTAGTCCCACCAAGAAAGATTTGAGGTGGCTTATAACAGATTCACAAAGTACTACAGAATGAAAAATAAACAAGAATATAGGGAAGATGTACTAAATAAGCATACTTCCCTAACATGTTATGGGCCATAAAATGGTTAAACAATAACAATTCTAAACTATTTCAGCCAAAGGAAGATATTCTATGCACATTTCTGTCCAATCGAAGGAACATTTTCATTTGAGATCTCCATGAACAATACACTCTTTTTGGGAGGAGAAGTGCATTTTAAATGGTGCAGGCAGTGGTCAACCCACACAGGGAGAAACAGAGACAGAGGTGGGAAATAGAGGGACACTGCACATATGCACCTGGATATGTACAGTGAATTCTGAACACTAAGGATGTACATATATATGGTTAATTTCTTTTCAGTACAAAGAATCATCTCAATGCAGAAGAACAGAATATGAAGACATATAGAAGAGCATTTGCAGAATTCAGGCCATGCAAAAGAGAAGAATTCTTTAATTGTATTTCAAAGTCCTCAGTTATAGAACTCCTCCATATTTTGGGCTGGGACAATGTTACCTTACTCTTGCTGTCAAAATTTTAGAACTCAGAATGTACAAACCCAAAGCTATAATAGTGATGATGATGATGATTTTGGAGGTGTCCTATCTGCTGAAATATGAGCTAGCACAAACATCTGTCCCACTTGCTTATTAATCCAAATTACTTTCCTGTGTGCAGAGTTTTAATTGAACGATAGAGTTGATCTGGGATGACAAAGTCCAGAGTGTTTTTGTCAGTATAACTTACCTCATGTTTACGTAAAGTCAATAATGAAAATGGAAAGGGAAAAAAGTGTTTATGACCTCAATTCTTTTCAATTGAAAGGAGGCACAGAAAGAAACTTTAAAAAATGAGAAAACTACTCTGGCCTCTTAAGAATCTTGGCTTCATACCTCTAAAGAAGTTATGCTTCCTCTCCTCCCTGCTTCTCATTTCACCCCATTATATAGCACCATGTTCCCCTGGGGCTTCTGAATGAAGGGCATGACTCAGCTGTGTTATGTATCTATGATAGTAAATACACTGGTCTTGCAATGCCCAGGCAACTTTCTAGTGAAAGTAAGACATTCAGATGCTTAGGCTTGACAAAAAGTAGTAATAATAAAGGCAGACTTCTCCTACTGAGTTATTCGGCTTAGCTGTAAAAATTGTCTGAAATACTTCCCACTTATGCCTAAATACAAAACACACTAATGATTGCCATAGATGATATTATTTTATATTTTATTCTGTAACCAAACTGAATATTATCATATGTATCTAGTGTGTTGCTTACTCCACATTTCATTTAGTTTCAACTGCCCAGGTAAACCATTTATCACAATCCCAGACACATAGCAAATAAGCAATAACTGTTAGTTATTATTACATTATTATTTCTTTTATTTAAAAAAATTGTTATCCTTACTATGTGTTGTTTTATTTACTCAAAGATGATTCCAGAATTTTTACAGCAGCTGTTGCAGCTTGTTAAGAAAAGTAATTAAGAATGAAAGTACTATGAATAATTTTGTAGCAGTTTCAATAATTTTAAAAGCTAAATAGTTACAAAGTAAGAGGACTTTACATTGTTCTATTATCATTTCTTTTAAACCACAGCTCTTGATCCCTGGTCTAGTGCTCTTTGTATTAAACAGCAAAATCCAGTTGAATTATATATGAGTAGTATATGATAACAAGAAAATAATGTGCCTAGTATCCAGATAGAAACCCAGATGGAATTGGGCAGCTTTCCAAGATCAGGAAGAAGAGTACCGAAGAGACACAGGGATGATCGATCATCTAAACGGAAGCTCAGCTGTAGATGGATATTTTGGCAATCCATGGGGGGAACCCTGGTTCTTCTGGAATCTGAAACTATGCTGCAATTCTCACTCTGTCCTTGTCCAGAGACTAAATCTGCTCCCTCACTATTAGCAGTAGCTGGAAAATCCCTACAACACTGTAAAAACTAAATAATATATATATATTTTATGGGCAGAAGGGTAAAGGATTTTTTTCTTTTTTTGCGGTAAGTGGGCCTCTCACTGTTGTGGCCTCTCCCGTTGCGGAGCACAGGCTCCGGACGCGCAGGCTCAGCAGCCATGGCTCACGGGCCCAGCCGCTCCGCGGCATGTGGGATCTTCCCGGACCGGGGCACGAACCCGTGTCCCCTGCATCGGCAGGCGGACTCTCAACCACTGCGCCACCAGGGAAGCCCAAGGATTATTTTTATAGAAAAACTCCTGGTTTCCAGTTCATATCAACTTTCTTGTGACTGGGCTTTCCAAAGAGGGCCCTCCTTACTGGCTTGCCATTTAGGAATAAGCCATTCCCCTACTCATTTATGTCTGAGATCTGGAAGCGTTCCTTAACCTATCAATTCAGCTAGGACAAAGGTGGAGTTTTAAAATCTAATTTGTACTATAACACATTTCTAAAGGAGAATTTTTTTAAAAAGCTGGAGCAAAAAGACATAAAGAGGGCTTCCCTGGTGGCGCAGTGGTTGAGAGTCCGCCTGCCGATGCAGGGGACACGGGTTCGTGCCCCGGTCTGGGAAGATCCCACATGCCGCGGAGCGGCTGGGCCCGTGAGCCATGGCCGCTGAGCCTGCGCGTCCGGAGCCTGTCCTCCGCAACGGGAGAGGCCACGACAGTGAGAGGCCCGCGTAACGCATAAAAAAAAAAAAAAAAAAAAAAGACATAAAGAAAAAAATTCTAATCCAAATTCAAACTCCACAATGTGTTCCGACTGGTTGGCATAATTCTTGATTCTTTCTGGAGAATGTCACCTTGAAACCCTCACTCTCAGGTCTTCATAACCCCCCACTCCCCCCACCCCCACCCCCGCCCACAACTCCCTCCTCTCCTTTGATTTACTTGCTGTGAAGGAGAAGAGCTGGAACAGAAGAACAGATCAAGTTCCTCATCGGAGTGGACAGAAACAGTGAACTGAATTGCAAAACCTGCATTAATATCACTTCACATAATCATGTCAGAGTCACAGGTGGATGAGCCAATTCTGAGGAACAGCTGGATTTTCCTGCCACTTCTGAAGGGTAAAGAGGTCTTTCTCCTCCAAAGCCATTCTAGCTAGCAAACTTATATCAAAAAAAAAGAACTTTTTTGCATACTGTTGGCCAGTGGCTTAAAATACATCTTGCTTAGTTCAGTTCTTGGCAGAAGAAAGAGTTTCTTAACCAAGACATAGTACATATTGGAAATGGACACAGTCATAGTATAGACATTTCTGAAGAAAATTACAAAGTATTCTAGTGCAAGAGGGCATTGAGTACCCTAATATAAACCAGAAGAGTGTGAAATAGCTCACAAACAACCTCGTCTAAGCCCTCAAATGGTTGCTTAACAAGCTACTACTCCAACAACAACAAAGTCCTCATAAACCTAAATAACTTGCATTAGAGATATCGTTGGCAAGAGATCCTTGCCTGATACCCACTGGACTTGCGATAAAATCCAAAACCCTGAACCTATAAATGAGAAGTGTTAAATTAATTAAAGCAGGAAACCATTAGATAGTGTGGCCCTAATGCCATGGTAGCCCATGTAACCAAACCCAAATCTAACCCTATAAATGCCTTAATGTTATGTAATCAAAATGCTCAACACAGCCAATCACAAACAGAAAACAAAGCTTTAAACTATACCCAATCAATAATTTTCTTACTTTTCTCCTGATTTTTCTCTAGAAAAGCCCCTCCCTGTGCTCCTGTCAGTGGAGCATTCCTAACAACTTCTGGTTTGATGTTGCCAAATTCCATTCCATTTTTGCTCTTATAAACTTTTAAAAAATTTAATATACCTGAGTTTATCTTTTAATGGTTCTGGTTTCAGACTGCGGAACCAAAGGAGACTCCCTCCAGCCTCCACCTAAACACCCAGGAGCAAGAAGCAACCAAGCAGATGTACCTGCTGAGCCCTTGAATTCCCTGCTTTCTCGATGCCTCTGGAGATGGTGGCTACATCCCTCTTGGATCCTAGCTCTGCAGCATTTACATTATTAGCTTCCAGAATTTATTCGTGCATTTCTTTTTCCAGACTGGGTCGGGAAACTGGCCAGAGTCAGACTGGGTTTGACTTACTGGACTGGGTCTGGGCTTGGACTGGGCCTGACTTAAGCCTCGGGTAAATAAAATTTTGTCCTAAGGCTGAACAAGCAAGTTAACCTTACCAACAAATATTTTGAATTCAGTGACCACAGTGGAGAAATTTTAACTTCGATAAACTTATCTATATATGAGGTAACCTAGAGAAAATGAGGTCTCAGCCAAGCACTCACCATAAAGGGTATAGGGAAAATTATTTTTCCTCTGCTACAGTTCCTGGTGACCAAGATGGGACCTGCTGGGACACCCCACTCGTTCCAGAGCCTGCAGATGGGATCCTGGGCAAAATGGCAGAAGCCAGCAAAGGCTGAGAATTCCTACCAAAGTCAGTTCTCTCAGATCTCTATCTGTGGTGCTTGGTAGAGAGAGGAAGGTAAATTTCATGCTGTTCCTTCCTTTCCAAATTCAGATTCCCAGGCCAAAAAAAAAGGAAGAATTAGATCTTTCACTTGTGACTCATGAATTTGCTTTCAGGTACTCATTGGTTGTCTGCGCTTTCTCTCCAAGGAATAGCTATTACCTTCTTGTCTGTTTTGTTTTGTGTCCTGAGAACTTGGCTTGACAATTGTCAGGTTGTGGACCCCTAATATATGACTAGAGATAAATGTGGATTACATCCTATTAGAGGCTAGATATGGCTGAACAGAAACGTGCATTGTACCATATTTGCAGTTAGGGTCCTACCACTATTGCCAGCTCTCAGGAAAATTGTCTAATCCATTTTTTCCTTTGCCGATCTGCACAAGTGGCTCTGGATATTGAGAGGATAGTATCTTTTGCATCCCTTTAGACCATTGGGAATGAAGAGGACATTGAAAAAGGTGATTAGAGGGCTAAAGACACGTGAAGCACTTAAGTTGGTGACAATCTTTCTTCCAATGTCCTGGCTCTTTGCAATAATAGCAGACATTAGGAGGGCTTTTGTTTTGTTTGGGAACCTTCATTAGCTGGAGTTGAAAATTAAGAATTTTAGCAGTCTTTCTTTTAGATAACTCATCTAGGGTGCGAGTGAGCTGATTTGCCAAATTAACTAAATCTGGAGTGGACATAGTTTCTCATTCCACCCTCGTCCTTTTAACTGAAAAAGAAAGACACCAGTTCAAAATGTTGACAAGCATAGAGTTAAAGGCTACCCAAATAGATTCAACATCTGAAGGAAGATGAGAATTTTCTTTGAAAAAAATCTGAAGTTGATTATGATAGCCATGAAAAGGTTCATCAGATTTTTGTGTGCTAGCCTGAATTTCGTTCCAATCAATAGGCTTAAGAAAAGCTGCTGTAAGTGCTGGGCAGAGTTCTACAGCGAGTGTTCTAGCCTCTTGCCAAAAGTTAGGAGTCTGTTTTTTTAAATCCCTTTCAGGGAGTTCCCATTGGGCAAGTTTCATCCAATGTTTGGCCTGACTCTCACCAACAAGCATGTAAACTAACTGATATAGATCTGAAAAACCAGGCTGGGAAGTCTGATAATTATGTTGAATTCTTCAGCAAACCTCTGGGGTGGGGGTCATCCTTAGTTACTTTAGGAAACTCTTTAACTGTGGCTCACAATTTGGCCTTAGTCCAGGGAACGTAAATAACTTGAGGTTTGTTTGTATCATCAGAAGACTTAACATTAAAGGGGCAGGTTCTGATAGGTTCAGAGGAGGAGAGAGTGTGGAAAGTTTTAGGAAAAAAGGGAAGTTTGGTGAGAGAATTGGAATGGAGAAGCAGAGGTTATAGGGGAGGTAGAGGCAGTGCAGAACAGAAGGAGAAAGATGGCGCTGGAGGTGGGGCCTGAGCACAAGGATGGCTCCCATGCATCTGGTTAAAAAGACTTAGGATGTTGGGGGAGAAAAAGAGCAGCCTCAGAAGCCATTTTGTCTTTTGTTAATTGTTTGTTTGCCTCAGTTATTTAAAAATTGTATTTTTCAGAGAAGAAATTTTAGACTTCTGATAACACTTGAAAGCCTCAAAATACCAATTGAAATAAGTATCCCATTCAGTTTTGACAATTTTAAAGCCATGGCTGTCCAATGCAATTTTAAGAAAAGTAAGTTTGGGGAGTTCAAAAAGTTCCCCGTAATGGGCATCAGTGTTCTAAATTACTTTTGGTTAAGTAGGTCCATTTAGATAGAAATGTGCATGAGGAGGGACTGTGGTTTTCATTTATAAAACCAGCTGGAGTTTCTGAAAAGAGAGGGCATGCTCAAAACTTTTAGATAACTTGGATGCCATTTCTTAGAGGTTTTACTCTAGAGAAAAGCAAAGAAAAATATAAACTGCACAATTTCAATAGGTACAGGCTGGTTCCAAAGGAATCTGACCAAAGGCTTAGCAGCACATTTCCAATAGGAACAGCCCAATTTCAAAAGAGTCAGGCCAAAGTGCCAAGTGAGTATTCAGAACCCAGCTCCAGGGTCTGCAAGAAACCAGTGAGCTCAGTGGGCTCTGTGGGTACCAGCACCAAAGAATACCCCCAATAACCAGCCTCAGAGTTATTGGTGGGTCTTCTCTGGACCCCACTCTCTGACACCAAGTAATGTTGACCTACACAATAAAACAGTCAGTTATTTTACCAGCAGAATGAGTTTATTTGAGAACAGAAAAAAAAATGCAATTTGGGACATACAATTTATGGTGGTGAACCACAGGCAAGTCTGGAGGACAAAGGAGAGGAAAGTTCTTTGCTAGGAAAGGGAGAAGTGAAGGAGTTGTTATAAACAGAGAGTCCTATTATAGGAACTGGAAGTTTTCATTGGCTAAGCTGTGACAGTTTCTCATTGGCTGGTCTGTGTCCAAGCAAGGAGAAATTCTTTCTTCTTCCTGCTGGGCAGTAAAGTAGTAACCTTCTTCCTGTTGGAGACCTAAAGGTAAGTTTCTTCCTGTTGGGTCTGCAACTGACATTAAGTGGTAGGGCATGAGAGCTCCCCCTTCTGGCCTCCCAACTCCATTCTAAATGAGGTTTCTGTTTATTAATTTTCCTAAAGAAAATTGAAGGTAACGTAGTTGAATGGATAGGTCAGCTTCATTGTCGTTTAGGTTGCAACCCATTCTTTGAGGAATTGAAAACAACTGTATTTTTCTTACAGATCAAGTCTTTACAAGAACAGAAATGCAGCTCTAGAAACAATTAAAAGCTCACCTATCTTTTTACCAATCGCCAAACATCCCCTATTCATCTCAAAAGACTTGTAAGTATTGTAAAATTCTGGATTTAGGATCAAAAGTCCTTCTTGAAGAAACTTGCATTCATTCCCTGTATCTTCGAGACATAAATGTTCTACCTGTTCTTCTGTAGGAACTGAGGGCCATCTCTTTGATACAGAAACTTCAGAGAGGTAATTCTTATCAGAGGAAAAAGAAAAAAGAAAAGAAAAAAAAAAGGAGGAAAGCCTTTTTGGAAACTAAGCAAATGAAGAAATGGAAAATCTTAACACTCTCCACAAATATTAATAAAAAGTTTGTGCCGTCTGAGCTGGTAAACTTAACTTATGCATCTGCCAGAAACACAATTTGGATCCAACCACTCTTTTCTAAACTTATGGGTTTTGTATTATTATACTATTACCAAAAAGCTGGCTTCGCCCCCTGGTGGGAGTCAGCCAAATTGCACAACCAAGTCAAATATCAGGAGAAGCAAGGATGTATTACTTGCAGCAAGTAAGGAGTGGACCTGGGATCTTTCCCACAGCAGTGTCTCCCTGCACAGCATCATGGGGGAAGTTTTAAGCTAAGTGTACATACATTCTCATGAGGGGGTTTGAGCAGAGGAGAATTCAGTATAGAATTAGGGCAAAGTTCGACAGAGTCCAAGCTCTAGTTGATTGAATTCACAAAAGGTCAACAATCATCATTCCTTAGGTTCTGCCTGATCTGGTGGTTGAGTGCTCAAGGGCGTCCGAATTCTGTGAAACAGCTCGAAAATGTTCTTCAGGTTAATCTTTACCATTGTGGAACTGGGAGTCTTTACAACTGATTTATTAACTTTGTTATTGTTACTTCTCTTGCCTGATAACAGTCATCTGTTCCTGAATTATTTTGTTCTTTTAAGATCATTAATTACCGAGACCTCTTCAAGAACAAGCATTGTGGCCAGACTAAGATCACAACATAGCTTAGGCCAAAAAAATAGCTTTTCTTATGTCAAGAAACCCATGTCTGGTTCTCTTTCTCCAGGGACCCCTACCCTATCTGCTTCTTGGGAAAATTTTAGAACCATAAGTTCTCTGTTTTTGCCTCTCTGTATGTTTATGTATGTCTATGTATGTATCAGTGTGTGGTAGTTTTCTACTTCCAATGGTATTGACAAAGTTAAATTTTAAAGTATTCTATTTAGTTGGCTTAAAGACAAAACATTTCTATACATCACGTATACTCTCAGAAATATAGAAACTAACCCAAATGCTTTTCAGAATTAAAGATGATTCCTACACTTGAGTTAGTCTAATGTGGAAGAAAATCTCTCAATAGTAATTTCATGTCCTTTATGCTGTAACAGATATGTAGATGGAGTACTATGGCAACACAGAAGTTGAAAACATCTTCTTGGCAAAATCCAGAGAAAGTGAACTGCAGAGGTGATATTTGAGAAAAACCTTAATATACAACTAGAACATTTCCAGAAAGTTAAGTGGTAATGGACATTTGAGGCACAAGACAGATTTTATAAAAGCCTAATGCCACAAAACAGCCAAGAATGTTTCAGAAACCATTTGAAATTTTATGTAACAAGTTTTTATGATAGATGATGGGATTAGAGAATGGGAGAGTAGAGGTGAAGGAGAGATAGGTTGAAGAGCTTAAATATTCAGGATTCAGTGTTGCAAGTAAAATAAACTAAAATTAGTTTAAGCAAAAGGGAGAATGGACAAAGGGGTAGGGGTTTATTACAAGGACACAAGAATATCTCATAGAACCCAAGGGTAGGAATGACACTGGGTGTCAAGAAACCCTGGAATCAAGATCAAGGTCAGGAATTAAGGGAGTACTCCATTTCTAATACTATCTCTGCTCCTCTCTGGACACGTGCTTTATTATACTTTCTAGTTAATCCCAGTTCTCTGTGAATGTATCCATGTGGTAGGCAGAAGCTGACTGGTCGCATATGTAACACTTCCAGCCACTTCAAACTACAATTCAATACCTCAGCAAAGTATACCGTCTGCTAAATGGAATCCGGTATCTTTTCTTCATTCAACTAACTGTACCCAGAGGCATGAGGTTTTCAAGGTAGATGTCCACTACAAGAATAGATGAGTATAAGGTCCTGGGAAAATGTGCATATCCTAATGAAAACAATTCAACTTTATTTTGAAAGGTAAATAGAGTAAAGGCAAAGATTTTCAAGCAAGAGTCAGATATGATCACATTTATTTTTTAGCAGGACCCTAGTGGTGGTTGGATATGACTAAAAGAGAGAACAGCAACCAGGTTTACTTTGTTTACTATTGTATCTGCTGCACCTGGCATAGTTCCTGATGCATAGGAGACTCAATAAATATTTCCTTGGTAAATGGATAAAGAATGCCTTAGGCTTTTATCCTGAACAACAATGGAGAATGGTGTCATTTATTCAGATAGGGCAGTTAGGGAAGCTGGGTGGAGGTGGGGGTGAGGCTGGAGAGTGGACAGTAAATGTGTTGGGGGTGGTAGTGAAGTGACTTTTATGTATCAACTTGACTGGGTTAACGGATGCCCAGAGAGCTGGTAGAACATTATTTCTGGGTGTATCTGTGAGGGTGTCTCTGGAAGAGATTAACATCTGATTCAGTAAACTAAATAAAGAAGATTCGCCCTTACCAACGTGATTGGGGTCCTAACAGGACAAACAGGTGAAGGAAAGATGAGATTCCTCTCTCTCTTCTTCAGCTGGGTCGTTCATCTTTTCCTGAACTCAGACATCAGAGGAAGTGGTTCTTGGGCCTTCAGACTTGAAGGCTTACACGAGAGACACACCCCTACCACGCCCCTTCTCGGGCCTTTGGTTGAGGACTGAATTATACCATCAGCTCTCCTAGCTCTCCAGCTTCCAGGCAGCAGACTGTGGGACTTCTTGGTCTCCATAACCATGTGAGTCAGTTCCTATAATAAATCTTCTCTTTTGTATATCTCTATACAGCCTATCAGTTCTGTTTCTCTGTAGAACCCTGACTAATACTGGTGGGCCTGATAGACTCTCAGGTGGAGATTTCAATTAAGCAATTGGATGTTTAATTCTGGATCCCAGGAGTGAAGTCTAGGCTGACAAAAAACATGACAAAATGGAGGATTCTATCAAGATCAGTGATATTAGTGACACTGACTTCTGTGACAAATCTATAGCATTAAACAAAATAGAAGTCTATTTTTCACATCTATAAAATCCAGTGAGCGCTCTTGATTGCTGGTTACTCCTCCAAGTAATGATGCAGAAATGGATGCTCTTTCCATCTTGAGGCAATACCGCCCCCTAGAGCCTCTGATCTCTCTCCTAGGTCTTGTGTATTCAGCCAAATGATTGAAGTGAAGACAGAGGATTATGTAGGAAGTATTTAAAGGCTAGGCTTGGCGGTGGTATATATCACTTCCTCCTATATTTTATTAACTCTTACACAGTAATGTGGACCTACCTAACTTCAAGGGAGACTGAGAACTTCTGGCCTAGCTGTATGCCTAGGAAACAGGAAATGTGTTTGGTGAGCAGTTTCTACCAGAGCATGGATCATACTTAGAGTTTGAAATCACCTCAAGAGATGCTATAGAAAGAAGAGAGCACAGGGCCAAAGGCAGAGCCTTGAGACAGTCCAACATTTAAAGGGCTGGTAAAGGAGAAGCTGGCAAAGGAGACTGAGAAGGAATGCCAGTTTGAGAGAAGTGATGTCATCTGGTCTGGAAGAGAAAGTGTTAATTGGGGAACTAGCATTTCACTTTACTAAACTATTTGAGGATCTGTATTGTAACATTTAAAAAATTGTTTCAAATATCCTTAAGGGCAGGTTTTTTACAGAAAAAAAACCTATTTAGAATTTTACTTTAATTTTTAAAATCTATATTTGATTGATTGAAGTTTGAAATTTAAAAAAGAACTTGTTCTTTCTTAACTTTAGTTTCAGTATATATATCTTATTCAATTAATAAATCAAGTAAATTTTAACAAGAACCCTGGGACCTTTCATAATTTTAGTCTTATTTTACACAGTTAATTAAATACTATCAAACATTTTTTTTTTTTTTTTTTTTTTTTTGCGGAAAGCGGGCCTCTCACTGTTGTGGCCTCTCCCGTTGCGGAGCACAGGCTCCAGACGCGCAGGCTCAGCGGCCATAGCTCACGGGCGCAGCCGCTCCGCGGCATGTGAGATCCTCCAGGATCGGGGCACGAACCCGTGTCCCCCGCATCAGCAGGTGGCCTCTCAACCACTGCGCCACCAGGGAAGCCCACTATCAAACATTTTAAACAGCATTTATACATTTAATGTATTCTGTTAATTTTTAAGCAATTCAATCACCTGACAAACCTTATCAAGTACTTAAAATTAATTCTTATAAGTCTAAAAAATTTAATTTATAATTATGGGGAATATTAACTTCTTTTACATATTTCAGTAAAACTGCATATAAATATAGTAAGTAATTTCAATTTAAAACCCAAAAGATTAACTGAATTACTCCATTATATAGCTTATATTAGAATCAAGTCTAATCGAATAGGCCAAATTCTCTTAAATATCACACAGCACAGTTTTGAAATAATAATTAATGGAATAATAAATAATTAATTTGATTACCTAAACATTTCTATGTTTAAATTTAAATATTCTAGAAGTAAAAATATGCTTTCTCACAAAGGAAGTATTTGTGCCATCGCAAAGAGTCTTCAAGGATACTCTCTTACATGTTTGGCATATTTACCTGAGATACTGACCAGAGATACTATGCCTGTGATGCCCTATTTGTAGTCACTATATCAATTCACTTAATAGTCTTGTAGGTCTAATAACCAATAGAGATTACATGCTTGGGTTTAGATTTGACTTAATTTTTCTTATCACAAGACTCTGCAACCTCACTCAGGTGGTTACATCACTGGATTTAATTTTCTTTTGGTTCTTATGTTATTTAAAATTCTTCCTACATAGGTCTAAAGAACTCTGATCTTAATGGAAACCTACACTTTGGTCAGGTTTTTCCCATTTGGTAGAAACAGATTTCCGTATGGGTGTAGATAACTCATGGCTATACAGTGCCAAGGTGGAGTCCATCTCACTAATAAAAGAGAGAGAGGGAGAGAGGGAGACAGAGACAGACAGACAGACAGAGAGAGACAGGGAGAGAGAGAGAAATAGAGAGAGAAAATGAGGAGCAAAGAGAATTGACCACTGTCTTGCTAACTTTGAGAAGAGCCTTTTCTGTGGAGTTGGTAGAGACTATAAAAGGGGTAAAACTGAACAATTTACCTTTAATTGTGTATGTGAGCACCTGAGGTAGATTTAAAATCAAATATGTCTGATTTCAAACCCATGACTTTGAAAATATGTACTTTGGCATATTTGTATGTGTGAATGTGTCTTTTCAATAATATTTTTTGTGAATATTTTCAAAGTGAATACTCTCAATGAATCTAAGATACCACATGTTAAAAACTAAATTTTTGTTAATGTATTGTTTTGGTTATACTTGGGGCCTTTTAGCATCCTTTAGTTTTAGAATTGTCATCTAGTTTTTTTGTTCTTTGTTGTAATGGTGGAAAGAATATTTAATGTATCTGACCTTTTAACAGCTCTTTAAGTGTTCCAAACAACACTGCTCTCTATTCTGCACAGTATTATCTGTAGACACAATGTGATGCAGCATATGTCTAGAACTTATTCCTCTTGCAGAATGAGAATTTTACAGCCCTTCATTAGCAACTCCCTAGCAACCACCATGATATTCTATGCTTCTACAAGTTTGACTACTTTAGGTACTTCATATAGGTTGAAGCATGCAGTATTTCCCTGCTGTGACTGCCTATTTCACTTAGCATAATGTCCTCAAGTTTCATCAATGTTGTCACATGTTGCAGGATTCCCTTTTTTTTAAGGCTGAATAGTATTATATGTTATGTATACCTACTTTATTTAAAAAAACTCCTTTCATTGGTTGATGGACATTTAGGTTGCTTCTACATCTTATCTTATGTGAATATGGCTGCAATTAATATGGAAGTACTAATATCTCTTCGAGTCCTGCTTTCAATCCTTCTGGATAAATATCCAGAAGTGGGACGGCTGGATCACAAGGTAGTTCTTTTTAAATTTTTGAGGATCCTTCGTGCTGTTTTCCATTGTGGCTGCACCATTTTGTGCTCCCAACAATAGTGTAAAAGACTTCCAATCATTTAGAAAACAAACAAAACCAAAATCCCAAAAAACAGAGTTTTTAGTTTCTAGCTTAAACAATGAAACATCCCACCAGTCAACACTCCTCCCATCTCCCAATAAAATTTCATTTAATTGAATCTTTAGTTTACCATTCTCCATATGTTCTCAAGAACTCTGAGGAAGATATTTCTTGAGACACTTGCTAATTTAATTCTCTTTAGTCTAGGTCTTAATAATGTATTTTTCCTCAGAATTCCCACTACAGACCTTCAAAACTGTGACTTTTGCCAATAGTTATTCCTAATGAGCTTCTGGCTGAGCTCTTACTTTTATATTGCAAACAAATCTCAACAATTTTTACTTTATCCTATCCTAATCACACTCCAACAAACTTAGGAGAAGCTGTTCTATTTTATTAGCTGTCAGGGAAATACAATTTATTTGGCAAGCATATGGAGGAATTAGAATTTCACATACACTGTTGGTAAGAGTGACTTCTCGATATATACCCACAGAAGTAAATACATATAATCGCCAAATGTTTGTAGAAGCAGTTTCTAACAGCTAAGAACTGGAGATGATCTAGATGCCTATCAAGAGGAAAATGGATAAATAGATGGTGGCATATTTGTACAGTTGGTTAGTTCATAGCCCAGAGAATGAGTGAATGATTGGTACATGGAAAAAATATGGTCCAGTAGTATGCTGGAGCCTGCTCCTACTAGCTTACAAGAGGCAATTATGGGGGTCTTCTCTGGTGGCGCAGCAGTGAAGAGTCCACCTGCCAATGCCGGGGACACGGGTTCGATCCTTGGTCCAGGAAGATCCCACATGCCGCAGAGCAACTAAGCCAGTGCACCACAACCACAGAAGCCTGCGTGCTCTAGGGCCTACGAGCCACAACTACTGAGACCGTGCCCTGAAAATACTGAAACCCATGTGCCTAGAGCCTGTGCTCTGCAACAAGAGAAGCTATTGCAATGAGAAGCCGACGCAGCGCAACAAAGAGTAACCCCCGCTCGCTGCAACTAGAGAACAGTCCATGCGCAGCAACAAAGACCCAATGCAACCCCAAACAAGGCAATTATGGGCATCTCCTTCCAACTCACATACATCACGTGTTAGCTTTAACTCTACCGCTGTGGGAGTATTTGCATCATGGAAATTAAGAGATGCCTCAAGTCAGGGGTTTCCTCTCCCTTGCCAGATCTGATTTACTAGTACACCACTGAAAGTATCTCACAAATGTAATTCTGAGTGAAAGATGCCGAACATGAAAGTAAATATACTATATAATTCTATTTAACACCAACTAAACGTTGGTGTTAGAATTCAGGATAGAATAGTGGATATTATTCAATGTGAGGAGTAGTGATGTAAAGGGGATTGAGGAGGGCATCTGGAGTTCCTGGTAAAGTTCTGTTTCTTGATCCTGATGCTGAATTATCATTGTTTGTCCCTCCTAAAAATTCATGAAGCTGTACGATTATGATTTGTGTACTTTTCTGTAAGTATGTACACATCAATTGAAAGTTTTCTTAAAATAAAAAAACAAATAAATGCATAGCGTGATGTCATTTTGTATTTTTAAAGGTATTGTGTATATGCATCGAAAAATGTCTGGAAGGATTAATACTAAAATGTTTACAATACTTAGCTCTGGAGGGTGATATGGTGTAGCAAAGGAAAGAAGGGTTTAAAAGATTACTTTGAACTTCTTATTTCCTATACTTCTATATACATTTCTTAAAAAGATAAACATGCTTGATTTTAGTAATAAAATTTAACCGAAACCCTCTACATTTTTTCTTAAAACATGTCCTTTTACAATCCCATTCTATCATTTGATTGAAAAGCTAAATATTCTGTTTCTCAAAACTTCAAAGCAAAGAAACTTGTCTGCAAAGATTCTCCTAGTTTAAGAGAATGAGAATTAATTAGTTGAAAAGAGTGGAATTTAGAGGAATCATTAAGAAATATTTTCATTTACCTGTACACCTATGTTTTTATTTAAATCAATATTTTGATTTATAATTTATATACAATAAAATGCACAGATTTTCAGTGAATAGTGAAAAGAGTTTTACAAATGTATATGTTCATGTAACCACCCTCCAAGTTTAAAAGATTGAAAATTTTAAAAAGATACAAAATCACTTGGAGAAGAGAGTTCTTGTCTTTCCAAGCTACATTATTTAATGTGTAATTTAGAGTGCAAGGGTTCTGTGTTTACAGATTAAGTAGAAGTCATGGAGTTCTGTTTCTGTTTTTGTTTTTTTGTTCAAGAATGTTTATTAAAGGTTTTTTTTATTGGAGTATAGTTGATTTACAATGTTGTGTTAGTTTTTGCTCTACAGCAAGGTGAATAAGTTATACATACACATATATCCACTCTTTTTTAGATTCTTTTCCCATATAGGTCATTACAGAGAATTGAGTAGAGTCCACTGTGAAATACAGTAGATTCTTATTAATTATCTATTTTATATATAGCAGTGTGTATATGTCAATCCCAATCTCCCAATTTATCCCCCCTTCCCCCCTTGGTAGCCATAAGTTTGTTTTCAACATCTGTGACTATTTCTGTTTTGTAAATAAGTTCATTTGTACCATTTTTATAGATTCCACATATAAGCGATATCATATGATATTTGTCTTTGTCTGTCTAACATACTTCACTCAGTATGATAATCTCTAGGTCCATCCATGTTGCTGCAAATGGCATTATTTTGTTCTTTTTTGTGGCTAAGTAATATCCCACTGTATGTATGTACCACATCTTCTTTATCCATTCCTCTGTTGGACATCTAGATTGCTTCCATGTCCCGGCTATTGTAAATAGTGTTGCAATGACCATTGGGGTACATGTTTCTTTTCAAATTATGGTTTTCTCTGGATACATGCCCAGGAGTGGGATAGCTGGATCATATGGTAGTTCTATTTTTAGGTTTTAAAGGAACCTCCATACTGTTCTCCATAGTGTCTGTACCAATTTACATTCCCACCAAAAGTGTAGGAGGGTTCCCTTTTCTCCACACCCTCTCCAGCACTTATCGTTAGTAGATTTTTTGATGGTGGCCATTCTGACCAGTGTGAGGTGATACCTCATTGTAGTTTTGATTTGTATTTCTCTAGTTAGTGTTTCTCTAATAGTTAGTAAAGATGTTAGAGCATCTTTTCATATGCCCCTTGGCCATCTGTATGTCTTCTTTGGAGAAATGTCTATTTAGATCTTCTGCCCATTTTTAATTAGGTTGTTTGTTTTTCTGATATTGAGCTGCATGAGCTGTTTGTATATTTTGGAGAATAAACCCTTGTCGGTCACTTCATTTGCAAATATTTTCTCCCATTCTGTGTGTTGCCTTTTTGTTTTGTTTATGGTTTCCTTTGTCATGGAGGATTAAAGTATTTTACTTTTTAGAACATTAAAGTATTTTTAAAAAATAAATACATATTAGAGCCTGGGGATAAAGGAGCTAAAATAATTTTAATTGTTTTCTTTCAAACATACTCCAGAGATGAGTGTAATATTCTTTGATTTAGTTCATGTCTGTACAAAGACAGATTTATCCTGTACTTATTGCAATATTGACTGATCTAATCACTTTCAATTTATGAAAGAAATATTATTATTATGCATAGAGTATCTCATTTTACTCTTTGGAATATATTTCTTTACTGTTCTCATAAGAATAGTTTTTGCTTAAGTGTACGTTAGCGTAATAATAGTGTATTCGTTTCAAACACAGGAGATTTCTAAGTACATATATGTTGTTTACTTAAAATAATCTGATCAAATAAGGTAACAATTTTACATGATTTTTTTGAAATATGTAACGACAGCATCTCATATTCACTTACAGTGATCTAAGTGCCAGGCTTGTCTGCTAACCTTTTTTAACCACCGCATGCAACAGGAACTTGTATTATTACTATTTTATAGATGAGCAAACTGAAGGTTAGCAAGACTAAGGAAATTACATTAGAGTACATGACAGGGAGGTTAATGGAGGATGTTGCCAAAAAGAATCCAAAATCTAGATAGCCTGCAGTGCTTTGTTAAGGAATTTAGAATCACTATATAGTGCACTGGATTCCACTTCAGGTTTCTGAGTTGGGAAATCAAAAGCAGAGTAGAGACCTTGGAAAATTAATCTGACAACATTGTTCTGTTTGAGCTCTCAAGCTTCCTCCCACTTGAGTTGACAGCAAGATTCCAAGATTTCTTGGTCAAGAATGTATTAAATCATTTCAGCCTAACAAGGTTGGATTATACACATTCTCTCCAAGGCTGGTTAGCCAGCACAACTATTTTGTACTGATTTATATATACTCAATTCTAGCCAGTCATAGGTAGGGAATCATAATAGCTACTATTTATTGAGCATCTGCTTTTACCAAACCTTAGAGTTCAGAGAGTCAGAAATCACAGCTTAAGCCAAAAAGATCTTATTATTTGGTGTTTCTGTGACCCAGCCCAGTACTTGGCCCATGTTGATAATTTTAAGAAATGCCTTTCAGACTGAATAAAATATTTAAATGAGTATATATTAGTAAAGGACAAAAATGCTTTCTCTCTTTACTGAATTAAAGTTAAATAGTTTTATTTTCTACTATACTGTTCTATTGTTTAAAAGAGTTTTGTAACCAGGTAATAACTATTCATCATCTAATAGTTGCTGTACTGTTCAATCATTTAAAGGTATTTGTCGTATAAGTATTATGTGCCAAGTGCTCTGTCAGGCACAGCCCTTCCTCTTTGGAGCTTTCAGTCTAGAGATTCTGTAAGAGCTGATAACTAGTAGCAGATACAAGTGTATTATGTTTCCTTTCATTAATATTTCTATTCTGAATCTATTATTTCCTGCACTGGGAGAGGAAGAGGATGATCAGGTCACATTTTACCTTATCTACCTACCTACAAAGTAAAGTCACACATTTTTTGTGTATGGATGGGCGTATGAAATATTTCAAGGTGTTCTTCAAACAAAAGCTAATGAGGTTAATAGGAGTCATTAGGTACAAACAAGGAGCCCAAAATGCTTTCCTGAACACAAGCTATTGTTGTTGTTTTTGGCTCATAATCTCTGCTTTCTGGTATTGTTATTTATCTTTCCGTTTAGGTCCTGTCTTCCCCCTTTGAGTAAGGTTCTTCAGTAACAGTAATGATCTCTTATACCTCATAATCTCTTCTTTACTTAGCATAATGTCATCCATTCATTCAAAAGGAGGTTTCTATATGCAAGGCATTGTGATAACTCTGGAAAATAGACAGGAACGTGATATGGTTCCTGGCACCAAGAAGCTTAAAATCTGAAAGGGAATAAGACAGTAACATGTGTAACAAAAGGCTGACACAAAATTAAGGAAAAGTAGAGATCAGTATATTAGTACCAAATGTCTATGAATATCAAGAAGACTTCACAACATAGGTATTTTTAAGCAGGATTTTAAAGAGAGAAAAAATTATGCATATGAAAGTGGAAATAATACGCCCATATAAGAAGTTATGCATATGAAAGTGGAAATAAGATGTCCACATAGACGAGTACATTTGCAATTTTGGACACTTTCAAAAATAAAGCATTATTAAACAGATGTTGTATTCATTTTTCCTTGGGAGTTTATGAATCATAATGAATGTGTGATGGAAGTAAATGGTGCAGGGTTGGGGAGAGCATTGTATGAAATCAATGCTTTTGAAATCTCAAATAGCAACCCAGGCAAGGTGTAGGGATGTCAGATTTTTCATTTGTCATTAGGTGACATAATACATAGTGAATTATCAATCAAATAGTTTTCCTTTCGAACATTAAAGTTGTTCTTCTGTTCAATCATTCACCTGTTCGTTAATTGAAACAAATAGCCATTCCTACCTATCTTGTGCCAGGAATTATGGGTATAAATATGTATCAAGTAAAGTCCTTGACCTCAAAAAAAATTCACAATATCCAGGAAGATGGAGAAGTAAACACAGTTACAGTATAGTATGATAAAGGTTTCAATCAAGAAAAATAACATATCTTACTGGGTTTGGCATTCTTCTTCTACAAGTCTTTATATGAAGAGTCACCTACAATCTTTCCTCAATACTTGAAGAAGGAAGTATAGTGTGATCTAATGCTTATCAAAGCAAACATGTGTCAGGTTTTTTTGGGGGAAGGTGGGTGTTAATCAACTTCATTAAAGCTTAGTTTCTTCAGCTGTAAAAGAGAAATAGTAGGAACAGAAAAATCTAGTGTGGCTTGCCTCAGTGAAAATCCTGCCCACTGCAAGGAAGAGTAGCCCCTCCTTGTCGCAACTAGAGAAAGCATGCGTGCAACGAAGGCCCAATGCAGCCAAAAAAAATAAATAAAAAATAAAGAAAGAGAACATCTTAAAAAAGAAAAGAAAAGAAAAGAAAAATCTAGTGTGGCTTGCAAAACCACCTGTTAGAGATTTCAAATTCTTTTGAGCTAAATCCTGATAATTAAATAAAATAATTCTGTAAAGTATATAGCAAGTGCCTGCCATGTGGAATGTGCTCATAATATTAATCAGTCATTAATTACTCTTAAAGCTATGTTTTCCCCACTAAACTGTAAGATTCATGAGGAGAGAACGAATTCTTTCAATAAGATTTGACAGATGTTCATTTGTTCTCTGATTTCTTCAAATGTAGCCCAGCTCACCATAAGGGTATTAATTAAATTGTTAGGTAGTTGTAATATTGTTCAAAACCCTTCTTATATTTAATAAATATAATTTCCCTCAATTATACTCGCATCTGACCTTCAGAACATCTTTATTAACAGATGGTACTTAATAATGTTATTAGATGATCCTGTAATTTACAAGTGAGAAGATACATTCAAGTAAAGCGAAGATGTGACTCTCCAGGGTACAAGGCTTAGACAGGACCAGATCCAAAGCTTAAGTACAAGTCTTCTGACTCCAAGCCCAGTGTTCCTCCCAATACAAGCAAAGAGCTTAGCAAATGCAGCCCATGCTCAAGGGAAGCAGTACAGTGGTTTAGAGTAAGGCACACTTTGGATTGTGTCTTAGCTTTGTGACTTTGAGTGATTCATCTTATTAAATTTCAGTTTTCCTACATGTAAAATGGGAAGGGTGATAGTATCAACCACGAAGGGTACCGATGATTAAACGAGTTGATGTATATAAAGTGGCTCATTTAGAAAGTGCTCAGTAAATATTATTCTTCCACCATTCCTGGTTAGATTTAACAATAGGAACATTAGGAGACATTTAATAAATATAAGCTATTGTTAGAAAGGGCTGAAGAAACTCCTTCCTTTCCTGTCCTAAGTTATCTAGTAGTTGTCTTGGTTCACTGTTAACATTTTAATTTTCCCACATCTCTTCACTTAGCTCAGAAATTCTTTATCAAAGTACCCAACCTTCTCTATGATGTAGCCCCGTGTCTCCTCGCTCTCTCCCTGTTTGCTCCCTTTCCCAAAGCAAACTATCTGCCATTCCTTGACTATCCCTCTGGCTCCCAGACCCAAAGTTTCTTCTCATCTCCCCTGGTTCAAACTCTGCTGGTACTTCACGATTCTTTTAAATGCAATGCTTCCATAAAGCACTCCTACCTAGAGGCCATGCATGCAGTCTCCCTTACAGATTATAAGAACATCGTTGATTTTATAAAGCATGTCGGTATTGTCCTCCTTTAGATATCATTGTTATATTTTTTTAAGAATTTATAACAGGGGTAGATTTATGTGTGATTGACTCTTCAGGTTAACTCAACAAAGACTGATTTCATACCCACAATGTAAGAGAGTGCCAAGGGCAGCTCTGATATAAAAAGAGATGTACTCTCTGCCTTCAGCAAATTCCAATAATATTTCTTTAGAAATGGTTGTGCTATGTAAAGGGAGGAATAATTCCCTAATCATTGATAAGTATCAATGATCTTCATCAGGAAAAAGAGCACAGTGGTAACTGACATTGACAGCAAAATTCACTCCCTGAATATCCAAAGCAGTGCCAGAACTGGACACCACCGTTTTCTACTTGATTTTACTCTTTTTAGGGCTGTAATAGTATTTGGATCTGAAAAAAGTTCTTCAGGAATAGTTTAGTCTACCAACTTTCCTGGAACATGCATTTTCCTAGACAGACAAAAGAGGATCGTTCTATTGAATTACGGGGTACTTAGTGTTCTTTTTGTGAATCGGATTGTGGTCTGGAAGTGGAGAAAGGAGAACAGTTTGTTCTTTGCTTCCTCCTTCCCTTTCTTCCTTCTTTTCCTTTTATTTTAAAATAAGTGCTAGAAATTTTCAAGCTAAAGTTTTTTGTTTTTTTTTTTATGCACCTCTCCGAAGGGGCCAGGTTTTCTTCTTCTGGGGACTGATGCTGCCTCTTGCTCTCCGGGATTGGTTGAGAGTAAACTAGAAATACTTTCAGGGGCGGAGAAACTGGGAGTGCCCCGGGAGTGCGAGTGGACTCTAGGCTGCGGAACTGCTAAGAGTGGCCCTCGAAGGAGGAAGCCTTTGCCCCGCCGCCAGCGAGGTAGCAGGGTGGCCAACGCAGAGGCACCGGTCCCCGGAGAGCCTGCCGGCCACACGCTGAGATGTGGAATCCCCTGCGCGAAACCAACTCGACCTTTGTCGCCTGGCGCCGCCCGCGCTGGCTGTGCGCTGGGGCCCTGGTGCTGGCCGCCTGCCTCTTCGTCCTCGGCTTCCTTTTCGGTACGGGGGCCCTCGCCACGTACAACCCCGAGCCTACCCGGCTGTTCAGCGGTTCGCGGGATTCCCGGGCCAGCTGCCGCGTGGGGGCAGCTGCTGGTCTCCCGGTCTCCCGCGGGGGTGGGGGAAAGTGGGGACGAGCACCCGCGAGTTAGGTGGGAGTTGCTGGGGGCGGTGCACAGCTGGGTTCTGGACGGACTACTGTAGGACAGTCACCCAGGGTAAGGAGTAGAACGGAGAGACTCAAACTGAACTTGAGAAAGTTCCAACTGCTGAGGCCCTGCGAGCAATCGGTACGTTTTAGCAGGAGCGCCGGATCTCTGGGGGCATTTGCTAGGTCGTCCAAGGAGCTTTGCCAGAAACAACTCTTACCTGTCTGGGGTCTTTATCTAGTGACTGTACCTGGACCTGCTTCGTGTATACAGTAGGTAGAACTCAGGGCACTGCTGCGTGGGAACCCTATTCTCTCATTCTTTCGTCCTGAGGAGTAAGTAAAGAGGAACGTTTAGGAGCTAACTGGCTGACATTGTCAGTGCTCTGAACAGATCCTTAATAGCAGTTCTTGAGCGTTTTCCCCTGTGTACTGATTTGCAGACTTAACCCAACTCTCCATGATAACCAGGGAGCAGCACAGATTCGCTGAGACTCTTTTATATTCTAATTTTAACTCTGCAACTTCTCTGTGGCCTTGAGCAAGTTACCGAGTCTCTCTGAGCCACAGTTTGTCAACCTTCGTAAGAATACTATCTGTAACTTAGTGGGAATCATAAACGAAATAGCATCTAAAGCTCCTGGCACAGTACTGGGGTATTGGCACTTTTTAAAAAGTCTTTCCTGGTGAGGAGATGCTTCTAACTGGACATTAATGCACAGGACTAGCGTTAAGGTATAGCCTGGTAGTTCGGCCGTACTCTGAATTCTGGGTCCCATTCTGGGATTTAGAAGACCAGGGCATAGACCAACTAAGCTGGCTCAAATTCAGCCTCTTCTTGCTTGTTGTGTAACCTTTGAGCCACACTGCTCATAACTAGCATGTGGATATTAGGGTTATTGTGGGGCTTAGATAAGTGTGCTCGTTAAGGGCACACTTCTACTTGAGTTTCAGTTTTCTCAGCTGTACAACATGGGCAAGGGTAGCATGAGGATTAAGATCTTCTGCATCTTTTAAAAGCATTTTATTCGTCCCAGTATTGCCCTCAGCCCCATCCTTATATTCACTGCTCAATGGCTGTGGGTTCTTTATTAATGTTTGTTAATTTTTTTCCTAGGATTCTCTGCTCCCTCCCTCCCACAGGCCTCCGTGCTCTTTATCCAGCTCATTTTTTAGATCTCGATTCAAGCATTTCATCCTCTGAGTGCCTTTATCTTACAGTCTAATCCACGTCCCTTTATTTTACATACTGGTGGAACTGTATTTCCATTTGCTGCCAACCATTTACTTCAATATGCGTGTATTTATGCATGTGTGTAACGTGTATGTGATTAATAACTGGAAAGCTCCATGAGAGCTAGCTGGGTGATTTTGGTAACCATTTTATGCACAGATCATATCATTTATCTAAATAAACTATGTCACGAAGCCAACTACCTGGGCTAATGGCTCTATGCGATCTGGCTACCCATTGCCTCTAGTCTCTGTGTTCACTGTGTGTCTTGCAGAGATGTTGGGTGAATTGGAGTTTCACTGTAGCTCTCTGAAGTTGAACTTTTGAAGCCTACTTCAACTGCAAGCACAAAATATTTAAGCATATTTTGCTTTAGTTTCCGAACCAGAACAAATTACAAGTCTGAATTGCCTTCAACTCTTTGAAATAATTTATGTACTTGAAATATACTCATAATTAATTCATTACAGACATTTACTAAATGCTTATTCTGGGTCAGCAGAGGCATCATCACTGGGGATAGAAGCTTTAAGGAGAAAGAAGGTGGATCTCCTCTTTGCCTTCATTTTTCCCATCAGTTGAACCATCTTCAATTTTAGTGCTAATTTCATAAAACATTTCTTAGAATAACAGCAATACTTATTGATATTGGAATAAAAAATATGTTGCAGCTGATTTGTAATTAAGTGTCTGCATGATTTTTTTCCAATGGAAGTAGGCAAGAGCAATGAAACTTCAGAAAATCTCAGTTTATGCCAGAGGACATTGATAATTTATGTTTTATATATGTTAAATACAATAATAAGGAAAGATAGGCCCTGTCTATAAGCTCATATCTCATTCCTATATTTGTTTGTATTTTACAGGATGGTTTATAAAATCCTCCAGTGAAGCTACTAACATTCCACAGCATAATGTGAAGAAAGCATTTTTGGATGAGTTGAAAGCAGAGAACATCAAGACGTTCCTATAGTAAGCATATACTTAAAAGTTTACTATTCTGCTTAGAAGTTTTGGTCTAATATTTCATAAACAGAAACTGACTTTTTAAAAAGGTTTTATTACGGAAGATCTTGTATCATGTTTCATCTGGAGAGGATTGTACCTTCAGCTGAACTTTATCATGATAGATGTTTTAAAGCAGGTGTCAGCAGACGTTTTCTATAAAGGTCCAGCTTTTGTAGGCCAGCTGATCTCTGTCCCAACTACTCAGCTCTATCACCAAAAAAGTGATAGTAAATACGTAATTGAATAAGTGTGACAGTTTCGATAAAACTTCATTTGTAGGCACTGAAATTGAAATTTCATATAAATGATATGTCACAAAATATTATTCCTCTTGATTATTTTCACCTATTTAAAATGTGATAACCATTCTTAGCTTGTGGGCTGTACAAAGAAAGGAAGTGAGCTGGATTTGGTCAGTGAAACATAGTTTGCTGACTCCTGTTTCAGAGGAAGATAGTATATTTTAGTCAAAAGAATAAATTTTGGACTTCAAAGTCAGACATACACGTTTAAATTCCATCTTCGCCCACTGATACTAAAGTAACTTTGAGTGAATACTTAACCTTCCGGAGCCATCATTTTCACCTCTATAAAATGGGGATAGTGATATGGTTCTGATGAGCATGAAATTAGAGAGCATATGTGTGACCTAGTGTAAACACCAGCTCCCTATTTCCTGAAATAGCTATCCCTGGTGTAGGGAAAAAGAGGTAAATGAGTAAATATAAAAAGTATTTGCAAGGCAGCTAAAAATAAAACACTTTTATTGAATAATTGATTGGAATACTTAGCTTTTTCAAAGTGACATACTTGAAGTCCTGATAATGATTAAAGGACTCCTTAGTGAATACAAGTTATAATTTTATGTAAAAACAGTCAAGTAAAAAATATATATATATATGTATAGATGTACCTGCACATAGTCATACAAACACATATGTCTATTTAATTACGATAGAATTAAAACTATGAATAAAATTTGCTAAGGCACCTATCAAGTCTTTGGAAGGGCCATTTCAAGTGAGAGACCCAGAAGCTTAAATTTTGTGGAAATCCTTCTGCCTCTTGCACTTCTTTTACTATAATTATGTATAATAGGTATAATAAAAGTGGAAGTCTGGCGAGATATAATCTTTACTGCTAGACAGGGGTCCTGCCTCTGCTTCATTTTTCCTTTTCTAACCTGTGAGATGGAGTGACCAGCAAAGAAATAAATTGAATGCCTTCCTCTAGCTCACTTTCTTGGCTGTCAGCTTCTTACTTAATTCTCCATGGCCTTGACCAAGCTCCTCTAACTGTTTAGAACTCAAGGGTTTTCATCATTAACAAACAAAAGAAAGAGATTAACAGAACCCCCCACTCACCCCTCCAAGGACCACAGAACCTCCAGAAGCCTCCTGGACTCTCCAGAATTCCAATTTGCCATTTGTCCCTCAGAGTGCTTTCAGTCTATTTAGACCCTTAGGTTAGGGGTCATTAAAGCCTCAGATCCTCTGTCTTGTTCCCCTTTCTAGTCCTTTGCTTTACTACTAAAAATGCTCTACTACTTCTAAGTCACCTGACCCTCAATAGTGACTGGGCTGGGGGGTTAAGTAGGGGCTGCCTTTTCAGTCTCCCTTGGGGTGCAAGGTTGTCCTATGTTTTCCCTTTTGTTTTGTAACATCTAGTTAAATTCTCAGATCTGTTCACTATTTTGCATGTCTTTAGAGGGAATTTCCTTCTCCACCCTGTTCTAAAAGACAAGATTATTTCAGAAGAGTGTCTTAGCTTTCACTGATCTACTTTTGAATACCAGTTCCATCTTTCACTGGCTGTCTTTAAGTCATCTAACTTCTCCAAGCACTGTGCATTTGTAAACCAGATGCAATGTATGAAAACAGGAATACCAATAGCTCCCTTTATTAATTGAGATAACATAATGATACTTGGAACATATATAAACTTTTCTAGCCAGACAGAGATGAATGAGCCTAATTGTTTTGTTAATACATGTTGTTCGCTATTTTGGATAATTTGTAAATTATTCTTCTTATTAGAAAATAACTGGATATTCTAATGGAATCAAGACAGTGTGACACACTTCTCAATTGATTAAAACAAAAAAAAAATGAACTTCTGTTTCTTAGCAGTTGTCTAATTGAGCCTCAAATCTTTGTGAATTATTGAGGTAGCAATATTCTCCCCATGTATGGATGAGAAATTGAAGACATGGCCAGGATTACACAAGTTAGTGGCAAAACCTGTAATACACTGATTTTGTAGCCAATTGATTTACTTATCCTTGGAAACAAACCTTTTTTCCTACTCATCATTTTCAGGATTAACTTTGCTCCAGATGAGTGGGTTCTAAACCTGATCATGGAACACCATTGCATCTTGGTGGGTAATGACAAAACTTTTACCAGGAATTTCACTCATAATGTTACCTAACCAAAGTTGGGTGGGCTAGCCTGCTGTGCAGCAAAGCCAGTCTGCTGACACCAGGTTGAGGTGAAGGAGTCCAGCATTTACTGTAGGGCGTCAAATAGGGAGAACAGACAGCTTATGCTCAAAAGACCAGAAATCCCAGGTGGCTTTCAGGGAGGGTTTTTTTGTTTTTTTTTTTAAAGCATTATATATAATTCCTTCTCTCTTTTTTTTAAAATTTATTTATTTATTTATTTTTTGCGGTATGCGGGCCTCTCACTGTTGTGGCCTCTCCCATTGTGGAGCACAGGCTCTGGATGCACAGGCTCAGCGGCCATGGCTCACGGGCCCAGCCGCTCCGCAGCATGTGGGATCTTCCCGGACCGGGGCACGAACCCGTGTCCCCTGCATCGACAGGCGGACTCTCAACCACTGTGCCACCAGGGAAGCCCTCTCCTTTATTTTTATAGGCAAGATACTTTAGACGATCCTAAAATATTTTTCCCATTTGATTTTTTTTAATGTTTTTATTGGAGTATAATTGCTTTACAATGGTGTGTTAGTATCTGCTTTATAGCGAAGTGAATCAGTTATACATATACGTATACATATATCCCCATATCTCTTCCCTCTTGAGTCTCCCTCCCTCCCACCCTCTCTATCCCACCCTTCTAGCTGGTCACAAAGCACCCAGCTGATCTCCCTGTGCTATGCGACTCCTTCCTAGCTATCTAAAGGAGAGGGTATTTAAAGGCAACATTTGGGGTGAGGGTTGCAGCTCATGGACTTTCTTCTGATTGGTCGGTGGTGAGGTAACAGGGTGATGTTTTCGAAATCTGAATCACCAACCTTCTGGTTCCAACTAGTCTAGGGTCTGTGTGATTGTGGACAGCATGTAGTCAGCATCCTCCACCTGGGTGGGGTTCTTAGTTTCTGCAGAAGAGCCCAAAGGTGTGCATCAGGTTGTTATACTGTTTAAGCTATCATTACTGTCTTGCTTGACCGCTTTTCCTTTGTTTCTCTATTCCCTCACTTCCCTAATTAGTTACTGCTTGAGTCTGCTCTTTGGAACCCATGGAAGGCCTAGAAGACTAAAGCCTTTTACTACAAAAAAGAAACGGGGGACACTGAGGAGCTCTTGTACCTGGGAGGGGCCTGCAGGGTACTGCTTGGTTTCAGTCCCCCCTTTTCTCTGATACTTCTTAATCCTGAGAGGACCAGGGGCAGAATGAGAAAGAGAATAAAGCTTTGGCTAGAGAGGTTAATCATAAACTTGGCAGGGGAGCTCGGTTTTAGGGGGACTCAGTTTCAATAATAAAGTCTAATAATGATCTCCTCTGTGTGTGTGTGAGCAGGTTCAAGACTCCCATAACAATTCTTCTCTCATATAAGAATAGAGTTCTGGCTGTGACTTCAGGAAATATGCATAATCTGCATCTAGTTCTGTTACCAGTTTGGATTTGTGTAATATGGAAGAAAATAGCAACTTGTTGGCTATTTTCTGTTTTCTTTGCAGGTATCCATTGATGAAGGGATATACAGACTCCTCAGCTGGCTCTTAAAATTGTGTTCTTTTCATTACTTTATTTTGTAAATACATATTAGAAATCCCATCTAAGGTTTAAGCCCCTAAAAATTTATTGAATGAGGACTTCCCTGGTGGCGCAGTGGTTGAGAGTTCACCTGCCGATGCAGGGGACACGGGTTCGTGCCCTGGTCTGCAAGGATCCCATATGCCGCAGAGTGGCTGGGCCCGTGAGCCATGGCCGCTGAGCCTGCGCGTCCGGAGCCTGGGCTCTGCAACAGGAGAGGCCACTATGGTGAGAGTCCCGCGTACTGCAAAAACAAAAACAAAAAAAAATTATTGAATGAGAATTTTAATACTATTTTTGTAAATACAATGTAAATGATTTTAATATAATTATTAATTAATCACCAGAATCCCCCTCCTCTTTTTTTTTTAAAGATACACAATAGAATCAAACATTTGAAATTGGGATCATCATAGCCATGCTGGCTATTAGTTATTTTTAAATCACCATCAGGATGGCAGTATGTTGAGTTTAGAAAAATCTACATATTTAGAACCAGAAATTCATGAAGTTCAAGAAGTTCATGAGCTAGAAATAAATCAGCGTCTTATCATGCTACATGATGCTTGGTCGTATGGGACTTTTTGTTTTTTCTTGAAGGGGTTTGAAAATACCAATGAACTGAATCTTCAGGGAAACAACAAATTTCCAAGAGAGAGAAATTTAAAACAAACAAAAGCACCAGTGTCTGGACATATTAAATGAGAAATTACTCTATTCATGAAAGTATTTGTGGTAGCTAACATTTTAGCCACATAGTTTATTTGTTAAAGATATTTGTGGTCAGACTAATTCTCATCGTTGATTTTAAGTATTATACCTACTTAATAAGTATATATGGTGAATGGAGTACAAAAGATTCAGTTTGAACTTGTGTAAGTATGTTCAGATTACTCCTTAAAGAAGGCACTTTAAAATGGTTGCTAATGAAAAGGTTTCTCACTTGGCTATAACTTTCAGTATTTCAAAATAAATGTAATTATCAGTAGTTCCTGGCATGTCACAGCTTGATCTTTGGATGAAAATATTTTTATCTTCCAATTATATTTTACAAGGTGAAGTAAACATATGATTCCATGAAAGTTCAAACATGCATTCTTTCTTAAGAAAGAATATAACACTTTCCTCATCTGATATATAGAGATACATCTACAGGACTGCATGTAACAATTCTCTACAAAGATCAGTTTTTTCTAATTTTTCTCTTGAATGAGTATAAATTGGAGCATGAAAATTTCAAGACACACTTGAAAATCTATTTGATGCAATAATAGTGCCACTTTGCTTTTTTTTGTGTGTGTGTGTGTGTGTGTGTTATGCCGGCCTCTCACTGTTGCGGGCGGCCTCTCCTGTTGCGGAGCACAGGCTCCGGATCAGTGGCCATGGCTCACGGGCCCAGCCGCTCCGTGGCATGTGGGATCTTCCCGAAGCAGGGCACGAACCCGTGTCCCCTGCATCGGCAGGCGGACTCTCAACCACTGCGCCACCACGGAAGCCCCCACTTTGCTTTTTTAAAGTATAACACCTCAAAGTATTTTTTAATGTAAATCAGCCTTATTTGGTTGTTGATTTAAGATAAAGTCTGACTAAAAATTTCTAACCACTTTAATTTTTGTTCAACAGTAATTTTACACGGATACCACATTTAGCTGGAACAGAACAAAACTTTCAGCTTGCAAAGCAAATTCAATCTCAGTGGAAAGAATTTGGCCTGGATTCTGTTGAGATAGCCCATTACGATGTCCTGTTGTCCTATCCAAATAAGACTCATCCCAACTACATCTGAATAATTGATGAAGATGGAAATGAGGTAAAAAGAAAGAAAGAAAAAATAAGCTCCCCTGGTCTACTATTTTGAAATACCTTATGTGAAAGAATGCTCTCTACCATCTCCAAATACTGATAGAAATCAATATTGACACTTGTGAATGATGCCTTTTATAATCTTAATACTGGTGCCAACTCTTTCATATGATGTTTGAATTTATGTGATGTTGGAAAGATTCTGAAAAATTGATGTTTGATGACATTTGCTATTTTCTATGTTTTAGTATTGTACACTAATGTAAAATATGATATATTAGTAAACTTCTAATCAACTAAATTGATACATTTTTGAAAGGTTCGGACTATAAAAGATCATGCATAGATTTGAAGATGCTAGAAAATTCAGAGAAGTGCTGTTTGAGCTAGCAGGTTTTTATTGGTACTTAATGATTAAATCTCACATGATCATGTGTTCAGCTCTGTGCCCAGAAGTTGGGTGTGGTCATTTGGAAGGAGGAGAATTTGGAGAGAAGTACTATAGAATTATATCTACACTAAAGAATTTACAATCTTCTTTGCTAGTTAGGGCACTTGGGAAAGAAGATAATACAAGTAATTGAGGTATTTCTTATCACGATATATATTCAATATGAAAGCTCATCAAATATAACTCAATATTCATCCCTATTTGCCTTACAGCTACCATTTTAAAGTAGCCGCTTTTCCTCTGGATAGCTTCTTTCAGTCCTATGGTTAGCTGTGCCTTCTAAATTGCATGTAGCTTCAGATATGTCCAGTTTGATCAGTCAACTAAAAATGTCATGTGATTTAAGTATATATAAATTTTTAATCACCTCCGCTTATTGACTAATGAATCAGCCTCTTCTTAATAATTAATATGTTGTTTTACAGTCAGTGATGTAATCCCATGCTAAATTTCCTGATATGAGTTGAAAGTTTCCATATTCTCTATTTTCAATTATAGTAGTTAATACAGTTTAACTTTTAAAAATATTATCAAACTATTTCAGAATTTAAAAAATATTTTTAAGGTAGGTATGGGGAATACTGATATACTTCCTATGGTCCCATAACCTTTATTAAATAAGCGGGGGCATATCTATATAATTAAGTATTAAGGGGTCTTTAAATGTATATTTAGGAAGATTATTTAATGATGTAATAAAATATTGGTGATGTTAACAAAATACACATACTTAAACCAAATTTGATCTATCAAATTTGGCAATTGTGTGCAATGAGGAAAATAGCAAACTTTCAATTCTCTTCTTTTTTCCTTCCTCTTCACTTCCAATTTTGACTGTACCTTTGCTTTTATTTCATTTCGTTGTTTCTTTTTGCTATTATAAGCACTTATGAAATTTCTAAAACCTGTCACTTAATATAAACCTATCTTGTAGACGTTTCATTTTGGAGATTTTCCTGAATGGTGTTAGCTGCCAAAAGCTTATTAACTTTTTTGGAAGTTATATCATTAAATCATTTTTATTTTTACCCAAGTTTTACCTGCACATAAAGAATCACACAGTTCTCCAAAGGGCCCCTCTATATCCCCCTTCCCTGAGGCAATCACTGTTCAACACTGAGTTGATTCTTTTGGTATTTACTTCTGTTTCTTTAAATGACATGCTTGCATTGCTTGTGTTTCAGATTCAGGCATTATCTTTTGACCTTGTGACAGTTCAGCTGTATTCTCACCCCAACTACTAATGCTCTTTTACTGTGTCCCCATCTCCCAGTTTAATTATTGTGACTATTCATAGCCAAGCTATGTGGTAAACTGCAAACTTTTACTTTCCTGCACGACACAGAGGAGTTCCCCTTCCCACAGGCAACAAATATGATTAGCATTTTATAGATTCTGCAAGAAATATTTTTAATACTATATGCATTATTGTATCTTTGTTTACGTAAGGATAACGTGCCATATGGATTGAACTATATATATTGCCTTTTTTATGTCACAAAAAGTAAATAGAAATTTGTAAACCAAAATTATTTTAGTTATACTCAGAATACATAATTTGAGGCTATATTAGTGAATTTTGGATAGTGAGCAGTGCTCACTGGTGTATTGTCTACCTTTGATAAAGTCACCCAAAAGACTCTTTTCCGTCACCTTAAGAAACTTTTCCTAGTTGTTAGAATAACTCATAAACTTGATGTAAAATCCACCTGCTCAGTGGTGTTGTAAAATTGAAGATTACCATAAAGGCAAATCAAGTGAGACAAGCTTGAGTACTTCCTTGGCTGAAAGACTTGCTGATGGGGTGACTTTGTCTCTAGATGGATTTTTATTGCACTTTGTATAGTTTTTCTTATAATCTTTCCTAGTGATTCAGCTGCATTTGTACCCTATGTGGACCCCAGAAAAATTATGGGAAAGATGGAAGATATGGGAATTTTTGAAGAGTAGTAGTTGATTTGGTTTCATTTTAGGTTCTGTCAGCATCAGAAGTAGGTAACTGGTGCTCTAGTCAGTACAATATAATGTCAGCTCAGAGTCACTCCCCATCTCCCACAACCCTTTGCATTACTGCGCGGACTAGGACTTATAGTTTAACATGAAAAATGAGTGGTGATAGCAGGTGTCCTTGACTTGAATGTTTTTAATGTTTCACCTTAATTTTCATATTTGTATCAGGTTACGTTAATTCACTTCCCTTCCAAGTCTACTAAGACTATTTGTCATGGATTTATGTTGAATTTTATCAACACTTTTTTTCTTTTTTTTGGATATCTTTTGAGATGAGCATATAATTTTTCTTTTTCACAATGATAATTATATTAAATGATATTCTAATATTAGACTAATCTTATATTTTTGAAATTTGTAATATTAGTCAGTAGTAGAGTTTTCAACTCATATATCTATATATATTCAGTTTATATTCATAGCATGTTTGGCCTGTATTTCTGCAATTTGCCTATTGGGGTATAATTTCTAGATTAGACCTGCCTTATAAAATGAGCTGAGTTTTTAATCTCTGAAATAGGTTGTGTTATACTTAAACAATCTTTTACTTTCATCTTTCAAACTCAAAGGAAAACCAGTTGGTTTTGATACTTTGTTTTGTGAGAGATTTTAAAGTACTTATTCAATTTTTATTATTGTTATAGGACTATTTAGATTTTAAAAAATGCATCCTTATGTCAGTTTTAATAAATTTTTTAAAATGCATTTTTCTGTTTCATCTAAGTTTTCAATTATTGGCATAGTTCTTCCTAGTATTTTCTTATTACCTTTTTGAATCTGTGCAACATCTATAGATATGACTTTTTTTCAACTCTTAACATTATTTATTTGTGCTTACCTCATATTTTTTTCTTATTGACATTGACAGAGATATGTCAATTTTACCTGTATTTTCAAAGAATAAATCTTCAGCTTTGGTAATCATTTCTTGTATATATGTTTTATGTTTCATTAATTCTGTTCCTACTTAATATAATTTCCTCTTTTACCTTCCTGGTGTCTATTTTGCTTTTCTTTGTAACATTTTCAGTTGAATACTTAATTTATTGATGTTCAACCTTTCTTCTTTTCTAATATGAGTATTTAAAACCATAAATTTCCTTCTAAGAGCCACTTCAACTAGATCTCACAAGTTTGGAGAAGTGTTTTAGTTATCATTAATATCTTAATATTTTCTAATTTCTATGTTTTCATCTTTGAGCCTTGGAGCTATTTAGGGGTATTTTTAAAATTCCAAATTTAAAAGTTATTCCACTATCGGTTTGATCTGATTTTCTAACTTAACTACATTGTGATCAGATAATGTGGTTTGTATGACACTAGTCATTTGGCAATTGTTGAGGCTTCCTTTATAGCCTATTATGTGGTCAGTTTTTATTAATGTTCTGTGTTTATTTGAAAAAAATGTATTCAGTTGTTGAGTTTAATGATCTTATATTTGTTCATTAGTTCAAGTTTGTTAATTGTTTGGCTAAAATCGCCTTTATCCTTGATGTAGTCTTATTTTGTCTGCAATCTTTATTAATTGCTGGGAAAGGAATGTTAGATTATCTCACTATAGTGGTGGATTATTTTTATTTCCCTTTGGAATTCTGTCAGTTTCTTCTTCCTGAAGCTTGGAGCTCTCTTTTAGAGGTAGTGGTTCGGAACCTTAAGAAAAAAATTGATTCCTACTTAGCCATGTCAGTGATACACTTAAAAGATTATATTATATTTGGTTCAAAGTGAATTTCACATTAATTTGCTCCCAAGTAATTACCTTAGCATTTTTACAAGTGACTAAGAATACTGTATGCTGTTATTTTTATTTGAGATTTAAAGTTTTCCTTCTAAATCAAAAGCTACTGCTGGGGCTTCCCTGGTGGCGCAGTGGTTGAGAGTCCGCCTGCCGATGCAGGGGACATGGGTTCGTGCCCCGGACCGGGAGGATCCCATATGCTGCAGAGTGGCTGGGCCCGTGAGCCATGGCCGCTGCTCCTGCGCGTCCAGAGCCTGTGCTCCGCAACGGGAGAGGCCACAACAGTGAGAGGCCCGCATACTGCAAAAAAAAAAAAAAAAAAGCTAGTGCTTATGCATCCTCTAAGGGTCTCTAAGTTTATTCATCTCATGAAATCCTCATAGCCTCTAGCACAGTGCTGGCTCTTTGATCTGTATCTTTAAAATACCAAAGACTTCATTAACCATCTACTGACAGAAAGAGATAGTACACATTTCCTTGTTTGATTATAGTAATGAAACTTTACCTGATTTGCCTCTGATTATTATATTTTGTTTCTCTAGATTTTCAACACATCATTATTTGAACCACCTCCTCCAGGATATGAAAATGTTTCAGATGTTCCACCTTTTAGTGCCTTTTCTCCACAAGGTATGCCAGAGGTAAAAATGCATGCAATAAAATAAAAATAACAAAGAGAACTTCCTTATACATACAAGCAATAATTAAAGAGGTATCTCCCGCAATGGGAGAGGCCACAACAGTGAGAGGCCCGTGTACCGCAAAATTAAAAAAAATAAATAAATAATAATAATAATAAAGCAGTGTGTATAACTATCATCTGAGATTTTACAGTAAATCCCCAGATTCTTGCATAGTACTTTGTTTCTTTTTATAAGAAAGTTAAATTTGAAAGAGTTGAATATAATTTATTAATGTCTTTTAAAATGTTATGTCTCCTACCATAATATTTAACATTAAGTAGATTCAGTTTTGGACATACTGAGTTTGAGGTGCCTAGGATATATTCCAAGAAGTTGCTAATAGACAATTGGGCATATTGAAGTACCACTCAATAGGGAGATAAGGGCTTGACTATCATCAGAAACATCCTAAGTAAAAAATTTACATTTAGAATTGAATTTATTTATTTTTTTGCGGAAAAAAGGAAAAATAGCTCTTATTTTTCTTAAATCTGAAGAAATGAGAGAAAATGTGTTTTTATTTTGAGGTGGAGTTTACATGTAACAAAGTGCACAAGTTAGAGGTTAATTCAATAAATGTTTTAAATTGCATGTATCTATATCACTCAAAATAAGATATAGGACATTTCTATGACTCCAGAAAGTTCTCTGGTGCCCCTTTCTGGTCAATTTTTGCCATATCCCCCTAGAAGCAACCACTTCCTGATATCTGTCATCATTGATTAGTTTGGTTTTGAACTTCATATAAATGGAATCAGATAGTAACTATTCTTTTGTGTGTTGGTGGAAAATCAAGTAACAGTCAAGCTAAGAAGAAAGAAAAGAGAATTTTATTTGAGTCAAACTGAGGATTATAACCCAGGGAACAGATTTGGAGAAGCTCTGAGAGCTGTTCCATTGGTCAGGGGTTAGAGATGCAATTTTATATATTTCTGAGACAAAGAATTTCTGTGTTATATTGACAGGTTAGCATTCTACATAAAGTTGATCAAAGATGTTTTGGTCAATACAGCTCTCTGTATGGGATGAAAAAGAAATTAAAATAACCTTAAAACTACAACGTTGGTGTCTGAATAAAGCAGCCATTTTTCTTAAAGGTTGATTACATCCTCCTGTTTGAGGAGGTCTGGTTAATGTACAATACAGATGCACATTGCACATTGGGAAAGGCCTACCACAAAGCGGGCATATTATTTTCTTCCTTTCTTAGTTTGATTTTCCGGTCATAGAAAAATTTATGATTTTCCCTCATCATTTGCCTTGCTGCTCTCACTCAGTACAACGATTAGAGATTAGTCATGTTATTGTGTGTGTTAATAGTTTCTTCCCTTTACTTGCTGAGTAGAGTTCTATTATGGGACTGTTCTACAAATTGCTTATTCATTCTCCTATTTACAAACAGCTGGACTGTGTCCCATATGGGCTACCTAGATTCAGCTGCTATGAGCAATTCTGTGCAGGTCTTTTTGTGGACATATGTTTCCATCTTTCTTGGGTAAATACCTAGGAGTGTAATTGTTCTGCCATAGGGCATAATTCTGTATAACATTACTTTTCAAAGAAATTATTTAAAGTGACTCTCTAATTATACACTCTTACAAGAATGTATGAGAGTTTCAGTTGCTCCACATTTTCGCTAACATTTGAAACTGTCTGTCTTTCTAATTGTAACAGTTCTAGTAGATGCAATTTAAGAATGTGTGTGTGTGTGTTTTTTAACATCTTTATTGGAGTATAATTGCTTTACAATGGTGTGTTAGTTTCTGCTTTACAACAAAATGAATCAGTTATATATATACATATGTTCCCATATATCTTCCCTCTTGTGTCCCCCTCCCTCCCACCCTCCCTATCCCACCCCTCCAGGCGGTCACAAAGCACCGAGCTGATCACCCTGTGCTATGTGACTGCTTCCCACTAGCTATCTACCTTACGTTTGGTAGTGTATATATGTCCATGCCTCTCTCTCGCTTTGTCACAGCTTACCCTTCCCCCTCCCGATATCCTCAAGTCCGTTCTCTAGTAGGTCTGTGTCTTTATTCCTGTCTTACCCCTAGGTTCTTCATGACATTTTTTTTCTTAAATTCCATATATATGTGTTAGCATACGGTATTTGTCTCTCTCTTTCTGACTTACTTCACTCTGTATGACAGACTCTAGGTGTGTCCACCTCCTTACAAATAGCTCAGTTTCGTTTCTTTTTATAGCTGAGTAATATTCCATTGTATATATGTGCCACATCTTCTTTATCCATTCATCCGATGATGGACACTTAGGTTGTTTCCATCTCCGGGCTATTGTAAATAGAGCTGCAATGAACATTTTGGTACGTGACTCTTTTTGAATTATGGTTTTCTCAGGGTATATGCCCAGTAGTGGGATTGCTGGGTCATATGGTAGTTCTATTTGTAGATTTTTAAGGAACCTCCATACTGTTCTCCACAGTGGCTGTATCAATTTACATTCTCACCAACAGTGCAAGAGGGTTCCCTTTTCCCCACACCCTTTCCAGCATTTATTGTTTGTAGATTTCTTGATGATGGCCATTCTGACCATTGTGAGATGATATCTCAGTGAAGCTTTGATTTGCATTTCTCTAATGATAAATGATGTTGAGCATTCTTTCATGTGTCTGCTGGCAATCTGTATATCTTCTTTGGAGAAATGTCTATTTAGGTCTTCTGCCCATTTTTTGAGTGGGTTGTTTGTTTTTATAATGTTGAGCTGCTTGCAAATTTTGCGGATTAATCCTTTGTCAGTTGTTTTATTTGCAACTATTTTCTCCCATTCTGTGTGAACCCTATATTTCTAATAATTTGTCTATCAATGAAAGTTAATGATTAGATTTTAATCACAATGTTTCAAGTATTTACACATTAAGGATAATGCTTGTTAAGGATGTGTATATTTGTGTTCTGTACATTTTTCCTGCTTTTGTTTACATAGGCATTCTTTCTATAATGGTAGAATTTTATCTGCGTCCCCTGTTTTATTATAACATGATATGCTTGTACTTTTCTCTCATGCTTGTTTTTTTTGTTTTTTTTTTTTTTTGCTGTACGTGGGCCTCTCACTGTTGTGACCTCTCCCATTGCGGAGCACAGGCTCAGCGGCCATGGCTCACGGGCTTAGCCGCTCCACAGCATGTGGGATCTTCCCGGACTGGAGCACGAACCCGTATCCCCTGCATCAGCAGGCGGACTCAACCACTGCGCCACCAGGGAAGCCCTATGCTTATGTTTTTACACTCTTTTACACTCCGCTGGGACTCGCGGAGAGGGCTGGCGTGATGGGCTCCTCGCTGCTGCGGGACTGGGGAGCCGGGACATCCGGGCGTCCCCGCCCCCTTGGGCTCGCCACCGGGGTCACCGCATGCGCACGCACACGCATACGCGCGGCCCCGCGCCAGACGCAGGCCTGGCGGGACACTCCCACGACTCAGAGCGGGAGGCGCGGCCTGTGGTAGGCAAAGAGTGGTGCTAGGCCCCACCGCAGGGCCGGCGCAAGCCCTCCCGCGAAGGCGAGGGGCTCTGCCCACGTGCTCTGGCAGTCGCCACCGTGACCGCACGCTTGAGAGGGGCAGCGGCTGTGGTCCGGTACCCCAAGGCTCCCTCTCGGACAGCTAGAGAAGTCTTTCTCATCGACGGTGCGTCACCCCCACCCATCGACTCTTCCCTTTGGGCCCACGGAGTCGCTCCACGAGCCGCCCAGTCCACGACTGGGCGTGGTGGGGGGGGCGTCTGTGGTATGGGTACGAACACGGCCCAAAGGAGCGTTCGCGGCCAGAGCCGGGGGCACAACCTCTGCCGCCCCCAGGCTTGTCCATCGGGCTCCGGAAGGAGGGAGCACACCCCAGAAGCGCGACAGACCCCCTTCTCACAGGCCCCGGCCCAACACGATTATATGGTTGAATACTTTACAGCACTGAAACAGAAAAGTCCAGCAGCATGCAAAGACGTAAGTGATGAAAAACTACACCAAAAATACACTAAAGGACATAAATACAATTGTGTTTCTTCTAGGTTATATAATGATTTCAAAAATGGACAGAGTTTTAATTTTATAATGTTACCCAAAATTACCATGTGAATAGTTAGGATAAGGTCAGTCCAGGAGGCAGGAGGGGCTTGTTATCTGGGCAAAAGAGCACAAGTCAGGCAGCCAGGTGCCTGGTAATGTTGCATTTCTTGACTTGGGTAGTGCTTCCACTTCTGCTCACTCAGTTATTTAAGTGTACATATATGCTTTATAAATTTCTGTGAACACTTTATATTTCATAATCTAAACTATTTTAAAAAGTGCTCTGAAGGATTATGTCACATAGTGGTTCATAGAATCATTTGGTTTATAATGTGCTGTATGGTAGACTGTTTCCAAAACTCAGATTATGTTTCAAATTTTTTTCATTCTAATATTGTTTATTGATGCCTTCTCCTGTTTGTTTATTATTTACAATATTATATTTAGTAATACCTAAATTTTTGGGCAGTTTTAGATTTACAAAACATTGAGCACATGGATCAGGGAGTATTGACCTGACCCCACTCCCATGTCCCCCTATCAGTAACATCTTAAATCCCATGGTATATTGATGACAATTAATGAACCAATGTGAATATGTTATTGTCTACTAAAGGCTATCATTGGTTCAGATTTCCTCACGTTTTACCCAATGTCCGTTTCCTGTTCCAAGATCTCATGTAGAATATCAAACTACATTTAGGTTTCATGTCTCCTTAAGTTTCTCTTGGCTGTAACAGATTCTCAGACTTTCCTTGTTTTTGACCAAAAATTTGTATAGAAACCTGACAGTCTGGGGGAATACTGGTCAGGTATATTGTGGGATGCCCCTCTATTGGAATTTGATGCTTTTATTATGATTATCTTGGGTTTCTCTGTGTTTTTTGGAGGAAGATTATGGAGGGAATTTTGTCACATTTTAATCACATCATATCAAGGACATATACCATCAAAGTAATTTATGGCTTTTTCTTTTTTTTGGCCACACCTCACAGTTTGTGGGGTCTTAGTTCCCTGGCCAGGGATCGAACCTGGGCCCTAGGTAGTGAAAGCTTGGATTGGTAACCGCTGGACTGCCAGGGAATTCCCAGTTTAAGACTCTTGATGTTGACCTGGTGAAAATGGTTTTTGGCAGGGTCCACCTCTATAAAATGACTACCCCTCCCGGAGTCCCATCACCACTTGCCACTCTGCACCAGCTTCTCACACGCAAGGAGCACTCTCTTCTTGTAGCACGGAGTACTATATAATTTATTAACCAGTTCTTTCTTTATTTTATTTTTTAAGTAACAGACTTCTATTTTATTAATCATTTATACTTTTGTATATGGTTGTTTTCCCTTTTGTTTTTTGAATTGTTTTATCATTTTGATCTTTTTTTTCTTTGAAATAATTCTGAGGTATTTTGGTTTAGTTTTTACTAACTACTTGCAGACAACATAAAAATGAATAGATTTTTAGCTATTATATGGATATTGTTGTAGATGTTATGTGGATATTCATTTTTAAATAAATATGTGGTGTTCCCTTTTTTCATTATTGGCTTTCAATTTTATTTCATGATTGAAATAAAAGATTGATCAAGAGGGTACTCGATACATAGATTCTGTGGAATTTTTATTGAGATTTATTATGTGCTCTTAACAGCGGTAAATTTTTGTAAATGTTTTATATGTGTTGAAAAGCATTTTGCTATGTGGTTGCTGCAGGAAATATAATCAAAGTTGTTAACTTTATTGTTGATACTGTTATAACATTATTAATTTTCTTCTCTCCTCATGTATCAGTTTCTGGAAGAACGGTGTTTGAAGAAAGAACCTCACACCATGATTGCAGATATGTCAGTTTTACCTTGTAATTCTCAGTCTCTGAGTTCTGTGTCTCAGTGCTATGTGTCTAGGTGCGTAAAGTGCATCACTGTAATCTTCCCCAGGAGGTTTTCTTTTTCATAACTAAAGCTGCCCTTCTTTTACCTTATAAATACATTCGATATTAATTGCTGCTAGACCAGGTTTCTTTTGTTTAATAATTGCTTGGTTTGACTTTCCCACTCCTTTTATTTTCAACCTCCTAGTTCGCTGTAAGACTGGTTTAAAAACTCAAAGGGGCGCAGACAAAGTGGGCTGACCAACGAGAGCAATTACCGTTGACTGGTGCTGATCAAATTATACCTTTGCCCAGGTAGAAAGCCAGAGCCATCAGGACGTGGGTCTGCATTTGGAGGCCAGCTGCCCAGAGAACACTGTCTCTCTCTCTCTGGGTCCTTGAATATCTCCAACTGGAATCAGGATTTTGTTGGTGGAAGGTAGGTCACTCTATTTCTGTAATTTGTGCCTATGAGCAAAAGAGTTATTTTCCTACCAGAAGTTTTAAAAAATGACACTATGCATATAGAGAGAGCGAGCGAGAGAGAGGGTACTACTATACATTGGGATATCCTTTCCTTGAGTGTTTATTTTTAAACTATTTTCCAACTTGTGAAGTTAATTTTTTTTCTTAATATTTTCTTGGTAAAAATCACATAGATTTTCAGGAAAAAGCACCTCATTTAGTGCACTGTGATCTAATGGGAATGAGAGGGTTTCTAGAACTGGGTAAGGAGTGTGTCAGTTGGAAGGGACTTGAAAAATATGTGGGATCAAATTAGAGATTTTGATTGCATATGAGGGTATTAGATTTGGGGTGGTACTGATTGGATTGAAATCGGTGTGGGACATATCTAGCCAGACTTTGAGCACAGCCTGTTTCATTCAGAGGCTGAATCCTTCAAGGAAACCATTTTCTGCGTCCTGTGTATCATCATTTGGAATTAAGAATTTAGACTGGCAGAAGGCAAACACTTTTTTGGCCTTTTTTTTTCCTTTAAAGCATAAAGATGAAAAGGATGACATTTTATACCAGAAAGCACCTTTTTTTCCCTGGTAAAATTCACATTTATTTATGGATTTAAAGTACAAGCATTGCATGCATATCATTTTTAGATTTCTTCATCGGGGCCATGTATTTCTGTTATTAAAGGGATTAAAACCTTTTTACTCTTTCACTTTATAATTGATTGTTACCTGGTGTTTGGGATCTATAGATTTTGTTTGCTAATCAGTGTCTAGAAACTTGGTTGAACCCTATATTTCTTTTTTTTTTTTTAACATCATTCTTGGAGTATAATTGCTTTAGAATGGTGTGTTAGTTTCTGCTTTATAACAAAGTGAATCAGTTATACATATGTGCCCACATCTATTCCCTCTTGCAACTGCCTCCCTCCCACCCTCCCTATCCTGCCCCTCTAGGTGGTCACAAAGCACTGAGCTGATCTCCCTGCGCTATGTGGCTGCTGTCCACTAGCTGTCTATTTTACGTTTGGTAGCATATGTATATCCATGCCACTCTCTCACTTTGTCCCAGGTTACTCTTCCCCCTCCCATATCCTCAAGTCCATTCTCTAGTAGGTCTCCATATTTATTCCAATCTTGCTGCTAGGTTCTTCATGACAATTTTTTTTTTTTTAGATTCCGTATATATGTGTTAGCATACAGTATTTGTATTTCTCTTTCTGACTTACTTCACTCAATATGACAGGCTCTAGGTCCAGGCACCTCACTACAAATAACTCAGTTTCGTTCCTTTCTATGGCTGAGTAATATTCCATTGTATATATGTGCCACATCTGCATTATCCATTCATCCTGTTGATGGACACTTTGGTTGTTTCCATGTACTGGCTATTGTAAATAGAGATGCAATGAACATTTTGGAACATGACTATTTTTGAATTATGGTTTTCTCAGGGTATATGCCCAGTAGTGGGAATGCTGGGTTGTATGGTAGTTCTATTTGTAGTTTTATAAGGAATGTCCATACTGTTCTCCATAGTGGCTGTATCAATTTACATTCTCACCAACAGGGCAAGAGGGTTCCCTTTTCTCCACACCCTCTCCAGCATTTACTGTTTGTAGAATTTTTGATGATGGCCGTTCTTACCGTTGTGAGGTGGTATCTCAGTGTAGCTTTGATTTGCATTTCTCTAATGATAAATGATGTTGAGCATTCTTTCATGTGTCTGCTGCCATTCTGTATATCTTCTTTGGAGAAATGTCTATTTAGGTTTTCTGCCCAGTTTTGGAGTGGGTTGTTTGTTTTTATAAAGTTGAGCTGTATGAGCTGCTTGCAAATTTTGGAGATTAATCCTTTGTCAGTTGCTTCATTTGTAAATATTTTCTCCCATTCTGAGTGAACCCTACCTATATTTCTAATAATTTGTCTATCAATGCAAATTAATGATTAGATTTTAATGAGAATGTTTCAGGTATTTACACATTAAGGATAATGCTTGTTAAGGATGTGTATATTTGTGTTCTGTACTTTTTTCCTGCTTTTGGTTACATAGGCACTCTGTCTATAATGGTAGATTTGTATCTGTGTCCCCTGTTTTATTATAACGTGATATGCTTGTACTTTTCTCTTATGCTTATGTTTTTACACTTTTCATGGTCTACAAATTGCATTTTGGTTTCAGTCATCATTTCTATTGGGTGTTATGTTTTCTTTTGTAATTGTTTCAGCTTATTTCATTGTTTTCCTTTCCCTAATTTATCTTTTGGGTTAAGCCACCCAATTTCTTGAGTTGAGTGCTTAACTCCTTTCCTTTCAAGTTTGCTTAATGTCCTTACTGTTCAGTTAAGTTTTAATTCCACTTTTTCTGTCTTATGATTTGTCCTAATTCTTTATTTTTAAATTTCAGCTTGATTGCTGTATAATTGACTTTTAAAATTGTAAAGTACTCAGTAAACTTTGTGCTGATTTGATATACATTGTGAAAGGATTCCCCCCAAGTAGTTAATTAACACATTTCCTTCATATATTTACTTTCTTTGGTAAGAACATTTAAATCCTACTCTTCTGGAAAATTTCAACTATACATCACATTGTTATCAACTATAATTACCATGGTTAACATTGGCTCCTGAGACTTTATTCACTGTGTACCCTTTTACCCTCCCTTCCCTGCCCTCCCCTGCAACCACTTTTCTACTCTGGTTCTGTAAGTTTTACTCTTTTTTTTTTTTTTTAACATTGCACATATAAGTGATACCATGCCATATTTGTCTTTCTCTGTCTTATTTTACTGGACATAATACCCTCCAGGACCATCCATGTTGTTGCAAATGGCAAAATTTCATTCCTTTTATGGCTGAGTAGTATTCCATCATATCTACGTACCACATCTTCTGTATCCATTCAACCGTCGCTGGACATGTTGGTTGTTTCCATATCTTATCCATTGTGAATGTGGGAGGGCAGATAGCTCCTTGATATTCTGTTGTTATTTCCTTTAGCTATATACCCAGAAGTGAGACTGCAGCATCATATGGTGGTTCTAGTTACAGTGTTTGAGGAACCTCCATACTGTTTTCCATAGTATGCACCATAGCTGCACCAGTTTACATGCCTACCAAGAGAGTGTACTTTTTGCCCTTAAATCCAAACTTTGCAATTAAGATTGCTATACAGTTTTCTTTTACTTGATGTTAACTCAGTTTGTTTTGTCATCCACTTATTTTCAATATTTTGTACTTTCTTCAGGTTTGGCTTGGAAACTTCCATGAAGAGACTTTCTGCTACAGTGAGGTGAGAAGCCACCCATGCACTCAAGCCTGGGAATCTGGAGAGGTCTCAGCCACTTATACCCCCAACAGAGGAAACTCTCAGAGCTGCAGGCTGAGTCAGGACTTGGCTCAGAGAGCCGTCTCCTCTGGGAAATAGTGGATTTCCTTTGGCTCCAAAATGCTGACAAGACTGGAGTCCTTCTGGTGGATTGACAAGCCTGGAGAAGATACCACCTCGTTTGTTGAAAAGTTCAAGTCTGAGTTCCTGCCTCTCAGCTCTATCAAAACTTCTTTAAAGATAAAGGAAGTATAGGGAAGAGGTTACTCCCCAGCATTCTCAGGTATCCAAAGCATACCTAAGAAGCTGGCAGTCCGTTGCTTATTCTGTAGCCGCCATGCACTCTAAGCACTTTGGGAGCCAGAACCCAAGTTATCAGATTACGATCGTCCACCCAACCATGGAAGAATTTGAAGATTTCTGCAAATATATTGTTTACGTGGAGTCGCAAGGTGCACACCGAGCTGGCCTAGCCAAGGTTATTCCAGCGAAAGGATGGAAAGCCAGACAGATGTACGATGATACCGATGACATCTTAATAGCCGCTCCCCTGCAGCAGGTGACCACTGGGCAGGCAGGTGTGTTTACTCAGCACCACAAAAAGAAGAAAGCCATGACCGAGAGCGAGTATCGCCGCTTAACAAACAGTGAAAGACACCAGACTCCATTCTACTCTGATTTTGAGGATCTGAGGCGAAAATATTGGAAAACACACCCCTGTGATTCACCAGTATACGGTGCGGACTTCCATGGCTCCTTATTCGATGAAAACACGAAGCAGTGGAACCTTGGACACCTGGGAACCATTCAGGACCTGCTGGAACAGGAGTGCGGAGTGGTCATCGAAGGCGTCAACACCCCCTACCTGTACTTCAGCCTGTGGAAGACCGCCTTCGCCTGGCACACGGAGGACATGGACTTTTACAGCATCAACTACCTGCACTTCGGGGAGCCCAAGACTTGGTACGCGGTGCCCCCGGAGCATGGCCGGCGCCTGGAACGCCTGGCCAAGGAGCTTTTCCCAGGCTGCTCGTCGGGCTGTGAGGCCTTCCTGCGGCACAAGGTGGCTCTCATCTCGCCCACGGTCCTCAAGGACAACGGCATCCCCTTCGGTCGGGTCACTCAGGAGGCTGGAGAGTTCATGGTGACGTTTCCCTATGGCTACCACTCTGGCTTCAACTGCGCGGAAGCCATCAATTTTGCCACCCAGCGCTGGATCGATTATGGCAAAGTGGCCTGGGAATAGGGCTCTGCATGACCTTTGGAAAGATCTTCGTCACAATAAGGGAGAGTTCAGGTGAGCACCCTTAGGATATTATAAATCGGTGGTTGGGTAGAGACTCTAAAAGGAACCTATAATTACCAGCTGCAAAGGGAGTTGGATATTAGAATAGTAACATTAATACAAGAGCCCTGTAAGGTACTGAAATTGTGTGTGTGTGTGTCTCTGTTTTCCTGAAGCAATATGGAATGGAGACTTCGTTTTCTTGGAGCAGCAAGGAAATAGGAAGGTGAGGAGGCTTTATCTTCCTATCCAGCCAGGCTTGGAGATGGAACAATAAGATGAGTGTGGGCATGAAGAGGTGAGGAAGATGGGCCGTGTCCCTGGCATGCACTGTAGAGAAGAAAGGAGACTTGGGGAGGTCTGTATTGTCACCCGACTGTGAGGCCCCCTTCCCTGGCCCCTCACCAGAGCTGCAGAAGCTTTCCTTCCTCATCATGGCAGAGAGGGTGACCCCCAGGGGAAGCTGACTCTGTCCATTATGAAGTTTTGTCCTTGGTATGGGAAATTCCAGAAAGGCTACTACTCTGGATAGTAATAACAATTCTCTATTCAGTTCTCCTTCCCTATCACCTCCCCTGCAGCCTCTTATTTTTCTTTTAATGGTGAAGTAAGTAAATGTGATGCTGTTGATGTGGTTTTGTGTTGTCCCTCCAGCCACAAACTCAGTCCATCCATGGACCCACTCTGTATGCGTATGTGCAAAGTTGAATCTGAAGCGTTATGTCTTTCGTAAAGGAACCTTTTTGGTAGTCACTGCTTTGAGCTTTCCAGCAGTTACTTAGAGGGGAGAACTGGACTTAGAGTCAGCAGAAATGGCATTCAAACCTGCGCTTTGCTACTGTCTAGTCGTGGGAGCTTCAGCCAAAAAATTATTGATTTTCTCTGAGCCAGAATTACAGTGCGAGAATTTTGTGAAGATACTGGGGATGTAAATGTTACAGGCATGTAAGAGGTGGTCAGTTAATCTGATGTGCATCCATACACTCTCCTGGCCTCTAGGGCCAGCCCAATGCCTAGGACATCTGCTTGTATTCTTTCTGTGATGCTCAGTTCTACTGTTGTTTTCCTCACCACAGCCCCAGGCTTACACGTTACTTTCCTTTTAGTTAATAGACTTTATTTTTGCAGAGTACTTCGCAACAAAATAAAGTGGAAAATACAGAGGATTCCAACATACTCGTTCCCAGGCTCCTCCACCAGCATCCACACCAGAAAGGAACATTTGTTACAGTCGAAGAACCTGCACTGACACCTCATTATCACCCAGAGTCCTTAGTTTAATTTATTCACTCTTGGCATTGTACAGTCTATGGATTTGACCAATGTATAATGACATGTATCTACACTTATAATACCATACAGAATAGTCATTGCCTAAAATCCTCTGTGCTCTGCCTAATCATCCCCCTCCCCGCCCCGACAACCACTGATCATTTTACTGCTTCCATAGTTTTGTCTTTTCCAGTTGACTTCTTTCACGTAGTAATATGCCTTTAAGTTTCCTCCACGTTTAGTGGTTTTATAGCTCATTTCCTTGTATTGGTGAATAATATTCCATTGTGTGATGTACGACCCTTTATTTATCCACTCACGTGCTGAAGGACATCTTGGTTGCTTCCAATTTTTTCTGCAATTATGAATACAACTACTATAAACATTTGTGTGCAGGTTTTCGTGTGGATGTAAATTTTCAGCTCATCTGAGTGAATACCAAAGACTGCGACTGCTGGATGGTATGGTGAGACTATATTTAGTTTTGTAAGAAACTGCCAATTTTTTCTTTTTTTTGCTGTACGCGGGCCTCTCACTGCTGTGGCCTCTCCCGTTGTGGAGCACAGGCTCCGGACGCGCAGGCTCAGCGGCCATGGCTCACGGGCTGAGCCACTCCGCGGCATGTGGGATCTTCCTGGACCGGGGCTCGAACCTGTGTCCCCTGCATCGGCAGGCGGACTCTCAACCAGTGCTCCACCAGGGAAGCCCTGCTAATTATTTTTACCATTAGAAAACTGATAGGTTTTTTTTGGGTTTTTTTTCCTCATGATCTACCGCATGTTTGCACAAAAGTTTACACATACCCGTTTACAAATTCCACTCCTTGTCGTATTTGTCCTTGTTGCAGTGTTACAAAGGCAAGGTAAAGATTTCACAGTCAGTCAAGAGCCAGAGGACCCAGCCTTTATTCAGACTCCTACACCAGCTTGTTTAGTAGTCTTTCACCAAATCAGGTTTCGATGGCTCTCCACTTGCCAGTTTAGGCAAAATGAGCTCTTAGCCACATTGCACCTCTGTTAGATTTGCACATAACAAGTTCAGATCAGTGCAAACATAATTTGTGCTAAATAAATATTACCTATTATCATTATTACTTAGAAGCCCAAAGTTGTAAGATGGACATTAGAACCTGTACTTAAACATAACTCGTAGAGGTTGGAGTTCGGGTCTTGGGACTCCTCTAAGATTTGTATAAAGGGTCAGTTATGGATCTGTCTGACTACTTGGCCACAATGAATTATTCGTAGAGATTAACCATTACACCAATTCAGTTTCCGTGTGTGTAACGGTTCCTTTCCAGATATTTGGAAATAACTTTATCATGATATTTATGTCATTAGATTGTTACCGTATATGGGTCTTGAAGTTGCTTTTTCCCCCAATGTTTGTGTTACCTTTCATCACTTTAAATAGGAAAGCACAAACAGTTGGTCGGAATTGGCTACCGAGGTAAGTGGAATGGACACTGATGTGAGTTGAAGAGATCCTGGTGAGGAGCAGCCCTTGCCCATCCCGCTCTGCTCACCATCCGCTCAAACTGAAATGCCTCCCAAGCTCCTTGTCATTGACCTGCAGTGATTACAGGGTAATAGTGAGACCCTTCTGACGGTTCCTCAGCAAGTGGTGGGTGTTAGGGGGATACGCAATTTCAGGGAGGACAGAGGAAGGGCAGAACTGAGCCCTGTTGGGCATGGGTAACATGTTGGAGGTGCCACTCAATGAAAATGCAACATTTGTGTGGCTGGGTTTCTGGATATTTCTAGGATCCTGGCATCCAGTATCCTCGTGCCCTAAATGTTCAGGCCCCTCTACCTAACAAAGAGCTACGTCCAGTCCTGTAGACCTCAGAGAGCATCTTTTCTTTGTCCCATCTCTCAGAGAGCCTTTTCTGAAAGGCTTCACATGGTGTCTATATATTTCAGTGCCCGTTCACTCACTCTCTTATTAACTCATTCAGCACATGTTTGCTAAGCACTTACCGTGTACCAGGCACTGTTTGTGGAATTGGGGACACAACAGTGAAAAAGGCAAAGTTTCAGTTCTCCTGGAGCTTATATTCTCATTATAAAGAGAGACATAACAAGTCAAGCAGCCACAAGGGCTAGGAGAAAAAATAAAGCAGAGTAAGGGGTTAGAGAGTGACAGGACTGCTGTGCCGGAGAGGGTGGCCTCTTGGGAGTGTGGTCTTCGAATGTGCGCTGTGGACAAGGGAATGAGAGCATCACTCTAGGCAGAGGGACAACACATTCAAATACCTGTGGTGGAGGCACCCTTAAGGAGCTCACAGGTTAGCAAAGTGGCTGGAGAGCAGGAGAGAGGCGGCCGGAGCTGAGGCGGGGGGAAGGCATAAAATGTCATAACTCAGTGAATGCCAACTCCTCCCACTGTGTGATTGAGGCCATTGGTGTTTTAGGTGACCTGGGGATGGAGAAATTTGGGGGCCACAGAGTCTTTGAAAGCACGGATAATTCAGCCATCCCTGGAAATGGCTCTGTCGTTCCTACCAGATGAAAATCCTGAGAGCAGAATGTCTGTATGTTCTCGTTTCCTGCTGTACCAGCTGACATGTCATGTTTCTGACTTGTATTGCATTAGGTGGGACTTTAACAGAGCCAGCAGATCACTGACATTCGCTAAGGTGAAAACAGCCATTCCAGCTGTGTATGAGCAACAGCAAATCAATGCACAATTTTGGAATTGTGCTGAGGCCCATATTCACATAATGCGGAGGGCAGTGAAGGCATCTCCTCAGGAGACTTCAGGAGAAATCCTCTGGAAAAACAGCTACCAGGTGAGAGATCAGGTGTGAGAGTTGAACGGCCTATAGATTTAGAATCTGAGGCTATGCATGGGAAATCCTGGCGCCAGAGATGGATAATTTTTAGGAAAGAGCTAGGATTAAGAATTTGCAAAGAAAGAGGTTAGGATCCATTCCCTGGGAATGTCAAGGGTCTATTGCATAAGTTTCTTTTTCCTGAGAAACTCCTTAGTAACCAGGTGACCTAACCTCAGCTCTCTTGTGCTATATCACCTTGACTGTACTTACACACGACCCTCTAGGACCCTGAGTACTTTATTACCCTATGGTTTAGCTCATGGATTGACCCAGATTAAAAGAGTTGATAATTATCTTTCTTGGCTTTCTCTGTTTAGTGAGGACTCAGTGAATATTGTCGATTGAGTGAATGACTTGAAACCACCAATAGAAATGAAAAAACGAGCTAGTATCATAAGAAACACCTAAAATAAATAAATAATTCCTATTACAGCATAATTGCTTTCATGTTAATTGTGTTTTAAAATAAGATACCCAGTTCTAAGCTGGGGATTGAAATAACTTACAGAGCCAGAGAATATACTGTTTCTCTTATTCCAATATGAGACCTTCATTCATTGACTCAACAAATATTAAGCCCTCACCGTGCCAGGCTAGTCGTACATGCTAAGGAAACATAGTATGACGTTTATGATCTGCTTGGAGACAGACAGGCAGTTAGGCAGTTTCACCACGCCACGGCTTCTTCCCAGCTACCATAACCGTAGCCAGGCTCTCCCCCAAACTGCTGGTTTTAGAGCCTCTGAAGAAAGGTATCTTTTACTGGGAACAGTCAGCCTCAAGTTCAGGGCCAAAGCCTCTTGGGGCTCTCAGAGCTGTTTCAGTCTGTTCTCGGGCTCATGGCAACTCTCTTGTTCACTTTTCTCAATCGTACCTGACAAATGGGCACAGGTCACCTTTTGGGAGAATGATGGCTACTCCGGGCATTCCTTTCTCACCAGGTGTGCAGGGGGATGGGACTGGCTTTGAATGCTCCCACTGGCTGCTTCACTCTAGGAAGTGAGTGTGGCTTACTGTCAAATCCCTCCCTTCCTCCACTTATGACATTGACATTCGTTGGCTCCTTTAGGGAGCCTGGTCATTTCAATTCCATTTCCTGTGTTCCATTCCGTTTTCCCACGATCTTTCCCCTTGCTGTGGACCAAATGTGTCCTCCTAAAATTCATATGTTGACACCTTAATCTCCAGTTAGGGATTTGCAGGTGGGGCCATTGGGAAGTAATTAGATCATGAGGGTGGAGCCCTCATGAATCAGATTAATGCCCTTCTAAAAAGAGAGACGATTATCCTCTTCAGCATGTGAGGATGCAGCAAGAAGGTGGCTGTCTGTAAACCAGGAAGAGAACCCCCACCAAGAACCTGACCATGCTGGCACCCTAGTCTTGGACTTCCTGCCTCCAGAACTGTGAAAAGAAAATGGTGCTCAATCCCCCCACTTTATGGTAAAGAATGTTGACCTAAAGAGGCATCAAACTTCTACCTGTCCAAGGTATCCACATCTCAGTGGGTCTCAGTTATATCCTTTCTGAGATCTTGGCTAAGTTAAAGGGATGGGTACCAGATGCTGCCACCAGCTCCAGGCCAAGTACTAAGAGCAGCTTCTCTCTTTCCTGGGAAATGGGTCAGTCATGTTATCATTTGCCATTGCTATCTTGGACATTGGTTTAAAAATGAGCTATATAATTTGGCTCTGATGAAGTTAGAAGAGCTATATATATTTTATATCTGTATCATCTATTAAATATTCATTTAGTACTGTTTATATGCTGTGTATTTTTCTGAGCTCTTTGTATCCTGAATTTCATCACATCTAAGATGCCACTGATTATAAGCTACACCATTATTTTTCCTACCACTGAGGCAACTAAACTCTGCTGTGCTATCGACTGTAAATTGCACCTCAATTTTAGACATGTTAAAATGTGAAAAATGCATGGCTTAGAATTAATGAAACATGGTATATTAAAGCATGTTGTCTTAATTAAAACAACTCTAGGAGGTAGCTTCTATCACTATCTTGATTTTATAGATGAGGAAACTGAGGCATAGAGAGGTTCCACAATATGCCCAGGATCACACTGCATTTGCACCCAGTCTAACTCCAGGGCCCAGCTCATAACCACTACACTGTTCTCCCTGCAGATAAGGAAAGCCGAAAAAAAAAAAGTTTCACGAAAGTTATTTTAAATATTTCTCTGCACGAGGAGACTCAAAGTTATTCCTGTCTGCAGTTGTCCCCTAACATCTGGATCTATATCCAAAAGCTGAGCAATCCGGAAGTGCTCAGGAGTTCTATGGACCATATGTCCAATTTAGTGCAAGGTCATGGGGTGAGAGTGTGCATGTGGGCACATGGCTGCTTCTGTGAGGACTGAGGTTGTCTGGTATTACTTCTAGACATCATCCAAGGTTTAGCTTTGCCAGAAAGAAGACACTTCTGCCCACAGTTTCAGGAGAGCGTGATTCAGCCTCCTGTTGGCTTGGGTGTCAACCACCTCTTTTGATTCTGATGCCTTCTGCTTCTCACTTGAGGGTTGAGCCTGGTGTCCTTTCTTAGGTTTAGTCATGATTAGGAATATAAATCAGGCATCCTCACCCAAATAGCACCTACTCCTCAGCCTCCTTGCCTCTCATCATAATGCAAATGTGGTTAGTTTCCTCACTCCCTGTCAATTTCATACAAGAGTTTGACAATCAACAGAGAGGAGTGACAAAGAAGTAGCTTCAGGAACCTAGAAATTTAATCATTATTCTAGTTTACAAGCCACAGTTTCAACATATCTCATCGTTAAGTATGATTTTACACCATTGCTACTGTTTATTCAGAGCTACTTCTCCCCAGATTAGCTTCAGCGACCTTTCTCTGCCCTCATAGCACATAGCTCTCTTAAAGAGCACTTCTCACACTGTATTGGAACTCCTTGTATGTCTGTCTGTCTGGCTTCCTTACCTACTTCAAGTTCTGTGGTACAAAGTTCTGTATCTGTCTTGCCCTGGGCTAGAGGTGACACAGCATGAAGTCTATGTTACAGAACTCACTGGTGGTGTGAAAATTCCCCAGCGTTGCCTTTCCCTGTCTCAGGCAGAGCATCAGTTAACTTCTGCTTTCTTTTCTGGTTACCCATGGAGCCCTGAGAGGTGCTGGCATGAGAGCAGGGACCAGATCTAAGCTCGTTCCTCCCTGGATACTCGGCATCTAGCCAGTGCTCATGGTAGATGTTTTAAAAACATTTTGAAAATGAATGAATGGACTAGAGCCAAGAGACTCCAAGTGAAATTTCATGGAAGGGTTTTTCTCCCTTTCTTTTATTCATTTCTTTAATCCCTGTATTGAATACTTACTGTATAGCAGGCACTATGTATATATATGAGGGGCAAGGTAGGAATTAGATACAGGGGAAATACTGGGATTAATAGACACAATCAGGGAGTTCCCTGGTGGTCCTGTGATTAGGACTCTGTGCTTCCACTGTAGGGGCCTGGGTTCGATCCCTGGTCAGGGAACTAAGGTCCCACAAGCTGCAAAAAAAAAAAAGGCACAATAAGAAAGGGCCCTTAACATCACGTAGGGCAGGAGGAGGGCAAGGGGTGAGTGAGGACATGCTTGTTAGGAAGATGGATGAGTTGAGGACCTAATGTTTGGCTGCATTGTGTTTAAAAAAAAAAGGAAAAATAAGGTAAATGAAAGAGTTGAAGGGATGGGAATACAAGGTGAGAATTCCAAGCCAAGGGAAGTATTTTATGATGTAAAGTCTCAGGACAAGAGAGAGCACTGTCTGTGGTAGAAACTGCAAGAAGTTGAATAGTACTGCTCAGAGCAAAGACGGCCAGGTGGCACAGGCCAGAGGTGAGGCCCAAGAGGAAGGGATCAGATCTCAGTGGTGTTGGGGGTCAGGTAGGTAGCAGGGTTTCATCCTAAGGCACATGGAGAGCGATTGACGGGCTGTAAGAGTAGGATGATGTCATCAGATTTATTTTAGGAAGTCACTCCAGCTGCACAATGGATTGGCGGGGATTCAAAACTGGGTATGAGAGAAGAGGTCATGAGGACTGCAGGGCTGGAGAAGGGTCTAGTTTGACTCGTGTCTTCAAACAGCTTGGAAAAGAATCAACCAAACCACTGAAATCCAAGTAGAATGTCGTTTTATTCCACATCAGCCATTCTTCTTCCCCTTCAGGTCTTTGCTGACAGCTATTGACAGATGTTGGATTGGCATGGGTGTGAGTGCTGAGGCCTAAGAGGATCTGGTTAGAAACCTCGTCCCCAGGAGAAGAGAGTCAGTGGCAAAGAAAAGGGACCAGAGGTGACCAAATGGAGACAGTGAATTATGGCTCATAAAGATGCTGGGAAAGACAGGCTTCCCCTAGAATGAGCAGTCAGTAAAAACTTTAATTAGATCAAGGTACTCCCATGACGTACTGTGTTCTAGAATCTTGGGGTGAGGGCATTTGTAATTTGCAAAAGTAAACTCAATAACATCATATAACTTCTCTTTGGAAATCAGGCAAACAAAAAGAAACTTTTTTGTTTGTACTATAAAGTAAAAGGAACTAAAGTAGACAAAATCAGCCTGGCTGTGGGATGTGCACATGTTCTGTGTTATGTGCGTGTTGGTCACTGACAGGGGTCTGGGGAAAAAGTAGAATTTGCCGAAGGGGGTGGGGGAGTAGTGGCAGAGATAGTTATGCTTATCAAAGGGGGGAGCAGGGATCAAGAAAGTTTGAAAAACAGTGAATTAAAGTCATATAAGTGCTTTAGTCATAAAAACTGAGAATTTATTTATATATTCTGCATTTTTTCAAACACAACATAATTATCAAATTTGACATCTATTACTCCAGACTCTGTGGTAGCCAATGGGACCCAGAGACTAAGAAGGGACCACCCTGTCCCCCCAAAGTACATGATCTAGTAGAGAAGACAGAGGAACGATTAATACCCTTACATGACAAGTAGCATAATAGAGCATGTATAAAGAACATGAGAAAGAGAGGGATTGATTTCTAGTTATTTAATTGTGTTTAGAGTTGACAACATGAATGGACATTGGGGAACATGTATAATCCTAGATAGTAATATAAATATTTAAAAATCCCATGAAAACCCTAATCCTCACAGCCTCACATGGAGGACATGGCAGAGGTGTACAAGGGTAAGGATGACCTGGCTGAGGGACAAGTACCACATGACCAGGGTCATGAACTCCAGATCAAAGGGGACTGCAAGTCAGTTTGTTACTGTGACATCACACTGTATGTGTGTTTTTTTAATTAAGAAAAAATTTAGGTTTCATTTCAGGGGCCAAACATAGTCAACCTTTTCAGGTATTGACGCCTCCAAGGAATTGGCTCTTAAGCTCCAAAATGTGTTCTTCTGACAATTTCTCTCCTATTTTATAGGCTCACTTCATGGATTTGCTGTGACTTAGAGGAAAGGCCAAGCTTAGGAAGCAGACGGGCCTGGCTCAAATCTGGCTCAGGACTCACTGATTATGCCATCTTGGACAAGCATCTGAATGCTCTGGTCCAGTTCCCCACGTGGCACACTGAGGAAGTAAGATTAAATAATAAGATGTGAGTGAAGGCACCCTAGTAGGCACTCTGCTTCTGTCTCTACCACCACCGCAGTAAAGGTACCATCTCTCATCTGGATCTTTATCAATGTTTGTCTTCATTTATTCTGGGCCACTCCAGTCCATTTCTGCACAGAAAACAAATGTGATTGTGTCTCTGACATTGAAAGATCAAAAGCTTCAACATGATTTATATAATATTTCTTTCCAGACTGCAGGACATGAGCCATTAATGGGTCATAGAAACAACTTTGTGGGTTAGCAGCAGCATATTTTTTAAAGGGTAACAAAATAGAACACAGCAGAAATACTAGATTGCAATGTCAATTTTAAGCATAAGGATTGTTACGTGAAGCTTGTTTTCACAATATGGGTCCGGGTTTTAGTATTTTCTGAGAGAAGAAATAAGTGCACCTGTGAAATAAAAATAGGACAATGGTGGGGGGCAGATCAGGAAGCTATATACCCTTGAAAAAGCTATGGGGACAGAAATGAGCTGTTAAATATTTAAAGTTTGATAGGAGAAATGAAAAAGACAATAGAAGTAGGTTTACAAGATAAGGATGAGAGAAAATTTCAGAAGATAAAGCATAGTGATAAGGGGATAGAAAATTGGAAGAAGAAAAGACACAAGAATTGGAGGTCCAGTCCATGAGGTCTGATATCCAAATACAGGAGAAAATGTACAGAGGAACAAACTAGAGTAAGTTGTCAAAGAAGGAACTAAAAAGTTTTCATAAAACTAAAGAACAAGAATTTTGAGACGGAAGAAATTTAAGAGCACTGGGACAAAGAAAAGCTCCCATAAACTAATAGAGAGGAAGACAACAAACTAGGACTAGGAATCATACTTACATCTCCCTTATTCCTCACACCATACTCGCAAAACAATAAAAAACGTTCATAAACCCAAAAACCCCAGTTAGAGTTAAAGGTATAACTAAAATCCAAATTAAAAGTACAACTACCATAGAAAGAGGAAAAACCCCATAAGATAATATTAATCTGTCTCTGGATGGGCAAATAACTTTCTAACTTTCTAAACATAAAGGCCATGAAAGGCATTACAAAGGAAAAGACCCACTCAGCATTTTAATATACTAAACCGAAATATGTGGCAAAACCATTTAAAATTAAAATTAAATATAAATTGAAGAAATGGCAAACTGGGAAAAAACTATGAACAGATTAAACAAAGGGTTTAACGTGTAAAGTATTCACATGAGCAATTTGTAAAATGTTCATATACTGGGTAAAATATGCAAAATAGTCACATAATATATAAAATGTTCATGTAAGTAGATGAGAAAAAACACTAGAACCATATTAGAGAAAAATGGGCAAAGGATATGAACCAATACAAATGGCTAGATTCACTGAAGACGAAAAAGTCAATCTTAGTTGTAATTTAAGAAGTATAAATTAACACTTGAGCTACATTTTTTCACCAAAATTTTTCGCAATAATTTTCTTACCAAATTATTAAAGATTGTTTTTCAGAGTAAAGTTAATGGTGAGGATGTAAAGTGATATGTTTCCAGAATGGTTTGGTGATACATTATAAGTATTTTTAATGTTTAAATTTTGCAATGCAGTAATTCCATTTCTAGATATCTAATCCAAGGAATTTTATTATTTAATGTTTTACCAAATATACTGTTCTAGGTACTGAAGTATAGGATATTTATAGGGGATTAGTAATACTTGTGGAAAAGTAAAAAACAAAATAACTGTCCAATAATAGAGGGAACGTTGAGTCACTTATCTCCATCAAATAGAATTTATTTCACCATCAAATAATATGGGTATAATTATTTTCAATAAACGGTAAGTAGACTTTCTAACTTGAGAGGAAATTTATTAAACACAGCATTTAGATATTGGCTGTCAGCAGAAAGAATGGCTAAGGTCTGAGGCATTCTCTCAACAATCCTCATTTGAAATAATAGCTTTGAAATATGCATGGAACATAAAAGACAAGAAGGCTTTCCTGCTGTCTTGAAATTGTTGAGCAATCTGTACAATAAGCAAACTGGACAATGGCCACTGTGAGAGGATTTATTAAACTGACTTCACTTCACACCAGGAAAGCTTGCAGGAATTATTTTTGAAAGACTCTGAATTTCCAGAAGTCCATCAAGTCTAATCATTCTGATAAAAATACTTTTCTTCAATTGTCAGAATTGTCAGGTTTCCTTAGATGAAGAATTTCTGTTACTGGGGTTACCATGAATGAGGGTAAAATGGAAGAGTAACTGAAACGAAAGGGTACTTATTCTCAACTAGTACCTGTGGCTCCAATTGAAAGAAACATGGAGGCGGTTTCACAGTAAAAGCAACCATCTGAGACCCGTAGAGAAGACGTTTGTCTGGATCACTGAAGGATCACCGGAATTGTAATCGGCAAATTCTGAGAAGTGTTGATTTGCGCAAAGAGTTACACTTACAAAATCAGAGTGTTTCCTTTGGATGCTCAGTATCTGAAGACTAATGTGTATGTAGATTATTTTATATAGATGGTAGCCTGGCCTCATTCCTCCTAGGATCCTTAGAAATGTAAAAAGGAAATAATTTAGTTTATAAAACAAATACAGGGAACTTCTTTGGCTGTCCAGTGGTTAGGACTCTCTGCTTCCACTGCAGGGGGACGGGTTTGATCCCTGGTCAGGGAACTAGGATCCCCTATGCCACATGGCAAAGCCAACGAAAACAAAAAAAAAAAATATGCAACTCTAGTCTTGTATTCGTTGTCTATTAATAATTCAATAAGAAATGAGGGCCTGTGTGATATTCATAATCAGCATTTTATGGTTTATTACGGGAAAGGCCCTTAGCATGGTATTTAAATTTTTGACATTAATTTTCCTTCTAAATTGTTTCACTATTCATTTCTTTAGAGGACGTTTTCACATAGAATGAAAATTTTTATTATATATTTATATAGTTTAAAAAAATCATTGTAGAAGAATTTTTAAAATTAAAAATTAGGGTGAGATGGGCAGATTATTACGTGATACAGGTGACCGCTACTTGTAGATCCTCAGGGTCTAGCTTGAGTGGTGACAGCTATAAGTAGGAGAGGAAGGAAAGCTGGATCCTTGGCTTCTTATATAAGGAAGGAGAGCGCAGGAAGCCTCCCTGGAGTATACAGATGTCCCTGGGGCCTCACAGTAGACTGTCATGGGATCGCCTGACATCACCGATTATATGACTAGGGAGAGGGAGATGTAATAACCAACGGTAACTGAGATACTGTATTCCCATCCTTAGAAAAAAAGATTTCTAAAGGAGGAAGTTAATTTCAGGAGAAAGATGATCAATTTGTACTAAACAAGTTGGTTTGCAGGGGCTCAGTGGCCAGTCATGAAGGAAAAGCAAATCAGAAGCACAGGACATAGTCAGTGCTATTAGATAAAGCTACGGCACTAAATAATATCTTTAAAGAGAGAGAGAGTGTGATACTAAAGAATGCCGTGAACATAAAAAGGAAATTTAAGGGGAAAAATAAAGAGTTAAAAGAGAGATGAGAATTGAGCTTTGAAATAACACTGCATTTATGTAGTAGAAAAAGAAGTGGAACCAAGGAGAAAGAAAAGAACCGGAGAAGACTGTCAGTACCCTGGAGGTCAGAGACATTTTAGGAGGAAGGAGGTGTGCCGTGAATCAATGATGTAGAGAGATAAAGTGTAACCCATGGAGCAGCACTTGGGAGACGATGTGATGATTTACAGAGATGAATTTCAGTGGAGAAGTGGGGTCAGAATCATAGGCGGAGAGAGATGAGGAAATGTTTTTGTAAACATAGATTATTTTTGTTTATGTTTTGACATGTTGCGTATTAAAAGGAAGGTAAGGGAAAGGATGCAGCTTAAATCAGGAAACAGACTGATGATGATTTAACTCTTTACAGAGGTGATAGTGATCATTTAATTGACCATAGTTTTGGAATGCATGGGAGGTGTCAGTTTAAGGAGTTTAAATGGCAAGATTAGCTCTGGAGAGGGGGAGTATCTTCTCTTCTCCTGAGACAGGAGAGTAGGAAGAAAGATGAGGTGTAACTAAGAGAAGAGAGACTGCCGTGTGCGCCAAATGATTTTCGTTACTTATTTTTTTAATAAACATTTTTGGAGTGTGCACTATATGAAGTACCAAGATCCCTTGGAAAATATGATGAAAAAGGCCTAGACAATGCTCTCAAAGTAGTTTTATATGGATGATAAGTCAAGTACAAAAATAACTCTAGGGATTGAGAACACAAGCTATTCACTTAAATATAAATTTTTCTACACCTCAGTTTCTTCCTCCATAAAATGGGAATAATGATAATACCACCTATGTTTCCAGCATCCCATTCTCTTTCTAGCTTACATTTCCTAGTGTTCTAATAGAAGTATTTGACCTAATGGAGACATTCAGCCCATAAATCAAACACTGTTTCATTCTCCATCATTGCCCTCAAGTTCTCATTTCCTTTTTTACCCAGGATAAATTTACTGGCCCATCATTTTAATCATTCTCTTATCCCTCCATCCAATCCATCAAGACACTTGGTCCTCTCTCCTTGACATACAAATGGCTGGAAAACCCTAACCCTGATGAAACCTTATTATTTGCTTTCTTCCCACCTTTTGAGTCCCCTTATGAATGGAAGAAAATTCCACAAAGTCATAAAAGACGACTTCAGGAAACATATCAGGGTCAAGGCACACATAGGCTCTGCATTTCTTCAGCATCTACATGGAGAGGCATCCCATGTTGAGGAGGGCTTTGTTCTAGTGGAGGCCCCTTCCCCATTGCTCTTCCTTCATATCAGGCTTTGATGACAGCCACTTTATTAGGAAAGGGACCTTCAGACTGCTTGGGAAGTATGCTGCCTAGATATCATGCGAGCCATTTACAGGAGCTGTCTGGGAAAGCCAGCAGCCCTGTACGTTAGGAGGCCCCTGGGGACCTTGGGCCCTTTTGGATGCTATAGCCGTCCAGTCATAGAAGGAGTGTAGGCTAGCCTACTGTTCAGGCATCCTAGGCTGAAATTATAGGGCCATTTTTGAACAATGCTTCTCCTTCATTACAATCTATCCCCAAGACCCTTGAGTGCTCCTCAGGTGTTTGTGGAATAGGAAGAGAGATATTATTTGACTTCCACCCAGTCTTTAGAGGCTAAGTTAACTGCATTTGTCACACTCCCTCAGGGATAGGCTAGAATGTCAACCACTTCCCCTCCCCACCATTTATTACCAATACATTCTATAGAGACCTCGAGATTGTTTCTTTTTTCTTTGACATTAAAGTTGGAAAAGGAGAAGAGTGCATTGATCCTGCATTACCTACCTTCTGCATAGTCCACGGTGCATGAGGCTCCAGGGCAGAGGTATAAAGAGCTACTACTGCTCACTCAAGGGGCCCCTGCCATCAGTATTCTGGTCTGCAGGAAACATTCGTTTGATGCACTCTTTTTTACTTTTATTTTTTTAACATCTTTATTGGAGTATAATTGCTTTACAATGGTGTGCTACTTTCTGCTTTATAACGAAGTGAATCAGTTATACATATGCATATGTTCCCATATCTCTTCCCTCTTGCATTTGATGCACTCTTGCAAAAGCTACCAGCAGGGGTCACAGAGAGCAAGCCCTTCCTTGGCTATTATTTGTCCCTGATCCCAGACCCAAAAGATAAAGGTGTTATGTTTAAGCCAAATAATGGTGAGCCTCTTTGGGGAGAGAGGTGGTAGAGGATTGGGCCCCAGCCCCAGCTTCCTCTTGTCTTGAATGGACCCCAGATAACATATAGGACCTCTGGCAACTCTTACAGACCATAGGAGATGTGGGGAGTTTCTATTACTTGGAACAATGGCAGGCCAGCTGATCTTTCTTAGCCTTATTGGGGAGACTACAGGGTGAGGAAGGTTCAATGCCTTTGTTCTCTAAAGGCAGTTGAGCTCTTCCTCACCGATTTCTTTAGCGTGGTTTTCTTCTCCTCTCCCTGGTTCTTGTGCTGACCAGATACTAGTGGTGTTTAATGCCCTGACCACTGTGTTAGCTCTACCCATTCTGGCAGTTTTCCCAGGGAAATCCCTCTGTACCTAAAAGGACCCTGACATTTGTATAACCTTTAGATGCCATATATTTTCTTGTAAGAAATCTTAAAGGAAATATTTCAGGCTAAACACCTGTGTTTTGTGGGCTGATAACTTTAAAAATGAGTCCTTTTACTAGACAGTTGGAAGAGCTGATTCCATTCAATTGTGATGTCATCAGGAATGATGCAGTTAGGGTGGGGCTGATTTGAGTAGAATCTGGGAGAGATACATGGGTACTGACCATCAGTTCAAGTTTCACTTGAAACTGTTTTCTTGAGAGAGTACCTGTTTTCCTTGAAGGAAAATTGTCTCTACTTTTATCCAAAGCAAGAGGATCAGAGGAGACTTCACTGAAAAGGTGATGTTTGGGCTGAGGCTTGAGAGTTGCCATGGTGCTAAGACCATCAGACAAGAGTGTACTGGCCTTTTTTGAGACACAGCCAGGAATGAGTTTGGAAGGAGAGAGCAAGGAGCAGGGTAGAAAGGGGTGAGGTCAAGAGGTGATGGTGGGCCAGATCACTTAGGGACTTTTAGGACATTCGAAGGATTCAAAGTGGGGTGGAATAGGTGTGCCTGACGTTTGAGGACAGGGAAAAGTGAAAGAGAATATTTGAACAGTGGAAATGAGTGGAGCTTAAGAGGATTAGGAAACAGTATTAAGGGAGCACTTGAATTGGGTTAATGAGATAGTTTGGTTTTTTTTTTATTTCTACACATATATTTTCTGTCCTAACATTATAATTATTGCATATGTTCCATACAGTTCAAGTTGAACTTGGAGTATTTTCAATGTTTCTGTTTTTTCACACACACACACTGTATTTTATTTTTCTAAGGGATAAATAAACTGACACCAAGCATTGTAAATGGATGACCACAACAAGAGCAGCAAGGATTGCAATTACCAAACACGAAACACACTCATACTATGTCATAATAGTGACAGTCAGTCCAGTAATCCTCCGTGGTAACAGCTCCTTTATTTGCAGAGAAAATTGATTTGTATATTTTTTGCCTCTGAGTCCTTGTGGGATTTTTTTTTTATTCAAACAGAAAGTCACAAAAATTATAACCATCCTCTTCAGTTCACTCAGTCCCATGTAATTAATTTTTTTAAATCTTGATCTTTGTTCGCACTTTAATGAATTCGTCAGTTTTCCATTAGTGTGGTGACAACGCTTATTCATTCAGTTCAGCAGTATAGTCAGTTACCAGAAACCTGTACTTGTCAGAATCTTTTCCATGAATTCCCTGAAGGTGAAAACCTCTTATAGGAACATTTTTGCAAAAGCATCAGAGTACACCCAGAACTGTCTGTAAATGACAAAAGACTTAAAAATGACCACGGTTAAAGATTTGATGAAAGTTCATAATAATGCATGTGACAAGGTAATTTAGTTATTTCTGACATATACATTTTAAAGTAATAACTAGAATTATGACTTATAACATTATACCAGAACATATAAGATTTTTTGAAATTTCATATAATGTCTGAGACATTTATATTAACATATTTCCATACAAATAATCCAAAGAAAGTTTAGTATTAGTTGTTTTTTGTTTGTTTGTTTATACTGCAGGTTCTTATTAGTCATCAATTTTATACACATCAGTGTATACATGTCAATCCCAATCGCCCAATTCAGCACACCACCATCCCCACCCAACCGTGGTTTTCCCCCCTTGGTGTCCATAGGTTTGTTCTCTATATCTGTGTCTCACCTTCTGCCCTGCATCCGGTTCATCTGTACCATTTTTCTAGGTTCAGCACACATGCATTAATATACGGTATTTGTTTTTCTCTTTCTGACTTACGTCACTCTGAATGACAGTCGCTATATCCATCCACATCGCAACAAATGACTCAATTTCATTGTTTTCTATGGCTGAGTAATATTCCATTGTATATATGTACCACAAGTTGTTTATCCATTCGTCTGTCGATGGGCATTTAGGTTGCTTCCATGACCTGGCTATTGTAAGTAGCGCTGCAATGAATGTTGGGTTGCATGTGTCTTTTTGAATTATGGTTTTCTCTGGGTGTATGCCCACTAGTGGGATTGCTGGATCATATGGTAATTCTATTTTTAGTGTTTTAAGGAACCTCCATACTGTTCTCCATAGTGGCTGTATCAACTTACATTCCCACCAACAGTGCAGGAGGGTTCCCTTTTCAACACACCCTCTCCAGGATTTGTTGTATGTAGATTTTGATGATGCCCATTCTAACTGGTGTGAGGTGATACCTCGTTGTAGTTTTGATTTGCATTTCTCTAATAATTAGTGATGTTGAGCAGCTTTCCATGTTGATGCATCTCTTTTTCCTAACTTTAATGAGAATGTTACTTTTGTTTCACTGTTAAGAGTGATCCTTGCTATTTTTTACCTTGAAATTCTTTAACAAAACAAGTTTCTCGTGATGCTTTGCAAGTAAGAATGTAAAATCATGAATGGATTTTGCATTTCATCAAATGCTTTTCTGGTACCTATAAGATGATGGTAGTTCTCATTTACTTTGTTAATATTCTGAATTATATCATTAAATTTTCCAATGTTGAATCATCCTTCCTTTCTATTTGGTCATGATGTTTTATTCTTTTATTATATTGCTGTATTTCATTGGATAACATTCCAGTTCATGTTTTCATCTATGCTTATAAACAAAGATGGCCTGTAGCTTTATTTTCCTTTTTTCGTTTTGCTATCAGAGATCAGAATAGCCTCATCTGAGTAGCTTTCCAACTTTTTCTGTACTCTGAGACAATTTGCACAATAAGAGTTAACTGTTTCTTGCAACTTTTCTAGATTCACATATAAAATGATGTGTCCCCTGGACTTTCAGGGGTCGTACTTTGAACCAGCTTCTTATACTGGGGAATTGTTCAAGCTTTGTGGTGTTTCTTGGATCCATTTTGGATATGTTTCCTCTCCAGAAAATTATTCTTTTCTCTTATCTTTTGAAAATCTTGCTGTCACGTTTCTCCTAAGATTCTCTTTTGAGATTTTAAAAATTCTTTTGTGCACTATTTCATTCCTAGTGGTTTATTTTCCCCTTCTTTCTTAGGCTCAGTTATGCCCATGTTTTATTGCTATCATTAATTTCTTCCAAGAATAATTTTGGTCATCAATGTTTGGTGTTGTATGTGTTTTCTTTCATTAACTTTGTCTTTATGCTTTGCTATTTTTTTACTCCTACCCCTTCTTTCTCTTCTTCTATTTTGTAGCTTCTTCAATTGAATGTTTAGTTCATATATTTTGAATCATCCTTCCTTTTCCTTTTGGTATGATGAAAGATATGTCTCCTTTAATGCTTTTCACCCTAAACTATATTTTTAAATTTATTTAAATAATTTAAATAAATTAAAAAAATTATTTCACAGAAATTTGTAAAAATCATCATAACCTCGAGATTGTTTCTTTTATCCTTTGACATTAAAGTTGGAAAAGGAGAAGAGTGCATTGATCCTCCATTACCTATCTTGTGCATATTCCATGGTGCATGAGGCTCCAGGGCAGAGGTATAAAGAGCTACTACTGCTCACTCAAGGGGCCCCTGCCATCAGTATTCTGGTCTGCAGGAAACATTCGTTTGATGCACTCTTTTTTACTTTTATTTTTTTAACATCTTTATTGGAGTATAATTGCTTTACAGTGGTGTGCTAGTTTCTGCTTTATAACGAAGTGAATCAGTTATACATATGCATATGTTCCCATATCTCTTCCCTCTTGCATTTGATGCACTCTTACAAAAGCTACCAGCAGGGGTCACAGAGAGCAAGCCCTTCCTTGGCTATTATTTAGTCCCTGATCCCAGACCCAAAAGATAAAGGTGTTATGTTTAAGCCAAATAATGGTGACCTCTTTGGGAAGAGAGGTGGTAGAGGATTGGGCCCCAGCCCCAGCTTCCTCTTGTCTTGAATGGACCCCAGATAACATATAGGACCTCTGGCAACTCTTACAGACCATAGGAGATGTGGGGAGTTTCTATTACTTGGAACAATGGCAGGCCAGCTGATCTTTCTTAGCCTTACTGGGGAGACTGCAGGGTGAGGAAGGTTCAATGCCTTTGTTCTCTAAAGGCAGTTGAGCTCTTCCTCACCGATTTCTTTAGCGTGGTTTTCTTCTCCTCTCCCTGGTTCTTGTGCTGACCAGATACTAGTGGTGTTTAATGCCCTGACCACTGTGCTAGCTCTACCCATTCTGGCAGCTTTCCCAGGGAAATCCCTCTGTACCTAAAAGGACCCTGACATTTGTATAACCTTTAGATGCCATATATTTTCTTGTAAGAAATCTTAAAGGAAAAATTTCAGGCAAAACACCTGTGTTTTGTGGGCTGATAACTTTAAAAATGAGGCCTTTTACTAGACAGTTGGAAGAGCTGATTCCATTCAATTGTGATGTCATCAGGAATGATGCAGTTAGGGTGGGGCTGATTTGAGTAGAATCTGGGAGAGATACATGGGTACTGACCATCAGTTCAAGTATCACTTGAAACTGTTGTCTTGAGAGAGTACCTGTTTTCTTGGAAGGAAAATTGTCTCTACTTTTATCCAAGGCAAGAGGATCAGAGGAGACTTCACTGAAAAGGTGATGTTTGGGCTGAGGCTTGAGAGTTGCCTGGGTGCTAAGATCATCAGAGAAGAGTATACTGGCCTTTTTTGAGACACAGCCAGGAATGTGTTTGGAAGGAGAGAGCAAGTAGAAGGGTACAAAGGGGTGAGCTCAAGAGGTGATGGTGGGCCAGATCACTTAGGGAGTTTTAGGACATTCAAAGGATTGTAAGGGTGCAATAGGTGTGCCTGAAGTTTGAGGACAGGGGAAAGTGAAAGAGAATATTTGAACAGTGGAATGAGTGGAGCTTAAGAGGATTAGGAAGCAGTCTTAAGGGAGCACTTGAAATTGGGTTAATGAGATAGTTCGGTTTTTTCTGTTTTTCTTTTTTTTATTTGTACACATATATTTTCTGTCCTAAAATTATAACTATTACATATGCTCCATACAGTTCAAGTTGAACTTGGAGTATGTTCAATATGTTTCTTTTTTATCACACACACACACACTGTATTTTATTTTTCTAAGGGATAAATAAGCTGACACCAAGCATTGTAAATGGATGACCACAACAAGAGCCGCAAGGATTGCAATTAACCAAACACGAAACACGCTCATGCTATGTCATAATAGTGACAGTCAGTCCAGTAATCCTCCACGGTAACAGCTTCTTTACTTGCGGCAAAAATTGATTTGTATATTTCTTGCCTCTGAGTCCTTGTGGGATTATTTTTTTTTATTCAAACAGAAAGTCAAAAAAATTGTAACCATCCTCCTCAGTTCACTCAGTCCCACGTAATTAATTTTTTAAAATCTTGATCTTTGTTAGCACTTTTATGAATTCGTCAGTTTTCCATTAGTGTGGTGACAACGCTTATTCATTCAGTTCAGCAGTATAGTCAGTTACCAGAAACCTGTACTTGTCAGAGTCTTTTCCATGAATTCCCTGAAGATGAAAACCTCTTATAGGAACATTTTTGCAAAAGCATCAGAGTACACCCAGAACTGTCTGTAAATGACAAAAGACTTAAAAATGACCACAGTTAAAGTTTTGTTGAAAGATCATAGTAATGCAACTGACAAGGGAATTTAGTTATTTCTGAGATACACATTTTAAAGTAATAACTAGAATTATGGCTTATAACATTGTACCAGAACATATAAGATTTTTAGATATTCCATGTAATGTCTGAAAGAAACGTTTATATTAACATATTTCCATACAAAAAACCCAAAGGAAGTGTAGTATTAGTTGTTTTTTGTTTGTTTGTTTATAGTGCAGGTTTTTATTAGTCATCAGTTGTATACACATCAGTGTATACATGTCAGTCCCTTTTCAGCACACCACCATCCCCACCCCACCACGGTTTTCCCCCCTTAGTATCCATAGGTTTGTTCTCTACATCTGTGTCTCACCTTCTGCCCTGCAAACCAGTTCATCTGTACCATTTTTCTACGTTCCACATACATGCCTTAATATACGGTATTTGTTTTTCTCTTTCTGACTTATGTCACTGTGTATGACAGTCTCTATATCCAACCACATCTCAACAACTGACTCAATTTCATTCTTTTTTATGGCTGAGTAATATTCCATTGTAAATATGTACCACAACTTCTTTATCCATTCATCTGTCGATGGGCATTTAGGTTCCTTCCATGACCTGGCTGTTGCATGTAGTGCTGCAATGAACATTGGGGTGCATGTGTGTTTTTGACTTATGGTTTTCTCTGGATATATGCCCAGTAGTGGGATTGCTGGATCATATGGTAATTCTATTTTTAGTTTTTTAAGGAACCTCCATACTGTTCTCCATAGTGTCTGTATCTATTTACATTCACACCAACAGTTGAAGAGGTTTCCCTTTTCAACACACCGTCTCCAGCGTTTGTTGTTTGTAGATTTTCTGATGATGCCCATTCTAACTGGTGTGAGGTGATACCTCGTTGTAGTTTTGATTTGCATTTCTCTAATAATTAGTCATGTTGAGCAGCTTTTCATGTTGATGCATCTCTTTTTCCTAACTTTAATGAGAATGTTATATTTGTTTTACTGTTATCGAATGATCCTTGCTCTTTTTTACCTTGAAATTCTTTATCTTACAAAACAAGTTTCCCTTGATGCTCTGCAACTAAGAATTGTAAAATCATGAATGGATTTTGCATTTCATCAAGTGCTTCTTTGGTACCTATAAGATGATGATATTGAATTTATGCTGTTCAGCTGTATCAGGATTTAATCCATGCTGTGCAGGCCTGACACTTCTCCTCTATATCCACACTCCTGGGTATTCCTAACTAGGGAGTCCACATCAGATATTGGCATTTGAGATAAAAAGGTCCAGGAAAAGGAAGGTTTTATTCTTCTCTTTTCCACGGAGCTTCTCAAGAAAGTAATGTTGAAGCTTATGGAGCAGAATCATGCAGGTATCTTAGAGAAAGAAGCAAGCACATCTCATTGAAGGGATTTATGACTTTAGACAAGTGCCCATTAGAAGTGAAAGCAAGCTGTCAAGTAAAACAGTCTGGAGAGTTCCCACATCAACAGTTTGTTTTAAGCACCAAATAAACCGGCCAGACAAATAGTGTTGGTGGAGTGTAGAGGACAGTCGTTTCTGAGACCTAGGTTTTGTAGAGAAGAATCCCTCAAGTAGGAGAGTCTTCTTGAAAGCAGGGATTGTAATTTAGAAAAGGGTAAGAGAACAGAAGTGAGGGAGGAAGCACATGGAGTCAGGGACAATGGCTAGATGGATTTGACTGAAGCTGGGAGTTTGTTTAAGGAACTATTGTGAGAGACATTTGGGGAAACAGAAAGAGATAAAGATGGTGGTTTAAACACAATCATTTATTTGTTCCCTCCAAAACTACACCGGAGTGACGATAACAGGATTTTTGTTTTAAGAAGTAATATACCAAGAAAATGGTAAAGGAGATAATATAGTAGCAAAACAGATGGACAAGTTGAAACTGATTTGTCAAACCCAGGAAATTTGAATGCTAAATTGGCAGTGAGGAAAGCCAAGAAGCAACACAATCATCTCTAAGAACCCAGAAGGCTTAGGATTTCATGGCACCAGGTGCCTCTGGAAGTGGCAGTTAAAATGAGGCTAAGGAGGGCTTGTGGAAAGTGTGTCTTAGAAGCAGTGAGAACCTCAGATCCCCTCCCTCTGGGCAGCAGGGTAAACTGCTCTCTCACCCTGAACAGAAGACTAAGCTTCATTTTCTAGAGCAGCTGGAAAGGATGGTCTCTGCACTGGGAATTTCCAGGAATTGTTGAGAGTGTGGTTGTCGTAGGGAAAACCAATTGATTTAGTGAACTTCCCAAGCTGGATATTGGAAAAGCCAGGACCCATTTTCCATGTGGTGGGGAAGCCAGGCCTGTCCCCTCGGGAGGAAGATGGGAAGATTCTTCACTGTTGAATATCACCTGTCGTAGAGATACCAGCATCAGAGGCGCAGACAGGAAACAACCCCGCCAGATCACCATTCAGGGAAGCATAATCTCCAAACTCATACACACACCCTGAGCTTCTAATCAGTTCTTTATGCTGTACTCTTATATGTGTGCCAACTACTAAAGATCACCAGACACTTGAGGAAAGCCCTAAACATGAAAGAGAGAAACCAAACCAAAACAAAACAAAACAAAAGAAAAAAAAATAAAAAGAAGTTTCAAAGAAACAGACTATGCAGGAGGGAAAAATACCTCCAAAAGCCATTGACGTTTTAGTATTTTCTGAGACATGACATAAGTGCACCTGTGAAACAAAAATAGGACAATGGTGGGGGCAAGTAAGGAAGCTATATATACTTGAAAAAGCTAAGGGGACAGAAATGAACTGTTAAAAATTAAAAGTTTGATAGGAGAAATGAAAAAGACAATAGAAGTAAGTTTACAAGATAAAGATGAGAAGAAATTTCAGAAGATAAAGCACAGTGATAAAGGGAAAGAAAATTGGAAGAAGAAAAGACACAAAGATTGGAGGTCCAGTCCATGAGGTCTGATATCCACATACAGGAGTTAACGTACAGAGGAACAAACTAGAGGAAGTTGTCAAAGAAGGAACTAAAAAGTTTTCATAAAACTAAATAACGAGAATTTTGAGACGGAAGAAATTTAAGAGCACTGGGACAAACAAAAGCTCCTATAAACTAATAGAGAGGAACACAACACACTAGGACTAGGAATCGTACTTACATCTCCCTTATTCCTCATACCATACTCGCAAAACTATCTTAAAAAGTTAATAAAACAAACCCCAATACCCCACGTAGAATTAAAGGTATAATTAAAATCCAAATTAAAAGTAAAATTAACATAGAAAAAGGAAAAACCCCATAAGATGATATTTATCTGTCTCTGGATGGGCAAATAACTTTCTAACTGTCTAAACATAAAGGCCATGAAAGGCATTACAAAGGAAAAGACCCACTCAATATTTTAATATATTAAACTGAAATATATGCCAAAATGACTTAAAAATAAAATTAAATTAAAGAAATGGAAATCTGGGAAAAAACTATGAACACATTAAACAAAGGGTTTAATATGTAAAATATTCACATGAGCAATTTGTAAAATGTTCATATACTGTGTAAAATATGTGAAATAGTCACATAATGTATAAAATGTTCATGTAAGTAAATGAGTAAAAACACTAGAACCATATTAGAGAAAAATGGGCAAAGGATATGAAGCAATACAAATGGCTAGCATACATTGAAGAAATAAAAGTCAATCTTAGTTGTAATCTAAGAAGTATAAATTAACACTAGAGCTACACTTTTTCACCAAAATTTTTCACAATAATTTTCTTAACAAATTATTAAAGATTGTTTTTCAGAGTAAAGTTAATGGTGAGGATGTAAAGTGATATGTTTCTGGAAAGTTTTGGCAATACATGTTAAGGATTTTAAATGTTTAAATCTTGCAATGAAGTAATTCCATTTCTAGAAATCTAATCCAATGAATTTCATTATTTAACTAATGTTTTACCAAATATACTGATCTAGGTATTGAAATATAGGATATTTATAAGGGATTAGTAATACTTGTGGAAAAGTAAAAAACAAAATAACTGTCCTATAATACGGGGAATGTTGAGTCACTTATCTCCATCAAATAGAATTAATTTTGCCATCAAATATTATGGTTATAATTATTTTCAATAAACAGTAAGTAGACTTTCTAACTTGAGAGGAAATTTATTAAACACAGCATTTAGAAATTGGCTGTCAGCAGAAACAATGGCTAAGGTCTGAGGCATTCTGTCAACAATCCTCATTTGAAATAATACTTTTGAAATATGCACGGAACATAAAACACAAGAAAGCTTTCCTGCTGTCTTGAAATTGTTGAGCAATCTGTACAATAAGCAAACTGGACAATGGCCACAGTGAGAGGATTTATTAAACTGACTTCACTTCTTACCTTCCCCAGTTTAAAACACACACACACACACACACACACACACACACACACACACACACACACACACACACACACACACACACACACACCAGGAAAGCTTGCAGGAATTATTTTTGAAAGACTCCGAATTTCCAGAAGTCCATCAGGTCTAATCATTGTGCTAAAAATACTTTTCTTCAATTGTCAGAATTGTCAGGTTTCCTCAGAAGAAGAATTTCTGTGTTACTGGGGATACCATGAATAAGGGTAAAATGGAAGAGTAACTGAAACGAAAGGGTACTTATTCTCAACTAGTACCTGTGGCTCCAATTGAAAGAAACATGGAGGCGGTTTCACAGTAAAAGCAACCATCTGAGACCCATAGAGAAGACGTTTGTCTGGATCACTGAAGGATCACCGGAATTGTAATCGGCAAATTCTGAGAAGTTTTGATTTGCGCAGAGTTACACTTACAAAATCAGAGTGTTTCCTTTGGATGCTCAATATCTGAAGACTAATGTGTATCTAGATTATTTATTTTATAAACATGGTAGCCCGGCATCATTCCTTCTAGGATCCTTAGAAATGTAAAAAGGAAATAATTTAGTTTATAATACAAATACAGGGGACTTCCCTGGCAGTCCAGTGGTTAGTACTCTGTGCTTCCACTGCAGGGGGACGAGTTTGATCCCTGGTCAGGGAAATAAGATCCCACATGCCACGGGCAAAGCCAAAAGGAAACAAAAACAAAAACTCAGCTCAAGGCTTGTTTTAGTTGCCTATTAATAACTCAATAAGAAATGAGGGCCTGTTAGTTATTCGTAATCAACATTTTATTGTTTATTTGAGGAAAGACCCTTAGCATGGTATTTAAATTTTTGACATTAATTTTCCTTCTGAATTGTTTCACTCTTCTCTTTTCACTTCTTTAGAGGAAGTTTTCATATAGAATGAAAAATGTGATTATATTTTTATATAGTTTTAAATAAAATCATTGTAGAAGAATTGTTAAGATTATAAATTAGGGTGAGATGGGGAGATTATGACATGATACAAATGAGCAGTACTTGTAGATCCTCAGGGTCTAGCTTGAGTGGTGACAGCTATAAGTAGAAAAGGAAGGCAAGCTGGATCCTTGGCTCCGTATATAAGAAAGGAGAGCACAGGAAGCCTCCCTGGGGTATACAGATGTCCCTGGGGTATACAGATGTCCCTGAGTCCTCACAGTAGACTGTCATGGGATCCCTCGACATCAGCGACTTTATGTCTAGGGAGAGGGAGATGTAATAGCCAATGGTAACTAGGATACTATATTACCATCCTTAGAAAAGAAGATTTCTAAAGGAGGAAGTTAATTTGAGGAGAAAGATGATCACTTTGTACTAAACAAGTTGATTTTCAGGGGCCCAGTGGCCAGTCAAGAAGGAAAAGCAAATCAGAAGCACAGGAGAAAGTCAGTGCTATTAGAGAAAGCTATGGCACTAAATAATATAGTTAAAGAGAGAGAGAGTGTGTGATACTAAAGAATGCCGTGAACATAAAAAGGAAATTTAAGGGGAAAAATAAAAAGAGTTAAAAGAGAGATGAGAATTCAGCTTTGAAAGAAGACTGCATTTGTATAGTAGAGAAAGAAGTGGATCCAATGAGAAAGAGAAGAACCGGAGAAGACTATCAGTACCCTGGAGGTCAGAGACATTTTAGGAGGAAGGAGGTGAGCCATGAATCAACGATGTAGAGAGATAAAGTGTAAACCACGGAGCAGCACTTGGGAGACAACATGATGATTTACAGAGATGAATTTCAGTGGAGAAGTGGGGTCAGAATCAGAAAACAAGAGAGATGAGGAAATGTTTTTGTAAAGGTAGATTATTTTTGCTTATGTTTTGACATGTTGGGTATTGAAATGAAGGTAAGAGAATGGATGCAGCTTAAATCAGGAAACAGACTGATGACTGATGATTTAACTCTTTACAGAGGTGATAGTGATCATTTAATTGACCACAGTGTTGGAATGCATGAGAGGTGTCTATTTAAGGAGTTTAAATGGCAAGATTAGCTCTGGAGAGGGGGGAGTATCTTCTCTTCCCCTGAGACAGGAGAGTAGGAAGAAAGATGAGGTGTAACCAAGAGGAGAGAGACTGCAGCGTGTGCCAAATGATTTTCGTTACTTATTTTTTTAATAAATGTTTTCAGAGTGTGCACTATATGAAGTACCAAGATCCCTTGGAAAATATGATGATGCAAAAGGCCTAGAAAATGCTCTCAAAGTAGTTTTATATGGATGATAAGTCAAGTACAAAAATAACTCTAGGTATTGAGAACACAAGCTATTAACTTAAAGATAAATTTTTCTACACCTCAGTTCATTCCTCCATAAAATGGGAATAATGATAGTATCACCTATGTTTCCAGCATCCCATTCTCTTTCTAGCTTACATTTCCTAGTGTTCTAATAGAAGTATTTGACCTAATGGAGACATTCAGCCCATGAATCAAACACTGTTTCATTCTCCATCATTGCCCTCATGTTCTCATTTCCTTTTTTACCCAGGATAAATTTACTGGCCCATCATTTTAATAACTCTCTTATCCCTCCATCCAATCTGTCAAGACACTTGTTCCTCTCTCCTTGAGATACACATGGCTGGAAAATCGTAACCCTGATGAAACCTTACTATTTGCTTTCTTCCCATCTTTTGAGTCCCCTTCTGCATGGAAGAAAATTCCACAAAGTCATACAATATGAGTTCAGGAAACACATCAAGACCAAGGCACACATAGGCTCTGCATTTCTTCAGCATCTACATGGAGAGGCATCCCATGTGGAGGAGGGCTTTGTTGTAGTGGAGACCCCTTCCCCATTGCTCTTCCTTCATATCGGGCTTTGATGACAGCCACTTTATTAAGAAAGGGACCTTCAGACTGCTTGGGGAATTAAGCTGCCTAGATATCATGCGAGCCATTTACAGGAGCTGTCTGGGAAAGCCAGCAGCCCTGTACGTTAGGAGGCACCTGGGGACCTTGGCCCCTTTTGGATGCTATAGCCGTCCAGTCATGGAAGGAGTGTAGGCTAGCCTACTGTTCAGGCATCCTAGGATGAAAATATAGGGTCATTTTTGAACAATGCTTCTCCTTCATAACAATCTATCCCCAAGACCGTTGAGTGCTCCTCAGGTGTTTCTGGAATAGGAAGAGAGATATTATTTGACTTCCACCCAGTCTTTAGAGGCTAAGTTAACAGCATTGGTCACACTCCCTCAGGGATGTGCTAGATTATCAAACACTTACCCTCCCCACCATTTATTACCAATACATTTTGTAGTGACCTCGAGATTGTTTCTTCTATTGTTGACATTAAAGTTAGAAAAGGAGAAAAGCGAATTTTTTTGATCCTCCATTACCTACCTTCTGCATATTCCATGGTGCATGGGGTTCCAGGGCAGAGGTATAAAGAGCTACTACTGTTTACTTAAAGGGCCCCTGCCATCAGTATTCTGGTCTGCAGGAAACATTCGTTTTATGCACTCTTTTTTTTTTTTTTAACATCTTTATTGGAGTATAATTGCTTTACAATGGTGTGCTAGTTTCTGCTTTATAACAAAGTGAATCAGTTATACATATGTTCCCATATCTCTCTTCCTCTTGCATTTGATGCACTCTTACAAAAGCTACCAGCAGGGGTCACAGAGAGCAAGCCCTTCCTTGGCTATTATTTTGTCCCTGATCCCAGACCCAAAGGATAAAGGTTTTATGTTCAAGCCTAATAGTGGTGACCTCTTTGGGAAGAGAGGTGGTAGAGGATTGGGCCCCAGCCCCAGCTTCCTCTTGTCTTGAATGGACCCTAGATAACATATAAGGACCTCTGGCACCTCTTGCAGACCATAGGAGATGTGGGGAGTTTCTATTACTTGGAACAATGGCAGGCCAGCTGATCTTTCTTAGCCTTATTGGGGAGACTACAGGGTGAGGAAGGTTCAATGCCTTTGTTCTCTAAAGGCAGTTGAGCTCTTCCTCACCGATTTCTTTAGCGTGGTTTTCTTCTCCTCTCCCTGGTTCTTGTGCTGACCAGATACTAGTGGTGTTTAATGCCCTGACCACTGTGCTAGCTCTACCCATTCTGGCAGCTTCCCCAGGGAAATCCCTCTCTCCCTAAAAGGACCCTGACATTTGTATAACCTTTAGATCCCATATATTATCTTGTAAGAAATCTTAAAGGAAAAATTTCAGGCAAAATACCTGTGTTTTGTGCACTGATAACTTTAAAAAGGAGGCCTTTTACTCAACAGTTGGAAGAGCTGATTCCATTCAATTGTGGTGGCATCAGGAATGATGCAGTTAGGGTGGGGCTGATTTGAGTAGAATCTGGGAGAGATACATGGGTACTGACCATCAGTTCAAGTTTCACTTGAAACTGTTCTCTTGAGAGAGTACCTGTTTTCGTGGAAGGAAAATTGTCTCTACTTTTATCCAAAGCAAGAGGATCAGAGGAGACTCACTGAGAAGGTGATGTTTGGGCTGAGGCTTGAGAGTTGCCATGGTGCTAAGACCATCAGACAAGAGTGTACTGGCCTTTTTTGAGACACAGCCAGGAATGAGTTTGGAAGGAGAGAGCAAGGAGCAGGGTAGAAAGGGGTGAGGTCAAGAGGTGATGGTGGGCCAGATCACATAGGGACTTTTAGGACATTCGAAGGATTCTAAGTCGGGTGGAATAGGTGTGCCTGAAATTTGAGGACAGGGGAAATTGAAAGAGAATATTTGAGTGGTGGAAATGATGGGAGCTTAAGAAGATTAGGCAACAGTATTACGGAAGCACTTAAAATTGGGTTAATGAAATAGTGTGCTTTGTTTTTTTTTTTTCGTTTACTTGTACACATATATTTTCTGTCCTAAAATTATAACTATTACATATGCTCCATAGAGTTCAAGTTGAACATGGAGTATACATAGTGAAATTTATTTTTGACATTGTTTTCAATGTTTTTTTTCACACACACACACTGTATTTTATTTTTACATGTGATAAATAAACTGACACAAAGCATTTTAAATGGATGAGCAGAAGAAATCAACAATGATTGCAATTACCAAACACAAACCACACTCATAGTATGTCATAATAGTGACATTCAATCTAGTAATCTTCTGCTGTAACAGCTCCTTTACTTTGCAGTGAAAATTGACTTGTATATTTTTTGCCTCTGAGTTCTTGTGGGATTTTTTTTTTTATTCAAACAGAAAGTCACAAATATAATCATCCTCATCAGTTCCCTCATTCCCATTTAAGTAATTATTTTTTCTTCTTGATGTTTTGTAAGGCACTTTTATGAATTCATCAGTTTGCCATTAGAGTTCTGAAAATGCTTATTCGTTCAATTACACAGTATAGTCAGTTACCAAAAACCTGTACTTGTCAGAGTGTTTTCCATGAATTCCTTGAAGATGAAACCCTTTCATAGGAACATTTTTGCAAAAGCATCAGAGTACACACAGTACTCTCTGTAAATGACAAAAGACTTAAAAATGACCACGGTTAAAGATTTGATGAAAGTTCATAATAATGAAATTGACACGGAAATTTAGTTATTTCTGAGATATACATTTCAAAGTAATAACGAGTATTATGACTTATAACATTTTACCAGAACCTATAAGTATTTTAGAAATTTCGTGTAATGTCTGAAACATTTATTTTAACGTATACAAATAACCTAAAGAAAGTTTAGTATTAGCTGTACTTTTGTTTGTTTGTTTTTACTGTAGGTTCTTATTAGTCATCAATTTTATACACATCAGGGTATACGTGTCAATCCCAATCGCCCAATTCAGCACACCACCATCCCCACCCCACCGCAGTTTTGCCCACTTGGTGTCCATACATTTGTTCTCTACATCTGTGTCTGAACTTGTGCCCTGCAAACCGGTTCATCTGTACCATTTTTCTAGGTTCCACATACATGCGTTAATATACGATATTTGTTTTTCTCTTTCAACTAACTTTATTCTGTCTGACAGTCTCTAGATCCATCCACGTCTCAACAAATGACTCAATTTCGCTCCTTTTTATGGCTGAGTAATATTCCATTGTATATGTGTACCACTACTTCTTTATCCATTCATCTGTCAATGGGCATTTAGGTTGCTTCCATGACCTGGTTATTGTAAACAGTGTTACCATAAATATTGGGGTGCATGGGTCTTTTAAAATTATGGGTTTCTCTGGGTATATGCTCAGTCATGGGATTGCTGGGTCATATAGTAATTCTATTTTTAGTTTTTTAAGGAACCTCCATACTGTTCTCCATAGTGGCTGTATCAACTTACATTCCCACCAACAGTGCAAGAGGGTTCCCTTTTCTCCACACCCTCTCCAGCATTTGTTGTATGTAGGTTTTCTGATGATGCCCATTCTAAGTGGTGTGAGGTGATACCTCATTGTAGTTTTGATTTGCATTTCTCTAATAATTAGTGATGTTGAGCAGCTTTCCATGTTGATGCATCTCTTTTTCCTAATTTTAATGCGAATGTTACTTTTGTTTCACTGTTAAGAATGATCCTTGCTCTTTTTTACCTTGAAATTCTTTATCTTACAAAACAAGTTTCTTTTGATGCTTTGCAAGTAAGAATTGTAAAATCATGAATGGATTTTGCATTTCATCAAATGCTTTTTTGGTACCTATAAGATGATGGCATTTTTTATTTAATTTGTTAATATTCTGATTATATCAGTAAATTTTCCAATGTTGAATCATCCTTCCATTCTGTTTGGTCATGACGTATTATTCTTTTATTATATTGCTGTATTTCGTTGGATAACATTCCATTTTTTGTTTTCATCTATGCTTATAAGCAAAGAAGGCCTGTAGCTTTATTTTATTATTGTCGTTTTTTCATTTTGCTATCAGAGATCAGAATAGCCTCATCTGAGTAGCTTCCCAACTTTTTCCATACTCTGAGACAATTTGCACAATAAGAGTTAACTGTTTCTTGCAACTTTTCTAGATTCACATATAAAATGATGTGTCTCCTGGACTTTCAGGGGTCATACTTTGAACCAGCTTCTTATACTGGGGTATTATTCAAGCTTTCTGGTGTTTCTTGGATCCATTTTGGATATGTTTCCTCTCCAGAAAATTATTCTTTTCTCTTATCTTTTGAAAATCTTGCTGTCACGTTTCTCCTAAGATTCTCTTTTGAGATTTAAAAAATTCTTTTGTGCACTATTTCATTCCTAGTGGATTATTTTCCACTTCTTTCTTAGGCTCAGTTATGCCCTTGTTTTATTGCTATCATTAATTTCTTCCAAGAATAATTTTGGTTATCAGTGTTTGGTGTTGTATGTGTTTTCTTTCATTAACTTTGTCTTTATTCTTTGTTATTGCTTTACTCCTACCCCTTCTTTCTCTTCTTCCATTTTGTAGCTTCTACAATTGAATGTTTAGTTCATATATTTTCAATCACCCTTCCTTTTCCTTTTGGTACAATGAAAAATATCTGTCTCCTTTAATGCTTTTCACCCTAGACTATATTTTAAAATTTAGTTAAATAATTTAAATAAATTAAAAAATTATTTCACAGAAATTTGTAAATATCATTATAACTTGATGATTTATGACAATGAGCCATTCTGATGGCTGTGTAACCAGCACCTGCCTTCAGGATAGAATATTCACATTATTCTAGAGACTTCCTCACACCGCCACTCACAACCTCTCTCTCTCACAAAGGTAAGCACTACTCTGACTTCTAACATAGAATACGTTGCCTCCTTTTTCTCTTTATAAAAATGGAAGCAAAGAATAGGTATTCTTTTGGGTCTGGGTAATTTTGCTCACTATTCTGTTTATAGAATTATTCTTATATTTTCATGTAGTTCTTGTTTATCTTCATTGCTGTATTGTATTCCATTGTATGAATATACTACGGTGTACTTAACCATTCTAATGTTGACTGGCATTTGAGTTGTTTACAGTGTTTGGCTACTGAAATAATGTTGTTCTGAACATTCTTGGACTTGACATTCATTGCACAGACATACACATATCCTAGGCATGAATCATACCATATGGGTAAGTTCACTTTTAGTGGATTCTGTCCAAATAGTTTTTCAAAGTGAATGTAATGATTTCCATTCTCCTTACTAGAGTACAGGAATTTCCACTGTTCACAACAACACCATTTCTTGTACTGTCAATCTTATGAAATTTTAGCCTTTATTTGAATATGCAATTATAGTCCACAGTGGTGTTTTATTTGTAGCTCCCTAGTAACTATTTCCAAACATTAGTTTTCAACCTGTCTCTATTGTATTTTTTCTTAAGTTTTGTTTTCAATACTGACCTGAAGACACGACATTTGGGATACCCACCCAGGGCTGGGTGATTCACTAGACCTCAAGAGGCCAGAGCCAAGTGTCAAGTAAGGACATCACAGACTTGCAGGCTCAGTCAGCATCAGTCCTGAGCAAGGCTTCTGCTCAGCGTGGAGTCCCCTGCAGAATCAGCAAGCCTAAGAAATATTATCAGCTCATTGCACTAAAGTCTACTGGGGGTTCCTGCTGATATACTCCAACCCATTTTTGAAAAAATAGTGGTTTCCAGCATCCTCACCTATCCAGAACATAAGTAAAAACTTGGGGGTTTCTTGCTTATTAATGAAAGTTATGAAGTCTAAGTCCACCTGGGCCCAGAACCCAAGTTGTAGCATAATGGTATTTCGTCCAACCAAAGAAGAGTTTAATGATTTCGATAAATACATTGCTTATATGGAATCCCAAGGTGCACACCGAGCAGGCCTGGCCAAGGTAATTCCACCCCAGGACTGGAAAGCCAGAAAGACCTATGATGACATCGATGACATCTTAATAGCCGCTCCCCTCCAGCAGGTGATTTCTGGGCACGCAGGTGTGTTTACTCAGCACCACAAAAAGAAGAAAGCCATGACCGTGCGTGAGTATCGCCGCTTAACAAACAGTGAAAAACACCAGACTCCATTCTACTCTGATTTTGAGGATCTGGAGCGAACATATTGGAAAACGCGCCCCTATGATTCACCGGTTTATGGTGCGGACGTCAGTGGCTCCTTATTTGATGAAAACACGAAGCAGTGGAACCTTGGACACCTGGGAACCATTCAGGACCTGCTGGAACAAGAGTGCGGAGTGGTCATCGAAGGCGTCAACACCCCCTATCTTTACTTCGGCATGTGGAAGACCGCCTTCGCCTGGCACACGGAGGACATGGACCTTTACAGCATCAACTACCTGCACTTCGGGGAGCCCAAGACTTGGTACGCGGTGCCCCCGGAGCACGGCCGGCGCCTGGAAGGCCTGGCCAGGGAGCTTTTTCCGGGCAGCTCGCGGGGCTGTGAGGCCTTCCTGCGGCACAAGGTGGCTCTCATCTCGCCCACGGTCCTCAAGGACAACGGCATCCCCTTCGGTCGGGTCACTCAGGAGGCTGGAGAGTTCATAGTGACGTTTCCCTATGGCTACCACTCTGGCTTCAACCACGGCTTTAACTGTGCGGAAGCCATCAATTTCGCCTCCCCGCGCTGGATCGATTTTGGCAAAGTGGCGTCGCAGTGCAGCTGCGGGGAGGCCCGGGTCACCTTCTCCATGGACGCCTTCGTGCGCATCCTGCAACCGGAGCGCTACGAGCTGTGGAAACGCGGGCAGGACCGGACCGTGGTGGACCACAGGCGGCCCACGGAGCCCAGCAGCAAGGGCCTGAACGCCTGGAGGGAGGTTCGCGCCGCCTGCGGAGCCGCTCTGGGCCCGAGGCACCACCAGCCACGCCGCGCTCGGCGCCCACGTGTGCCTGTAGCCCTGGACAGTGGGACCCGCCACCTAGTCCCTGTGCCTGCTGTGTCCTGGCGCCCTTCGCCGGCCCGGGGTTCTTGTTCGGCAGCCCAGTTCGATGCTGCGGCCACCTGCACCTCTGGGGAGCCCGGCCCGACCCAGCCGCCGACCCCAGGTCCATCTGCCCCGGATGGCCACCCATCTGGAAGATGTGGCCCTCGTCGTCGTCCTTGGGAACAGGGGACTCAGGAGGCAACTGCTCCCCCCAGGGCTAAGAGGAGGCTTTCCTTGGACATTGCTCAGGACCCAGAGGCTCAGCCCCTGCCTGTGGACGCACCCTCGCCGGACAACGCTGACCCGCTCAGCCCTGGGCTCCAGCATCCCGACAAGGCTTCTGGGTGTGGTTGTGGCCCTGTCCCTTAATCCCAGGGGGATTAAGAGTCCTGCACTTAATAATTATATCAAAGCATTTCAAGCAAAACTTATTTTTCTGAGCTTGTTGCCTGTGTGATCTTGGTGAGTGAATTTGGGGTTGATTGTTGGGTTCCAGCTGGCTGGCTGTGTTGGGGGATTTGGTTTGCAGCCCTATCTGAAGGGAGACTTGGTGGAAATCACCTGGCACTTGGCTGATCCAGGTTGCTAGGAGAGATGAGCAAACACAGGGCTAAAAGTGCCAGCATGTGAAAATCTTCTCTCCAAGTCGCCACTGCCTTCTCAATGCTCTATGTATATTTCACATGGTTAAGTCATTGATACATCCCAATATAAAAATCCACAAATAAATGAACAAGACAATTTCAAGTGGGCATATGTTCTGTGAAAAGATTAAAGGGGATGGGGTGATAGTGCAGAATGGGCAGTGTGGTTCCGGTGGTCAGGGAATACTTCATAAAGCAGGAGACCTTTCTGAGTCCCAAATGACAAGAAGGAAGGTCCAGAGCTGATGTCCACTTGGATAAAACAACAAGTGTAACAGCCCTAACATAGAGCTTGGTGCTTTTGTGTGTATAGAGAGGAAGCTCATTTGTATCTGGGGCTAGAGAAGGGAGAGGCAGGATCTTGTAGCTCATGTTAAATATTTGCGTTTTTTCAACTTGAAATGAGAAGGCATTGGAAGTTTAAAACAGCACTTGACATGATATAATTTGCATATTTAACTAATCACCTTAATTGTTCTGTGGACCCCTTGCGGGCAGGAGAAGTAGTTAGAACATCTAAGTAATACAGGTGAGAATCGATGGTTACTGACTTAGGCCATAGTGTTGAGAATGCACAGAAGTGGCCAAACTCAGAATAAATTTTAGAAATTGAAAATGATAGTTTGGATGCAGAAGGAAACATTTCAGAGAATCAAACCACATCTCTCTTCCCTCCAGCTGTCCCCTACAGAATTTCAGTAAGATTCTGGAATTTGAAGCACCATGTAAAACTACAGGCAGGAGCAAGGAAAAAGTAAGGCTTCTTTGAAGTTCTGATTGAGCCGTAGCAAAAGCCCATGTGTCCTCCCTATCACCATGCAGCTAGGCAACTCTGTGGTAGTATATTCTGTGGAAAACGGAAGCTGAAAGAGTGAACTCCGGATCCTCAGTGGAGGATGGCAGTGACATGCTTGGCTGAAAAGATGATTAAGCCCTGTATTGAGATGGTGGAACCACATGATGGAAGCAGACTGGAATTACTGGGAAGGCAGCAGCCCTGGAGAGCAACTGGACCATAGTAGATCTCATATGAGCCAGGAGTAACCTTTCATGTGATAAGTAACTGAGATCTTGAGGGCTTTTGGTCCTTTAATTTAGGTCAGTTGTGGATATGGCAGTGCAGAGAAATATGGGAACTCTGAGAAGCCTCTATGAAGACAGTAGCCTGGCTCATATTGCTATTTTAAATTTTAGAACCTGAAATTTTCCTTGTTACATTTCAGGGATATCACAATCTCTTCCCGGCAGATACACGCTCCAAATAGCCTAGGATAACAAAATTGGGGGTTTTGAAGGAAAAGAAACAAAAATAAATTTCCGAAAATATTTCTTCCACTACACTCCCTATGTTTTCACTTCACTTTTATACTTGAAACAAAATTTCCTTTACCCATTAAAGAGAAGCAATGTTAAAAATACAGTTTAGTTTTACCAGTACACTGGTTCCTAAATTAGTCTCCTTGATCTAAGTAGGCATTTCTCAAAAGAAGATATACAAATGGCCAACAGGCACATGAAAAGATGCTCCACATCGCTAATTATTAGAGAAATGCAAATCAAAACCACACAGGGGTATCACCTCACACCTGTCACAATGGCCATCATCAAAATGTCTACAAATAATAAATGCTGGAGAGGGTGTGGATGAAGGGGAACCCCCTTACACTTTCGGTGGGAATGCAAATTGGTTCAGCCACTATGGAAAACTGTATGGAGGTTGCTTAAAAAAACTAAAAATAGAGCTACCATATGATCCAACAATCCCATTCCTAGGCGTATATCAGGAAAAGACGAAAGCTCTAATTCGGAAAGAGACATGCACACCAGTGTTCATAGCAGCCTTATTTATAATAGCCAAGACATGGAAACAAACCAAGTGCCCCTCAACAGATGACTGGTTTAAGAAGAAGTGGTACATACATACCATGGAATATTACTCAGCCAGAAAAAGATGAAATATTGCCACTTGCAGCAGCATAGATGGACCTAGAGAATATCATACAAAGTGAAGTAAGACAGAAAAAGACAAATATATCACTTACATGTGTAATCTCAAAAACAATACAAGTGACCCTATATACAAAACAGAAACTGGCACACAGACATAGAAAACAAACTTGTGGTTAGCTAAGGGGAAAGGGAGCAGGGGAGGGATAAATGAGGGGTATGGGATTAACAGATACTACTGTACAGAAAACACATAAGCAACAAGGATTTGCAAAGCAAAACAAAACAAAAAAAAAAATAACACAAGGATTTGCTATATAGCACAGGGAACTGTATTCATTATCTTGTAATAACCTATTATGAAAAATAATCTGAAAAAATATGTATATAACAATCACTTTTCTGTACACCGGAGACTAACACAATATTGCAAATCAAGTATACTTCCGTTAAAAAAAAATTTAGTCTTCTTGAAAGGATCAGGAGCTGGGGGTGGTAATGAAGGGGGTTCATCAAGCAATTCTATTGAAAATTCTATTTTATTTCAAGTCAGCCGGCACACTCAGTTTGGATACTCACAATCTGGACCACTCTTCTCAGGAAAATATGCCCAAATCCAGCTGTTCTTACATGTCCAGTAAGTTTTTGCTATACTTAATCTTGGAAAAGCAAGGGACATTGACAATGACAATTACTTAGAGGCAAGGATAGAGCCACCTTTGTTCTCACTGCCACAATCTCTCCTAGGCCTCTCTCCACTTCTGAAAAATAACAATCAGGAATCCAGTGTATATTCATCAAGTTTGTAGACAAAAGGCTATGAAACCGAAAGTAGTATGTCGTGTTGGTTTAACAACTTACCCCACCATCACCTTTTAGAAAAGTCAATATTACAGTTAACAAGATTTAATACTTTCCTATCTATAGTTCCTAGTCAGTTCAACAAAGTCAACTAGATCTGTGTATTTTATTCACTCTGCTGATGGACAATGGGGTCATTTCCAAATCTCTGTTATTTCAAACAATGCTTTAGAGAACAGCTTTGTATATAGGATTTCTGGGTTGTATTTTCACTTTTAACTTTTTAGGAAAAGCCAGCTTGCCTTCCAATTTCCACCTCTATTGGCAGTGTGGGAGAGTTCTGGTTTCTCCATATCTTGACCCACTTTTTTATATTGTCAGACCTAATCAAAATGGGCAGAGAATAGCTTCTCTGATTGCTAGGGATCCTGCACATCTTCTTGTATTTATTGGCCATTTGGATTTCCTCTTTTCTGAGTTACTTATTCTAAAGCTCTGCCTACTTTTTTTGGTTTGACTATTTTTTGTTGTTGTTAATGTAGAAGTTATGTGATATTCAGAATACTAATTCATTGTCTGTTTCATGTATGATGACAAACTTCTCCTAGACTAATTTCTTTTAATTTTTGACGTCATTGTATTAGTCAGGGTTCTTCAGAGTAATAGAACCGATAGGAGATATATGTATAGCTCTTAGTAGGGGAACTCATTCATTTGGTTATGGAGGCTGAGGAATCCCACGATATGTCAGATGGGCCGTCTGCAAGATGGAGAACGGGGAATATGGCTGGGTCTGGGTTCGAAAGCCTGGGAACCAGGAGTGCCCATGTCAGATGTCCCAAAGCAAGAGAAGACGGATGCGTCTGCTCAAGCAGAGAGTAAATTCACCCTTCCGCTGCTCTTTTGTTGCATTTGGGCTCTCAGTGGTTTGGGTGATCCCAGCTGTGAAGGTGAAGGTGATCTTTACTCCGTCTACTGATGCAAGTGCTAATCTCTTCCCGGAACAGCCATGCAGAACACACAGAAGTAATGCTTTACCAGCTATCTGGGCATCTCTTAGCCCAGTCTACATGTGAAATTAACCATTAGAGTCATTAGTTTGGAATCATTTAAATATTTCCGACATTCCCATCATGGTACTTTTGGTTCTCTAAGACATCGTTCCACCCTGAGTTCATAAAGACATTCTTCAGTATTTTCTCTTAAAATTCTGTGCTGTATCCGTCTGTAATGCACCTCAAATTTATTTATGTAAGTGGTATGCGGTCAAGCTCCAATTCTACGCCCCCCCCCCAATAGTGCGAATGCCACTACCACATATTGAATAGCCCATCCTTGCCCACTGGTTTGGTACACTACTTCCATCATAGGCAGACTCCCACATATCCATCCATGTGTCTGTGTCTGGCCTCTCTATTCTGTACGTAGATATATTTGTCCATTGCGGCTCAAATATCACAGTTCGGTGGAGAAGTCACCCCTCTTTTAAGGAATCATCTTGGAGATTCTTGCTTGAATACTTCCCTACTTACTAGATATGTCACCTTGAGCAAGTTTCTTAATATCTCCTTGATGCGGTTTCCTCATAGGAGAAACAGGATTCATAGGATTTCCCTTATAGGGTCACTATGAAGATAAGGCATAAATTCTTCTATGCAGAGTGCATTGCACAGTGTCTGGCATTAGATAGTTATCATATATTAGCTTTTTTTTTTTTTTTTTTGCGCCGACGCGAGGGGTCCCGGGAGCCATCCTAAGGGCCAGGAAGCGATTCGGCCGCCAGGGCTCCACACGGGGTCTCACCGCCAGACCTCCAGCGCAGGGGCGGTCCCGCAGCACCCAGGACGCAGACTGGCCTCCTCGGGCCCCCCCCCCCAGGGGCCCCCCTCGCGGGACTCGGGACCACCACCGCCAAACACCCACGAGCCGCGGCCGCCCCGCGACAACACTCTCCCGCGCGCACACCGGCCGCCACGCGGGTCCCACACACACCTCCGCCGGGCCCGCCTCCCCCGCCTCGGGAACCGTGAGCACTCCACCCGGGGACGCCGCCGGCCGAGGCGGCCAGGGGGGCGACACCCTCACGTGGACGAGGCCGACTCGGTCCCAGACGGGGAAGGGGGCGCGGAGGGGTCGGGGCGGGAGAGGGCCGGCGGCGACGGGGAGGTGGCGGCACGAACACACGGCGAGGGCCGCGGGGCAGGGGCGCGGGGCGCTGCCCAGGGAGAGGAAGGGCCGAGACACGACCGGGCCAACAGGAAAACAAGCGCGGGGTCCCACCGCCACACACACAAGGGCGGTCCCACGACGCCTGAGACGCCGGCCGGCCCCAGCCACCCTGGGGCCTCGCACGGCCCGGCCCCGCCGCCAGGGCCCGCGTGCGACGGTCCCCCCACGTGGCACGGAGGGACCCGACCACCCAAACTCAACCTCTCCGTCCTCGCCAGATCCGCCGTCATCGAAGTCCGACCCCCGGGGCTCGCGCCCCAGGGAAACGCTCCCGAGCGAGGCGACCCGCACCGTGCCCACACACCGCCAACGGCTGCGACTCGCGGTGAGGGTAGGCGCGACGGGCTACTCGTGGCTGCGGGACTGGGAAGCCGGGACATCCGGGCGTCCACGCCCCCTTGGGGTCGCCACCAGGGTCACCGCACGCGCACGCACACGCGCACGCGCGGCCCCGCGCCGGACGCAGGCCTGGCGGGACCCTCCCCCGAGTCAGAGCGGGGAGGCGCGGCCAGCGGTACGCAAAGAACGGCGCTCGGCCACACCGCTGGGCCGGCGCAAGCCCTCCCGCGAAGGCGAGGGTCTCTGCCCAGGTTCTCTGGCAGTCGCCACCGTGACCACTGCACGCTTGAGAGGGACAGCGGCTGGGGGTCCGGTACCCCAAGGCTGCCTCTCGGATCGCTAGAGAAGGCTTTCTCACCGACGGTGCGTCATCCCCCACCCATCGTCTCTCCCCTTTGGGCCCACGAAGGCGCTCCACGAGCCGCCAAGTCCACGACTGGGCGGGGGGTGGGCGGGTGGGTCTGCGGTGTGGGTAACCACACGGCCCACAGGAGTGTTCGCGACCACAGCCTGGGACACAACCTCTGCCGCCTCCAGGCTCGTCCATCGGGTTCCGGAATGAGGGAGCACGCCGGAGAAGAGCGACAGATCCCCTTCTCACAGGCCCCGGCCCAACACGATCGCACCCACGCCCGCGTGCGATCCCCCCCGCCCAAAGTGGTGGCGGCACACGTGGGGGTCACGTGGCCACAGTCAGTCCCCCCAACAGCACACCGTGGGAGGATGATGGCAACGAGGAGGTACCTGTCCCCCACCGAGGGAGAGAAACAGAGGCACGCCTCCCTTTACCCTCTCGACCCCCTCAAGAGAGCCACTCACGGGACACACCACCACAGCCGGGACCCGAGGAGCATGCTGGAAAAAGGGAACGACACCACCGCTTGGCCTCGGGCACCTGAAGGACGACCTGGAGCTCTCCAGGGGCACCACAGAGGACCAAGCAAGGCACGCTTACGCGCCGGCAGGGGCGCGCAGCGCAGCGGCGGGATGGCCCCCCACCAACGCGGGGAGGACGGCTCACGAGACCCAGACCAGTGAGGTGAAGCTAGAGTGTCTTCTGCGTCCCAGGACCACGGCCCCGCCCACGCCGTGAGGCAGGGTGCGGGAGACCGAGGGTCAGGGCCGGAGACCACCACCCCTGCCTTCCACACACCCCTTGACAGGCCGGGAGGGCGTGACAAGAGAGACGAGGGGCCCACGGACAGAACAAGAAGAGTGGTCCCGTTTGCCAAGAATGTCCGTCCCTTGTCTGGCGTAACTTAGGCCCGGGCCAGGAGAGCGGGACATCACCACATGGATCACTCAATATTAGATTTTTTTTTTTTTTTTTTGCGGTACGCGGGCCTATCACTCTTGTGGCCTCTCCCGTTGCGGAGCACAGGCTCCGGACGCGCAGGCTCAGCGGCCATGGCTCACGGGCCTAGCCGCTCTGCGGCATGTGGAATCTTCCCAGACCGGGGCACGAACCCGTGTCCCCTGCATCGGCAGGCGGACTCTCAGCCACTTCGCCACCAGGGAAGCCCAATATTATCTATTTTTAATAATATTCTGATAGAGGTACAGGGAAACTTGTGTTGATCAAAAATAAACAAATAAATAAAAAGAGAGTGAAAAGAAAAATCAAAGAGAACAGATATCGTGTTACTCATACCCAGTAAAGAACTAATAAGCAGAACATATAACTACTACCAAGACAGACAACCCAGCAGAAAAATGGACAAAATACTTGATGAGCCACTTCCTGAAGGAGCACCTCCAATCAGCCAATAATCATCAGAAAAATTGGTTCACCCCTATTAGTAACCAAGTTAATGCAAATCATTATGAGGTACCCCTATGCCCTCACCTGATCGGCTAAAACTGAAAAGGTAGAAAATCACCAAAGGTTTGCAGAAGTGAAGAGTGATGAGCACCCTTGCATGCAGCTAGTGCGTAAACTGGTAAAATGTGTTGAAAAATTTTGGCAAGTTTAAGTTTACGTATTCTATGGCCAGTATACACGTCAGAGAATTTTCAGAGCAACGCTGTTTGTGAGAGGCCCAAAGTGGAAGCAACCCAAAGCCCCATCAACAGTAGAAAGTTTATATGGTTGAATACTTTACAGCACTGAAACAGAAAAGTCCAGCTGCATGCAAGGGCGTAAGTGATGAAAAATTACACCAAAAATACGCTAACGGACATAAATACAATTGTGTTTCTTCAAGGTTATATAAAGTTTTCAAAAATGGGCAGAGTTTTAATTTTATAATGTTTCCCAAAATTACTATGTGAATAGTTAGGATAAGGTCAGTCCAGGAGGCAGAAGGGGCTGTAATCTGGGCAAAAGAGCAAAAGTCAGGCAGCCAGGTGCCTGGTAATGTTGCATTTCTTGACCTGGGTAGTGGTTCCACTTCTGCTCACTCTGTTATTTGTTTTAGTGTACATATATGCTTTATAGATTTCTGTGAACACTTTATAATTCATAATTTAAAATATTTTGAAAAGTGCTCTGAAAGATTATGTCACATAGTGGTTCATAGAATCATTTGGTTTATAATGTGCTGTATTGTAGACTGTTTCCAAAACTCCAAGATTATGTTTCAAATTTTTTTCATTCTAATATTGTTTATTGATGCCTTCTCCTATTTATTTACAATATTATATTTAGCAATACCTAAATTTTTGGGCAGTTTTAGATTTACAAAGCATTGAGCACGTGGATCAGGGAGTATTGACCCGACCCCACTCCCATGTCCCCCTATTAGTAACATCTTAATTCCCATGGTATATTGATGACAATTAATGAACCAATGTCAATATATTATTGTCTACTAAAGGCTATCATTGGTTCAGATTTCCTCACCTTTTACCCAACGTCCTTTTTCTGTTCCAAGATCTCGTGTAAAATATCAAATTACATTTAGTTTTCATGTCTCCTTAGGTTTCTTTTGGCTGTAACAGATTCTCAGACTTTCCTTGTTTTTGACCAAAAGTTTTTATAGACACCTGACAATCTGGGGGAATACTGATCAAGTATATTGTAGGATGCCCGTCTATTGGAATTTGATGCTTTTCTTATGATTATCTTGGGTTCCTCTGTGTTTTTGGAGGAAGATTATGGAGGGAATTTTGTCACATTTTAATTACATCATATCAAGGACATATACTATCAAAGTAATTTATGGCTTTTTTTTTTTTTTTTGGCCACGCCTCGCAGTTTGTGGGATCTTAGTTCCCAGGCCAGGGATCAAAACTGGGCCCTTGGCAGTGAAAGCGCGGAGTGCTAACCACTGGACTGCCAGGGAATTCCCAGTTTATGACTCTTGATGTTGACCTGGTTAAAATGGTGTTTGGCAGGGTCCACCTCTATAAAATGACTACCCCTCCCCGAGTCCCATCACCACCTGCCACTCTGCACCAGCTTCTCACACGCAGGGAGCACTGTCTTCCTGTAGCAGGGAGTACTATATAATTTATTAACCGGTTCTTTCTTTATTTTATTTTTTAAGTAACAGATTCTATTTTATTAATCATTTATATTTTTGTATATGGTTGTTTTCCCTTTTGTTTTTTGAATTGTTTTATCTTTTTTTTCTTTCAAATTATTCTGAGGTATTTTGGTTTAGTTTTTACTAACTACTTGCAGACAACAGAAAAATCAATAGACTTTTAGCTATTATATGGATATTGTTGTAGATGTTATGTGGATATTCATTTTTAAATAAATATGGTGGTGTTCCCTTTTTTCATTATTGACTTTCAATTTTATTTCATGATTGAAATAATAGATTGATCAAGATGGTACTCAATACATTGATTCTAAGGAATTTTCATTGAGATTAATTATGTGGTCTTAACAGCGGTAAATTTTTGTAAATGTTTTATATGTGTTAAAAAGCATTTTGCTATGTGGTTGCTGCAGGAAATATAATCAAAGTTGTTAACTTTATTATTTATGCTTTTATAACATTATTAATTTTCTTCTCTCCTCATGTATCAGTTTCTGGAAGAACGGTGTTTGAAGAAAGTACCTCACACCATGATTGCAGATATGTCAGTTTTGCCTTATAATTCTCAGTCTCTGAGTTCTGTGTCTCAGTGCTGTGTGTCTAGGTGCGTAAAGTGCATCATTGTAATCTTCCCCAGGAGGTTTTCTTTTTCATAACTAAAGCTGCCCTTCTTTTACCTTATAAATACATTCGATATTAATTGCTGCTAGACCAGGTTTCTTTCGTTTAATAATTGCTTGGTTTGACTTTCCCACTCCTTTTATTTTCAACCTCCTAGTTCGCTGTAAGACTGGTTTAAAAACTCAAAGGGGCGCAGACAAAGTGGGCTGACCAACGAGAGCAATTACCGTTGACTGGTGCTGATCAAATTATACCTTTGCCCAGGTAGAAAGCCAGAGCCATCAGGACATGGGTCTGCATTTGGAGGCCAGCTGCCCAGAGAACACTGTCTCTCTCTCTCTGGGTCCTTGAATATCTCCAACTGGAATCAGGATTTTGTTGGTAGAAGGTAGGTCACTTTATTTCTGTAATTTGTGCTTATGAGCAAAAGAGTTATTTTCCTACCAGAAGTTTTAAAAAATGACACTATTTATGCATATAGAGAGAGCGAGAGAGAGGGTACTATACATTGGGATAACCTTTCCTTGAGTTTTTATTTTTAAACTATTTTCCAACTTGTGAAGTTAATTTTTTTCTTAATATTTTCTTGGTAAAAATCACAAAGATTTTCAGGAAAAAGCACCTGATTTAGTGCACTGCGATCTAATGGGAATGAGAGGGTTTCTAGAACTGGGTAAGGAGTGTGTCAATTGGAAGGGACTTGAAAAATATGTGGGATCAAATTAGAGATTTTGATTGGATATGAGGGTATTAGATTTGGGGTGGTACTGATTGAATTGAAATTGGTGTGGGACATATCTAGCCAGACTTTGAGCACAGCCTGTTTCATTCAGATGCTGAATCCTTCAAGGAAACCATTTTCTGGGTCCTGTGTATCATCATTTGGAATTAAGATTTTAGACTGGCAGAAAGCAAGCACTTTTTTGGCCTTTTTTTTTTTCCTTTAAAGCATAAAGATGAAAAGGATGACATTTTATACCAGAAAGCACCTTTTTTTCCCTGGTAAAATTCACATTTATTTATGCATTTAAAGTACAAGCATTGCATGCATATCATTTTTAGATTTCTTCATCGGGGCCATGTATTTCTGTTATTAAAGGGATTAAAACCTTTTTACTCTTTCACTTTATAACTGATTGTTAACTGGTGCATGGGATCTATAGATTTTGTTTGCTAATCAGTGTCTAGAAACTTGGTTGAACCCTATATTTCTTTTTTTTTTTTTTAACATCTTTCTTGGAGTATAATTGCTTTAGAATGGTGTGTTAGTTTCTGCTTTATAACAAAGTGAATCAGTTATACATATGTGCCCATATGTATTCCCTCTTGCAACTGCCTCCCTCCCACCCTCCCTATCCTGCCCTCTAGGTGGTCACAAAGCACTGAGCTGATCTCCCTGTGCTATGTGGCTGCTGCCCACTAGCTATCTATTTTACGTTTGGTAGCGTATGTATATCCACGCCACTCTCTCACTTTGTCCCAGGTTACCCTTCCTCCTCCCATATCCTCAAGTCCATTCTCCAGTAGGTCTGCATCTTTATTCCCATCTTGCCCCTAGGTTCTTCATGACAATTTTTTTTTTTTAGATTCCATAGATATGTGTTAGCATACAGTATTTGTATTTCTCTTTCTGACTTACTTCACTCAATATGACAGGCTCTAGGTCCATTCACCTCACTACAAATAACTCAGTTTCGTTCCTTTCTATGGCTGAGTAATATTCCATTGTATATATGCGCCACATCTGCTTTATCCATTCATCCTGTTGATGGACACTTTGGTTACTTCCGTGTCCTGGCTATTGTAAATAGAGACGCAATGAACATTTTGGTACATGACTCTTTGAATTATGGTTTTCTCAGGGTATATGCCCAATAGTGGGATTGCTGGGTGGCAGGGTAGTTCTATTCGTAGTTTTTTAAGGAACGTCCATACTGTTCTCCATAGTGGCTGTATCAATTTACATTCTCACCAACAGGGTAAGAAGGTTCCGTTTTCTCCACACCCTCTCCTGCATTTATTGTTTGTAGATTTTCTGAAGATGGCCATTCTGACCGGTGTGAGATGATACCTCATTGTAGTTTTGATTTGCATTTTTTTAGTTAGTGTTTCTCTAATAGTTAGTAAAGATGTTAGAGCATCTTTTCCTGTGCCTCTTGGCCATCTGTATGTACATCTGTACAAGAAGACATCTGTATGTCTTCTTTGGCGAAATGTCTATTTAGATCTTCTGCCCATTTTTTAATTAGGTTGTTTGTTTTTCTGATATTGAGCTGCATGAGCTGTTTGTATATTTTGGAGATTAATCCCTTGTCGGTCACTTAATTTGCAAATATTTTCTCCCCTTCTGTGTGTTGCCTTTTTGTTTTGTTTATGGTTTCCTTTGTTATGGAGCTTTAAAGTATTTTTTTTTAGAACATTAAAGTATTTTAAAAAAGTAAATATGTATTAGAGCCTGGGGATAAAGGAGCTGAAATAATTTTAATTGTTTTCTTTCAAACATATTCCAGAGACGAGTATAATACTCTTTGATTTAGTTCATGTCGGTACAAAGACAGATTTATCTTGTCCTTATTGCTATATTGACTGATCTAATCACTTTCAACTTATGAAAGAAATATTAGTATTATGCATAGAGTATCTAATTTTACTCTTTGGAATATATATATATATTTTTTTTTTTTTTTTCTTTTTCCGGTATGCAGGCCTCTCACTGTTGTGGCCTCTCCCGTTGTGGAGCACAGGCTCTGGACGTGCAGGCTCAGCGGCCGTGGCCCACGGGCCCAGCCGCTCCGCGGCACGTGGGATCCTCCCGGACCGGGGCACGAACCCGTGTCCCCTGCATCGGCAGGCGGACTCCCAACCACTGCGCCACCAGGGAAGCCCTGGAATATATTTTTTTACTATTCTCATAAGAATAGTTTTTTCTTAAGCGAAGATTAGCGTAATGGTAGTGTATTGGTTTCAAACAGAGGAGATTTCTAAGTACATATATGACGTTTACTTAAAATAATCTGATCAAATAAGGTAACGATTTTACATGATTTTTTTGAAATATGTAACGACAGCATCTCTTATTCACTTACAGTGATCTAAGTGCCAGGCTTGTCTGCTAACCTTTTTTAACCACCGCGTGCAACAGGAACTTGTATTATTACTATTTTATAGATGAGCAAACTGAAGGTTAGCAAGACTAAGGAAATTACATTAGAGTACACGACAGGGAGGTTAATGGAGGATGTTGCCAAAAAGAATCCAAAATCTAGATAGCCTGCAGTGCTTTGTTAAGGAATTTAGAATCACTATATAGTGCACTGGATTCCACTTCAGGTTTCTGAGTTGGGAAATCAAAAGCAGAGTAGAGACCTTGGAAAATTAATCTGACAACATTGTTCTGTTTGAGCTCTCAAGCTTCCTCCCACTTGAGTTGACAGCAAGATTCCAAGATTTCTGGGTCAAGACTGTATTAAATCATTTCAGCCTAACAAGGTTGGATTATACACATTCTCTCCAAGGCTGGTTAGCCAGCACAACTATTTTGTACTGATTTATATATACTCAATTCTAGCCAGTCATAGGTGGGGAATCATAATAGCTACTACTTATTGAGCATCTGCTTTTACCAAACCTTAGAGTTCAGAGAGTCAGAAATCGCAGCTTAAGCAAAAAGAGATCTTATTATTTGGTGTTTCTGTGACCCAACCTAGTACTTGGCCCATGTTGATAATTTTAAGAAATGCTTTTCAGACTGAATAAAATATCTAAATGAGTATATATTAGTAAAGGACAAAAATGCTTTCTCTCTTTACTGAATTAAAGTTAAATAGTTTTATTTTCTACTATACTGTTCTATTGTTTAAAAGAGTTTTGTAACCAGGTAATAACTATTCATCATCTAATAGTTGCTGTACTGCTCAATCATTTAAAGGTATTTATCGTATCAGTATTATGTGCCCAGTGCTCTGTCAGGCACAGCCCTTCCTCTTTGGAGCTTTCAGTCTAGAGATTCTGTAAGAGCTGATAACTAGTAGCAGATACAAGTGTATTACGTTTCCTTCAATTAATATTTCTATTCTGAATCTCTTATTTCCTGCACTGGGAGAGGAAGAGGATGATCAGGTCACATTTTACCTTATCTAAGTACCTACAAAGTAAAGCCACACATTTTTTGTGTATGGATGGGCATATGGCACTATGAAATATTTCAAGGTGTTCTTCAAACAAAAGCTAATGAGGTTAATAGGAGTCATTAGGTACAAACAAGGAGCCCAAAATGCTTTCCTGAGCACAAGCTATTGCTGTTCTTTTAGGCTCATAATCTCTGCTTTCTGGTATTGTTATTTATCTTTCTGTTTAGGTCCTGTCTTCCCCCTTTGAGTAAAGTTCTTCAGTAACAGTAGTGATCTCTTATACCTCATAATCACTTCTTTACTTAGCATGTCATCCATTCATTCAAAAGGATGTTTCTACATGCGAGGCATTGTGATAACTCTGGAAAATAGACAGGAACATGATATGGTTCCTGGCACCAAGAAGCTTAAAATCTGAAAGGGAATAGGAGAGTAACACGTGTAACAAAAGGCTGACACAAAATTAAGGAAAAGTAGAGATCAGTGTATTAGTACCAAATGTCTATGAATATCAAGAAGACTTCACACCATAGGTATTTTTAAGCAGGATCTTTAAAGAGAGAAAAACTTATGCATATGAAAGTGGAAATAATACGTCCATATAAGAAGTTATGCATATGAAAGTGGAAATAAGATGTCCACATAGACGAGTACATTTGCAATTTTGGACACTTTCAGAAATAAAGCATTATTAAACAGATGTTGTATTCATTTTTCCTTGAGAGTTTATGAAGCATAATGAATGTGTGAAGGAAGTAAATGGTACAGGGTTGGGGAGAGTATTGTATGAAACCGGTGTTTTTGAAATCTCAAATAGGCTCCCAGGCAAGTTGTAGGGATGTCAGATTTTTCATTTGTCATTAGGTGACATAATATATAGTGAATTATCAAGCAAATAGTTTTCCTTTCTAACATTAAAGTTGTTTTTCTGTTTAATGATTCACCTGTTCGTTAATTGAAACCAATAGCTATTCCTAGCTATATTGTGCCAGGAATTATGGGTACAAATATATATCAAATAAAGTCCTTGGGCTTCCCTGGTGGCGCAGTGGTAGAGAGTCCGCCTGCTGATGCAGGGGACGCGGGTTCGTGCCCCGGTCCAGGAAGATCCCACATGCCGCAGAGCGGCTGGGCCCGTGAGCCATGGCCACTGAGCCTGTGCGTCCGGAGCCTGTGCTCTGCAACGGGAGAGGCCACAATAGTGAGAGGCCCGTGTACCGCAAAAAAATAAAAAAATAAAAAAAAAATAAAGTCCTTGACTTCAAAAAAAAAATTCACAATATCCAGGAAGATGGACAAGTAAACACAGTTACAATATAGTATGATAAATGTTACAATCAAGAAAAATAAGAATAAAAAAAAAAAGGAAAAAAGAAAAATAAGAATGTATCTTACTGAGTTTGGCATTCTTCTTCTTCTACAAGTCCTTATATGAAGAGTCATCTACAACCTTTCCTCAATAGTCGAAGAAGGAAGTATAGTGTGATCTAATGCTTATCAAAGCAAACATGTGTCAGGTTTTTTTGGGGGGAGGGTGGGTGTTAATGAACTTCATTAAAGCTTAGTTTCTTCAGCTGTAAAAGAGAAGTAGTGGCAACAGGAAAATCTAATGTGGCTTGCCTCAGTGAGAATCCTGCGCACTGCAAGGAAGAGTAGCCACTCCTCGTTGCAACTAGAGAAAGCACGCGTGCAGCAACGAAGGCCCAATGCAGCCAAAAATAATAAATAAAAAATAAAGAAAGAGAACATCTTAAGAAAGAAGAGAAAAGGAAACAAAAATCTAGTGTGGCTTGCAAAACCACCTGTTAGAGATTTCAAATTCTTTTGGGCTAAATCCTGATAATTAAATGAAATAATTCTGTAAAGCATTTAGCAAGTGCCTGCCATGTAAAATATGCTCATAATATTAATCAGTCATTAATTACTCGTAAAAGCTATGCTTTTCCCACTAAACTGTAAGATTCATGAGGAGAGAACGAATCCTTTCAATAAGATTTGACAGATGTTCATTTGTTCTCCGATTTCTTCAAATGTAGCCCAGCTCACCATAAGGGTATTAATTAAATTGTTAGGTAGTTGTAACATTGTTCAAAACCCTTCTTATATTTAATAAATATAATTTCCCTCAATTACACTCGCATCTGACCTGCAGAACGTCTTTATTAACAGATTGTACCTAATAATGTTATTAGATGATCCTATATTTTACAAATGAGAAGATACATTCAAGTAAACCGAATATGTGACTCTCTAGAGTACAAGGCTTAGACAGGACCAGATCCAAAGCTTAAGTCCAAGTCTTCCGACTCCAAGCCCAGTGTTCCTTCCAATACAAGCAAAGAGCTTAGCAAGTGCAGCCCATGCTCAAGGGAAGCAGTACAGTGGTTTAGAGTAAGGCACACTTTGGATTTTGTCTCAGCTTTGTGACTTTGAGTGATTTATCTCATCTTATTAAATTTCAGTTTTCCTACACGTAAAATGGGAAGGGTGATAGTATCAACCACGAAGGGTACCGATGATTAAACGAGTTGATGTATATAAAGTGGCTCATTTAGAAAGTGCTCAGTAAGTATTATTCTTCCACCATTCCTGGTTAGATTTAACAATAGGAACATTAGGAGACATTTAATAAATATAAGCTATTGTTAGAAAGGGCTGAAGAAACTCCTTCCTTTCCTGTCCTAAGTTATCTAGTAGTTGTCTTGGTTCACTGTTAACATTTTAATTTTCCCACATCTCTTCACTTAGCTCAGAAATTCTTTATCAAAGTACCCAACCTTCTCTATGATGTAGCCCCGTGTCTCCTCGCTCTCTCCCTGTTTGCTCCCTTTCCCAAAGCAAACTATCTGCCATTCCTTGACTATCCCTCTGGCTCCCAGACCCAAAGTTTCTTCTCATCTCCCCTGGTTCAAACTCTGCTGGTACTTAGATTGTTTTAAATGCAATGCTTCCATAAAGCACTCCTACCTAGAGGCCATGAATGCAGTCTCCCTTACAGATTATAAGAACATCGTTGATTTTATAAAGCATGTCGGTATTGTCCTCCTTTAGATATCATTGTTATATTTTTTTAAGAATTTATGACAGGGGTAGATTTATGTGTGATTGACTCTTCAGGTTAACTCAACAAAGACTGATTTCATACCCACAATGTAAGAGAGTGCCAAGGGCAGCTCTGATATAAAAAGAGATGTACTCTCTGCCTTCAGCAAATTCCAATAATATTTCTTTTAAAATGGTTGTGCTATGTAAAGGGAGGAATAATTCCCTAATAATTGATAAGTATCAATGATCTTCATTAGGAAAAAGAGCACAGTGGTAACTGGCATTGACAACAAAATTCACTACCTGAATATCAAAAGCAGTGCCAGAACTGGACACCACCGTTTTCTACTTGATTTTACTCCTTTTAGGGCTATAATAGTATTTAATAGGATTTCGGATCTGAAAAAAGTTCTTGAGGAATAGTTTAGTCTACCAACTGGCCTGGAACATGCATTTTCCTAGACAGACAAAAGAGGATCGTTCTATTGAATTACGGGGTACTTAGTGTTCTTTTTGTGAATCGGATTGTGGTCTGGAAGTGGAGAAAGGAGAAGAGTTTGTTCTTTGCTTCCTCCTTCCCTTTCTTCCTTCTTTTCCTTTTATTTTAAAATAAGGGCTAAAATTTTCAAGTTAAACTTTTTTTTTTTTTTAAGCACCCCTCCGAAGGGGCCGGGTTTTCTTCTTCTGGGGACTGATGCTGCCTCTTGCTCTGCGGGATTGGTTGAGAGTAAACTAGAAATACTTTCAGGGGCGGAGAAACTGGGAGTGCCCTGGGAGTGCGAGTGGACTGGGCTGGGAGTGGACTCTAGGCTGCGGAACTGCTAAGAGCGGCCCTCGAAAGAGGAAGCCTTTGCCCCGCCACCCGCGAGGCAGCAGGTGGTGCCCCGCAAAGGCACCGGTTCCCAGAGGCCCCGCCGGCCATACGCTGAGATGTGGAATCCCCAGCGCAAAACCGACTCGACGTTTGTCGCCTGGCGCCGCCCGCGCTGGCTGTGCGCTGGGGCCCTGGTGCTGGCCGCCTGCCTCTTCGTCCTCGGCTTCCTTTTCGGTACGGGGGCCCTAGCCACGCACAACCCCGAGCCTACCCGGCTGTTCGGCGGTTCGCGGGATTCCCGGAACAGCTGTCACGTGGGGCCAGCTGCTGGTCTCCGGGTCTCCCGGGGGGTGGGGGAAAGTGGGGACAAGCACCCGCGAGTTAGGTGGGAGTTGCTGGGGGCGGTGCACAGCTGGGTTCTGGATGGGCTACTGTAGGACAGTCACCCAGGGTAAGGAGTAGAACGGAGAGACTCAAACTGAACTTGAGAAAGTTCCAACTGCTGAGGCCCTGCGAGCAATCGGTACGTTTTAGCAGGAGCGCCGGATCTCTGGGGGCATTTGCTAGGTCGTCCAAGGAGCTTTGCCAGAAACGACTCTTACCTGTCTGGGGTCTTTATCTAGTGCCTGTGCCTGGACCTGCTTCGTGTATACAGTAGGTAGAACTCAGGGCACTGCTGCGTGGGAGCCCTCTTCTCTCATTCTTTCATCCTTGGGAGTAAATAAAGAGGAACATTTAGGAGCTAACTGGCTGACATTGTCAGTGCTCTGAACAGATCCTTAATAGCAGTTCTTGAGCGTTTTCCCCTGTGTACTGATTTGCAGACTTAACCCAACTCTCCATGATAACCAGGGGGCAGCACAGATTCGCTGAAACTCTTTTAAATTCTGATATTAACTCTGCAACTTCTCTGTGGCCTTGAGCGAGTTACCGAGTCTCTCTGAGCCACAGTTTGTCAACCTTTGTAAGAATACTATCTGTAACTTAGTGGGAATCATAAACAAAATAGCATCTAAAGCTCCTGGCACAGTACTGGGGTATTGGCACTTTTTAAAAAGTCTTTCTTGGTGAGGAGATGCTTCTAACTGGACATTAATGCACAGGACTAGCGTTAAGGTATAGCCTGGTAGTTCGGCCGTACTCTGAATTCTGGGTCCCCTTTCTGGGATTTAGAAGACCAGGGCATAGACCAACTAAGCTGGCTCAAATTCAGCCTCTTCTTGCTTGTTGTGTAACCTTTGAGCCACACTGCTCATAACTAGCATGTGGATATTAGGGTTATTGTGGGGCTTAGATAAGTGTGCTCGTTAAGGGCACACTTCTACTTGAGTTTCAGTTTTCTCAGCTGTACAACGTGGGCAAGGGTAGCATGAGGATTAAGATCTTCTGCATCTTTTAAAAGCATTTTATTTGTCCCAGTATTGCCCTCAGCCCCATCCTTATATTCACTGCTCAATGGCTGTGGGTTCTTTATTAATGTTTGTTAATTTTTTACCTAGGATTCTCTGCTCCCTCCCTCCCACAGGCCTCCGTCCTCTTTATCCAGCTCATTTTTTAGATCTCGATTCAAGCCTTTCATCCTCTGAGTGCCCTTATCCTACAGTCTAATCCAAGTCCCTTTATTTTACACACTGGTGGAACTGTATTTCCATTTGCTGCCAACCATTTATTTCAATATGCGTGTATTTATGCATGTGTGTAACGTGTATGTGATTAATAACTGGAAAGCTCCATGAGAGCCAGCTGGGTGATTTTGGTAACCATTTTATGCACAGATCATATCATTTATCTAAATAAACTATGTCACGAAGCCAACTATCAGAGCTAATGGCTCTACGCGTTCTGGCTAACCATTGCCTCTAGTCTCTGTGTTCACTGTGTGTCTTGCAGAGATGTTGGGTAAATTGGAGTTTCACTGTAGCTCTCTGAAGTTGAACCTTTGAAGCCTACTTCAACTGCAAGCACAAAATATTTAAGCATATTTTGCTTTAGTTTCCGAACCAGAACAAATTACAAGTCTGAATTGCCTTCAACTCTTTGAGATAATTTATGTACTTGAAATATACTCATAATTAATTCATTACAGACATTTACTAAATGCTTATTCTGGGTCAGCAGAGGCATCGTCACTGGGGATAGAAGCTTTAAGGAGAAAGAAGGTGGATCTCCTCATTGCCTTCATTTTTCCCATCAGTTGAACCATCTTCAATTTTAGTGCTAATTTCATAAAACATTTCTTAGAATAACAGCAATACTTATTGAAATTGGGTTAAAAAATACGTTGCAACTGATTTGTAATTAAGTCTGTCTGCATGATTTTTTTTCCAATGGAAGTAGGCAAGAGCAATGAAACTTCAGAAAATCTCAGTTAATACCAGGTCATTGATGTTTTATATATGATAAATACTATAATAAGGAAAGATAGGATAGGCTCATATCTCATTCCTATATTTGTTTGTATTTTACAGGATGGTTTATAAAATCCTCCAGTGAAGCTACTAACATTCCACAGCATAATGTGAAGAAAGCATTTTTGGATGAGTTGAAAGCAGAGAACATCAAGACGTTCCTGTAGTAAGCATATACTTAAAAGTTTACTATTCTGCTTAGAAGTTTTGATCCAATATTTCATAAACAGAAACTGACTTTTTAAAAAGGTTTTATTATTGAAGATCTTGTATCATGTTTCATCTGGAGAGGATTGTACCTTCAGCTGAACTTTATCATGATAGATGTTGTAAAGCAGGTGTCAGCAAACTTTTTCTGTAAAGGTCCAGCTTTTGTAGGCCAGCTGATCTCTGTCCCAGCTACTCAGCTCTGCTATTGTAGCACCAAAAAAGTGATAGTAAATACGTAGTTGAATAACTGTGACAGTTTCGATAAAACTTCATTTGTAGGCACTGAAATTGAAATTTCATATAAATGATATGTCACAAAATATTATTCCTCTTGATTATTTTCACCTATTTAAAATGTGATAACCATTCTTAGCTTGTGGGCTGTACAAAGAAAGGAAGTGAGCTGGATTTGGTCAGTGAAACATAGTTTGCTGACTCCTGTTTCAGAGAAAGATAGTATAGTTTAGTCAAAAGAATAAATTTTGGACTTCGAAGTCAGACATACGCAAGTTTAAATTCCATCTTCGCCCACTGATATTAAAGTAACTTTGAGCGAATACTTAACCTTCCGGAGCCATCATTTTCACCTCTATAAAATGGGGATAGTGATATGGTTCTGATGAGCATGAAATTAGAGAGCATATGTGTGACCTAGTGTAAACACCAGCTCCCTATTTCCTGAAATAGCTATCCCTGCTGTAGGGAAAAAGAGGTAAATGAGTAAATATAAAAAGGATTTGCAAGGCAACTAAAAATAAAACACTTTTATTGAATAATTGATTGGAATACTTAGCTTTTTCAAAGTGACATACTTGAAGTCCTGATAACGATTAAAGGACTCCTTAGTGAATACAAGTTATAATTTTATGTAAAAACAGTCAAGTAAAAAAAGATATATATATGTATAGATGTACCTACACATAGTCATACAAACGCATATGTCTATTTAATTACGATAGAATTAAAACTATGAATAAAATTTGCTAGGGCACCTATCAAGTCATTGGAAGGGCCATTTCAAGTGAGAGATCTAGAAGCTTAAATTTTGTGGAAATCCTTCTGCCTCTTACACTTCTTTTACTATAATTATGTATAATAGGTATAATAAAAGTGGAAGTCTGGCGAGATATAATCTTCACTCCTAGACAGGGGTGCTGCCTCTGCTTCATTTTTCCTTTTCTAACCTGTGAGATGGAATGACCAGCAAGGAAATAAAATGAATGCCTGCCTCTAGCTCACTTTCTGGGCCGTCAGCTTCTTGCTTATTCTCCGTAGCCTTGACCAAGCTCCTCTAACTGTTTAGAACTCAAGGGTTTTCATCATTAACAAACAAAAGAAAGAGATTAACAGAACCCCCCACTCACCCCTCCAAGGACCACAGAACCTCCAGAAGCCTCCTGGACTCTCCAGGATTCCAATTTGCCATTTGTCCCTCAGAGTGCTTTCAGTCTATTTAGACCCTTAGGTTAGGGGTCATTAAAGCCTCAGATCCTCTGTCTTGTTCCCCTTTCTAATCCTTTGCTTTACTACTAAAAATCCTCTACTACTTCTAAGTCACCTGACCCTCAATAGTGTCTGGGGGTGGGGTTAAGTAGGGGCTGCCTTTTCATTCTCCCTAGGGGTGCAAGGTTGTCCTATGTTTTCCCTTTTGTTTTGTAGCATCTAGTTAAATTTTCAGATCTGTTCACTATTTTGCATGTCTTTAGAGGGAATTTCCTCCACCCAGTTCTGAAAGACGAGATTATTTCAGAAGAATGTCTTAGCTTTCAATGATCTACATTTGAATACCAGTTGCATCTGTCACTGGCTGTCTTTAGGTCATCTAACTTCTCCAAGCACTGTGCATTTGTAAACCAGATGCAATGTATGAAAACAGGAATACCAATAGCTCCCTTTATTAATTGAGATAACATAATGATACTTGGAACATATATAAACTTTTCTAGCCAGACAGAGATGTATGAGCCTATTTGTTTTGTTAATACATGTTGTTGGCTAATTTGGATAATTTGTAAATTATTCTTCTTATTAGAAAATAACTGGATATTCTAATAGAATCAAGACAGTGTGACACACTTCTCAATTGATGAAAACAAACAAAAAAAAGAACTTCTGTTTCTTAGCAGTTGTCTAATTGAGCCTCAAATCTTTGTGAATTAGTGAGGTAGCACTATTCTCCCCATGTATGGATGAGAAATTGAAGACATGGCCAGGATTACACAGCAAGTTAGTGGCAAAACCTGTAATACACTGATTTTGTAGCCAATTGATTTATTTATCCTTGGAAACAAATCTTTTCTCCTACTCATCATTTTCAGGATTAACTTTGCTCCAAATGAGTGGGTTCTAAACCTGATCATGGAACACCATTGCATCTTGGTGGGTAATGACAAAACTTTTACCAGGAATTTCACTCATAATGTTACCTAACCAAAGTTGGGTGGGCTAGCCTGCTGTGCAGCAAAGCCAGTCTGCTGACACCAGGTTGAGGTGAAGGAGTCCAGCATTTACTGTAGGGCGTCAAATAGGGAGAACAGACAGCTTATGTTCAAAAGACCAGAAATCCCAGGTGGCTTTCTAGGGAGGGTTTTTTTTTTTTTTTTTTTAACGCATTATATATAATTCCTTCTCTCTTTTTTTAAAAATTTATTTATTTATTTATTTTTTGCGGTACGCGGGCGTCTAACTGTTGTGGCCTCTCCCATTGTGGAGCACAGGCTCTGGATGCACAGGCTCAGCGGCCATGGCTCACGGGCCCAGCCACTCCGCGGCATGTGGGATCTTCCCGGACTGGGGCACGAACCCGTGTCCCCTGCATCGGCAGGCGGACTCTCAACCACTGTGCCACCCGGGAAGGCCTCTCCTTTATTTTTATAGGCAAGATACTTTAGACGATCCTAAAATATTTTTCCCATTTGATTTTTTTTAACGTTTTTATTGGAGTATAATTGCTTTACAATGGTGTGTTAGTATCTGCTTTATAGCGAAGTGAATCAGTTATACATATACATATACCTATATCCCCATATCTCTTCCCTCTTTAGTCTCCCTCCCTTCCACCCTCCCTATTCCACCCTTCTAGTTGGTCACAAAGCACCCAGCTGATCTCCCTGTGCTATGCGACTCCTTCCTAGCTATCTAAAGGGGAAGGTTTTTACCTTGGCAGTTTTGTTTTTGTTTGTTTTTTCTTTTTGCGGTACTCGGGCCTCTCACTGTTGTGGCCTCTCCCTTTGCGGAGTACAGGCTTCTGACGCGCAGGCTCAGTGGCCATGGCTCATGGGCCCAGCTGCTCCGCGGCATGTGGGATCCTCCCAGACCGGGGCACGAACCCGTGTCCCCTGCATCGACAGGCGGACTCTTAACCACTGCGCCACCAGGGAAGCCCAAGGGGAGGGTTTTTAAAGGCAACATTTGGAGTGAGGGTTGCAGCTCATGGACTTTCTTCTGATTGGTTGGTGGTGAGGTAACAGGGTGATGTTTTGGAAATCTGAATCATCAGTCTTCTGGTTCCAACTAGTCTAGGGTCTGTGTGATTGTGGTCAGCATGTAGTCAGCATCCTCCACCTGCGTGGGGTTCTTAGTTTCTGCAGAAGAGCCCAGAGGTGTGCATCAGGTTGTTATACTGTTTAAGCTATCATTACTGTCTTGCTTGACCGCTTTTCCTTTGTTTCTCTATTCCCTCACTTCCCTAATTAGTAACTGCTTGAGTCTGCTCTTTGGAACCCATGGAAGGCCTAGAAGACTAAAGCCTTTTACTACAAAAAAGAAACGGGGGACACTGAGGGGCTCTTGTACCTGGGAGGGGCCTGCAGGGTACTGCTTGGTTTCAGTCCCCCCTTTTCTCTGATACTTCTTAATCCTGAGAGGACCAGGGGCAGAATGAGAAAGAGAATAAAGCTTTGGCGAGAGAGGTTAATCATAAACTTGGCAGGGGAGCTCGGTTTTAGGGGGAACTCAGTTTCAATAATAAAGTCTAATAATGATCTCTTCTGTGTGTGTCTGAGCAGGTTCAAGACTCCCATAACAATTCTTCTCTCATGTAAGAATAGAGTTCTAGCTGTGACTTCAGGAAATATGCATAATCTGCATCTAGCTCTGTTACAGTTTGGATTTGTGTAATATGGAAGAAAATAGCAACTTGTTGGCTATTTTCTGTTTTCTTTGCAGGTATCCATTGATGAAGGGATATACAGACTCCTCAGCTGGCTCTTAAAATTGTGTTCTTTTCATTACTTTATTTTGTAAATACACATTAGAAATCCCATGTAAGGTTTTAAGCCCCTAAAAATTTATTGAATGAGGACTTCCCTGGTGGTGCAGTGGTTGAGAGTCCGCCTGCCGATGCAGGGGACATGGGTTCGTGCCCCGGACCAGGAGGATCCCATATGCCGCGGAGCGGCTGGGCCCGTGAGCCATGGCCGCTGAGCCTGCGCGTCCAGGGCCTGTGCTCCGCAACAGGAGAGGCCACAACAGTGAGAGGCCCGCGTACTGGGGGGAAAAAAAATTATTGAATGAGAATTTTAATACTATTTTTGTAAATACAATTTAAATGATTTTAATGTAATTATAAAATTAATCACCAGAATCCCCCTCCTCTTTTTTTTTTAAAGATACACAATAGAATCAAACATTTGAAATTGGGATCATCATAGCCATGTTGGCTATTAGTTATTTTTAAATCACCATCAGGATGGAAGTATGTTGAATTTAGAAAAATCTACATATTTAGAACCAGAAATTCATGAAGTTCAAGAAGTTCATGAGCTAGAAATAAATCAGTGTCTTATCATGCTACATGATGCTTGGTCGTATGGGATTTTTTGTTTTTTCTTGAAGGGGTTTGAAAATACCAATGAACTGAATCTTCAAGGAAACAACAAATTTCCAAGAGAGAGAAATTTAAAACAAACAAAAGCACCAGTATCTGGACATACTAAATGAGAAATTAATCTATTCATGAAAGTATCTGTGGTAGCTAACATTTTAGCCACATAGTTTATTTGTTAAAGATATTTGTGGTCAGACTAATTCTCATCGTTGATTTTAAGTATTATACCTACTTAATAAGTATATATGGTGAATGGAGTACAAAAGATTCAGTTTGAGCTTGTGTAAGTATGTTCAGATTACTCCTTAAAGAAGGCACTTTAAAATGGTTGCTAATGAAAAGGTTTCTCACTTGGCTATAACTTTCAGTATTTAAAAATAAATGTACTTATCAGTAGTTCTTGGCATGTCACAGCTTGATCTTTGGATGAAAATATTTTTATCTCCTGATTATATTTTACAAGGTGAAGTAAACAGATAATTCCATGAAAGTTCAAAGATGCATTCTTTCTTAAGAAAGAATATAACACTTTCCTCATCTGATATGTAGAGATACATCTACAGGGTTGTGTGTAACAATTCTCTACAAAGATCAGTTTTTCTAATTTTTCTCTTGAATGAGTATAAATTAGAGCATGAAAATTTCAAAACACACTTGAAAATCTATTTGATGTAATAATAGTGCCACTTACATTTTTTTTTTTTTTTTTTTTTGCATTATGCTGGCCTCTCACTGTTGTGGCCTCTCCCGTTGCGGAGCACAGGCTCCACACGACAGGCTCAGCGGCCATGGCTCACGGGCCCAGCCGCTCCGTGGCATGTGGGATCTTCCCGAACCAGGGCATGAACCCGTGTCCCCTGCATCGACAGGCGGACTCTCAACCACTGCGCCACCAGGGAAGCCCCCACTTTGCTTTTTTAATGTATAACACGTCAAAGTATTTTTTAATGTAAATCAGCCTTATTTGGTTGTTGATTTAAGATAAAGTCTGACTAAAAATTTCTAACCATTTTAAATTTTTGTTCAACAGTAATTTTACACGGATACCATATTTAGCTGGAACAGAACAAAACTTTCAGCTTGCAAAGCAAATTCAATCTCAGTGGGAAGAATTTGGCCTGGATTCTGTTGAGTTATCCCATTATGATGTCGTGTTGTCCTATCCAAATAAGATTCATCCCAACTACATCTGAATAATTGATGAAGATGGAAATGAGGTAAAAAGAAAGAAAGAAAAAATAAGCCCCCCGGTCTACTATTTTGAAATACCTTATGTGAAAGAATGCCCTCTACCATCTCCAAATACTGATAGAAATCAATATTGACACTTGTGAATGATGCCTTTTATAATCTTATTACTGGTGCCAACTCTTTCTTATGATGTTTGAATTTATGTGATGTTGGAAAGATTCTGAAAAATTGATGTTTGATGACATTTGCTATTTTCTATGTTTTAGTATTGTACACTAATGTAAAATATGATATATTAGTAAACTTCTAATCAACTAAATTGATACATTTTTGAAAGGTTCGGACTATAAAAGATCATGCATAGATTTGAAGATGCTAGAAAATTCAGAGAAGTGCTGTTTGAGCTAGCAGGTTTTAATTGGTACTTAATGATTAAATCTCACATGATCATGTGTTCAGCTCTGTGCCCAGAAGTTGGGTGTGGTCATTTGGAAGGAGGAGAATTTGGAGAGAAGTACTATAGAATTATATCTACACTAAAGAATTTACAATCTTCTTTGCTAGTTAGGGCACTTGGGAAAGAAGATAATACAAGTAATTGAGGTATTTCTTATCACGATATATATTCAATATGAAAGCTCATCAAATATAACTCAATATTCATCCCTATTTGCCTTACAGCTACCATTTTAAAGTAGCCGCTTTTACTCTGGATAGCTTCTTTCAGTCCTTTGGTTAGCTGGGCCTTCTAAATTGCATATAGCTTCGGATATGTCCAGTTTGATCAGTCAACTAAAAATGTCATGTGATTTAAGTATATATAAATTTTTAATCACCTCTGCTTATTGACATATGAATCAGCCTCTTCTTAATAATTAATATGTTGTTTTACAGTCAGTGATGTAATCCCATGCTAAATTTCCTAATATGAGTTGAAAGTTTCCATATTCACTATTTTCAATTATAGTAGTTAATACAGTTTAACTTTTAAAAATATTATCAAACTATTTCAAAATTTTAAAAATATTTTTAAGGTAGGTATGGAGAATACTGATATATTTCCTATGGTCCCATAACCTTTATTAAATAAGTGGGGGCATATCTATATAATTAACTATTAAGGGGTCTTTAAATGTATATTTAGGAAGATTATTTAATGATGTAGTAAAATAATGGTGATGTTAAAAAAATACACATACTTAAACCAAATTTGATCTATCAAATTTGGCAATTGTGTGCAATGAGGAAAATAGCAAACTTTCAATTCTCTTCTTTTTTCCTTCCTCTTCACTTCCAATTTTGACTGTACCTTTGCTTTTATTTCATTTCATTGTTTCTTTTTGCTATTATAAGCACTTATGAAATTTCTAAAACCTGTCACTTAATATAAACCTATCTTGTAGACGTTTCATTTTGGAGATTTTCCTGAATGGTGTTAGCTGCCAAAAGCTTATTAACTTTTTTGGAAGTTATATCATTAAATCATTTTTATTTTTACCCTAGTTTTACCTGCACATAAAGAATCACACAGTTCTCCAAAGGACCCTCTATATCCCCCTTCCCTGAGGCAATCACTGTTCAACACTGAGTTGATTCTTTTGGTATTTACTTCTGTTTCTTTAAATGACATGCTTGCATTGCTTGTGTTTCAGATTCAGGCATTATCTTTTGACCTTGTGACAGTTCAGCTGTATTCTCACCCCAACTACAAATGCTCTTTTATTGTGTCCCCATCTCCCAGTTTAATTATTGTGACTATTCATAGCCAAGCTATGTGGTAAACTGCAAACTTTTACTTTCCTGCACGACACAGAGGAGTTCCCCTTCCCACAGGCAACAAATATGATTAGCATTTTATAGATTCTGCAAGAAATATTTTTAATACTGTATGCATTATTGTAACTTTGTTTACATAAGGACAACGTGCCATATGGATTGAACTATATATATTGCCTTTTTTGTGTCACAAAAAGTATATAGAAATTTGTAGACCAAAATTATTTTAGTTATACTCAGAATACATAATTTGAGGCTATATTAGTGAATTTTGGATAGTGAGCAGTGCTCACTGGTGTATTGTCTACCTTTGATAAAGTCACCCAAAAGACTCTTTTCCATCACCTTAGGAAACTTTTCCTAGTTGTTAGAATAACTCATAAACTTGATGTAAAATCCACCTGCTCAGTGGTGTTGTAAAATTGAAGATTACCATAAAGGCAAATCAAGTGAGACAAGCTTGAGTACTTCCTTGGCTGAAAGAGTTGCTGATGGGGTGACTTTGTCTCTAGATGGATTTTTATTGCACTTTGTATAGTTTTTCTTATAATCTTTCCCAGTGACTCAGCTGTATTTGTACCCTATGTGGACCCCAGAAAAATTATGGGAAAGATGGAAGATATGGGAATTTTTGAAGAGTAGTAGTTGATTTGGTTTCATTTTAGGTTCTGTCAGCACCAGAAGTAGGTAACCGGTGCTCTAGTCAGTACAATATAATGTCAGCTCAGAGTCACTCCCCATCTCCCACAACCCTTTGCATTACTGCACGGACCAGGACTTATAGTTTAACATGAAAAATGAGTGGTGATAGCAGGTGTCCTTGACTTGAATGTTTTTAATGTTTCACCTTAATTTTGATATTTGTATCAGGTTACTTTAATTCACTTCCTTTCCAAGTTTACTAAGACTTTTTGTCATGGATTTATGTTGAATTTTATCAACACTTTTTTTCTTTTCTTTGGATATCTTTTGAGATGAGCGTATAATTTTTCTTTTTCACAATGATAATTATATTAAATGATATTCTAATATTAGACTAATCTTATATTTTTGAAATTTGTAATATTAGTCAGTAGTAGAGTTTTCAACTCATATATCTATATATATTCAGTTTATATTCATAGCATGTTTGGCCTGTATTTCTGCAATTTGCCTATTGGGGTATAATTTCTAGATTAGACCTGCCTTATAAAATGAGCTGAGTTTTTAATCTCTGAAATAGGTTGTGTTATACTTAAACAATCTTTTACTTTCATCTTTCAAACTCAAAGGAAAACCAGTTGGTTTTGATACTTTGTTTTGTGGAAGATTTTAAAGTACTGATTCAATTTTTATTATTGTTATAGGACTATTTAGATTTTAAAAAATGCATCCTTATGTCAGTTTGAATAAATTTTTTTAAATGCATTTTTCCGTTTCATCTAAGTTTTCAATTATTGGCATAGTTCTTCCTAGTATTTTCTTATTACCTTTTTGAATCTGTGCAACATCTATAGATATGACTTTTTTTCAACTCTTAATATTATTTATTTGTGCTTACCTTATATTTGTTTCTTATTGACAGTGACAGAGGTATGTCAATTTTACCTGTATTTTCTAAGAATAGACCTTCAGCTTTGGCAATCATTTCTTGTATGTATGTTGTATGTTTCATTAATTCTGTTCTTACTTAATATAATTTCCTCTTTTAGCGTCCTGGTGTCTATTTTGCTGTTCTTTGTAACATTTTCAGTTGAATACTTAATTTATTGATGTTCAAGCTTTCTTCTTTTCTAAAATGAGTATTTAAAACCATAAATTTCCTTCTAAGAGCCACTTCAACTAGATCTCACAAGTTTGGAGAAGTGTTTTAGTTATCATTAATATTTTAATATTTTCTAAGTTCTGTGTTTTCATCTTTGAGCCTTGGAGCTATTTAGGAGTATTTTTAAAATTCCAAATTTAAAAGTTATTCCACTATCGGTTTGATCTGATTTTCTAACTTAACTACATTGTGATCAGATAATGTGGTTTGTATGACACTAGTCATTTGGCAATTGTTGAGGCTTCCTTTATAGCCTATTATGTGGTCAGTTTTTATTAATGTTCTGTGTTTATTTGAAAAAGATGTATTCAGTTGTTGAGTTTAATGATCTTATATTTGTTCATTAGTTCAAGTTTGTTAATCGTTTGGCTAAAATCGCCTTTATCCTTGATGTAGTCTTATTTTGTCTGCAATCTTTATTAATTGCTGGGAAAAGAATGTTAGATTATCTCACTATAGTGGTGGATTATTTTTATTTCCCTTTGGAATTCTGTCAGTTTCTTCTTCCTGTAGCTTGGAGCTCTCTTTTAGAGGTAGTGGTTTGGAACCTTAAAAAAACAATTGATTCCTACTTAGCCATGTCAGTGATACACTTAAAAGATTATATTATATTTGGTTCAAAGTGAATTTAACATTAGTTTGCTGCCAAGTAATTACCTTAGCATTTTTATAAGTGACTAAGAATACTGTACGCTGTTATTTTTATTTGGGAATTAAAGTTTTCCTTCTAAATCAAAAGCTAGTGCTTATACATCCTCTAAGGGTCGCTAAGTTTATTCATCTCATGAAATCCTCATAGCCTCTAGCACAGTGCTGGCTCTTCGATCTGTATCTTTAAAATACCAAAGGCTTCATTAACCATCTACTGACAGAAAGAGATAGTACACATTTCCTTTTTTGGTTATAGTAACGAAACTTTACCTGACTTGACTCTGATTATTATATTTTGTTTCTCTAGATTTTCAACACATCATTATTTGAACCACCTCCTCCAGGATATGAAAATGTTTCAGATGTTCCACCTTTTAGTGCCTTTTCTCCACAAGGTATGCCAGAGGTAAAAATGCATGCAATAAAATAAAAATAACAAAGAGAACTTCCTTATACATACAAGCAATAATTAAAGAGGTATTATGAAGGTTTTTGATGTCATCCAAATTCATCTTTTTTAACATTTAAGAAATAGAATTTCTTAGTAATGAAAAGGAATACATACTATTTTGTGTTCATAGTGTTTTTTAAGATAAAATTTACTACACTGAGATGGAGAAATCCAAAATGTACATTTATTGACTTTTGACAAATGCATACACCTGTGTAATTCAAACCCCATCAACATATAGAATACTACTATCACTTCAGAAAGTACTTTTAAGCCCCTTGTCAATCAACTCCACACACTCTCAAGGCAATCATTGTATGGATTTTTTTTTTTTTGCCACCTTTGATTAGTTTTGCCTATACTAGAAATTCATATAGATAGAATTGATAGCATGTAATCATTTGTGTCTATTTTCTTTCACTAAGCATAGGGTCTGTGAAATTCACATGTTTTGCATTTATCAGTAGATTGTTCCTTTTCATTGCCAAGTAATTTCCATTGTATGAAAATACTACATATCTTACTACCACTGTATAACTTGGATTAATTTTCAAAGAACTTGAATGAGAATTTGAAACTGTTGCCATTTTCAAGTGAAGGGTACGAATGTCCTTTTTACAAAATGTTATGTGGTTTACTCAATAAAACATTGTCGGGGCTTCCCTGGTGGTGCAGTGGTTGAGAGTCCGCCTGCCCATGCAGGGGACACGGGTTCGTGCCCCGGTTCGGGAGGATCCCACATGCCGCGGAGCGGCTGGGCCCACGAGCCATGGCCGCTGAGCCTGCGCGTCCGGATCCTGTGCTCCGCAATGGGAGAGGCCACAACAGTGAGAGGCCCGTGTACCGCAAAAAAAAAAAAGCAAAAACAAAAAATAATAATGATAAAGCAGTGTGTATAACTATCATCTGAGATTTTACAATAAATCCCCAGATTCTTGCATAGTACTTTGTTTTTTTAATAAGAAAGTTAAATTTGAAAGAGTTGAATATAATTTATTAATGTCTTTTAAAATGTTATGTCTCCTACCATAATATTTAACATTAAGTAGATTCAGTTTTGGACATACTGAGTTTGAGGTGCCTAGGATATATTCCAAGAAGTTGCTAATAGACAATTGGGCATACTGAAGTATCACTCAATAGGGAGATAAGGGCTTGACTATCATCAGAAACATCCTAAGTAAAAAATTTACATTTAGAATTGAATTTATTTATTTATTTATTTATTTGCGGAAAAAAGGAAAAATAGCTCTTATTTTTCTTAAATGTGAAGAAATGACAGAAAACGTGTTTTTATTTTGAGGTGCAGTTTACATGTAACAAAACGCACAGGTCTTGAGTTAATTCAATAAATTTTTTAAATTGCATGTATCTATATCACTCAAAATAAATATAGGACATTTCTATGACTCCAGAAAGTTCTCTGGTGCCCCTTTCTGGTCAATTTTTACCATATCCCCCTAGAAGCAACCACTTCCTGATATCTGTCATCATTGATTAGTTTGGTTTTGAACTTCATATAAATGGAATCAGATAGTAACTATTCTTTTGTGTGTTGGTGGAAAATCAAATAACAGTCAAGCTAAGAAGAAAGAAAAGAGAATTTTATTTGAGTCAAACTGAGGATTATAACCCAGGGAACAGATTTGCAGAAGCTCTGAGAACTGTTCCATTGGTCAGGGGTTAGAGATGCAATTTTATACATTTCTGAGACAAAGAATTTCTGTGTTATATTGACAGGTTAGCATTCTACATAAAGTTGATCAAAGATGTTTTGGTCAATACAGCTCCCTGTATGGGATGAAAAAGAAATTAAAATAACCTTAAAACTACAACGTTGGTGTCTGAATAAAGCAGCCATTTTTCTTAAAGGTTGATTACATCCTCCTGTTTGAGGAGGCCTGGTTAATGTAAAATACAGGTGCACATTGCACATTGGGAAAGGCCTACCACAAAGCGGGCATATTATTTTTTTCCTTTCTTAGTTTGATTTTCCGGTCATAGAAAAATTTATGATTTTCCCTCATCATTTGCCTTGCTGCTCTCACTCAGTACAACGATTAGAGATTAGTCATGTTATTGTGTGTGTTAATAGTTTCTTCCCTTTACTTGCTGAGTAGAGTTCTATTATGGGACTGTTCTACAAATTGCTTATTCATTCTCCTATTTACAAACAGCTGGACTGTGTCCCATATGGGCTACCTAGATTCAGCTGCTATGAGCAATTCTGTGCAGGTCTTTTTGTGGACATATGTTTCCATCTTTCTTGGGTAAATACCTAGGAGTGTAATTGTTCTGCCATAGGGCATAATTCTGTATAACATTACTTTTCAAAGAAGTTATTTAAAGTGACTCTCTAATTATACACTCTTACAAGAATGTATGAGAGTTTCAGTTGCTCCACATTTTCGCTAACATTTGAAACTGTCTTTCTAATTGTAACAGTTCTAGTAGATGCAATTTAAGAATGTGTGTTTTTTTTTTCACATCTTTATTGGAGTATAATTGCTTTACAATGGTGTGTTAGTTTCTGCTTTACAACAAAATGAATCAGTTACATATATACATATGTTCCCATATATCTTCCCTCTTGTGTCCCCCTCCCTCCCACCATCCCTATCCCACCCCTCCAGTGGGTCACAAAGCACCGAGCTGATCGCCCTGTGCTATGCGACTGCTTCCCACTAGCTATCTACCTTAGGTTTGGTAGTGTATATATGTCCATGCCTCTCTCTCGCTTTGTCACAGCTTACCCTTCCCCCTCCCGATATCCTCAAGTCCATTCTCTAGTAGGTCTGTGTCTTTATTCCTGTCTTACCCCTAGGCTCTTCATGACATTTTTTTTTTCTTAAATTCCATGTATATGTGTTAGCATACGGTATTTGTCTCTCTATTTCTAACTTACTTCACTCTGTATGACAGACTCTAGGTGTATCTACCTCCTTACAAATAGCTCAGTTTCGTTTCTTTTTATGGCTGAGTAATATTCCATTGTATGTATGTGCCACATCTTCTTTATCCATTCATCCAATGATGGACACTTAGGTTGTTTCCATCTCCGGGCTATTGTAAATAGAGCTGCAATGAACATTTTGGTACATGACTCTTTTTGAATTATGGTTTTCTCAGGGTATATGCCCAGTAGTGGGATTGCTGGGTCATATGGTAGTTCTATTTGTAGATTTTTAAGGAACGTGCATACTGTCTCCACAGTGGCTGTATCAATTTACATTCTCACCAACAGTGCAAGAGGGTTCCCTCTTCTCCACACCCTTTCCAGCATTTATTGTTTGTAGATTTCTTGATGATGGCCATTCTGACCGTTGTGAGATGATATCTCAGTGAAGCTTTGATTTGCATTTCTCTAATGATAAATGATGTTGAGCATTCTTTCATGTGTCTGCTGGCAACCTGTATATCTTCTTTGGAGAAATGTCTATTTAGGTCTTCTGCCCATTTTTGGAGTGAGTTGTTTTTATAATGTTGAGCTGCATGAGCTGCTTGCAAATTTTGTAGATTAATCCTTTGTCAGTTGCTTCATTTGCAACTATTTTCTCCCATTTTGAGTGAACCCTATATTTCTAATAATTTGTCTATCAATGCAAATTAATGATTAGATTTCAATGAGAATGTTTCAAGTATTTACACATTAAGGATAATGCTTGTTAAGGATGTGTATATTTGTGTTCTGTACTTTTTTCCTGCTTTTGTTTACATAGGCATTCTTTCTATAATGGTAGAATTTTATCTGCGTCCCCTGTTTTATTATAACGTGGTATACTTGTACTTTTCTCTCGTGCTTATGTTTTTTGGTTTTTGTTTTTTTTTTTTTTGCTGTACGTGGGCCTCTCACTGTTGTGGTCTCTCCCATTGCGGAGCACAGGCTCAGCGGCCATGGCTCACGGGCCTAGCCGCTCCACAGCATGTGGGATCTTCCCGGACTGGGGCACGAACCCGTGTCCCCTGCATCAGCAGGCGGACTCTCAACCACTGCGCCACCAGGGAAGCCCTATGCTTTTGTTTTTACACTTTTACACTCCGCTGCGACTCTCGGAGAGGGCAGGCGCGACGGGCTCCTCGCGACTGCGGGACTGGGGAGCCGGGACATCCAGGCGTCCCCGCCCCCTTGGACTCGCCACCGGGGTCACCGCATGCGCACGCACACGCATACGCGCGGCCCCGCGCTAGACGCAGGCCTGACGGGACACTCCCCCGACTCAGAACGGGGAGGCGCGGCGTGCGGTAGTCAAAGAGCGGCGGTAGGCCCCACCGCAGGGCCAGCGCAAGCCCTTCCGTGAAGGCGAGGGGCTCTGCCCACGTGCTCTGGCAGTCGCCACCGTGACCATTGCACGCTTGAGAGGGGCAGAGGCTGTGGTCCGGTACCCCAAGGCTCCCTCTCGGACAGCTAGAGAAGGCTTTCTCATCGACGGTGCGTCACCCCCACCCATCGACTCTTCCCTTTGGGCCCACGGAGGCGCTCCACGAGCCGCCAAATCCACGACTGGGCGGGGCGGGGGGGGGGGGCGTCTGCGGTATGGGTAAGAACACGGCCCACAGGAGCGTTCGCGGCCACAGCAGGGGGCACAACCTCTGCCGGCCCCAGGCTTGTCCATTGGGCTGCGGAAGGAGGGAGCACGCCCCAGAAGCGCGACAGACCCTCTTCTCACAGGCCCTGGCCCAACACGATTATATGGTTAAACACTTTACAGAACTGAAACAGAAAAGTCCAGCTGCATGCAAAGACGTAAGTGATGAAAAACTACACCAAAAACACACTAAAGGACATAAATACAATTGTGTTTCTTCAAGGTTATATAATGTTTTCAAAAATGGACAGAGTTTTAATTTTATAATGTTACCCAGAATTACCATGTGAATAGTTAGGATAAGGTCAGTCCAGGAGGCAGGAGGGGCTGTAATCTGGGCAAAAGAGCACAAGTCAGGCAGCCAGGTGCCTGGTAATGTTGCATTTCTTGACCTGGGTAGTGGTTCCACTTCTGCTCACTCAGTTATTTGTTGAAGTGTACATATATGCTTTATAGATTTCTGTGAACACTTTATATTTCATAATTTAAATTATTTTTTAAAGTGCTCTAAAAGATTATGTTACGTAGTGGTTCATAGAATCATTTGGTTTATAATGTGCTGTATGGTAGACTGTTTCCAAAACTCAGATTATGTTTCAAATTTTTTTCATTCTAATATTGTTTATTGATGCCTTCTCCTGTTTGTTTATTATTTACAATATTATATATAGTAATACCTAAATTTTTGGGCAGTTTTAGATTTACAAAACATTGAGCACGTGGATCAGGGAGTATTGACCCGACCCCACTCCCATGTCCCCCTTTTAGTAACATCTTAATTCCCATGGTATATTGATGACAATTAATGAACCAATGTGAATATGTTATTGTCTACTAAAGGCTATCATTGGTTCAGGTTTCCTCACCTTTTTCCCAATGTCCTTTTTGTGTTCCAAGATCTCATGTAAAATATCAAACTACATTTAGTTTTCATGTCTCCTTAAGTTTCTCTTGGCTGTAACAGATTCTCAGACTTTCCTTGTTTTTGACCAAAAGTTTGTATAGAAACCTGACAGTCTGGGGGAATACTGGTCAGGTATATTGTGGGATGCCCCTCTATTGGAATTTGATGCTTTTCTTATGATTATCTTGGGTTTCTCTGTTTTTTTGGAGGAAGATTACGGAGGGAATTTTGTCACACTTTAATCACATCATATGGCTTTTTCTTTTTTTTGGCCACACCTTGCAGTTTGTGGGGTCTTAGTTCCCTGGCCAGGGATCGAACCTTGGCCCTAGGTAGTGAAAGCGCACAGTGGTAACCACTGGACCAGGGAATTCCCAGTTTAAGACTCTTGATGTTGACCTGGTGAAAATGGTGTTTGGCAGGGTCCACCTCTATAAAATGACTACCCCTCCCTGAGTCCCATCACCACTTGCCACTCTGCACCAGCTTCTCACACGCAGGGAGCACTCTCTTCTTGTAGCACGGAGTACTATATAATTTATTAACCAGTTCTTTCTTTATTTTATTTTTTAAGTAACAGACTTCTATTTTATTAATCATTTATACTTTTGTATATGGTTGTTTTCCCTTTTGTTTTTTGAATTGTTTTATCGTTTTGATCTTTTTTTTCTTTGAAATAATTCTGAGGTATTTTGGTTTAGTTTTTACTAACAACTTGCAGACAACATAAAAATCAATAGACTTTTAGCTATTATATGGATATTGTAGATGTTATGTGGATATTCATTTTTAAATAAATATGTGGTGTTCCCTTTTTTCATTATTGGCTTTCAATTTTACTTCATGATTGAAATAAAAGAGTGATCAAGAGGGTACTCGATACGTAGATTCTGTGGAATTTTTATTGAGATTTAATATGTGCTCTTAACAGCGGTAAATTTTTGTAAATGTTTTCTATGTGTTTAAAAGCATTTTGCTATGTGGTTGCTGCAGGAAATATAATCAAAGTTGTTAACTTTACTGTTGATACTGTTATTATTAATTTTCTTCTCACCTCATGTACCAGTTTCTGGAAGAACGGTGTTTGAAGAAAGAACCTCACACCATGATTGCAGATATGTCAGTTTTACCTTATAATTCTCAGTCTTTGCGTTCTGTGTCTCAGTGCTATGTGTCTAGGTGCATAAAGGGCATCATTGTAATCTTCCCCAGGAGGTTTTCTTTTTCATAACTAAAGCTGCCCTTCTTTTACCTTATAAATACATTCGATATTAATTGCTACTAGACCAGGTTTCTTTTGTTTAATAATTGCTTGGTGTGACTTTCCCACTCCTTTTATTTTCAACCTCTTAGTTCGCTGTAAGCCTGGTTTGAAAAATCAAAGGGGCGCAGACAAAGTGGGCTGACCAACGAGAGCAATTACCGTAGACTGGTGCTGATCAAATTATACCTTTGCCCAGGTAGAAAGCCAGAGCCATCAGGACATGGGTCTGCATTTGGAGGCCAGCTGCCCAGAGAACACTGTCTCTCTCTCTCTGGGTCCTTGAATATCTCCAACTGGAATCAGGATTTTGTTGGTAGAAGGTAGGTCACTTTATTTCTGTAATTTGTGCTTATGAGCAAAAGAGTTATTTTCCTACCAGAAGTTTTAAAAAATGACACTATTTATGCATATAGAGAGAGAGAGCGAGAGAGAGGGTATTATACATTGGAATATCCTTTCCTTGAGCTTTTATTTTTAAACTATTTTCCAACTTGTGAAGTTAATTTTTTTCTTAATATATTCTTGGTAAAAATCACAAAGATTTTCAGGAAAAAGCACCTGATTTAGTGCACTGCGATCTAATGGGAATGAGAGGGTTTCTAGAACTGGGTAAGGAGTGTGTCATTTGGAAGGGACTTGAAAAATATGTGGGATCAAATTAGAGATTTTGATTGGATATGAGGATATTAGATTTGGGGTGGTACTGATTGAATTGAAATTGGTGTGGGACATATCTAGCCAGACTTTGAGCACAGCCTGTTTCATTCAGATGCTGAATCCTTCAAGGAAACCATTTTCTGGGTCCTGTGTATCATCATTTGGAATTAAGATTTTAGACTGGCAGAAAGCAAGCACTTTTTTGGCCTTTTTTTTTTTCCTTTAAAGCATAAAGATGAAAAGGATGACATTTTATACCAGAAAGCACCTTTTTTTCCCTGGTAAAATTCACATTTATTTATGGATTTAAAGTACAAGCATTGCATGCATATCATTTTTAGATTTCTTCATCGGGGCCATGTATTTCTGTTATTAAAGGGATTAAAACCTTTTTACTCTTTCACTTGATAATTGATTGTTACCTGGTGTATGGGATCTATAGATTTTGTTTGCTAATCAGTGTCTAGAAACTTGATTGAAACCTATATTTCTTTTTTTTTAAACATCTTTCTTGGAGTATAATTGCTTTAGAATGGTGTGTTAGTTTCTGCTTTATAACAAAGTGAATCAGTTATACTTATGTGCCCATATGTATTCCCTCTTGCAACTGCCTCCCTCCCACCCTCCCTATCCTGCCCCTCTAGGTGGTCACAAAGCACTGAGCTGATCTCCCTGTGCTATGTGGCTGCTGTCCACTAGCTATCTATTTTATGTTTGGTAGCGTATGTATGTCCATGCCACTCTCTCACTTTGTCCCAGGTTACCCTTCCCCCTCCCATATCCTCAAGTCCATTCTCCAGTAGGTCTGCATCTTTATTCCCATCTTGCCCCTAAGTTCTTCATGACAATTTTTTTTTTTTTAGATTCTATATATATGTATTAGCATACAGTGTTTGTATTTCTCTTTCTGACTTACTTCACTCTATATGACAGGCTCTAGGTCCATTCACCTCACTACAAATAACTCAGTTTCGTTCCTTTCTGTGGCTGAGTAATATTCCATTGTATATATGTGCCACATCTGCATTATCCATTCATCCTGTTGATGGACACTTTGGTTGCTTCCATGTACTGGCTATTGTAAATAGAGATGCAATGAACATATTGGTACATGACTGTTTTTGAATTATGGTTTTCTCAGGGTATATGCCCAGTAGGATTGATGGGTCGTATGGTAGTTCTATTTGTAGTTTTTTAAGGAATGTTCATACTGTTCTCCATAGTGACTGTATCAATTTACATTCTCACCAACAGGGCAAGAGGGTTCCCTTTTCTCCACACTCTCTCCAGCATTTACTGTTTGTAGATTTTTTGACGATGGCCATTCTGACCGTTGTGAGATGATATCTCAGTGTAGCTTTGATTTGCTTTTCTCTAATGATAAATGATGTTGAGCATTCTTTCATGTGTCTGCTGGCAATCTGTATATCTTCTTTGGAGAAATGTCTATTTAGGTCTTCTGCCCATTTTTGGAGTGGGTTGTTTGTTTTTATAAAGTTGAGCTATATGAGCTGCTTGCAAATTTTGGAGATTAATCCTTTGTCAGTTGCTTCATTTGCAAATATTTTCTCCCATTCTGAGTGAGCCCTACCTATATTTCTAATAATTTGTCTATCAATGCAAATTATTGATTAGATTTTAATGAGAATGTTTCAGGTATTTACACATTAAGGATAATGCTTGTTAAGGATGTGTATATTTGTGTTCTGTACTTTTTTCCTGCTTTTGGTTACATAGGCACTCTGTCTCTAATGGTAGATTTTTATCTGCATCCCCTGTTTTATTATAACGTGATATGCTTGTACTTTTCTCTCTTTTCTCTTATGCTTATGTTTTTACACTTTTCATAGTCTACAAGTTACATTTTGGTTTCAGTCATCATTTCTATTGGGCGTTATGTTTTCTTTTGTAATTGTTTCTGCTTATTTCATTGTTTTCCGTTCCCTAATTTATCTTTTGGGTTAAGCCACCCAATTTCTTGAGTTGAGTGCTTAACTCCTTTCTTTTCAAGCTTGCTTAATGTCCTTACTGTTCAGTTAAGTTTTTTTTTTTTTTTTTTTTCAGTTAAGTTTTAATTCCACTTTTTCTGTCTTATGATTTGTCCTAATTCTTTATTTTTAAATTTCAGCTTGATTGCTGTATAATTGACTTTTTTTTTTTTTTTTTTTTTTTTTTTTGCAGTACACGGGCCTCTCACTGTTGCGGCCTCTCCCGTTGCGGAGCACAGGCTCCGGACGCGCAGGCTCAGCGGCCATGGCTCACAGGCCCAGCCCCTCCGCGGCATGTGGGATCCTCCCGGACCGGGGCACGAACCCGCGTCCCCCGCATCAGCAGGCAGACTCCCAACCACTGCGCCACCAGGGAAGCCCTAATTGACTTTTAAAATTGTAAAATACTCAGTAAACTTTGTGGTGATTTGATATACATTGTGAAAGGATTCCCCCCATGTAGTTAATTAACACATTTCCTTCATATATTTACTTTCTTTGGTAAGAACATTTAAATCCTACTCTTCTGGAAAATTTCAACTATACATCACATTGTTATCAACTATAATTACCATGGTTAACATTGGCTCCTGAGACTTTATTCACTGTGTACCCTTTTACCCTCCCTTCCCTGCCCTCCCCTGGAACCACTTTTCTACTCTGGTTCTGTAAGTTTTACTTTTTTTTTTTTTTTAACATTCCACATATAAGTGATACCATGCCATATTTGTCTTTCTCTGTCTTATTTTACTGGACATAATACCCTCCAAGACCATCCATATTGTTGCAAATGACAAAATTTCATTCTTTTTATGGCTGAGTAGTATTCCATTGTATCTACGTACCACATCTTCTGTATCCATTCAACCGTCGCTGGACATGTTGGTTGTTTCCATATCTTATCCATTGTGAATGTGGGAGGGCAGATAGCTCCTTGATATTCTGTTGTTATTTCCTTTAGCTATATACCCAGAAGTGAGACTGCAGCATCATATGGTGGTTCTAAGTTACAGTGTTTGAGGAACCTCCATACTGTTTTCCATAGTATGCACCATAGCTGCACCAGTTTACATGCCTACCAAGAGAGTGTACTTTTTGCCCTTAAATCCAAACTTTGCAATTAAGATTGCTATACGGTTTTCTTTTACTTGATGTTAACTCAGTTTGTTTTGTCATCCACTTATTTTCAATATTTTGTACTTTCTTTAGGTGTGGCCTGGAAACTTCCATGAAGAGACTTTCTGCTACAGTGAGGTGAGAAGCCACCCATGCACTCAAGCCTGGGAATCTGGAGAGGTCTCAGGCACTTATACCCCCAACAGAGGAAACTCACAGAGCTGCAGGCTGAGTCAGGACTTGGCTCAGAGAGCCGTCTCCTCTGGGAAATAGTGGATTTCCTTTGGCTCCAAAATACTGACAAGACTGGAGCCCTTCTGGTGGATTGACAGGCCTGGAGAAGATACCACCTCGTTTGTTTAAAAGTTCAAGTCTGAGTTCCTGCCTCTCAGCTCTATCAAAACTTCTTTAAAGATAAAGGAAGTATAGGGAAGAGGTTACTCCCCAGCATTCTCAGGTGTCCAAAGCATACCTAAGAAGCTGGCAGTCCGTTGCTTATTCTGTGGCCGCCATGCACTCTAAGCACTTTGAGAGCCAGAACCCAAGTTGTCAGATTACGATCATCCACCCAACCATGGAAGAATTTGAAGATTTCAGGAAATATATTGTTTACGTGGAGTGGCAAGGTGCACACCGATCTGGCCTAGCCAAGGTAATTCCACCGAAAGGATGGAAAGCCAGACAGACGTACGATGATACCGATGACATCTTAATAGCCGCTCCCCTGCAGCAGGTGACCACTGGGCAGGCAGGTGTGTTTACTCAGCACCACAAAAATAAGAAAGCCATGACTGTGAGCGAGTATTGCCGCTTAAAAAACAGTGAAAGACACTAGACTCCGTTCTACTCTGATTTTGAGGATCTGGAGCGAAAATATTGGAAAACACGCCCCTATGATTCACCAGTATACGGTGCGGACGTCCGTGGCTCCTTATTCGATGAAAACACGAAGCAGTGGAAACTTGGACACCTGGGAACCATTCAGGACCTGTTGGAACAGGAGTGCGGAGTGGTCATCGAAGGCGTCAACACCCCCTACTTGTACTTCAGCATGTGGAAGACCGCCTTTGCCTGGCACACGGAGGACATGGACCTTTACAGCATCAACTACCTGCACTTCGGGGAGCCCAAGACTTGGTACGCGGTGCCCCCGGACCACGGCCGGCGCCTGGAAGGCCTGGCCAGGGAGCTTTTCCCGGGCAGCTCGTGGGGCTGTGAGGCCTTCCTGCGGCACAAGGTGGCTCTCTCCTCTCCCAAGGTCCTCAAGGACAACGGCATCCCCTTCGATCAAGTCACTCAGGAGGCTGGAGAGTTCATAGTGACGTTTCCCTATGGCTACCACTCCGGCTTCAACCATGGTTTCAACTGCACAGAAGCCATCAATTTTGCCTCCCCGCGCTGGATCGATTATGGCAAAGTGGCATCGCAGTGCAGCTGCGGGGAGGCCAGGGTCGCCTTCTCCATGGACGCCTTCGTGCACATCCTGCAACCGGAGCGCTACGAGCTGTGGAAACGCGGGCAGGACCGGACCGTGGTGGACCACACGCAGCCCACGGAGCCCAGCAGCCAGTTCCTGAACGCCTGGAGGGACATCCGCGCTCCTGGGGTCCCGTGCTCCGCCGGAGGCACTGTCCGTCCCGCAGTGCCTCGCACCGCCGTCCGCCCGTGGCCGCCTGCCATGGGACCCGCTGTCGAGCCCCTGTGGATCCTGCGTCCCCGCCCCCCTCGCCGGCCCGGGCTTCTTGCTCTGCTGCCCAGTTCGGGGCTGTGGCTGCCTACAGCTCCGTGGAACCCGGCCTGAGTCAGCCGCTGACCACAGGTCCATCTGCTGCGGATCTCCACCTACCTGGACGATACGGTCCTCGTCGTCATCCTCGGGAAGAGGGGACTCAGGATCCGACTGTCCGGGCCCGGAGTAGGAGGCGCGTGTCCTTAGACACAACACACCCATCATGTCTGGGATTAGATGATGTTTTCAAATGTATTTCACATATCACAGCAATTTCTGTATATTTTTGAAAACCTCTGAGTGTGTGTGAGCTTACAGGCACACATGCAAATGAGAAGGGGAGAGAAGAAAGTCAGATACTCCCACCCTTCTGAAAGACTTTTTAATCTTTGAGGGGATCTTGTCTCTGGAGAAAAATAGCAAGAAAAAGAGGCCATGTTTTTCAAGGATAAATGAAATTGGGAAAATTTTTTTCTCTTTTATCTGCTTTTTCTTTTTTTTTTTTTAATTGTGAGAAGCTGGTTTCAGGTAAGTGATAGGCTAAGCAGGGGTGATTATTGATGAAAGATTTCATACAATGGCTTTGAAAGGAATAGTACAGATGGTTTTTCTTTACTGTTATCGTTCACTGAATTGGTTTGTATAAACGAGGAAATTCATCCAATTTGTTCTTGTGGTTATTCCTTCCCTGTTTCTGTGAGTTTATTACTTATTTCAAGGAACAGAGGGGAGAAGAGCCCACTTAGAACCTTTGACCCCAGGAGGCTTCTTAAATGTCTATTTTCATGTAAACCCAGGATGGGGCTTGTGGACATTCCCACCTAGGAATATTGTACTCATGCTGCAGTGGCCAAATCTCCAAAAGAATGAGGAATGGGGAGAAGCTATGAGAAGCTCTGCTCTGTGCAATAGTAGGGTGCTTGTCCTCAGGGCTAGAACGGGGGCTGTGATGCAGAACTCCCTAACCTAAGGGAGCTGTATTCAGAGACAGTTGGCAGGCTATGGCACGATCAAGCAAAAGGAAAGTTGAGTCCTGGTTGTGGGCTGAGTTGGGTCTCTGGGGGAAAGAGGATCCCAGGACTCATGAACTCACTTCTTCATGCTCTAGGCCTGTGTGAGGCCTAGAGTCCTCACACAGCTTCAGTATGTCTCCCATCTCTTTGTGGCTCCACTAGGAGCCTAAAGGGATCCTGATGTCATCTACCTCTAAGGGCAGCTGAGACCCTCTGTGGCTCTGAGAAACTCTTATTAACAGCCACACCAAGGTTCAAGAGCGTGGTGGAGCAGTCTAGGGAGTCATTTTAGGAGGTGTGGGAGCACGAGAGAGCATTTTACTGCTACCCTACAAATTGAGAACTAAATGAGAGAAGGTCCAGCTAACTAAAGCCCACCTCCTTGATTGTGAGTTCCCTAGCTGAGACCTTTGGCCATTTCCTACTGTGTTTTTTAATCCAGGTTGAAGAGCTCCAAGTAGAGATACTTGAGATCTGTTACTATTGTGGGTCATGATATGGAGAGTGGGGGTGGGACTTAGAGTGCTGAGTGTGAAAAACAGATGAAATCTCCACTCTGGATAATATACATATATGTCTGTTTTCCTACATCATTCTTCTACAACAAATTTTAAAGTTTTGAAAATCTTTTGAATGCTTTCCCTGTTTCATCAACTACTGTATCACATTTGGCTTTTCTTTCTCTTATTCGATTTTTATTACCTTTCCTTCAATTCCTGTATTTTTGCTTTTCTCGTGAGTGAGCTCCCTCTCTCTCTTGTCATTTTGTTCAGGTACTCAATAATAGTAGTAATTAAAACTTCTGCAAGGCACTGATCCAATTACCCCCCTTTGAGATAGGTACCTAGTTTGTTTTGCAAATGGGAACATGACAACATCTCATCTCAAGTTGACCAGGGCTAGTGAACAATGGGTCTGAGAATCAAACTCAGCAGTCTAGCTTCAGGGCCTGTGCTCTTAACCACAGGCCACAGTGCTCTCCACTGTCTTTTTCACTTTGGGTGTTAAGAAACAGCAGAAGCTTCATGCCAACTCCTTGAAATGGGATTTTCTACCACCGAGAATAATTTTGAAAATGTGCAGGAAGCTTTGCCTGTTGTCTCCTGTATCCATATCTCATATTGTCTACAACCCTGCTGATATTCCCCAAGGATTATCTTTCTTTTGGATTTGTTGGCACATCAAATAAAGTAAGGACAGTTTACTTTGGTCCAGGCACTGTTTGAACCTCTTTTTCTCTCTATCTGCCTGCAGGGTCACAGTAACCCTTTTATGCTAATTTCTCTACAAATGCATCTCTTCTTTTGTACTGCTTTCTCTAAGTTCCTCTCTACTCCTGATGTCTCTATTGTTCTAGTCTCATCTCTGATCCTTTACCTGGACTTTACTTTCCTCTTCCTATTACATAATCCCAAATACCCCTTGTCCTGTTAGGCATGACCTCCTCACATGTTTCTGGAATCAGTCAGGACAGGAGAACTTTCACTCCAGCTTCTGGAAATGAGGCCACATCACAGGAACGTGACTGAACATTCTGGAAAACTTCTTTTGCCACTTCCTCCCTTTGATCCTACATCTTTATTTCTGGGTCTCAGGTAAGAACAAGCGGCAGCCATTTCTCACTCTGGGATATTTAGATGATCAACACATCTTTCGTTATGAAAGTGAAGAGCAAGGGCAGAGCCCTGGAGTGTGGGTGGAGACATTCCAGACTTTTGTACTGAGATCCGGGCCAGACAGAGGACTGAAGGAGAAGGAGAAAGATTTCAGAGTGATTTTGTCAGACATCATGGTTCAGTAGGGCCAGAGGAGAGGTGCATATAAGAAGACAGTCAAAAGCCTGTGGCAAGGACAGGGCCTGTTCCTTCACAGCAGAATGGTAATATAGACACTAGATTTTTGCAAAGAGATGCCATGTCTCAGAGCCAGCATCAGAAACGTCCACAATCCAGAAGAGTGGGAGGTCACAAGAACTAGCCTGACTGTCCCTTCAGAGTATGGGAGGCACGGGGACTGTGAGAATAGAACAATTTCTGTCTGAGAGTGGGGGCAAGTTTCAGTCTCTTCAGGCCACACTTACTGGTAAAGTCCAGTGGATGACTCAGCTATGGGTTTTTAACATCTGTCTATTAAAGGCAGGATACGCCACCCTCTACTCAGAAATACTCCCATGGACAGAAGTCCACAAGGCCCATATTAATAAGACTTTCAGTGAAATATGGAGACATCAGAAGGGGTTTCCTGCAGAGGAGAGGTACTGACCTTCTTTACCACTCAGTCCTAGAATCACCAAGTCTTTTCCTGGTGCTCTATGAGGAGATGAACATCTCTCCCACTCAGTATTGTGCATATCTGTGTCAACACTCTTTTACTATGTTGTATTCAGAGTAATTGTCCAGTTGTCCTTGAAGGGCCCCACAACAGAAGAAATATTTACTGTGCCAATTTTCCAGAGAACTAGAGATGCATTTAATAGAAATCTGGATCTTGAAGTGTGGAGCTATCTCATTGAATCCACTATGTCCAGGGCCCTCACTCTCTGGATGCAGATCCCTGAGATCAGCTTCTTAGGAAGAGCAGATATAGCGGGTTTTATTCCTCCCCTCCTTACCCCCAAATAGACTCAACAATATATCCCATCCCTCATTCTCTTCCTACAACGTAACTTCAATACTGCTCCCCGTTGAAAGTGTTCCGTCCCTTTGAACATGGGTAGGGTTGTGGCAATAACAGATAAGACACTCTGTGTTGCACAAAAGGTAGAATAGCTTCCATCTGACAGTAATGGGATCCTCGCTCAAGGAAGCAAACTACTATGCTGTGAGGAAGCCCCCAAGCAACTACATGAAGAGGTTATATGAAGATATTCTGGGCAACAGCCCCAGCTGAGGTAACTCAGAGAGCGTCAACTGCCAGACTAGTGAGTGAGGTCTTCTGTGTTTCCAGTGCATGTTCAGTTACCAAGAGAATGACCACGAGGTGGGTCTACAGACCCAACAGTCTCACTATGCTCTGGGATTTTCCAGAGCTGCATTTCTTACCTGATTCTCATTAGTTCCCAGTCTAACATGAGGTGAGGGTTACACTTCAGGTCTCCAGGTATCAATTAAATCTCATACCCTGTGTGAAATCTAAATGTATGCATCTTCCCATTTTCCTAATGAACAGTCACTTGAGTTATTAGCCATAGGTCCCTTTGGATTAGGACTGGGTAGTCATTACAGTATATAATACTGTGTCATGGTGTCACAGGGAACTTACGCCTAGGGATGTGGTCACCTCATCAATCAAGGAGTTCGAAGTCTGAAAATTGTCTCAGTCCTGGGAACTGGAAAAAAGGATCATTACATTAATTGGAGAAAACAAGCCTCTGCCTCGTGATCACACTTTCTTGATTTCTTTTGATTATATCTTAAAGCAGTATTCTTGGCTTCTCTTGTATCTATTCTGCCCCTGGGGATCCTATTCATTTTATCAACCATCTCTGCAATTCCATGTGGGCCAAGCCATCTTGGTTCCTGCTCAATCCTTGCTGGTCATTACAAAAATGCAGTCTGCTGGCATCTGGCAGTTAAATGCCCTATCATCTGAGTGATACCAGTAGCCAAGCTCTGTAAACACTTTTATCATCATCCCAATCCTGGAGAGGATAGCTACCACTGAACTTCTTTCTGATGCTAGATCCCTCTCACCAGTACATTTGTGATAACCTTGGTGAATAGCGTATTCTCTTTATTGACAAACACAATGCTATGGTTGACCTCCTGACCTCATAATATATCCACTCCAAGATACAAATGCCCTTTTGCCTTTTTTTTTTTTTTTTTTTGCGGCACGCGGGCCTCTCACTGTTGGGCCTCTCCCGTTGCGCAGCACAGGCTCCGGACGCGCAGGCTCAGCGGCCATGGCTCATGGGTCCAGCCGCTTCGCGGCATGTGGGATCTTCCCGGACCGGGGCACGAACCCTGTCCCCTGCATCGGCAGGCGGACTCTCAACCACTGCGCCACCAGGGAAGCCTCTTTTGCCTTTTAATCCCGTCCTGTCCCATCTTACAGAGCAAGTCATGCATTTCATTGTTACTAAGCATGGGCCATTGCTTTTTCCAGGCTTGTAGGAGCCTGCAAGCAACAAATGTTCTAATCTTCTAATATCCTTCCAGAGTGTTATATCCTATATCCTGAGAAGGTGCTCCCAGACCAATAAACTCTCTCTTATCCTGTTTTATTTTCTAGCCCCCTTGATCAAGCACCCTCAAAATCCAGTCCTAAGGGGACTCTCACAATTTCTTCAAGTACATGCTGGATAATTCTCCCAGCTTCTTTAGGATATAGTATCTTAATTCTCAGGCTAGATGTCTTCATGGTTAGGCTTTGCGGAGACTTAAGGAAGCTAGGAGAGGAGGTGGGGCAAATTTTGAGGGGGTTCCCTATTGACTCATAGGGGAGAAACCTCTGCAGTGTCTCCCTTCATAGTAGTTCCAGGTTTAATAGGAAGAGTGAGACATTTCTGTGATCGTTGTGGATCCAGAGAAGTCTTGTCTTCTGTCTTGTCAGGCTTTTCAGTTCGTTTGGATAAATATCTCGGAGTGAAATTGCTGAGCTGTGTGATGATTCTTGGTTTAGTTTTATAAAAACAAAACAAACAAACAAAAATCAACTGCCAAATTGTCTCCCAGAGTGACTGTACCATTGTTCACTCCCACCAGCAGTAAAGGAGAGTTCTTGTTGCTCTGCATCCTTACCAGCATTTGATGTTGTCAGTTTTTAAAAATTTTATTTTAGCCATTCTAACAGACATATAGCAATATGTCATTGTGGTTTTAATTCCAATGCCTCTAATGACTAATGCTTGAGCACATTTTCATATACTCATTTGCCATCTAAATATGTTCTTTAGTGAAGTTTATATCTTTTGCCCATTTAAAAAATTGGGTTGTTTGCTTTCTAATTTTTGAGTTTTAAGTGTTCATTTTATATTCTGAATATGAGTTCCTTATCAGTTGTTTGACTGCAAATATTTTCTCAGAGTGTGGCTTGGTTTACATTCTTATAATTATATCTTTCAGAGAGTGAAAGTTTTAAATTTTGATAAATTCAAATTTATCTATATTTCTTTCATGAATTGTGCTTTTGGTGTTTTATCTAAGGCTATTCTTTCTCCATTGAAGTGCCATTACACTTGTAAAAAAATCAGCTGACTATATTTCTGCAGGTCTCCTCTGTACTTTCTGTTTAGTTCTAATGATCAGTATGTCTATCCTTTTCTCAATACTGTGTTGTGATACTGTGGAATTCCACTAAGTTTTAAAATCAAGTAATGTGACTATTCTGATTTTATTTTTTAGGATTGTTTTGGCTATTCTATTTGTTTGGTATACCATAACAAATTTTAAAAACATCTTGTGGATACCTACAAAATTTTTCTAGAGTTTTGTTAGAGATTACACTGAATTGATAGATCATATATAGGAAGATTACCACCTTATCAGTATTAAATTGTTCAATGTATGAACATGATATGTTTCTCCATTTATCTAGATCTTTCTTTTCTTTCATCAATGTTTTGTAGCTGTTGCCATGCTGATCCTGCACATATTTTGTTAAAAATGATAACTAGTTAATTCACTTTCTTAAAATTTAAAATTATGTGTTCAGACATAATTGGCAAAGAATAAACTCCACATACTTAAAATGTACAATTTGACAAACTTTTGATATATGTAAACACTTACAAAGCCGCCATCACAGTCAAGACAACGAACATATCAATACATTACCTGCAAAAGTTTCCTTTGCCTCTTTAATTTTTCTTTTTTTGTAGTATAAAAACACTTAACATGAGATCTACCCATTTAACACATTTTAAATTATATAATACATTATTGTTAAGTATAGCTATAATGTTGTATATTAGACCTCTAGAACTTATTGCCTTTGGTTAATTCACTTTTTCAAGTTATTATAAATATGAGGTTCAAAAAAATTAAAATACAAGTTTTTCATTACTTGTATATGGGAATGAAATCAACTTTTATATATTGACATTTTATTCTCTGACCTTGTTAAACTTACTTATTACTTCCAGGATTTATTTTAGTAGATACTTTGGAATTTTCTACACTCACAGTCATGTCATCTATGAATACATATAGTTAAAAATATACCTCTTTAAATAAACTTTATCCACCTTCAGTAATACTATATTACTTTTCATGTAATGTAAAATCCTTATAATATTTCCAATTCCTCTTTTCCATTTCTTGTGTCATCGTTGTCATAAGTTTCAAAAACACATACATTGTTAAACTATTCCTTTAAACAGTAAGTTATCTTTAAAAAAATTAAAATATAAGAGCATATGTTTTGTCTTTATTGAATTTCCAGTGTTCTTCATTTTGTAGATCAGTTTTCTTCCCAGCATTATATGCTTTTGTCTGAAGAACTTTGCTGTGTATTTCTTACAGATTAGACCTGATGGCACTGAATTCTCTCAAGTTGTCTTTTTTTGGAAAATTCTAATATTTATTTTACTGTTGAAGTATAGTTTCACTGGATATAGAATTGTGGGTTGACAGTTGTTTTTCTTTCAGCAATCTAAAGATGTCACTTAACCTGTCTTCTTGCTTGCATAGTTTCTGATAAGGTTTCTGCCATAATTTTTATCTTTATTCTTCTGTATATAATCTTCATTTTTCTTTTTTCTATTTTGGTGGCTCCCTTCAAGAATTTCTTTGTTATTGGTTTTTATTCAGTTTGAATATGACTTGCCTGAGTGTGTTTTTTGTTTGCTTATTCATTTTGTATTTTTCTGTTTCATATTCTCTGAAAACCGTGGATCTTTTTTGTTTTTAATTTACCTTATTTTATTTATTTTTTTCATTCCTTATGTTGTTTTTTTTTAAACATCTTTATTGGGGTATCATTGCTTTACAATGGTGTGTTAGTTTCTGCTCTATAACAAAGTGAATCAGTTATACATATACATATGTTCCCATATTTCTCCCCTCTTTACTTATGTTTAATCATGGGGATTTAAGGAGTGAAATCCAGAGGAAGTCATTTCTTCAGCCCCTTGCATCAATTTACAGGAGGTTTATCAGCAATAGAAGACCTATTATATCTGCTTTTACCTCAGGTTGTTTGAAGGTTAAGGACCATATCTGTTCTTTTTTTTTTTCCTGTTATTTTTATATTATTTAAAAAATTTTTTTAACCTCTTTATTGGAATATAATTGCTTTACAATGGTGTGCTAGTTTCTGCTTTATAACAAAGTGAATCAGTTTTATACATATACATATGTTCCCATATCTCTTCCCTCTTGCATCTCCCTCCCTCCCACCCTCCCTATCCCACCCCTCTAGATGGTCACAAACAACCGAGCTGATCTCCTTGTGCTATGAGGCTACTTCCCACTTGCTATCTATTTTACGTTTGGTACTGTATATATGTCCATGCAACTCTCTCACTTTGTCACAGCTTACCCTTCCCCCTCCCCATATCCTCAAGTCCATTCTCTAGTAGGTCTGTGTCTTTATTCCCGTCTTACCCCTAGGTTCTTCATGACCTTTTTTTTTTTTTTCCTTAGATTCCATATACATGTGTTAGCATATGATATTTGATCTTCTCTTTCTGATTTACGTTACTCTGTATGACAGACTCTAGGTCCATCCACCTCACTACAAATATCTCAATTTCGTTTCTTTTTATGGCTGAGTAATATTCCATTGTATATATGTGCCACATCTTCTTTATCCATTCATCTGTCGATGGACACTTAGGTTGCTTCCATGTCCTGGCTATTGTAAATAGGACTGCAATGAATATTTTGGTACATGACTCTTTTTGAATTATGGTTTTCTCAGGGTATATGCCCAGTAGTGGGATCGCTGGGTCGTATGGTAGTTCTATTTTTATTTTTTAAGGAACCTCCATACTGTTCTCCATAGTGGCTGTTTCAATTTACATTTCCACCAACAGTGCAAGAATGTTCCCTTTTCTCCACACCCTCTCCAGCATTTATTGTTTCTAGATTTTTTGATGATGGCCATTCTGACCGGTGAGAGATGATTCTTATTGTAGTTTTGATTTGTATTTCTCTAATGATTAATGATGTTGAACATTCTTTCATGTGTTCGTTGGCAATTTGTATATCTTCTTTGGAGAAATGTCTATTTAGGTCTTCTGCCCATTTTTGGATTGGGTTCTTTGTTTTTTTTGTTATTGAGCTGCATGAGCTGCTTGTAAATCTTGGAGATTAATCCCTTATCAGTTGCTTCATTTGCAAATATTTTCTCCCATTCTGAGGGTTGTCTTTTTGTCTTGTTTATGTTTTCCTTTGCTGTGCAAAAGCTTTTAAGTTTCATTAGGTCCCATTTGTTTATTTTTGTTTTTATTTCCATTTCTCTAGGAGGTGGGTCAAAAAGGATCTTGCTGTGATTTATGTCACAGAGTGTTCTGCCTATGTTTTCCTCTAAGAGTTTGATAGTGTCTGACCTTACATTTAGGTCTTTAATACATTTAGAGTTTATTTTTGTGTATGGTGTTAGGGAGTGTTCTAATTTCATTCTTTTACATGTAGCTGTCCAGTTTTCGCAGAACCACTTATTGAAGTGGCTGTCTTTTCTCCACTGTATATTCTTGCCTCCTTTATCAAAGATAAGGTGACCATGTGTGCGTGGGTTTATCTCGGGCTTTCTATCCTGTTCCATTGATCTATCTTTCTGTTTTTGTGCCAGTACCATACTGTATTGATTACTGTAGCTTTGTAGTATAGTCTGAAGTCAGGGAGCCAGATTCCTCCAGCTCCATTTTTTGTTCTCAAGATTGCTGTGGCTATTCAGGGTCTTTTGTGTTTCCATACAAATTGTGAATTTTTTTTTCTATTTCTGTGAATGATGCCAGTGGTAGATTGATCGGGATTGCATTGAATCTGTAGATTGCTTTGGGTAGTAGAGTCATTTTCACAATGCTGATTCTTCCAATCCAAGAACATAGTATATCTCTCCATCTATTTGTATCATCTTTAATTTGTTTTATCAGAGTCTTATAATTTTCTGCATACATGTCTTTTGTCTCCTTAGGTAGGTTTATTCCTAGATATTTTATTCTTTTTGTTGCAATGGTAAATGGGATTGTTTTCTTAATTTCACTTTCAGATTTTTCATCATTAATGTATAGGAATGCAAGAGATTTCTGTGCATAAACTTTGTATCCTACTACTTTACCAAATTCATTGATTAGCTATAGTAGTTTTCTGGTAGCATCCTAGGATTCTCTATGTAGAGTATCATGTCATCTGCAAACAGTGACAGTTTCACTTCTTCTTTTCCAATTTGGATTCCTTTTATTTCTTTTTCTTCTTTGATTGTTGTGGCTAAAACTTCCAAAACTACGTTGAATAATAGTGGTGAGAGTGGGCAACCTTTTCTTGTTCCTGATCTTAGTGGAAATGGTTTCAGTTTTTCACCATTGAGGATGATGTTGGCTGTAGGTTTGCCATATATGGCCTTTATTATGTTGAGGAAAGTTCCCTCTATGCCTGCTTTCTGCAGGGTTTTTATTATAAATGGGTGTTAAATTTTGTCAAAAGCTTTCTCTGCATCTATTGAGATAATCATATGGTTTCTCTCCTTCAACTTGTTAATATGGTGTATCACATTGATTGATTTGTGTATATTGAAGAATCCTTGCATTCCTGGGTTAAACCCCACTTGACCATGGTGTATGATCCTTTTAATGTGCTGTTGGATTCTGTTTGCTAGTATATTGTTGAGGATTTTTGCATCTATGTTCATCAGTGATATTGGCCTGTAGTTTTCTTTGTGACATCTCTGTCTGGTTTTGGCATCAGGGTGATGGTGGCCTTGTAGAATGAGTTTGTGAGTGTTCCTCCCTCTGCTATATTTTGGAAGAGTTGAGAAGGTTAGGTGTTAACTCTTCTCTAAATGTTTGATAGAATTCGCCTGTGAAGCCATCTGGTCCTGGGCTTTTGTTTGTTGCAAGATTTTTAATCACAGTTTCAATTTCAGTGCTTGTGATATTTTCTATTTCTTTCTGGTTCAGTCTCAGCATGTTGTGCATTTCTAAGAATTTGTCCATTTCTTCCAGGTTGTTCATTTTATTGGCATAGAGTTACTTGTAGTACTCTCTCATGATCCTTTGTTTTTCTGCAGTGTCAGTTGTTACTTCTCCTATTTCATTTCTAATTTTATTGATTTGAGTCTTCTCCCTTTTTTTCTTGATGAGTCTGGCTAATTGTTTATCAGTTTTGTTTATTTTCTCAAAGAACCAGCTTTTAGTTTTATGATTCTTTGCTATCGTTTTCTTCATTTCTTGTTCATTTATTTCTGATCTGATCTTTATGATTTCTTTCCTTCTGCTAACTTTGGTTTTTTTTTTTTTCTTCTTTCTCTAATTGCTTTAGGTGCAAGATTAGGTTGTTTATTTGAGATGTTTCCTGTTTCTTAAGGTAGGATTGTATTGCTATAAACTTCGCTCTTAGAACTGCTTTTGCTGTATCCCATAAGTTTTGGGTCATCATGTCTCCATTGTCATTTGTTTCTAGGTATTTTTTGATTTCCTCTTTGATTTCTTCAGTGATCACTTCGTTATTAAGTAGTGCATTGTTTCACCTCCATATGTTTGTATTTTTTACAGATCTTTTCCTGTAATTGATATCTAGTCTCATAGTGATGTGGTCAGAAAAGATACTTGGTATGATTTCAATTTTCTTAAATTTACCAAGGCTTGATTTGTGACCCAAGGTATAATCTATCCTGGAGAATGTTCCATGAGCACTTGAGAAAAATGTATATTCTGTTGTTTTGGATGGAATGTCTTATAAATATCAATTAAGTTCATCTTGTTTAATGTATCATTTAAAGCTTGTGTTTCCTTATTTATTTTCATTTTGGATGCTCTGTCCATTGGTGAAAGTGGGGTGTTAAAGTCCCCTACTATGATTATGTTACTGTCGATTTCCCGTTTTATGGCTGTTAGTATTTGCCTTGTGTATTGTGGTGCTCCTATGTTGGCTGCATAAATATGTACAGTTGTTATGTCTCCTTCTAGGACAGATCCCTTGATCATTATGTAGTGTCCTTCTTTGTCACCTGTAATAGTCTTTATTTTAAAGTCAACTTTGTCTGATATGAGAATTGCTACTCCAGCTTTCTTTTGATTTCCATTTGCATGGAATATCTTTTTCCATCCCCTCACTTTCAGTCTGTATGTGTCCCTAGGTCTGAAGTGGGTCTCTTGTAGACAGCATATTTATGGGTCTTATTTTTGTATCCATGCCGCCAGTCTGTATCTTTTGGTGGGAGAATTTAATCCCTCTACATTTAAGGTAATTATCGATATGTATATTCCTATTCCCATTTTCTTAATTGTTTTGGGTTTGTTATTGTAGGTCTTTTCCTTGTCTTATGTTTCTTGCCTAGAGAAGTTCCTTTAGCATTTGTTGTAAAGCTGGTTTGGTGGTTCTGAACTCTCTCAGCTTTTGCTTGTCTGTAAAGCTTTTAATTTCTCCATCAAACCTGAGTGAGATCCTTGCTGGGTAGAGTAATCTTGGGTGTAGGGTTTTCTCCTTCATCACTTTAAATATATCCTGCCAGTCCCTTCTGGCTTGCAGAGTTTCTGCTGAATGATCAGCTGTTAGCCTAATGGGGATTCCTTTGTGTGTTATTTGTTGTTTTCCCCTTGCTGCTTTTAATATGTTTTCTTTGTATGTAATTTTTGATAGTTTGATTAATATGAGTCTTGTCATGTTTCTCCTTGGATTTATCCTGTATGGGACTCTCTGTGCTTCCTAGACTTGATTAACTATTTCCTTTCCCATATTAGGGAAGTTTTTAACTATAATCTCTTCAAATATTTTCTCAGTAACTTTCTTTTTCCCTTCTTCTCCTGGGACCCCTATAATTCGAATGTTGGTGTGTTTAATGTTGTCCCAGAGGTCTCTGAGACTGTCCTCAGTTCTTTTCATTATATTTTCTTTCTTTTTTTTTTTTTTTTTTGCGGCAGGCAGGCCCCTCACTGCCGTGGCCTCTCCCGCCGCGGAGCACAGGCTCCAGACGTGCAGGCCCAGCGGCCATGGCTCAGGGGCCCAGCCGCTCTGCAGCACGTGGTATCCTCCCATACCGGGGTACGAACCTGCGCCCCCTGCATCGGCAGGCAGACTCCCAACCACCGCGCCACCAGGGAAGCCCCTCTGTTTTCTTTATTGTGCTCTGCAGTAGTTATTTCCACTATTTTATCTTCCAGATCACTTATCCTTTCTTTTGCCTCAGTTATTCTGCTATTAATCCCTCCTAGAGTATTTTTAATTTCATTTATTGTGTTGGTCATCGTTGCTTGTTTCCTCTTTAGTTCTTCTAGGTCCTTGTTAAATGTTCCTTGCATTTTCTCTATTCTATTTCCAAGATTTTGGATCACCTTTACTATAATTATTCTGAATTCTTTTTCAGGTAGACTGCCTATTTCCTCTTCATTTGTTCGTTCTGGTTGATTTTTACCTTGCTCCTTCATCTGCTGTGTGTTTTTCTGTCTTCTCATTTTGCTTATCATACTGTGTTTGAGGTCTCCTTTTTGCAGGCTGCAGGTTCATAGTTCCTGTTGTTTTTGGTGTCTGTCCCCAGTGGCTAAGGTTGGTTCAGTGGGTTGTGTAGGCTTCCTGGTGGAGGAGACTAGTGCCTGTGTTCTGGTGGATGAGGCTGGATCTTGTCTTTCTAGGGGGCAGGTCCACGTCTGGTGGTGTGTTTTGGGGTGTCTGTGACCTTATTATGATTTTAGGCAGCCTTTCTGCTAATGGGTGGGGTTGTGTTCCTGTCTTGCTAGTTGTTTGGCATAGGGTGTTCAGCACTGTAGCCTGCTGGTCGTTGAGTGAAGCTGGGTGTTGGTGTTGAGATGGAGATCTCTGGGAGATTTTCGCTGTTTGACATTACGTGGAGCTGGGAGGTCTCTTGTGGACCAGTGTCCTGAAGTTAGCTCTCCCACCCCAGAGGCACAGCAGTGACTCCTGGCTGGAGCACCAAGAGCCTTTCATACACACGGCTCAGAGTAAAAGGGAGAAAAAATAGAAAGAAAGGAAGAAAGAAAGAAAGAGGATAAAATAAAATAAAGTAAGATAAAATAAAATAACGTTATTAAAATAAAAGATAATTATTAAGAAAAAAATTTTTGAAGTAAAAAAAAGGACGTTTTTTGAAGTAAAAAGTAAAAAAAAAAAAACAGAACCCTAGGACAAATGGTGAAAGCAAAGCTATACAGACAAAATCTCACACAGAAGCATACACATACACACTCACAAAAAGAGGAAACAAGGAAAAAATATTCTACCTTACTTCCAAAGCCCACCTCCTCAATTTGGGATGATTCGTTGTCTATTCAGGTATTCCACAGATGCAGGGTACATCAAGTTGGTTGTGGAGCTTTAATCCGCTGCTCCTGAGGCTGCTGGGAGACATCTCCCTTTCTCTTCTTTGTTCTCACAGCTCCTGGGGCTCAGCTTTAGAATTGGCCCCGCCTCTGCGTGTAGGTGGCCTGAGGGCATCTGTTCTTCGCTCAGACAGGACGGGGTTAAAGGAGCCGCTGATTCGGGGGCTCTGGCTCACTCAGGCCGCGGGGAGGGAGGGGCACGATGCGAGGCGAGCCTGCGGCGGCAGAGGCAGGTGGGACGTTGCACCAGCCTGAAGAGCGCCATGCGTTCTCCCGGGGAAGTTGTCCCTGGATCACGGGAGCCTGGCAGTGGCGGGCTGCAGAGGCTCACGGGAGGGGAGGTGTGGAGAGTGACCTGTGCTTGCACACAGGCTTCTTGGTGGTGGCAGCAGCAGCTTTAGTGCCTCATGCCCGTCTCTGGGGTCCGCGCTGTTAGCTGCGGCTCTCGCCTGTCTCTGGAGCTCCTTTAAGCAGTGCTCTTTATCCCCTATCCTCGTGCACCAGGAAACAAAGAGGGAAGAAAAAGTCTCTTGCCTCTTCGGCAGCTCCAGACGTTTTCCCGGACTCCCTCCCGGCCAGACGTGGCGCACTAACCCCTTCAGGCTGTTTTCACGCCCCTAACCCCAGTCCTCTCCCTGTACTCCAACTGAAGCCGGAACCTCAGCTCCCAGCCCCGCCCATCCCCGCGTGTGAGCAGACAAGCCTCTCGGGCTGGTGAGTGCCAGTCGGCTCTGATCCTCTGTGCGGGAATCTGCTTTGCCCTCCGCACCCGTGTTGCTGCGCTCTCCTCCGAGGCTCCGAAGCTTCCCCCCTCCGTCACCCGCAGTCTCCGCCCACGCAGGGGCTTCTAGTGTGTGGAAACCTTTCCTCCTTCTCAGCTCCCTCCCACTGGTGCAAGTCCCGTCCCTATCCTTTTGTCTGTTTTTTCTTTTTTCTTTTGCCCTACGCAGGTACGTGGGGGAGTTTCTTGCCTTTTGGGAAGTTTGAGGTCTTCTGCCAGAGATCAGTGGGTGTTCTATAGGAGCAGTTCCGTGTGTAGATGTATTTCTGATGTATCTGTGGGGAGGAAGGTGATCTCCGCGTCTTACTCTTCCGCCATCTTCCCTCGTAGATCTTTTTTTTAGTGTCCGTCACTAATTTTGGAAGAGTCTCTCAAATTATTTCTTTAAATGTTTCTTTTGCTCTGTTATATCTTTATTTTCCTTCTGGAAATCTAATTACACAGATGCTAAACAATGTTAAACAGCATTTAATGGTGTCCTTCTGCTCTTTGATGCTCTGTTCTAATTTTTTACTCTTTGTTTTTCTTCTCTGTGTTTAGTTTTGGTATTTTATATTGACCTACCATTATGGTCACTGATACTTTCCTTTCTTGTATTGCATCTACTCCTGAACGCAAACACAAAATTCTCTGCATATATTATATCTAGCCTATTTGATTGTCTTACAGTTTTCATCCCTCTCCTGAAATTACCTATCTTGCATGTTGTCTACATTTTCTATAAAAGCCTTTAACATTCTAATCACAGTTATTTTAAATTCTTTGTCTGATGGTTCTAACAACTGTGTTGTATCTAAGTCTGGTTCTGATGACTGCTTTGCCTGTTCAGACTACATTTTTCTTGCCTTATGATATGCCTCATAATTTTTGTTGAACCCCTGACATATCACATATGACAGTAGATAATGTGCTAAGTTCTTTTTTTATGCAGTAGTGAGCACAAACTTTCTTCTGTTAGGTCTTTAGTATAGGGATTTGTGTTAATTTAGTCAGAAATTGGCGTCTCCAGAATTAGGTTAACTATTGTTCAATGTCATTGTTAAGAACGCAGTTTCTTTCCGTCCTTTTTGTTATCCTTAGAATATTGTCTTTTCTCCTTAGGCTAGTTCACGTTGTGACCACAAGATGGCTATGCAAATGGGTATTGTATCCAAAAAATGTCCAGAAACAGAAAAGGCAGGTTTTTAAAAAAAATTCCACGCATCTCTTCTGAAGCAAGAAAATCTTTTCTGGAATTGTCCTAGGAGTCTTAGTTTTTTATTTCATTGGCCAGAATTGGAACAAATACCCTGTGCTAACCAATCAGAGAGAGGAAAAAAGGGGAAAATTGTGATAGTTTTGGACACAATATGACCCACTGCCTATGAATGAGCCCAGAACCTCTGATTTCTTTGTCTTTGAAAGAGAGATAATATATGTGAAAAATCCTGGATTTCTAATAGGGAAATGAGAAGTAGTGCTGGAGACCACTGTAAGAAAATAATAATGCATTTTACCAGTCTTTAGGACTCTCTTTGTGCCTCGCCATCCTATTCAAAACATGGCCTGTCCTCGTACAGTACATATGTGTATTAGTGAGAGAAGGCTCAAAGCTCAACTCACATGCCAAGGGTAAAGAATGTCCTTTCCTTTTATTTTCTCAGAAACATGGAATCTGCTTTCACGCAGTGTTTCCCCAGTGAGTTCATCTGCTCCATCTGCAAGGACAATTTCACAGACCCTGTCACCATGAGCTGTGGGCACAGATTTTGTACTCCTTGCCTCTGTCTCTTGTGGGAAGATGTCCAAACAGCTCCTTGCTGTCCTGTGTGCAAGGCAGTATCTCTGAAAATGGACTTCAAAAGCACTATTCTTGCTAAGGAACATGTTCTTCCGACCAGAGGATCAGTTGTCTGCCAGTTACCTAGCTCTGCCAAGCAGATGTGTAGCATACACCAAGTGATAAAGCTCTACTTCTGTCAAACGGACAAGAGCCTGCTGTGTTTGTTCTGCTCTCATTCCCCAGAGCATGCCACGCATGAACACTATCCAGTAAAGCAGGTTGCAGAGCACTACAGGGTAAGTGATATCTCTGAATGCCTTTGAAATGTGGACGACCCTGTATCTGATAGGCAATGAGGCAAATACATTGATTGTTATTATTATTTTATGTAGGAAACAAATCGAATTTCTGAACACCACGTGCCAGGCACTATTCTGAAATCTAGGGATAAAGCAGTGAAGACACTAGACAACATTCTTGTTCTCCTGAAGTTTAAATTCTGTTGGGCTGAAAGACAGGAATGATGATGAAATTGATGAGAATTAGGGTGCTGGTATTTCAGTGTAAGTAACGTGCTGGATAAATCTCTAGTTTCAGGAACAGTCGTTGGCTCCTACAACTATGATTACGATGATCCTGTTCTAATTATAGCAGATTTAGAAACACTGGCCAATATTTTCTTATAGTGCCTTAGGAAAACTGAGGGCTAATATTTCACAATTAAATATAAAGCAAAAAAAAAAAAAAAATATAAAGCAAGATTCACTTCTGAAAATTGACCAGGTTACTACAATATCAGTGTTAGATTCCTCAGATAATGGATTACATTTTCTAAATTTAGGCATTCTATTTTTGGTTGATCTCTCAGATTTATCAGTTAGTGTTCCCAAGGAAAATCACTGACATCTCTGCTCTCTTTACTGTTTGTCCCATGTTCATACCCTTCTATCTTCTTTTAAGTATCTGAAATGTACTACCTTTGCTTTTCTAGTACTCCAATTTATGGTTATTTTGCAGGAGAACCTTCTGATGCAAATGAAATCTATTTGGAAAAAGAAAAAAGAAAATCAGAGAAATATAAAAAAAGTGACCAACATATTCAGAGTATGGGAGGTAAGCAGTAGACCCTGTATCCACTGGAAGCAGCTTGGGACAAATATCCTTTTAACTTACAGTGGAAGAACTTGAATTAAATCATAATGTCCCCTGAGTGAGTGATCAGAGAGAGCTACATACATGACCTTCAATATAGGATTTCATGTTGAATGAACCCAAAATGTAACTAAAAGATTTTTCCTGATCTTCTTGATAAAGCAATGTCTACCTCTAATATTGTACTTTAGCAGGGACAAGAAAATGCAGTATCACAAAACAAAATGCAATGGTCACTGGGATGGAGGTAAAAATAGAGTTCTGTAGGAGATTAATAAACTTTGAATGTTAAGAAAAGCTTCTCAAACAAGTAAAAATCATCCCAATGCTAATGTGTTAGTAGAATCTGTAAATTCATGGGTATTTATGACACAGACACCTAAGGGACAAGAAAGCTAAAAATGAGACAAATCATGGAATTGTCTGGGACCTGCAAGTAGCTCCTATTAATTAGTACATAGGGTATGAAGCAGGCAGTGAGAGTTATGGCTAGAAATGTAATTATAACCATGGCAAGATTGTGAATGTCTACCTAAGGATTTTGGGTTGTATCATTCATTGATTCAAATATATGAACTGGGAACCTGAAACTGAAGGTTTAATAAAAATAAACTACATTTTTATTTTCAAAGGACTCAATCACTTCTAAAGAAGACATATCAACAGGCTATGGTATAGAATATGTCATTAAACAGAAATCTGTATACAGTGCTGTGAAAATACCAAAGGCAATAATAAAATTATCTTGATCATTTAGGATGGATTTCCTAATAAACCACTCATTCATAGGAGGGCATATGATGCATTGCTCACTGTTCTAGGCCCACAAAAAGATACAGAAATGGACAAAAATCACTGACCTCAGTTGGTTATAATCTAGTAAGAGAAGTCATATAACAATTAAAAAAGAGTAACATTTATAATATCTCACATTTGTAAAGTTCTTGGGAGAAAATTAAAGCAGGGATGTGTATAAATAGTACAGGCTTGGAGAGAAAGTATGCTGGTCAGGGAAGACTCATTATGAACGTTACATCAGGGTAGAGACCTAAAGAAATGAAGGGAGTGAACCAGCAGTTCTCTGAGAACCCATCCTTCTGGAGCAGAGAAAACAGAAGGTATGGTCCAAAAGTTTGGGTTCCCCCCTCACCCCCCCCACCAAGTTCAAATGTTGAAATTCTAACCCCCAAAGTGATGGTGTTAGGAGGTCGTGCCTTTGGGAGGTGAGTAGGTCATGAAGGCAGAGTCCTTATGAGTGGGATTCTTATAAAAGAAGCCCTGTGGAGGCTTGCCCCTCCTGCCATGTGAGGACACAACCAAAAGATGACTATCTAGTCAAGACATGGAAGCAACCTAAATGTCCATCAACAGATGAATGGATAAAGAAGATGTAGTATACTTATACAATGGAATACTACTCAGCCACGAAAAAGGATGAAATAATGCCATTTGCAACAACATGGATGGACCTAGAGATTACCATATTGTGGGAATTAAGTCAGAGAAAGACAAATATCATATGATATCACTTATATGTGGAATCTAAAAATAAAAATGATACAAATGAACTTATTTACACACCAGAAATCGACCGACAGGCATAGAAAAAAACTTATGGTTACCAAAGGGGAAAGTGGGGGGAAGGATAAATTAGGAGTTTGGGATTAACATATACACAGTACTATATATAAAATAGATAAACAACAAGGACCTACTTTATAGCACAGGGAACTATATTCAATATCTTGTAATAACCTATAATGGAAAAGAATTGGGAAAAAACAGAATATAGATATATGCATATATATATGTATGTATAAGCAAATCACTTTGCTGTATACCTGAAATTAATACAATATTGTAAACCAACTACACTTCAAGAAAAAAGATACATGCATATGGTAAAAAAATGAAAACCAAGTATGTGAATGTGCTTTGTAAAGTGGAATATATTTTAATCATTATTAAGCAAAAAAAAAAAAAAAAAGATAGCTATCTAGGCAGTGGCTCTCACCATACACCAAATCTGCTGGCACTGATCTTGGATTTCCCACCTTACTGAACTGTGTGAAGTAAATTCTGTTATTTATAAGTTATGCAGTCTATTGTGCTTTTTTTATAGTAGCCCAAACAAACTAAGTATTCTATACATAGCACATAGACAATAGATGATAGGAGAAGAATAAAACCATCCAGATACATGATCTAATTAATCCAATGTCACTGCAGGGTTTTGTGAATCTACGGATGGTGATGATAGGAGCTGAATACCCTAAGGTATGTCAATATCTCCAGGAAGAAAAGCAAAAACATTTAGAGATATTGGCAATTGAAGGCAAGATTGTTTTTCAGCGACTCAGGAGAAATGTAGCCAGAATGGTTCATATGGGGAAACTCCTGAGAAGAATATATGAGGAGCTGAAGGAACTGTGCCTTAAAGCAGACGTGGACATGCTCCAGGTAAGGACTAAGGAAGGACGTTAGGGTCCTAAACACCAGCCTGCTTGGAAAGCATTTATATCCACTGGAGTTATATCCTTTTTGGCCTCCATTATTTTTCTGGTTCCAAAGTCCAGATTCTTCTTCTGCCTCTATGATGGCGAGTTTTGCTCCTCCAGTATAATCTGGAGACGAAACATCACTTTTGCCTTATATGGAAGAAGGATAACTGTGTGGAAAGGTTCAACTAACAGATCCAGAAGAAAATCTCCCAAACCTTCTTGTTCTATTCCTCTACTCAGTTAGCCTTCCATATCCCTATAGGTTTCACATCCGGGGATTCAACCAACTGCCGGTGGAAAATATATATTTTTTAAAAACCCAGAAATTTCCAAAAAGCAGAACTTTAATTTGTCAATGCTGACAACTATTTACACAGCATTTACATTATATTAGGTATTATAAGTAATCTAGAGGTGATTAAAGTATACAGGAAATTGTGCATACATTATATGGAAATACTGTGCCATTTTATATAAGAGATTTGAGCATCCGTGGAGTTTGGTGTACAAGGGGTCCTGGAATGAATTCGCCTCATATACTCAGGGACGACTATATTTACAATTTCTGACCAGCTGCAAGAGAGCAGCTTGTGAGCAGATAATTTAACTTTGTATGTGTACTTGGTAATATGTGTGAATATGGGATGTATGCCTTCTTTCTGTTGTGAAGTTCTAGCTTTCATACCCTTATAAGAACTTTGCGGAACGCTGTGAATCCTGCTGTAGATTACAACAAAGCACAGCCATTCGTGCACCCTAAGAACATCTTCTGACTTTCAATTTTATAAGAGTATGATTTTATCAACTGTATGTAAATGTGAGACTGGGTTTCATCTTTTTAAGGATAAGGGAAACGGCAAATGATTTTCCCCAAGGAAGAAAACTGGACATAGTGAATTTCCCAGTATAATCTCATATCCTCAAACTAGACTAAACAGGAGAGCTTTTGCTGAAAGCTAAGCCTTCCTTTCTTTCTCTTTACAGGGTGTGGGAGACACAATGAAAAGGTAAGTTTGCCCCCTATTCAAATCATGGTAATTGTGATAATGATCAGGCTATTTCTGTTGAGATGGACCCTCCCTTCTTAATGAGAAGTTTCTTTCTGTCTGCGTTTATTCCTTCCTTCTCTAAAGTCTGCCAGGTTTTATATAGTCTACCCTTAGGTGAAAGTAGGGTTGAGGGGAGTGTAGTTTCAGTTGCAAGCCTTACTGTAGAAGTTGAAAGAGACAACTATTTTTGCTGCCCCCCTAATTTCCAAATTCTAATTATCGATATTTGAGGATTATTCCTGGTCATCTATGGGAAAGGCAGATAAGCTCAGAGAGGCAGCAGGTAGACGGATGCTGAGACGAGGAGGGAGGTAGAATCCTCAAGAAAGAACATACGATAGTGCTGAGGATCCATATGTATCAGATGGCAAATTCTAACTATTTGCCACCTATTAGATTTCAGGAATTAAATGAGAATTGCTGTGTGGATCCCCTAGGGAAGCTAGAAGAGAGGAAACAGACACAATTATGATTGAGGTGACATATTCTACTAAGATTGATATGCTAAGAGCAGGGAAACAGATTGTAAAATATAATAGCAACTGTAGTGTTCCTCCATCTGAGGAGTTAAATTCACACCCTTCACACCTAATTATGAGGATTCTGATGCAGCCCCATCAGTGGACTGCTAATGGTACCTTTGGGCCTGTGAGTAAGTGGGTCTTTTTTTTTTTTTTACAGGAGTCAGTTAATGCAGCTGTACATTCCTCAGCCTGTGGACCCACAGCTCAGTACATGGGCCATCACTGGAATGTTGGAAAGGCTTCACAACTTCCGAGGTAAGAGGCAGCTCTCTGGGGGAAGGCAGTAATATTTCCTTCACGACTCGATACATGCTGCTGATCTCTCTTCATTGCTCTGTCTGTTCTTTGCAGAGAACAGGGAAGCAGGCACTGCTTTATAACTAACTTTATAATTTATTGTTAATTATCAGTCAGAAAGCTAACTGAAGCCTGTCAAAAACAATCAATCGAATATGACAGTTTCTTATATAGTTACTTGTGGTGAGTTAAAATTTAAAAAAAAGAACACTCTGCCCTATGAAACTGCATATCCATTCAGTGTATTTCATCTTGTAGTTAACTGTGGTTATATGCGGATATTCAGATTCTTAGAATCACCTTAATGTTGTTATTTAAATGTTTATCTGAATATTGAATGTAATAATTACATTTGAAAAATCACAAGACTTTTAAAAAGCTTAAAAGTATGTTTATATACAACAAGTACAACCATAAAACAAATTGAACCCATGATTTGTTGCATAGAGGGCCCCTTAAGACAAATGCAACTGAAGGGTGAGCCTGGCAGACAAAGGAGAAGCAGGCCTGAGATGGGATGAGTTGGATTCTGATTCAGTGGTGGCTCCATTAGAAATCCTAAAAGAGAAATCACTTCTAAAAAAAGGCACAGATGGGTTTTTGGTTTATTTTATTTTTGCTTGCTTAAATGTTAAGCAATGTGATCACTATTTAGGACTAAAAAGAAAAACAATATCATATTTAAAGTATAATGTATAGTATATTTATTACTATTTTATTTTGTGAGAGTGGATTAATGAGAGGACTTAAGTGAATTAAGGGCCATTTTGCTATTTTCTTTTTTTGTTTTGTTGTTTTTTTGCTATTTTCTTGACATCTATGAATGAACTCCCCAGTTTTTGAGGAGTTAGTTAGTAAAAATAAGCCAGAGCCTGATATCCCACATCTTTATGTATTCTCAAAATTTTCCTTCATCTAGTTGTACGATTAGAGATTTTCTGGCTCTTTAGATAGACAAGAAGCCCTTCCTGTTCTTTCTCTGGATTTCCAGTGACACACTCTGTCTAGTCACCTTTGGTAAAGGGGTGTTCTGGAGCTAGCTCGTACTGACACACTCATGGGAGCGAATTGTTACAAGTTCCAGAATTTTAGGAGCAATTACTAAATGGCTGGCACCTTGAAAATGGTCATGGTGGGCTGGAATATTCCCAGCAAATAAGACAAACCAGCTTTGCTTTGTTCCAGAGATTTGGTTGCTAGACCTCTGCCACAATACCGCCACACTTGTTCGTCTCTCAGAACTTTAAAACTCTGTTCTTTGACTTTGCTGTTTTCTTTTTACTGAAGTGTATGTTACGTTGGATCATAAAATAAGAAATTGTCATGTGGCTTTGACTGAAGACCTGAGACGTTTGCAGTGCAGTCCTGACCATCAAGATGTGCCCCGTAATCCAGCAAGTTCAGAGAATACTCCTTCATGGGGTGCTCAGACCTTCACCACTGGCAAACATTACTGGGAGGTGAATGTGGGAAACTCTCGTAACTGGATTATAGGACTTTGCAAGGAATCCTGGACAAGTAGGAATGATATGCTACTTAACTCTGAGGATATTTTTCTACTTCTGTGTGTCAGCATGGAGGACCATTTCAGTCTCTTTTCTACATTCCCACTCTTACCCCACTATATCCAAAGACCCCAGGGCTGGATCGGGGTGTTTCTAGATTATGAATGTGGTATAATAAGCTTTATTAATGTTGCCAGAAGTTCCCTCATTTGTAATTTCCTCTCACGCTCTTTCTCTTTCCCTCTCAGACCTTTCATTTGGTGTGGACCCAAATGATCAGGAACAGCTCACAGACCTGACCAAGGTCTCGGCAGTTCTAATAGCTGAGGGTCTTCTATCCAGGTGACTTCTAGAATGGGGAAAATCAATTATACTTCACTGTGTTTAACTTCATTTTACCTTCAGGAGATATCATGGCTGCGTTATTTTCTAAAGTGGTGATAATGTTAACGATGTACCTTTGTCTTTTCTGTTTTATTTAAATAAAAGTAATCTCTTTTATTTTACTGGGTAGGATACATGTACTTTTCATTTGCCATCTGAAGTTGCTAGAGATTAAAGAATACATGGGTGTGGAAACTCAGCCAAATGCATGAACAGAAAGCACAGAGGCTTCTCCTTCCAGAGAGTCCTTGTCAAGACGCAAGGGCAGCATAGAATTCTCTTCTCCCTGCACTCATCTGGCTAAATCCTATTCCTCTTGTAATCCTCAGTTTACCAAACTAGATTAGGTCCATTATAATATGACCTCAAGAACAGCTTATTCTTTCTCTTTGTAAAACTCACAATAGATTTTGGGTCTTCTTTTCTAGTTTGCAGACTGCAAGAAGCGAAGGCCAGCGTTAGTCCTCTTCCCAGCCACATTCCAGGGATGAAACACCAGGTTAAGGATATGAGAGACATCAAAAATATATTGGAACAAATGAATGAATGTGTAGGAAAATTATTAAGAGCAAAGGCTATATAACGAAAAAAAGTTACTATAATGTAGACACAATTAGCAGCTCAAGAAGTGATGAGAAATATTAAAGATGTGAATTAAGTTATTGTTCAGGTACATGGCTCAGAAATTCATTTTAACTGGCAAAATATAGACTGTGTATGATCTGATTCCTCAATGTTGCTATTAGCTCTCAATGATGAACAGAGATTTTTAGGAACATACACATATTTTATCAGAGTGGTAGTAGTATAGATAATAAGACCTAGATACTTGGATACTGCAGTACTTTTAAGGAAGATATGTAGAGTGAAAATACCTTGAATATACATTTTCAAGGATGGACAATAAACTTTATTTCTTACATGCACAAAACATCCAAGCTGTTAACAGTCAAATTTCATTTCAGAGAGTGTCACTGACTTAGATCTTACAACTCTGTAAAGTGATCAGACATTGAAATCAGTCTCTTTGGGGTTGTGTTGTCCAACATAATGACTCTAGTTAACACTGATGTATGATAGATAGGAAAGCTGTTAAAAGAGTAGATTCTAGCAGAGCTTATCATAAGGAAAAACAATTTTTTCTTTTTCTTCTATTTTAGAAGAATCAATCTTTCTCTCCCCACTCCCCTTTCTCCTTCCATCTCTCCATCTTTTTTTTTTTACATCTTTATTGGAGTATATCTCTCCAACTTTTGCTCTCTCTCTTTAAAGAGAAGTTGCTTAGGGAAGAATTTGGGGATTATGTGTATTTCTATGAAGTTGTAGTGGAAAAGAAATTATAACTAGATTTCCAGATATTTGCTTAGGGATTTAAAGCAATCTAATAATGCCCTCATCTTTGGAAGGAGTCCAAGAATTGTTGCATACTGAAAAGTTTTGTATTGACTCTGGCACTGGCCAAAATGGAAGAAATTCTCCATAGTCTGTCTCACCTACAGATTTGAACTGACCATAAAAATTAACCATGTGAGGAATGTGAAAAATTAAAACTAGAAAGTGAAATGAGGAGAGAAGTTAAGACTTGAATAATTACCACAGTGGAGGTGAGCTGGTGGAATTACTTTTCCTCTTCTCCTTCCTGGCATTGACTGAACTGAAGGAAGACTCAGCTCTCTGATCTGCACAGCATGCGCATGCAGCAAAAGCTCAAACATAAACCCTGGTTTCTAGTCAGAGGACCAGGAAAAGAGGGTCCTGCAAACAGGAAAGTGTGAGAGGAAATCACTTTTTTGTTTTCATCCTCTCTTTTTCTCTTCCAGTGCTGCCCCAAGATCAGCCACTGTCAAAAAGGTACAGTGAGTGGCAACAGTAAAATGGCAGATGGGGAAGCTTTGTCCCAAGAGAGCACTTTTTTCCTTTTTCCAGAGGAACTGCAGAAAGAGACCCCTATTGTCCAAAGTGGGGTGTGTGCGTGAAATCTTCTTAAGTGTTTTCTATTGTTGCTTTGACTTGAGGACCACCACAGTCCTGTAGGGGCCAGAAGGTGGTGTTAACTCTGGAAGAATCTCCGGTTTTCAAGGCTTGCTTATAAACGGTGTAAGGAGAAAGCAGAGAAGTCTTTAATCTGGGCTGGATTTTCCCCACCACTGGGACAATACCAAACCCTCTGCCCCCTGAGTGTTCTAAAAGCTATGCCCTGTACAGTGAGGATTTTTCACTCTGGATAGTGGGAACTATTCCCAGCCCTGTGTGACCTGAGGTATTGTTCCATCTACCCCTTTGGGGTGGTTCTTTCCTTGATCTTGGATATTTTCCTCACAAGCATTCACTGATCTGTACTCAGATGTAGGCTCCTGCTGTGGGAGCTCTCTGGAGCTCTCTTCTGTGCAACTCTACCCTCAACTAGTACTCAATCCTGGGAACTCCAGCCACCTTGGTTTTACTGAACTTCCAACCCTGTCTCTTCAACTCGGGGAGACCACTGGGCTCTGTCTGGGTTCCCCCTCCCTGTGACAAGTCTAGAAATCTCCAGGCAGTAAAATGGGACTGTCATAAGGCTCCCTTCCTTTGGTCCCTCTCTCTAAGTTTACTCTCCTGTGATGCTTATTGTCAAATGTCTGAAAACTGTTGCCTTTATATGTCACATTTCTGGGTTGTGCTTTCTTAAGATGGAAGAGCAAATCCCATCCCTGCTGCTTCATTTTTGCTCACAAGAGAAGTCTGAGAGTAATTTATTAAATTACAGATTCAATTCTGTTAATGGATATCCAGCTATTCATTTTACTTACTTTTATCTTTAGTGGGCTTTAGTAGTGTGTATCTTCCAATGAATTTACCCATTTCATCTAGACTGTCAAGTTTATCAACATTGGCCTTTGCTAGATATTTGTTTTGCTGAATAAATGACATATGCCAGGTTTTGATGATGTGGTGGTGGGGGCTTCCATTTGAGTTTCTGGAAACTAGATTCTAAGCCCTGGTTGCACTGTAAGGTGTGGGTCCCAGCAAAAGGTGATGTGGGATGAGTGTTCCCCCTCTATTCCATCCCCATGGCAGGAAGTACCCACTGGAAAGAGAAGCTCTTCTGGGTGGTTACTAAGCACTGATCTGACTAGGAAGAGGAGGAATCCCATGACCTTTGAGGCAAATGAGTCAGTGCTGGGTCAAGAAGGAAGAGGGGTGAGAATTCCAGGATCATGGTCACTACGGTCCATCAGGACCCTGCCTTGCTAGGTGACTCCCAGGTTTAGATATTCCCATTCAGGGGCTAAGGACCCGTGGCACTGGATCACCCAACCCTCGTGGGTCCAGTGTTTTAGAAGCCTGCAGTCAGGATTGCTTCAGTATTGCTAAGCACCACCCAGTGCTTTGGATAAGAGCTTTCCTTTGTTTTTGTTTTTTTGGGGGGCAGGGCTGCTAGGCATGTGGGATCGTAGTTCCCTGACCAGGAATTGAACCCACACCCCCTATGGTGAAAGCCTGGATTCTTAACCACTGGACCACTGGGAACGTCCAAGAGCTTTCCTAATTCCTTTGAGCACTTCTTAACCCTGGTAACACCTAAGCACTGCCCTATGCAGGAAGGAACTTCAAAGTCTCCCAACATCATGTACTGAACAACCTATCATTTCCTCACTGTGTGTTCTTGGTCTTGTCAAAGATTAGTTGACTGTATATGCACAGGTTAATTTCCTGGCTCTCAATCCTGTTCTATTGGTCTATGTATTTTTTTATGCCAGTACCATATCACTTTGATTACTGTAGCTTTGGAATATAGTTTGAAATCAGGACATATGACGTTCTTTAATGAGACTATACTTAGATTTACTTAGCTGTTTCACCAGTAATGGAATAGAGATTCTCCAGAGTTTCTTTTTTATTATTATTTTGGTGATTGTATATTATGTTGTTATGACCAATTTGTACCTGCCACATATAGCACTTGTTCTTGTCTAGATTATTCAATCAGGATTCTAAATATGTTCAACTTGAATTTCACTAGAGATTGATTTCCAAGAGAATTGTACCAATTTTTACTCCCATAACATGAGATATTTTGGGTTCCTTTTGTCATCACCAGAGCTTAATATTTTTTTAAATTATTATTTTAATGTTATTAAAATAACATAATATTAATAATATGTTATTTAAAAAATATCTGAAGGTAGTGATTGTGATTTTAATTTTTATTTCTCTGATTTCCTATGAGTTTGAGCATCTTTTTATGTATATCTGCCTTTCTTTCCTGTGAACTTATTCTTTGTCCTTCTGTGATTGGGGTAGTGGGCTTATATTGGTCTTATAGATTTTCAGGTCTCTTGATATATTCTGGTCACTTATCCTTTGCTAGTTTTATGGATCACAGTGTTTTTCCCAGCATTTCTCTTCCATTAAGATGACTTTTGATAACAGAAATGCTTAATGTTTATAGTTAATTGATCATTTTTCTTATTCAATTTGTGGGTTTTGTTTCTTTATTAGGAAATCACTGTATAACAAAGGGTCAAAAAGGTTTTCTTTTAATATTCACTCCTTTTAAAATGATGAATTTGTCTTTCCCATTGAACTCAATCCACATGAAATTGATTTTCGTGGATGGCATTAGGTAAATACCACAGCAGATTTATTGAGAAGTCTATTTTACACTCACATGCAATGCGTGCCTGTTCAGGCATAAATCAGACATTCATACATCAGGTGAGTTTGAGGCTTTCTCTTTGGTTCCTGTGGTCATTTTCTCCATCTTGTGCCAATGGGCCATGGATTAATTGTTACAGCGTCCTGAGATCATAACATCTGCTACTAACATCTCAGAATATGTACTTGATATTTTGACCCAGGAAAGGACACTGCTCTAATATTGCTGATATCCATGTCTAGTGTAAAATTCATATGTATACAGTAAGCACTTAGAATCCTCTCATTTTAGGGCTGTTTTCCCAGAAATTTAAATAATCCAATAATGCATATATGATTACAAAGTCTTTTCTGACTAATCTTCTAGAAAGTAAGTTGAACTCACTAATGTTTTACCTACTTACATCTAGAGTATTTTTTGGCTATTGTTCGTTTCCTGTATTTTCTAAACTAAAGAAAAGTAGGTTTTCTTCTTTTTATAGTAAGCAAATGACTCAAAAAATATAACTGTGTATATCTTCCATGAAAATAATCTATTTTCCAAAATGTTTCACTAATTTTCTGAATCCCCAACATTCTATTTAAAATCTTAAGCTCTCTCATTAAGCTTTTTTCATTAAGAAGTACATAAACAACCCTTTTGGACCACTTAGTGTATAATATTGTGTAGGGAAGACTAGCTCCTTTGGCTGATTGGAGTTGCTCTGGGACTAGCAGGAGGGATGTGGGAAGCCTGGGCTCTGCTTGTGAGGAGTATGTGTGTGCCTGCTGGCTCCCTTGGCAGGGCAGAAATGGCAGATTGAAAACTGCCCCAGCACGTGCCCAGCCTGAGCCTAGCGAACACTCCAGTCCCATGAAGCATACTTCATATCACAGCTCTGCACTGGACCAAGGGCTGCCAGGGCCCGGGGAAGAGCTGGCTATAGAATGCAGAGGCTTCTTGGACTGGGGAGGCATCTGAGCGGGGTGGGAGAGGCATTGCTGTAGCTTACCCAGCAGCACATCAGGAGAAGTCCTGATCTCTGACAGAGGCCAGACTGCCATAGCCCACTGCTCCGATACATGCGGAAAGCTCACGTGAGCCCGATGGCTCCACAGCAGGGCAGGGGGTGGCAGAGGCTGGGGAGAGTGATCGACTGTCAGGGACAAGAAGACTCAGACCAGAGGGTGTCTCTGAGCAGAGCCAGGTCAGCCTGGTGCTTGCACAGGTGGCGCATCAGTCTAATGAATTATAATCTCAGAGAACTGAGCGACAAAAATTTGGTTTTCCTACGGCTCTTTTCTTTCCTGGCTTTACTCCGGGACCAAAGAAAGTCCCCAGTCTCTGAACTACACAGCAGGAGCTCACAGAAAAACTCCAAGAGACCCTCTCTTTCCCGTCAGAGGATCAGCAAAGAGGCCCCTGAAAACAGAAAAGTGTGGAGGTGGGGAGTCTCATTTTTTTCTTGTTTTCTCTCCCACCCCTGACCCAAGACCAGGCTCAGTCATGAAGCTGCGCTGTGTAGCAACAGCAAAATGGCAGAGTGGTGCCAGTGGCATGGGCACCAGTGGCCCTGGGAGAGCCCTTCCTTCAGGCCAGAGTAATTGGGAGAAGGGGTGTCTGTTACTTGAAGAGTGCGGGTGGAACCACCTTTAATTTCTCTGTTGTCTTTGCCTCTTTGTGCCACAGAAGGCATGGTTGCACAGGAGTGTAGAAGTGGGGTTAACTCTGGAACAAATCTTGACCTTCAAAGCGTGCTTTTAAACTCTGTTAGTCGGGAGAGAGAAGTCTTTAATCTGGGCTTGATTTCCTCACCAGAGGGGCAATCCCCTTCCGCGTCCTCTCCCCTATATACCATGTAGTTCAAGGATTTCCCATTGTGAATGAGGAAACAACAACTATTCCCAGCCCTGTGTGAGATGCAGGATTGTTGTACTGGTTCTCTTTGGGTCCTCTTTTCTTGACCTGGAATATTTCCTCACAGACATTAATTGACCAGCATTCAGCTGCAGACTCCACCTTTGGGGCCCCCTAGAGATGTCTGTCTCTGTCTGTCTCTGTCTCTCTGTGCAGCTTTACCCTCAAGCAGGCTTCAGTCCTGGGAACTCCAACCACCTTGACCTCCCTGAACTCACATCTACACTCAGGGTGCCCCCACCCTGTGTTGTGACCTAGAAATCTTCAGGCAGTAAGGTGGGTCTATCACTGGGTTTCCCTCATTTGTTTCCTCTTTCTCAGGGTTCAGTGTCCTGTGCTGCCAATATAACATGTTGAAATCATCTCACCATATCACATATATTCAGAATTTTAAGTACAAAATAACATTCCTCCAAATTATTCCAATAAAATGTTATTCCAAAAATAACATTCCCACAAATCTGATTGTATGTCTTTTCTGAATAATTTTCAAGAAATAAATTAAATTCATTAGTTTTATACCTAACTACATATGGAATTTTTTTTAATATTGTCTGCTTCCTGTATTTCCCCAGACCAAAAAAAAAAAAGTGTAGTTTAAGTAGTCAGCAATTCAAGAAATATGACTATGTGTGTTGTTCACAAAAATAATCTGTTATTCAAATTTATTTTTGGAATCCTCAACATTCTCTTTAAGAACTTAATCTTTGGGCTTCCCTGGTGGCGCAGTGGTTGGAAATCTGCCTGCCAATGCAGGGGACACGTGTTCGAGCCCTGGTCTAGTAGGATCCCACATGCCCTGGAGCAACTAAGCCCGTGCGCCACAACTCCTGAGCCTGCGCTCTAGAGCCCACGAGCCACATTTACTGAGCCCATGTGCCACAACTACTGAAGCCCGTGCGCCTAGAGCCTGTGCTCTGCAACAAGAGAAGCCACTGCAATGAGAAGCCTGTGTACCACAAGGAAGAGTAGCCCCCGCTCGTCGCAACTAGAGAAAGCCCCCCGCCCAGCAACGAAGACCCAACGCAGCCAAAAATAAATAAAAGAAATTTAAAAAAACGTAATCGTCATCTTTATGCTTTTTTCATTATAGTTAATCAATGGTAATGAATCAATTTGTGTCTAGTGATACTTTAGATCTGAGAAGTAAGAAATTTCCTAAGTCTTTGTTTCTTTGTAAATCAGCCTAATTCAGTGTTTCTCAAACGTTAGAAGTCATCAGAATTACCTGGAATGACTTATAAACTACAGATTTCAGGTCCCACTCACATGACTTTTGATTCAGGAGGTCTTGGGTGTAAGCCAGGAATGTGAATTTCTAACAAGGTTCAGGTGATGATGATACTGTTTGAATTGGAACCAAACTCTGAGAACCACTGGCCGAAGTAATTGTTTTATTCCATATTCTCTTCAACATTTCCTATTCTTCTGATTCATTTTATGTCTTTTTCAGTGGCTTATAACATTTCTTTTAATGACTATTCTCACTTATTAATCAGAAATTTTTGGTATCATAAGTGTTTCAAAACTACGTTCCTTTCAGAAATGTAATTTAGAAGGAAACTGTATATTATGTAAACTGTAAGAAAGATTATTGAGTAGCACACCGTAATCAAAACCCTACTGCCAATAAGACAATCATCTCATCTCATTTATTAATTTATTCACTCATCAAATATTTTAGTGCCCAGACACTGGGCATTATCTGTCTTTATCTGCAGATAAAGACATTATCTGCTGGGAATATGGCACTGAACACTTCCTTTATCTCTTGCAATTTAAACTATTATGTAAGAAAAGACCAGCGTTTATATAAAGAAAGACCTATTCTGGTCCTGAGGGTCAGTGGCGATTTGCCTGTAAAATAGATTTTCTCTCTGAGGGTGAATTAGTGAGTAGGCTATACTAGAACAAGAGTAGGGAGGTTTCCAACTGATATGGGGATTGTACGTAACCAAGTCTGTCCACGATGTGCAACCCTGTGTTTCTTGCCAGACTGCCATCCAGCCCTGCTCATCAGTTAAACGCCACCTCCGTCCCTCCCACGCTTACCTTGAACTCATTCACTGCGTAAAGCCCCATCCCATTACAGGCAGGACATTCAAGTTGTAAAACCAACGAAGAGAGTCCTGCAAGTGAGGTGCTCAGAATCTGGAGAAGGAAGCAGACAGCAGCAGTGGTGACAAAGCACTTCAGTCTGCAGGAACGCCTGGGCCGGGGTGGGGTAGGAAGGCCTCATAAGAAAGGTGAGGCTTGAGCCTGGGTGAAGAAGGGTCACTTCACTGAGAACAGGAAGGAAATGTGAGACAAAACTCAGCCTGGTCCCCAAGACATGAACTGTATGAAGCAGGACCTTTAATTGCTCTTCAATCAATCAATCGTGGCTTCAAAAATAAGTACAGGTAAAATCTCTGAAGAATTGAGGACTGGGGCTTCCTTGGTGGTGCAGTGGTTGAGAATCCTCCTGCCAATGCAAGGGGACATGGGTTTGAGCCCTGGTCTGGGAAGATCCCACATGCTGCGGAGCAACTAAGCCCGTGCACCACAACTACTAAGCCTGCATTCTAGAGCCTGCAAGCCACAACTACTGAAGCTGGTGCACCTAGAGCCCGTGCTCCGCAACAAGAGAAGCCACGACAATGAGAAGCCCACGCACCACAATGAAGAGTAGCTCCCGCTCCCTGCAACTAGAGAAAGCCCACACCCAGCAACGAAGACCCAACGCAGCCAAAAATAAATAAATTTATATAAAAGAAAAAAAAAGAATTGAGGACTGAATGAAGTGTCTGAGAGTGTGTCTTTGGTAATAAAGCTGAGAGTTAAAAAAAAAAGAGCATTAAGTTGGAATCATACATACCACACATATATTTTTGTAACTACATCCAGCTCACAAAACAGGTGAGCAACCACAGCATATATTCTAGATAATCGGCCATGAGAGATGACTTTACTTTTAAAAAGATGGAGCCAACAAAATTTATCTCATGGTATCTTCATATTAAATAGCAATAAAAGGAGGTTAAAGTAGAAAAAGTTTAAATGACAATAAAGTATTATTGATTTACTTAGACTGGGAAGGTCTTCTCAGATAGGGAGTTGCTGGGTATAGTCAGGTTCCTGATTTATCCCTCATTATATGTGGCCAGTGTTTAACAAAGGGCTGACAGGAAAAGTGAAGGATCAAGCTGGGCACCTCCATATGAAGGAAATTTTAACAGTATTAAAAAACCTCACCTTTCCACTGTGATTATCAAGGAACACACAAACCCAACCCAGTATATAGGTTTCTCTATATACTGCCAACACTGGGGAAGTGGTCAAGAGACAGTCATGATTATCTTCCCCCTCACATAAAAGAAGAAATATGTCCTCAGATTCAGTGTACCATTCTTTCTTACCTACGAACCCTTACAGAAGCCTAGAGTCCCAAGAGTCACCCACATCCGGCTCCCAGTAATGGTTGCCAGAGGTCAAGTAATCCCCACCACATCAGTGATGCTTTTTTTTTTTTTTACTTTTGAGTAAATTTCAAACTTTTAGAAGATTATTTTTGAAAAGCCAGGTAAATATGGAAAACATTCACATTTCCAACTACCTTCTCTTTAAAACAATAATAAATAAACATGAGTTTGCATTAGTAATAACCAAATGAGCATCAAAGTTAGTAGGGTAGACACTTACGAACATTCAAAATGTTTGGTAGGTTTCTCTAAGGTGACTTGATCTATGAAGGTGTGGTGGGAGGAAATGTGCTGCTTTCAGACCCTCAGTGAAGCTTTCACGTTGCCGTTCAGTAGTAACTGGCCCACTTCTGACTCAGGCCAAGTTCTGTGCTGGTCGGTTTTCACTCTGTTCTCCACAACCAGCATGGAAACAGGAAAGTTTAACAGTTCATTTATTTGGCACAATCCACACGTTGTCACAGTGGAGGTTTTGTCTCTTCAAGTCTTGTTTGGTGACCCCCCACACACACACACATTCGAGTCATTACTATTCTAATCAACCAACCAAAGACACCACTTCCCCGCTCTCTAATTTCCACTAAAGGCCTTTGACATTTCTGACCCACATTGCTAGGTTCTAACGTTCTCAGCATGTGTGATTTCACTAGGAACTTCAAACACTGAAAGGCATTGAAACATTTCACTGAAATTTGCTGTGACTGGGAACGTGCATTTTCTTTTATTTATTTATTTTATTCTTTATTTTTGGCTCCGTTGGGTCTTTGTTGCTGGGCGCCAGCTTTCTCTAGTTGTGGCGAGTGGGGGCTACTTTTTGTTGTGGTGCACGGACTTCTCACTGTGGTGGCTTCTCGTTGCGGAGCACAGGCTCTAGGTGCGCAGGCTTCAGTAGTTGTGGCACGTTGGCTCAGTAGTTGTGGCTTGCGGGCTCTAGAGCGCAGGCTCAGTAGTTGTGGTGCACGGGCTTAGTTGCTCCGTGGCATGTGGGATCTTCCCGGACCAGGGATGGAACCCATGTCCCCTTCACTGGCAGGCGGATTCCCAACCACTGCACCACCAGGGAAGCCCTGGAACGTGCATTTTCAGACGCAGAAGACTGATTGACAACTGTAAAACAAACAGACGCAGAAGGCACATGAGAGGCAGTGCAACACGACCAAAGCAGGATATTCCTTGTTTTTGATAAAGCAACCCTTTAGAATAGGAACTTTCTGGAGACACTGTGAAATGAATTTTCCTTGTAAAATTATTATCCATCTTCCACACGTTTGATGAATATGTGCAGTCTATCTACGATCCCCAGATGTGACGGCTCCATCAGAAAAAAATAAAAAATAAATAACGGTACCAGGTGCCATTCCTGGGCCTTGTCCAAAGGCAGCCCGTGGAAGAGTCTATTTTATTCTCTTCTCCCCTCATTAAACAATAACAGCGGCAGAGGAGAGCATTTGGATTTGAATAAATGGCATCCAATACCTAACATGCGAAGCAACTTTTTCAAGCGTTAGATCCTAAGTGTCTGATGGTCCAAAGGATCAGGAGGGCTTATTTTTCTTAAGACGGTTGGCAGGAAAAAAAAAAAAAAAAAAGACGGTTGGCAGCAGGACCCCCTGTCGTCACCGTCCCAGCGCTTACGAGAATGCGTCATTATCCAGTCAGCAACTGGGGGGGTCCTCTCAGCTGGGTTCTTCATCACCGCACGGTGGAAGCTGTTATCCACATAGGACACCATCTGCCCCCGCGGCCCGGGCCAAGATGTCTGTGCGCCCTCGGCCGCCGCCTCCGGCCTGCGCGCTCCGCCCGCCCGCCTCGGCCCAACCAGCCAAACTTCAGCGGCAGGGGGTCGGCGGGGCGAAGATCGCACGGCGGCCGGCGGCCGGGAGCTCCTGCTTCCTCCGCCAACTTCGCTCCGCGCGGCCGGGAAGGCTCCCTCCGGACCCTGGCTCTACACGCCTCCCCGGCTGCTCTCGGGGACTGCGGCTGCGGCTCCTCCCGGCCCCAGCGGGCCGGAGTTTATTTTTAGAGAGTTCGGTGAGAAGGTAGGATGGGGGGGGTAGGGGGCACCAGCCTCCCGCTCCTCCGCGCGCAGGACCGCCCCTCCTCTCCGGGACTCGCGCCGCCGCCCAGGGCCCCCGGGAAGCACTCGGGCACCGCGGCTGCCGTGTGAGGACCGGCTCAGGTCCGGGCACCGCGAAGTCGGGTCGCTTCGGCCGCCGTTCCCGTCGCGCCGACGCTACCTCTATTGCGTTCGGCCAAGCCCTCCAACTGCTGCTGCCTTCCCTCGGGCCGCGCCGCCGCCTCCCCCGAGCGGCGCGCGCAGAGAGGCCAAAGCGCCGCCCCGCTGCGCCCTCGGCCGGTTGTTTCTCGGCAACTTTGTTCCCGGGCTGCAGGCGCGGGAAGGAAGGGGCCGCGGGCAACCGGGTCCGGACTCCCGGCGGCGGGCGTCGCGCACAGCCGCCCGGAGAGTGTTTAGGAGGCGGCGACTCCCCTCCTCTTCCGCGCCTCTTTCTCCTCCTGCGCCTCTCCGCCGCTCCTCGGGGAGCACATCAGTGATGTTTCATGATGTTTCATACATTAAAATATTTAGGTCCTTATAGCACGCGGAACCATACCGAATATTTTGTAATAACCTATAAGGGAAAACAATATGAAAAATAATACATTATATATATATATATGGCTGAATCACTTTGCTGTACACCTGAAACTAACAGTGACATTGTAAATCACCTATACTTAAAGTAAAAAAATAATAATTCTTTCACAATACAGTGGACTATACCAAAAAAAATTTAGATCCTTCAGAATTCAAAGATACATCTTGATGGTCATGTGTACACGTCAAACTTCTCACATTGTCAAACAGCTAGATATTGTGATTGCTTATTTATTTACTGAAGGAAATCGTCTCCGTGGGAGAAAAGAATATTCCAGTCAAAATCAGTTTTTAAATTCCTATAAAGGTTTCCTAACCAAGAGTCATCCACCTCTCCAACAGTTTTCCTTCTGCATATAAGAAAATCAGTTTTCTTGTGGTGTTAGTTTCTTCCAAATAGCTTGGACATCTGGAGTTTCATTCAGTTTATAACTCCAAGCAGTGTGTCCTAATTGGTCTGAAAAATCAATCAGTAATAGTACCAGCCAGTGATTGACTTAACAAAGGGTAGTTAATTAAGCTTTTCTACTTTCATTATTTCATTTAAGTGTCACAACCATTCTATCAGGATTTCTTGTTCAAAATTACCCTGCTGGTAAATGTGGGAGCCAGAAATCACAATTTTGACCAAATTAAAATCCACAAGTCATAAGTTTCCAAGATGAGACAAAATGCAAGCAACATGTTCTCTAAGTATGTTAATTGAGTCAGCAAGCATTTTCTGGTAAATTTACAGTTCAAGGAACAATCTATCAGCTTGGGGATGTAATGGCTAATAAAACAACATCCTTATAAGAGATAATAAATAATTTAAAAAAGAAAACACGGTTGTAAAAATGAAGAAATGTACACAATGCCACTTCGTCTGTCCCTCACCCATGATCTAGAAAATGCCTTGATTGCAACTCACTGATTAAAATGCATGAAAATGTGCATATACAAGACACACTCACAAACTAAATATTCTCCTTTGATATCCTTTATCTCTAACAGAAATCACCATTAAAAATCAATTTCTGAATATATGAGTTAATAGGATTAATCTTTGTAAAAGTGGGTCGGCTTTCAGTCTTCTTATATGAGTATAGTAAGTTTTTTAATTTGCCCTCCTACCTTTATTATTGACACCCTTGTATTTAAAAACAAAACATTAAGGAGAAGGGATTATTCTAAGTTCTTTGGAACTACTATCAAGAACTCCTTCCTATTGTGAAATGATGTAACTCTCATGTAATGACAATCAACACCAGAAAACAAATAATGCTTTTAAACTTTTATTTTGTAAAAAACATTTATTTGATCTGAATTTCTATACCACATGAATGGTCACTCTAATTTCTGATACTTATGCACAGTTACAAATGTCACTTTTCTGTAGACACATTCATTATTGCTTGCTCTAAGTCAGAGGTTTCTGAAGAGTCATTTACCAACACTCAAAAACAATTTTTTTTCTCAAATAATTTACTGCATTATCTACTTATCTTTTGCCAAATATTCTCTAACATACACACATATTACCACTTGTAACACATTTACATGAGTAGAGCAAGATGCTCCTAACCCATTCTTAGGATCTACACTAAGTAAAAAATTACCCGATCCCTGGAAACTACTTTCTGAGTCCTTATAATCTATATAAACAACCAAGGAATTCATAGATAATAGACCTAAAATTAATCATCAGATTATTCCAAAAATATATAGCAAGACAAGATGGCAAAATAATTCATAAAAACGGGTGAAAGAATGTAGTAATTTTTAAAATTTGACAAATGAGAGCATTGCATACAAACTACCTCAGTTTGCTGATAAATTAAGATTATTATATTATTGTTTGTTTTGGGAAAGTAGCATGGACTCCTCTTATGTAAACTGTGTATTTACCTAAGGAATATATATATGTAGTCTTATCAATGCCTGCTGGGGAAGTAATAATGTGAAGTCAGCCCAAGATCAAGGCTTCCAAGTTTGGTAATGGAAGCTTTCAGAAGTCACTGTAGTCGGTGAGCTCCAAACACCATCACTCTGTTCTGAAGAAGAATGAATTTGGCTCCTTGAATCTCCTTATATTGAGTCCTTGAAGACCACACCCACTTCTTTCAAGTGAGTGCATTTCAGGGGTCTTTGGATGGGTGTTAATATGGGTAATTAGATCTCTTAAAATCAGAGGGAAAGATCTATTTAACACCCTGGCTAATCTTCATAAACACAGCTCCACAAACATCATCTCATCAAGAGACACAGATTTTACAACAAACCCACCCATGAATGCCACCTGTATATCTAAATTTCTGGACATCAAGGACTTTTACAACTTACAAAAAAGCTAGAACACATTGTTTCATCAGTTAGTGACTTTAGAAAACCTGTTGGAAAACTCGGAAATATTTTACCTGAGGTTTGTTTATATTCTGTATTGGAGGATGCGCTTTATTGATTGATTTATTCTTTTATTTTAGTGTAAGACTTTAACGTAACAGCATTTTTGGCCACCAGAATGGAGATTTCTCCTGTCCCTCACACTCCATATCAAGCCCCCCAAGGCCTCCCAGCGAGAGCAGAACTGGAGATTCTCTGCCTGGCGCTCCTTATGCCAGCTAAGGGGGAACAGTAGAGAAAGGATGAGATGCCCCAGTTCAGCGACCCTCTGGGCCAAGGGAAGGGAAGAGGAGTTGTACTCATGTATGGATTTTATATCGACTTATGTCTCAGTCCATTTAGTTCTCTGTTTATGGGGGGAGTTATTTGCCACCTTGAGCAAACCTCCATCCTAGTTACCACTGGTTCCGAATATTCTTCGTGCAGTCACGGAAAACCAAACTGTGGATTCTGAAGAATCAGCTCAGAGCTTGGCACAGCGTTCTTAGAGCACTGCCTTGGCTATGCAGAAACACTTGGGTCCAGCAACAGTCTGAGATGGATGAGCGATGGAGGGAGGGAGCCCCATTTTCCAGGATGTCCCACTTTGTGCATATGCATGATTCCCCTAAGAGGTCACCATTCCTCTGCTTCCTTTGAGGTCTGGGAGTTTCCCTGGGTTTAGCTATTAAGGGATAGGGCAGGAGGTGCCTTTTGGTTCTGGAGCCATAGGACAGGGCCTCAACTGGAGGAGACCCAGCTGAGCAGGTAACTATTCATGGGGCAGAGTGTGGGCAAAATGGATTGTTAGCTTTTGGAAGCAGCAAGTCCCCCAGTTCTCCTGACCCTCCAACATCACTGCATGGAGTCAGTAAAATGGGCAAGGTGTGGACTATGGGAATTCGGAAGGAAGGGATGTGAGAGCCTAGTAGTTGTGGGGATGGGGGCAGAGCACTTTTTCTGCCAAGGTCGCTGAACAGAACATTCTTCCCTCTATTTTTTTTTAATACGTTTATTTATTTGGCTGTGCCAGGTCTTAGTTGCAGCATGTGAGATCTAGTTCCCTGACCAGGGATCCAACCTGGTGCCCCTGCATTGGGAGCGTGGAGTCTTGGCCACTGGACCACCAAGGAAGTCCTCCCCTCTTAAATTCAGAGAAAAAAAAGCAGTGATGGGTGGAAGAGTTTCCTGTGTCCTGGGCAGTAGAGCATTTCTCTGGTGTTCTCCAGATATACCCAATCCAATCCTACAGGTAGAGGAGTCTGCACATTTTCTTACCTCCTAGGATTTCTCCTATCAGGAACTCCCAAATTTCCCACCTGAACCGGGGGCTGCTGAGCTTTTTCTCCCTGGATTGCTTTTCCCCTAGGTGAACCATGTCAGCACCATGCAAGGTCCAACAACTATAAATATCAACCAGCCTTCCATGTCTCTATGAAGTTAAATGTTTGCCAAAGTGTGAGGATAAGAATATTTATTAGCAGTTTGCTAGCCATAGTTAGATATTTTAAATATTTGACATGTGTTATGTGGACCTCATTTTGTACTCTTGCTCTGACCTCATAAATATTTTTATTTATTTTTTAATATTTTGTATTTTAAAAAATCGTGATAAAATATGACAGTCAGAGTAACCAGCTGGGGGCGCCCTGTACAAGTCATCAAGTGAAGCTTTCCTTTGACACCCATCTCTTCCCATTCTAGTGCCTGCTCCCTGTCCAGCTTCTTTGAAAATTGCTTTTGTCCTCTGTAACTACTGATGAAATAAACTTTATATTTTAAGGCAGGACAAGAGAAATTAAACATAAATTTCCCTTTCGGTGTCTGTCTAGGCCTCCTCTCTCCACAATGTGCCGTGTGCATCTGCATTACACATTAACCAGAGCTTCTGATGCTTCTTACTCAGCTCTTCATAATTTTAATGTGATCATTTAAGATTAGAGGGTAGTGAATTCATAATTTTCAGGAAGTGAAGATCTAAAATTTTGCCTATGGTGGTAATAGGATGTGTTCCTAGTACATCTGAACTTATCACTTGATGTGGTTCAGTGCAGGCCACCCCAAAATGTGCCACTTTGACATACAGGTTATACTTAAGGGACAACCAAGGAGGACACTCTGAACCTTCATTGTCCCCCTGAAAGCAGGAAATAAATCTCCCATACAAAAGGTATCCTCCTGTTAACAGAATGTAGAGAGATATTCTAACCACCAAAGATAGGAAACTGAAAGCTAAGAAGGCTGCATAAACAAACTTCGTTATTTTACTAATTTAATACCCTAAGACAAAACTTCTTTGTTTTGTCAATTTTTCACAAATGTATTTTTTCTTTGTCTAAAAGGTATAAAAGCTGCCTACTTGGGTCACTTCTCTGAGTCTCATTTTTCTATGAGCTCCCATACATACGAATTAAATTTGTTTTTCTCCAGTTGATCTGCCATATGTCAATTTAATTATTAGAGCAGCCAAAGAATCTAGAAGAGAAGAAAAAAAAATTTTCCTCACCACACACCCATTAACAAGATACGTGATGAATTAACTATGACTTGAGTCTGCTATGCTGTGAAGTAATTCCCGGGGCACATAAAGCCTGATCATCACTGAGGTAGAGCAAAGGGAAGAAAGAAACACATGGTAAGTGCTCATGCCTGATCATTCAAATCCTCCACCTTGAGGTGAGTAGGGGATGTGTGAAGAATTTTAAACCACTGATTCTCAAACTTGCCGGAGCGTTGGAATCATCTGAGGAGTTTTGGAAAACGGCGATGCCTCTGTCCCATCAGAGAAGTTCTGATGTGATGTTCCGGGGCAAAGCCTAGAATTGGGGAGTTTTAGAAACTCCCCAGGTGGTTCTAACGTGCAGTCAAGTTTGAGAACCATTGTCCAGATTTAAACCTAAAATGTTCCTCCGTTTCTATATGTACATTCACCATTCCACAGTTTTTGAAATTACATTATGCAGAACTTGATATATTGATAGATAATATGTTATTGGTTAAACAGAGTTCCATATATACCTATATATGGCATGGTCTGGCACAATATTTCTTTGATTATACATCTAATTTCACCTGGCACACATATGCATTATTCTTTTTGAGTTGAAAATGTGGCCCCGTCCTGCCTGTGTTGCCAGATTGGCATTGACAGTAGTGTGTCTATGAAAGCTCTCTAACTTTCATGTACTGGGATCCTGACTCATTAAAATCAGTAATTTTCATGACTCTCAGAGAGAGGGCTAGGTAGCATTGGTGCTTAAATCTTTGTCCTACCACCTGAGAAGCAGATTTTGCTGTCTGAGAGTAGGATACTGGTCACTGTAAACTTTGCTAAATATCCAATTTAACCTTAATTTTTAAAGTGTACTTATATTGAAATGTGCTGAATAAGAATGAGAATTCTATCAGAATGTAAGGCAACTGCTTCTAGGTTTCATCCCATTCCTGCTATGTCCCCTTACTGAATTAAGTAATTTAGTTGACCTCCATTGTCTATTGAAGGCCAAGTATGTGCCCAGGATACCATATGTTTCTCTCCATTTCTCTCATCAAATTGGTGGATGCTTAGATGCTTGGATACTACAAGACTGAAAATACTAAGAAGGTAAGGACAGTATTTTTTTAATTACTATATTCCCACTATCTTACACATGCTTAAAACATGGAATACTATAAAAATGTGAATGAATGGATAAATAAATGAAAGAACGAATATAAACAATATTTTTCTGGCATTAACAAAGTTTTCCAAAATACAGGTAACATAATAGGACTGAAAATAATAAATCATAATGTCAACAAAATATAAGAAAGAAACTGATTTCCAGATTCATAGGCTGAGGAAATTCTATTTATTTTGAGATTTGAAATGACTATACTGTAATTTTATTCTATACGTTGGATTTTGAGGTTTCCTCAGGATGGCAAATATATATTAGTGGAAGATAAATATTCCTAGTGATGGGAAACAGAAAACAAGCCTTAGAATGAGACAGTCAGGATTTATTTCTATTGATTTACTTTCATTTTTAAAATTTTTATAGGAGTACAGTTGATTTACAATGTTGTGTTAGTGTCAGGTGTACAGCAAAGTGAATCAGTTATGCATATACATATATCCACTCTTCTTTAGATTCTTTTCCCATATAGGCCGTTACAGAGTATTGAGTAGAGTTCCCCGTGCTGCACAGTAGGCCCTCATTAGTTATCTATGTTTTATATACTAGTGTGTATATGTCAATCCCAATCTGCCAATTTATCCCTCCCCCACACTTACCCCCTGGTAACCATAAGTTTGTTTTCTACATCTGTAACTCTATTTCTGTTCTGTAGATAAGTTCATTTGTACCGTTTTTTTAGATTCCACATATATGCGGTATCATATGATATTTGTCTTTCATGAGACAGGATTTAAATAGGCATATATATAAAATCACTTAGCATTAGGTGATATAAACATCATGCACTGACAAAAACAAAACAGGTTTGTACTTGAAAGAGTAACACACACGATTGAGAATTCACATTTCTAGAAATAGAGTGATACATATACCCTGTAAGAAAGAAGAAAAAGAAACTGAATAAAGAAGGAAACAAAGAAAAGAAAGAAACCAAGAAAGAAAAACAAAGAAAATACCTTGGTGTATGGTCATGGGATAAATGATGACTGAAATGTGAAAACATTGCATAAACTGTAATGTGCTAAATTCCATGAAACTGAGAGTTCACTTCTTTCAGATACTCAGGGCAAGTGAAAATCTCTCAAATGAGTTAGGGGGCAGGCTGATTTGCTCTAACAAAGACTGTGACTCTGAGGCTGTTTTTCTTTTTTCTTTCTTTTTTTTTAGCGGGGGCTGCCCTGAGTGGCATGCGGGATCTTAGTACCCTGACCAAGGATGGAACACTGAAGTGGAAGAGGACCGCCAGGGAAGTCCCCAGAGGCTGTTTTTCTTTCACGTGTCCGTTCATATATAACAGGTAATCAAGAGGACGATTGAAATCTTCAATAACTGGCTTTTTTCTAAGTGCGCAAAAAAGAGCTTATTGATGCCATCTCTTAGCCATCCTGAGAAAATATCGTGAGCAAGGGGATCTAAGTGTAAGAAAATAATGTACTGTGTTCCAAAGCAGCTGTGTTTCCACCCTGTTGGGTCAAGATGAGGCACATGACACACCAAGCTTCAAAACTTATCTGGAAGTGCTGGATGCACATTAAAAGCTCTTGTTTGTTTGTTTTGGTTTGGTTTAGAGGACAAAAATTCAATGACAGGAACAGCAGAAGAAATATACATGAGGTTATGTTCCATGAAAATAAACTGATCTTCAACAAGAACGATGTCATAGTGTTCTGGGTTAGAACCAGGAATGAGTTCTCCAGAAGAGTAAACTCTGCTTTTCACCATCGTCAAGATGTCGAGTGTTTACCTTTTCAGCATCTGGCTCCTAAGGGTCATGGACAAAGAATATCTACTTATCTTTGAATCTCTGAAATAGAAGACTAAGTCAGAATTGATTCTCCAAATTTGGAAATACTTATCAGAAATGTGCCCTTTTTCTGTCCATCTATATTACCTAGCTTTCATAGAACACGTTCTCTCTACTCTTGTCCCCTGTTTCATGTAGCCCTTCATTAACTAACAAATTTCTTTATCAGCTTCTTTTGACAAACTGCATCTCTCCAGGTGATCTCAGATTGTATAATTTTACTTTATTTGCCTTCAATTCATCACTTCTTTCCATTTCCACCTAAAATTCCTGAGTGCTTTCTGTTGACACTCAAATTTCAGTGAGCAATAGTCATTACACCTTGAATTTCATAAGCTTAATTTTGCCCCTTTTCAAAGAAAGTTTTATAGCTAATATTCTTCTTATTTAGTTTGCATTTAGTTGTACATACTGGCAGAATTAGCTACTGTGGGCCTTTGGACTTGTCTTTGATTGGAAGGTGAGGAAAATGTGTACTGGATACATTTTCTTAGTTATAATATCAAGAATTCCTTATTCTAAAGACGTTTCTACATCTTTCAGTTTTGATGACCTTTATTAGAATTAATGTCATCTGGGTCATATTTACAACTGAGTAATGCAATCAAGGTGAGAACACTGGGAACATTGCCAGTTAAACCCATCATGTGAGTCTTCTCATCCCCAGAAGAGGTTATTTATTTATTTAGCTGGTCACTTTTTTTTGTTTTTTTGTGTCAGAGATTTTTCAAAAGAAGATTCTTAAAAAAAAAAAAAATTATTCAGAGAAGATTATCGATGGAAATAAAAAAACGGATACAAGGCTTCCCTGGTGGTGCAGTGGTTGAGAGTCCGCCTGCCGATGCAGGGAACGTGGGTTTGTGCCGCGGTCTGGGAAGATCCCACATGCCGCGGAGCGGCTGGGCCCGTGAGCCAGGGCCGCTGAGCCTGCGCGACCGGAGCCTGTGCTCCGCGACGGGAGGGGCCACAACAGTGAGAGGCCCGCGTACCGCAAAAAAACCAAAAAAATACGGATACACAAAATTCAGCATATGTGTAGTTTAAAAAGGGAGATAAACATGTAAAACAGAGAATGTATAAAGTGAGAAGAGAACAGGGCCCATGATAAATTCCTGGGAAAGCTATAATTTTAAAGAAACATTAAGGAAAATGAGAGGAATAATGGCAAAATAAAGGAAATAAATGGTACTTTTAAAGCATAAACTGAGTGCTTACCATGTGACCTCGATTTTACCAGCACCATAATTGAGTTTTATCACTGCAGCTAAAGATACTAAGAATTAGTAGAGATGACTGCCCAGGTTCTCCTCCTGTCGGCTTTCCTTTGATTCCTTGCTAGTGACTAAGGATTCAAGATTATGTTAAATATAGTTCCTGTTATTAGATAATGTAAAATGCAGAAAATATGATTTTTGTCCCCAGCTCAACTCCTGATGTGTGATTTTGGTCAAATTTCCTCATATCTCTTTGATATTTTATTAAATATTTTAAACATTTTATGTCTTAATTTTCTATCTTTTTTATAGGATTTAATTTCTGTTCACCTAAAACATTTGTCTTTTAGAGCATGAAAACTTTCAAACTTTGGGGGACTCTGAATTGTACAAGCATGCCACTGTTTTAAAGGGAAGGGATTAAGTTTATTGTTTTCTTACTAGAGAAAATCATAAGGAAATACCTCTTTTTGAAAAGATAGGAAGAAAATCTACAAAACACTGGAAGAAGAGAGACTTGTTGCTATGTGGAAAGGAGATTAGTAGCAATTGTTTCCTTCAATCCCATTTTAGGAAAAGCATCATTCCCTCTGTTACTTTATCTCCAGCCACGAGGAATTCTTCCAATGTGAGTCTCTCCTCTCACCGATGGTTCATTTCCAAGCTACCTGGGAAACATCCACAACTAACCTGCATTAACATAATCCTTTTAAGTAGAAAAATCACATTTACTGAAAGGAAGCAGCCTGTGAAAATCAAAAAAGGATGATGAAGAAAAATTTGTCTGATTTGTAGAGCCTTGTGCTTGGAAGATCAGCACAGTTTCTAGAGTTAGAGTCCAGGGAAGCTTCTCATATGGAGTGAAGGAAGCATTGCCTCAGTAAATGTTCAGACTAATCTGACATCATTTCTCAACAATTCTGTAGTAACATTGTTCCTCATCAACCAGGTAAAAACACACCATAGAGTCTATTATTCCCCTCAACATCCTATCCTTGAACACAAATGTGTAATTCTGTATATATCAAAAAGTGTGTCTTTTTTTAGGAAATGTGTGGCCGGACTGTATAACTATTTTTTTTTTTTGTATTTCTCTTCCATATTATTATTTATTTGTTTATATGTTTATATTCTTATAAGCAAGTTTTCCACTATCCTCAGTGTTACTGCATTACATGCTCTAGATTTTATATACAATTTTAGGAATCAGTTAGCATATCTATATAAACTATTTTATGGATCTTGTTGTCAATGAAAATTCAGTTAACAATCAAGGTAAGGGAAAAAAAGAGCATTTTACCAAGCCAAACTGAGGAGTATAACCCAGGAGACAGACCCTCAGGGGCTCTGAGAACTATTCCACCTGTTAGAAATGGAAGGAACAGTCACATAAATTTTCAGGGCAAAGGGATCATACATCAGAATGACATATTGATATTTTATATAAAGTTCACCAAAGATATACAGTCCAGGTAACTCACACAAAGTTAGCAGCAAGTCGTTATGATCCCTTACAGAGTTGAGAAAGAATGCTCTTCTTCAAGAAGTTACATTGCCAACATTAGAGTCAAGGGAAGAAAACGATCGTTATGCTGGAGTGGGCACCCCCATGTTTGAGGAGGTCTAGTCAGTGTGGAATGCAGGTGCACACTGCACATGAGGGAGGGACAGAGGAGGCCCAGACAAACACAGGAAGAGAATTTTATGTTTAAATTTTCTTGTCATACCTAAAAATACCAATATTATTTCATCATTATCAATGTCTCATCTACTTTTTTCCATCAACTAGTGCAGTGGATTCAAATGGGGGTGATTTTTTCTTTCCGAGGGCAATTGTTGATATGTGAAAAATTTTTGGTTGTCACAGTTGGAAGTTACCATTGATATTTCATGGGTAGGGACCAAGGATTCTGCTAAACATCCTACAAGGCAGATCTACAAGAAAGAAAAAACCAGTCCCAACTGTCAATTGCTCTGATGTTGAAGAAGCCATGAACTAGAAAATCTTAATATAGATAAATAGTAAGACTTTTAATTAGCCAGTAACAGGAGAGAACAGGCAGGAATAAATGGAAAGCTAAGAATGAAAATAAAATGTTGTCGGTCTAAGATTTATATGGGATTCCCTGAAATCACTCTAGATGATTAAATTCATATCTACTAGCAAACAATACTTTGACTTGGAATTTTGTCACTGGGATTTGAGACTTTCTGCCTTTCAATCTGTAAACATATTTTCAATACTGTGAATAGTACATCTGAATACATTCCTTGATTATTCTGTTGCTTATTTATTAACACTTGTTTTAGGTACCGAGGAGTAGCCATGAACAAGACAGACATCATTCCTACCCTTATGAAGGCTATAGTCAGGGAGCAAGGAACTGAATAAATGCTACAGGAATTGTAGTTAAAATTTGGGTCAGTGTATGAAAGGGGAAAAAAGGGAGTATATTAAAGGAAGATAAAATGAAGTATACACTTAGGCTAGTGTAAGGGAGTGGCATTTGAAGACAGACTTGAAGGGTAAATAAGGTGGGGTGGGTGGAGATCCTGAGGTGGGAACGAGGTCAGGTACAGGACCTAGAGGAAGACTAGAAGGAGTGGAACAGATCACCACATTCCCCTATTCTTCCTCACTATAGATCAGTTTTAAAAGATTCCACACTACAGAACCACACACCACCAGGGAATCTTAGATCTCGGGAAAGGAACAGGATTTTCTTGAGCATGGCTAATTTTCAGGTAGCTTGGCATCTTGCATCAGAATTTAGATGTAGTGATGCTCGCTGTCTGCTAATTCCAATGTACTGCATCTTCCTTCTTTGTCCAGAGTCTGGAAACCTGTATCCAATGGAAAAGACTTTTTGCACTTGTAGATTTTAGAGCCAAAGACTCTTTCTCAAAATGAAGGCTTTATAGAGCCTTGAGCATAATAATGTATCACCCAAATAATTTCAATTAACTTTATCACCCAGCCATTGGTTACAAGTTCCATAAAGGCAGGTATGCTGCAGGATTTTCTTCATAGCTCTGTCACTGCTAACTCGGTCTGTACCTGGCACTCAGTAAAGAGAGGGATTAATCATCATTATGATCATAATATCCTTTTTTAAAAAATAGTTAATTTACTTATTTCATTGTGACAGGTCTTAGTTGTGGCTCGCTGGGTCCTTAGTTGTGGCATGCACACTCTTATTTGGGGCATGCATGTGGGATCTAGTTCTTTGACCAGGGATTGAACCTGGGCCCCCTTCATTGGGAGCATGGAGTCTTAACCACTGTGCCACCAGGGAAGTCCTGATTGTAATATCCTTTTAATCTCTTGGCTGTACCATCCTCCAGCTCTCTACGTGCTCTCACAGACATCACTCACCCAGTATTCCTCAGCAGCCTCTTCCGTGGAACAGTGTCTGTGAGCCCTGTGCTCCTGACTTTGAGAGCAGACCAAACAGAGCAAGCTCTTGTTGGCTTCACAGATCTTCTTTGTCTCCTTATGGGTCCCACACATATGTCCCTCAGAGTTCAGGAATTGCCCGAGATTTGCTTTTCTGGCAATGGACACCAGATTCTGCAGAAGAAAACTGGTTTTGAGGTTTGTCTGCTCTGATCGTTGCCTGCACAGTGGGCAACTGGCAGGGTCTTCAACTTGCTCCCAGAGATGACAGAGACAGGACCTACAGAAGCTGTGTCCACAGCCTATGGTGACTGGGTCTAGAAGGTAATTCAGGTACACGAGGCAGGTGAGCTCTTTCTGGAAGGCTTCTGGGATGTCTGAGTCCATTTTTCTGAGGGAAGGAAATCAGGAGTTTATTCCTCTACCCCAAAGACAAAAAGGCCCAAGGAATATCAGACTCAGATTGTCACTGAATAATACACTGCTTTACGAAGGATTTTTCATTTGACAGAAATGGAAAACTGAGACACAAAGAGACCTCTCAAGAGCTGCAGAAAATTTTCCCAGCTGCCAAACCAACACAACTTCTTGCCCTCCTTTCCCTACGTAAAGGAGAACCTCAGGTTTGTTGAGATCTTATTTTCCTCTAGATAACATGAGCCGAGGAGTTTGGCCTAATTTATAGCTGTGTGGTGGGTCCTGATTGCCCTCAACCATCAGTCATGATGCTCAATGCCAGTCATTGATTTAGCGCCGCATGCTTGACTAAGCTTGTATTTTTATTATTTCGTAGAATTGTCAGGCAGTTTTCTTTGGATGTCCTTTTTTATCTCGTTCTGAATCTAGATCCACACTGTTTTTCTTTGCAAATCACTTTCTGAATAATTCAGAGATAATGAAGAGGACCCTAAACATTGTCAGATTGGATCCTATTCTAACCAGAAGCAACTTACATGGATATACTAATCGGTTGAGTATGCCTTCCTGTCTTATCTGTGCCAAACTCATCAATCAAACCAAAAATGAAAGAGAATGGTTATATCTTCCCAGTCTTTAAAACTGTTATCAAGCACCCCTTTCACCTTGTGGTAAGATGCAGTTTGCATGTAATGGTAATAATCAGCGCCAAAAACAAATCATGCTTTTTAAAACTGATTTTGCTAAATTATTAGGTCCTAGTGTCTGTACTAGTTAAGTAAAGAGGTTCCTCAACTTTCTTATATTTCTGCATGTACACAAGTGTCACTTTTCTCTTGCCCAGTCATGTCTTAGTTTCTTTAAAATTTCAGTCAGAATAACCCTCATTTCTGAAGAGACAAAGTTTACTTCACTTTAAAACAATATTTTCTCCCAGATCATTGCATGCATTACCTAGTTCTGTTGTGTAGAATATTGTCTCCTGTGTATAGAGGCACACTCCACTTTTAAAGTAGACTGTAATAGGTACTGCACATGAAGTCATATAGTCCTAAAAATTATTTTTAGGCTCTACATCAAACACAAACAGATAAGATATCAGAAAACCACTTTCTGAGTCTTGTAATGCATAGGAATAACTAAGAGATGAACAAAATCTGATAACTAAAACTAATCACCATATTAATTCCAACATGTATGCCAAGACAAGATGGCAATACAGAAATACAGTCATTTCACTAAGTTGGCACACAAGATTATTTCAATGAAACAGCCTCAATTTTCTGTTAACATTAGGAAATTGTGTTTTTTTCCCCTCAGGAGAGTCCCATGAACTGCTCTATGGTAAATTGTGTACTCACTGAAAGTGCTGTAGAAACAATCCTCGCTGGAGAAGAATAAGACAATGTCCGCTCGGGGATCAAGGCTTCCAAGGGTGGTGGTGGTAGCTCTCAGAAGTCTCCAGAGCCAGGTGAGCTCCAAACACTGGCTCTCAGTTCTGGAGAAGAATGAGTTTGGCTCCTTTAGTGTCCTTACTTTGAGCTCTGAACCACACCCGCTTTTTCCAAGTGATTGCATTTCACCAGTCTTCTAATAGGGTTAATATGGATGATGAGATTTCCTGAAACCTAGGACAAGACTGCTTTAACACCTTGGATAATCTTCATAAACCCATCTCTGCAAACATCTTCTCACCAAGAACCACTGATTATACCCCAAAGCCACCCTCAAATGGGCCTTCATATGTGTTTCTAGATATCATGGATTTTTATTTTTAACTTACCAAAGAAGTTGGAAAGATGATTTCATCACTTAAAGAGTTTAGCCAATGTCTTGGAAAACTTGGAAATCTGATCAAGCCCCCCAGTGTCTCCCAGCAACAACAGGACAGGAGATTCTCTGCCTGGTGCTCCCCAACCCAGCTCAAGGGGGATAGTAGAGAAAGTCCGCAGCACAGAGACCCCTTTGGGACAATGTCATTTATAGGTTGCTTTGGAACAAAACAGAAACAACAATGACCCAATGGGAAAACTAGGACAAAGAAACAGTTTGAAGAAATAACCCATACCCTTCCCTTCCTTTCCTGATATATTTCTCACTGAACAATCAACTTGAGAATGCAGCGTTTTCGGAAGGAGTGAGAATTATGACCCTGTCTTGAAGTCTTCCAAGATACATGTACCATATATATATGTTTCCAGTGGTTGATTCTCCTAAATGTTTATGAACATGATTTAAAAATGACCTTGAACTGTAAAAGCACAACCTCTCTCTCATGGGGGACCACAATTGTTACAAGCATTCCCAAGGTCATTATTTTTCAATTCTTAACCAATTTCCCTAGCACCCTTCTTTTCTAAGTGAAGTATGGCAATATAGGTTAAGTACTACAATAATAATTTGTGTTCCCAATCAGTCATAAAGTGGTTTTGGGAATGCTGACATGAAAGTGATTTTATTTTATTTCTCTTTTTCTGTATTTTACATAGTACATCAGTCACTAAAATCAGAACCCCAGACGCAAATGTACAGTTTCCTCTTCAGGAGACACTGACACTCTGGATCTCCTCAGTGGAAGAGGTTGAGGACAGCACTAGCCCAGAGTTCCCTGGAGAGGATGACATTGGGCCTGTAAGTGTGTGTTTAATTAGGAGCCTGCCCCTCAAGCAGCAGCTAGGAAGACACATAAGTGTAAGCCCTCTAGTTTAAAATCACAATAAAAGACTTATGTCTGCAAAACTGCTTCATGGTATCACTTGGATTAGTTTAGTGCCTGATTGAATAATCAGAGGTGTGTGCATGCTAGAACATGCTGCTGCCCTCACTTCCCCCTTTGTAGTCTAGCCCGGCCAAGTTGGCATGTCAAGAAGCCATCATGAGGTTATATGCTGCAAAAGTTATCAAACATAAAAATAAGTCTCCTCGGTCTATTTTAAGTTTATTATTCAAGACCACCCACAGAATGAATGTCCTAGATATATTGATACATTCTGGAACTCAATACGTTGATCATATTACTACACATTTCTGATTGCAAAGGAAAGAAACTAACATTTTGGCTTCTAAGTATACTGTCTGTGAGCTTGACTGACATCAGTGAATTTCTATTTTTAATTTTATATCATTCAGTATTGTGAATTGTTTTGCAGTGTTATTTTGTTGTCATGTGGAATCAGCTCTTTTAGAATATTAATAAAAATCCATTGGTTGAAAACATACAAGAGATCATAGACTAAGTCAGTACTTACCAGCTATTGTCACTGACGTAACAGGTTAATAATATGTAGTATATTTTGTTCAGTGGTATCCAGCATTTCAGAAATTTTGACTGATTTCTATTTATTGATTTAGCTATTGAAAATGCAGCATAATACATTCTTTTGTACATATATCCTTGTTTGTGAGAATTTCTATTGGAAAGAATGCTCAAGATAATGTTGCTGAGTTAAAAGGATATGTGGATATAAGCTTTTTTTTTTTTTTTTTGCGGTACGCGGGCCTCTCACTGCTGTGGCCTCTCCCGTTGCGGAGCGCAGGCTCCGGACGCGCAGGCTCAGCAGCCATGGCTCACGGGCCCAGCTTCTCTGCGGCATGTGGGATCTTCCCGGACCGGGGCACGAACCTGTGTCCCCTGCATTGGCAGGCGGACTCTCAACCACTGCGCCACCAGGGAAGCCCCCGACATAAGATTTTGATAGTTGCCAGTGGACTCTCCTGATTCAGAGTGGGATGGTCTTGCTGTGACTGGATGGATGCGGGACTGTGAACAGGTTTCCTCAGCCTCCCACTGAATGAGAATTGTGGTGCGATGAACAGAGCTCAGAGCCAGGGAAGGAACAGAGTTTGCAGGTCTCCAGCCACCTCCTCAGGACTCTTAGCCAGGGCAGCACCGCCTGTGAGGCATCTGCCTTTTTGAAGCTCTGGGACAAATTTGAGAAGAGTGTCCTTATAAAACAGAGGCTTTGGAGGATGGAGTTATAGTGACCAGAAGCTCAGCAGGCAGGCCAGGGCCGTCACACCTGTCAGGGTGGAGGAGAATGGATTCCTAGGTGACATGGGAAACACTGGCCGTAGGCTTAGAGAAAGGACCGAAGCCCTTGGTGAGGGGAGAGTAGAATTTCAGCCAAATCTTTCTCTCTGTAACCACTGCTCCTGCACATAAACACTCCCACATAGCAGCTCTATTAGCAGCTCCACTGTTGACTGAAGTCCATGTTGCTTGGCTGTTGCTGCAGAGGTGAGGGGCCAGGAGCAAACAGCTGGCCACCTCAACCTTCTCTCCCTTGGTATGTTGGGGCTTTAGCTCCTGGCTCCAGAAGAACCAAAGCAGAAGAAACTTTTCGCACCTTATTTCATTAGATACAACTTCAAATACAATGTTGAAAAGGAGTGGTGAGAGAAAACACATTTGCTTTTTTCCTGATCTTACCAGAAGTCTTCTGGTTTCTCACAATTAAGTATAATGTTAGCTGTACGTTTTTGTAGATGGTCTTTATCAAGTTGAGGATGTTTCTTTCTATTTCTTGTTTGCAGAGGTTGTTTTTTTTTTTTTTACCATAAATGAGTACTGAATTTTGTCAAATGCTTTTGTTGCCTCTGTTGATACAATCATATCATTTTTTTCTTCATTGTACTATTGACGTGATATGTTACATTAATTGTTGTGAATGTTGAACCAGCTTTGCATATCTGGGATAAAGTCCACTTGGTCATGGTGTAGAATTTCTTTTATACATTGTTAGATTCTATCTTATAATATTTTGCTGAGGAGTTTTGTATCTATGCTTATGAAATTTATTGATATGTTCTTTTCATTTCTTGTGATCTCTTTGTCTGTTTTTGGTCTTTGGGTACTGAATGCTGGCTTCATACAACGAGTTAGGATATATTCCCTCTGCTTCTATCTTCTGGAAGAGGCAGCAGAGAATTGTTTCTTCATTAAAATTTGGTAGATTTCACCAGTGGATCCATCTGAGCCTTGTGATTTCTATTTTGGAAGGTTTCTAAACCTTGACTCAAATTCCTTAATAGATGTAGGACTATTCAAATGGTCTCTTTTTTCTTATTTGGATTTTGATAAATTGGTTCTTCTAAGAAATTTACTTTCTCTCCAGGATACCAAATCTGCATAGAGTTGTTCAAAACATTCCTGTTTATCCTTTTAATGTCCATAGTATCTGTCATAATGTCTCCTCTTTCATTTCTGATATTAATAATTTGTGCCTTCACTCTTTTTTCTTAGTTAAGTTGCATAAAGACTTTTTCATTTAATGATTTTTATTTACTGTTAAAAAGCACAGTATATATGGGCTTCCCTGGTGGCACAGTGGTTGAGAGTCCGCCTGCCGATGCAGGGAACACGGGTTGGTGCCCCAGTCCAAGAAGATCCCACATGCTGTGGAGCGGCTGGACCCAGGAGCCATGGCCGCTGAGCCTGAGCGTCCGGAGCCTGTGCTCCGCAACGCAAGAAATCGTATAAAATTTTGTCAACAATATTTTATGAAAAGAATTCCAATTAATATATGCATGCCCCAGAAAGCAAAGCATAATCTACCTCTCTTTTAAGGATAGGAAGGACTTAGTGACTCAATTCCATAAAACAGAGTAATAAAAGAGGAAAAAAAATCAACGTTACAGGAAAGAAACCTTCCAAATACGACCTTAACCAAGTAATCATGCTTAACATCAACAGTCATGTCAGGTGGATACCTCTTAATTCTGATAGGATGTGATGAGAAGAATGTTCTACCTTTGTGTTGCTCCTCTCGAAAACATAACCCCAGTCTAATTACGAGAAAACCCAACACTGAGCATCATTTTACAAAAGGCCTGGCCAGTATATTTTAAAACTGTGAAGGTCATGAAAATCGAGAAAAGAAACTGTCACAAACCAGAGGAGGAATAAGTACAAAGGACCATCCTGGGTGGGATCCTGGAATGGGAAAAGGACATTAATATGAAAGCTGGTGCAATCTAAATAAAGTTTGGAATTTAAAAATCTGGAGATAATAGTAGTCAATATTGATTTCCTAGTTTTGACAAATGTTGCATAAAATAAAAGATGATAATTTTAGGGGAAAAAGAAACTATGTGAGGGTGTATATGATAAATCTCTGTATCTTTTTTTCAACTTTTTTGCAATTCTAAAAATAATCCAGAGTAAAACTTAAAAGTCTACTAAAAAGATAAACACATGAATAATTGAATCTCCATATGAACTGTTAAATCCACACAGTGTAATATTAAATAGAAGATGAAAAGGATACAATCTTTGCATGTACTGATATGAAAGTACTTCATGACATATTTCTCTAACGAAAAAGGCAAATTCTGGAAGGGTTTATATAACATAATTGAGTATCTGCAAAATATCCACATAAATCAGTGTTTTTCCTATCACGAATTTTGTGTGTGTGATAGGTGGAAGCCTGATTCAGACCTGAGTCTCTGAATCTCCACAGCTGGGTCTGCTTTTCCTCTCAGGTCTGCTCTATGCCCCTGTTTCTCTTTTGTGCTATCGAGGATGTCACTTCAGGAGCAGGCTTTCACGTTGCACTTGCCTGGCATTTTCTCTTTTCTGTTGTGATGGTTTGCGAGTAGATCCTCATGGGATGATACATTCACAGCTAAATCCTCTCAGTGAAGATCTCAGGGATGACTTGTGTCCAGCTTAGTCCCATCAAATTTGAGAATCAATTCTTTCTGCAGAAAAAAAGACATGTCTAAAATCTCATATGGGATTGTCTTCTGTGTGTAATATTTCGTACTATGTTTCAGTGCCTAAATCGTGAATATGAGTCAGTGCCTATGATATAAGGACAACAATAACTGCCTAGAAATAAAAAGAGTGGGGATCTGTGTTTGTGGAAAGAGCAGAGGGGACATTTGAAGAGAGGAGAGCCAAGGACCATGGGGGAAGGCGGTGAGTACCAAGAATCTGGAAAAGCTATAATGGGACAATATAAAAATTATAATAGGTAATACTTTTAATTTTATGTGCTTAGAAGATTTTTTGTGATTTTTAAGTATTGAAATCAAAGAAAGGGAGTTATTATTTATCTGAATCTGGGAGAATTCTGAACAGTTGTGGCTAACTTAGGTCTATGATAGGTTCCAGAGCCTGAACAGCTTCTGATTCTGTCTAAGAAAAGATGAGTCCCACAGATTTAGCGGAAATGTTAGGGAGGACTTTGAACATTATCTGCATGGAGCATTTTGAGCCAAATATTTCTATTTCTTAAGAAGCAGAGTGACTCCCATTAATATTTGGGTAACTGAAGGAACAATTATATGTCTGCACTTTGTATTGTCCTGTGGGAACTGCTGTGGCATAAAGTGAAACAAACAGCAAAGAAACAGCAGAACCTGGAGAGTTCTCAAGATAAGCACCAGTTCTGACATCCAATGTCTTCTGTGTCCAGTGCACTAAGGCTGGTCCTTAAAAATTAAATACTAGCAATACTAACAATGGGTCCCTAATTCATAACAGACCAACATACAAAGGAAGAGTCAACATTTTCCCCCAAGTATTGGAGATAATGACAGAAAGAAATCATTTGCTAGGAAGGATAAGACAGACACACCACAAAAATTACCCCATCAGTGAATATTATACCCAACTAATGATTTTTCTTTGTGTTGAAAAATATCATTTTCTCAGTATTAGCACCAAGGAAAGCAGAAGCATCTGGATGAAACTGAATTAAAAGTTCTCCTCTACAATATTTAATTGGCATACATGAGTGCATATATATATGACAGTGAGTTGTGTGTGTGTGTGTGTGTGTGTGTATATAATGAAGGAAGAAAATATGAAAAGGTTTAACTATTGCCCATGATATTTGATTTGACTGATAATATTTTGTGATATATCTCAAAAAAATGGATGCCTTTTAAATATTAATTCTATAATAGAAATTTAAAGATGAATGATCCTACTCTGGTTACTGTAATCCACTTATAATATATGTAATTTAATTCTGTGGATGAAATTATGGAAATATAAATTTAACCCAAAACCTATTCTATATTTCAGAAGGGAATAGGCAGAAGTCTATTTCCCCTTAGCACCAACCAAAAAGCACAAGATAAAATAGTTGCATAAGTAGTACCCATAATTCTCAATTATTTTTTGAGCAGTGTTTTTGCAAGTGACAATTTCCATAGAGTCAAGGTGAGAAAGGAAAAGAGGTAGAATTCAGGGCTGTAGCCTCTATTTTCCATTCAAGGACTAACCTGCAATGTTTCTTCTGTTCAGAGTCATTTGCAGTTGGCTGGACTATGGAAAACTCTGAAAGTTACAGCTGCTGACCCATCCAAGAGAACATAGAACCCCTGACCTGATTGGATGGATTTTCCTACCAGCATTGATGAGACCCATTCTACAATCTTCTTGTGAGTAAAGTTTTCTGAGTAGAGGAATTCATATTTCTTTCCCTTAAAAATAAAAAAAAATTTTTTAATTTAACAGTTAGCAGACTTAAGAATTTCTCAGGTGTATGAAATATTCCTAGTTAATAAAAACTATGTAATTACTTTCAGTTTACTCTGGAGACATAGAATTATAATACCTACAAATGTTTGAAATTTATAAAGGAAGACAAATGTTTCTGCTAATTTATGATTTCTATGGTGTAAAAGTAAGATGTGGGCTTCTGGAGAGGAAATCCTAGACAGGTAGTTTTCCATTTGGCATGATACCTAAAACTTGGTTGGGAACCTGCGTCGTAGAAGGTGAAGAGTAATGCTTCTTCAGGAAAGTTTGCAGCTTCGGTCTTTAAAGTGCCCCATGACAATCCAGCAACAGGCGATGGCTGCGAAAATGTAACACTGGTGACACACTGAATACCAGAAAGCAGAGGAACTTCTGCACTTGCTCTGATATAGAAGTGGGAGTTTTGATTAATTTCTGTCATTTATTTGAAAGCACAGTATATCAGATGGCACTGGTTTTTATTTTAACTTGGAATTTTCATATTTCCAAATGGGAAAACACTTGTGATAGGATAGTCAATCTGATATGATTGGCAATATATTGATCTGCTAGTCTAAGAAATGGATTCCCTTTACATTAAGGTCACTTAAGTTCACAGGTGTCAATGTCAACAAGAAGAGAAAATTCAATTGTTTGAATTCTCAAAACTGAAGGTTGTAGTTAAAAAGAGACTAATACACTGCTAATGAATTATTTTTATTAGTGATAGATGGGAATGAGTTTTTAATAGAATAGAATACTGAACAATAATTTTGTTTAGTGTAGGTATACTGTGTGTGTAATGTCATTTTTTTTTTCTCAAGTTGCTCTATCAATGGGTGGTAAGAAGACTATTTTTGTGTATGAGTGCAGGAGACAAAATGCAAAGAAGTGCTTCCCCTGCCAGCTCCTAAAGTACCTGCACATTTCTCCATAATGGCAGTCTTCTATTGATATCTTATTTGTTCGTATCTGTGAGCTTCCGTTGAGAGATACGTTTTCGTCATCTTTATATCTCTACCAAAACAGAGTACCTGTCTTATTGTATATGATTGTATTTAATATACATTAATATAAACAATGTCTACTGATGTTACCAGAAATGAGATATCTAGGTCTTTAGCTCCTTGACCCTTACATACATCTTTACACTTCTCTTCCTTTCACCCCCCTATCGTACTTCCACAATATGTTCGTTAGATTAATTATATCAGTTATTCTCTTTTGTTAAAAAAAGATGTAGCTCAGCCAAGAGCTGTATTGTGAGTACAATTCCTGTTTCTTATAACATCTTCATTCTGCAGTTTACAAGTTTATTTTCTGTGGCTTTCTCTAAACCTATCACACACTCAACTTGAAACTCTGAACTGAAACCTCTTCTCAAGATATACAAACATATTAGTAATCCCTGAATTTCATCTAGAAGCTGTCTGTCCCTTTCAGGTTCAGTTTCCCACTGTTACAAGCCTTTGGGAACCTCAACTCCTTGTAGGTTCCACTCACCAGACTAAAAATATTGTTAGTATCCCCTAACTAATGAACGATTTAATGAAATCGTTCATTAAACGATTGAGCTATCTGTGATAAATTGTTTCCCACTTTTCCGATGAATGGAATCTATTTTTAAAACTGAAAAGCTCTTCTTAAAATCTTTACTTTTAGTTTTTTTTTTTACCTTTTTCGTAATTTAGGTAAGTAAATAAACTCTCTTAATGTTTTTAGTTTCCTCATCTAAGTCCTGAGATAATAATAAATGTAAGCTATTTGGAAAAATGCCTGGCTCGTAAAAGTGCCACACACAAAAACTACAGCAGAACTGTATTTCAACCTTCATTGTTTTAAATACATTATCTTATCTTTTACAATAATTGGAAAGAAAACCATTTTTCCTCTCCAGATTCAGATTTCAAATATTCCACTTTTCATTTGTAAAAGTGATTTTATATAATTTTCCACCTTTTTTCTTAGCTACCATATATCTGAGAAGGCTTAGTTTTACACTAGAGGAATATCCTAAGGGATTGTTCAAGGTGTTTGGGATATGATGTTAGAAAAGATTGTCTTTTCTATCCAACTAATTGGATAAATGGATATGAGAAAGTTGTATGCTGTTATAGTTCTTCCACTTGTTTAAATTCTAGTAAGTACCAGGTATTTTGTGGGGAGTTTTCTGAAGAAGGTAACGCTTTCACTATGGCTTAAAGACTGATAAAGTTAAGAAAATAAATACTCTAAATATTACATAATTTTCACTAAATCCTTTCCATTTAAAGGCAAAAAATATGGCTCAATAGAATGCATTTATTCTAATGGACAGAGTCCATTAGTCTATAAATCAGTCATTAACCTAAGGTTCAAGTGTTCATGACTGATCCATGAAGTGCTCAGAGCAGGATGCAAGTCTGGAGGGTCTCCTAGGCTTGTCCCATTTCCATTTCTAGCTCCTCAGTTGCACATTCAGTCCATGGCCATCAGGACCCTTCTTAGAAGGTAGCTATGCTCTGGAATCCTATGGAGTGTTACTGTTTTAGAGAAGATTAGACTCACAGTAAAATTGAGTAGAACGTACAGAGAGTTCCCATATACCTCCTGCCTCCTCCAAATAAACACACACACAGTATCCCGCATCATCATACACTGTACCAGTGGTGTATTTATTCCAATTGAAGAACCTACACCGGCACTTCGTTATCACCCAAAGTCCATGGTTTTACGTTAGTGTTCACTCTTGGTGTTGTATATTCTGTAGGTTTTGACTGATGTATAGTGAACATGTGGAATCATGTATCCACCTTTGTAATATACAGAAGAGTTACACTGCCCTAAAAACCTTTTGTGATCACCTATTCATTAGTACCCCCAGCCTCAACCCTTTGCAACCACTGATTATTTTACTGTCATCATATTTTTACTTTTTCCAGAATGTCCTATAGTAGGGCTCATGAAGCATGTAGACTTTTCAGATTAGCTTCTTTCACTTAAGGATGTGCATTCAGGTATATGTCATGTGTCTTGATGGCTTCATGGCTCATTTCTTTTTAGCACTGAATACTATTCCATTGTCTGGATGTACCAGAATTTCTTTATCCATTCACCTACCTAAGGACATCTTGGTTGCTTTCAAGTTTTGACAATAATGAGCAAAGCTGCTATAAACATCGCTGTGCAGGGGTTTTTTTGTTTTTTAATGAATACAGGTTTTCAACTGATTAGGGCAAATACAAAGGAGCATGATTACCGAATTACATGGTAAGAGGATATTTAGTTTTGTAACAAACTGCCTTATTGTCTTTCAGAATGCCTGTACTAGTTTGCATTCCCATCAGCCATGAATCAAAGTTCCTGATTCTCCACATCCTCTCAGTATTCAGTAATGTCCTTGTTTTGGGAATTTGACCATTCTTATACATGTGTTGTGGTATCTCATTCCTATTTTAAAGCCCTTTCCTTTTCAGACATTTTAATTTTTAAAGTTCCCTTCATTTTCTCTTATCCTATGCCCCTTGAGTGAGTAGCCAGTCTTTAGTTTTGTTCATTTGTAGTTAAAACAAGCTGTGGTGAGGTTGATTGGAAGGTATGTTGGAACGGGGCCTGAGGATTTTTAATTGTACGAAAGGAGCTCTTAATGCTCAACATGAACCTCAACTCAGAATTTGGGCCTGTTTTCATTTACATTTTTAAAGGTAAATTAAATGATAGAAGGGACATATCCCAGGTAGGGTGTGCTTTTCTTGTGTATCACATAGGAGAGAACCTTTCTTTTTCTTTCTCTTCAGAAACATAGAAATCACACACACTGCAGGACTTCCAGAAATAACTCACCAGCTGAATCTTGAGAGTGAAGAAGCTGGAGATTTGCTGAGGTGTTTGAACTGCTGGGATGATATAAGTATCCCAAAGAACAAGAAATGGTGTTGCCTAAAGGCCAGGATGACAGGTCCAAAGAAGATATTGTGAAGTTATTGGAATATATGGTGAATAACATTACATCCAATGACAGGCACATGTTCAAAACAACCTAGTCACTGATGGACTGGGAAAAAGTAGCTTTTAAAGATTTTCCTGGGGAAATGTGCAAACTCAAATGGTTAGAAATTTCTTATAACTTGAGAAAGTTTCGCACTTTGAAAGAATTAGTCCTGGAAGCAAAGGAAAATGTTGACAATCCTTACAAACGCAGAAAACACAAGAAGCATCCTGATTTACCAAAGAAGCCCTTGACAGTTTACCTCTGCTTTTTCAAAAAGATGCGACTCCAGTACACCCAAAAACACCCTAAGCTGAGCAACCAGGAGCTGACCAAGGTTCTGCCTGAGGAATACAAGAAGCTTCCAGAGCAGCTGAAGCTGAAATATAGTCAAGATTTCTAGAAGGAGAAACAGAAGTTTAAGGAGAAAATGACTCTGTTCAGAGAACAGCACCCTGATCTGGTCCAGAGCTCCACGAAATCTGATGTCCCCAAAGGAAGCCAAATCAAAGTGCCAAAGAAGTTTCAGGGAAATGTGCAAAAAGCGGTCTCCCCAAAAAAACAGTTTATTCATGAAGAGCCCAAGAAGCCACCTATGAATGGCTATCACAAGTTCCACCAGGATTTGTGGTTGAGTAGGGAGCTGAAAGGGTCGCCCCGAGGGAGCACATGGTAGAGATTAGTAGATGCTGGCAGCGTGTCCTACAGAACCAGAGGGAGTATTATAAGAAGGAGGCTGAGGAACTACAGAAACAGTACAAGGTGGACCTTGATCTCTGACTCAAGAGTCTGTCTCCTGAAGAACATGCTTATTACAGAGAGACAACCTATTTGAAGCATAAGAACATGAACGTGATGGGAGGCCCTAATCCCAAGATTAGGAAGATGGATCTGCAGTCCCCATCATCAGGGAATCTGCAGGGAGGGCTTGGACTGGGAAGGGGCTTCAGGCTCCAGAGATAGAATTATCAGATATGATGGGAGAATATTTTCCTGCCTCAGGGAGATCAGAGGAAAATAAGGAAGATGAACAAGAGGAGAAAGGCAGCAACTCCTCAGCCCACAGCAGTAGGTGAAGATGAAGATTGTGTCTGAGGACAGTGGCTGCAGCTCATCTACCTCAGGGGAATCCTCTGGCTCAGATTCCAGCTGAGATTTTTTCACAACCTGAACAAAGAACTTCCCAGCAAAAGACCATGGCATCTGGGCTTCCCTGGTGGCGCAGTGGTTGAGAGTCCGCCTGCCGATGCAGGGGACACGGGTTCGTGCCCCGGTCCCGGAGGATCCCACATGCCGAGGAGCAGCTGGGCCCGTGAGCCATGGCCGCTGAGCCTGCGCATCCGGAGCCTGTGCTCCGCAGCGGGAGAGGGCCCAACAGTGAGAGGCCCGCGTACCGCAAAAAACAAAAAAAAAAGGCCATGGCATCTTCATCAAATAGAAGGGCTCTTCTCCCTGTGCCCTTTCATTGCCTTCCTTCTTTCCTTCCCTGTTCAATACAAAGTATGACCAGTTGGGAAAAAGACATCTCGTGCAGTAATTTCTGGTTCCTCTCTGTACCCCAAGTCCACCCCCAGAGACAGTCAATGCAATGAATACTCTTGGAGTAAACAATGATCTGATTGGGCTGCCGTACACTCTGGACTAGGCTGAGTTTCCTGAACAGAGAAGTTTTATTTTCCTCACCTGCTGCCAGAGCTGTGAGGGAGCCCCGAGGAGTCTGTGACTCCTCCCTTCTCTGTGATCCTGTCCCTTAGGACTTCTGCATGGGAACAGGGAATGGGAAGATTTGATTGACTGGAGGTAGGAGAGTTGCCTTTAAGAAGATTGTCAAGCTCCTGATGTCTCTCTCCCTGCTCTGTGAAGTGAGAAGTTGGCCCTTCCCTATCTTGCTAGTGGCAGGGGCATGCGAGCAGCAGCATTTCTATATGTATATTTATTGCTTAGCTGTCACTGAGATTTTTCTTACTGATTTCAAAAATTAGAAATTAATTTTTAGGACTTCATCATTTCCATTTGAATTAACTCCTCCTTAAAATCAGTCTCCTTTGACTCTTGGAACTAATTTTCCAGGCCATGTCTAAATTTATTTTGGTTCTACCCCAATCCCTTCCTCATGCTCCAGGTTGTAAGTGAATAATGTTTTCAGCATACACTTGATTTATTTGTATTACATTACGAGTTTGTACGTGTTGTGTGTATAAGTATTTTAGTCCATAGGCTACTAAGCTTTTTGGAATTAATGTACAAATATGACACTGCTTTTATTATTTTGGTTTACTAATATATATATATATATATATATATATGTTTAACATCCTTAGTGCAGTATAATTACTTTACAATGGTGTGTTAGTTTCTGCTTTACAACAAAGTGAATCAGCTATACATATACATTTATCTCCATATACTCTCCCTCTTGCGTCTCCCTCCCACCCACCCTATCCCACATTTCTAGGTGGTCACAAACCACCGAGCTGATCTCCCTGTGCCATGAGGCTGCTTCCCACTAGCTATCTATTTTACGTTTGGTAGTGTATATATGTCCATGCCACTCTCTCACTTCATCCCAGCTGACCCTTCCCCCTCCCCAAGTCCATTCTCTACATCTGCGTCTTTATTCCTGTCCTGCCCCTATGTTCTTCAGAACCTTTTTTTTTTTTAGATTCCATATATCTGTGTTAGCATATGGTATTTCTTTTTCTCTTTCCTTCACTCTGTATGACAGTCTCTAGGCCCATCTACCTCACTACAAATAACTCAATTCCATTTCTTTTTATGACTGAGTAATATTCCATTGTATATATGTGCTGTTCCTCGGTTGATGGACATTTAGGTTGCTTCCATGTCCTGGCTATTGTAAATAGAGCTGCAGTGAACATTGTGGTACATGTCTCCTTGTGCACTATGGCTTTCTGAGGGTACATGCCCAGTAGTGGAATCGCTAGGTCATATGGTAGCTCTATTTTTCGCTTTTTGAGGAACCTCCATACTGTTCTCTATAGTGGCTGTATCAATTTACATTCCCACCAACAGTGCAAGAGTGTTCCCTTTTCTCCACACCCTCTCCAGCATTTATTGTTTCTAGATTTTTTGATGATGGCCACTCTGACTGGTGTGAGGTGATACCTCATTGTAGTTTTGATTCCCATTTCTCTAATGATTAGTGACGTGGAGCATCCTTTCATGCGTCTGCTGGCAATCTGTATATCTTCTTTGGAGAAATGTCTATTTAGGTCTTCTGCCCATTTTTGGATTGGGTTTTTGTTTTTTGATATTGAGCTGCATGAGCTGCTTGTATATTTTGGAGATTAATCCTTTGTCAGTTGCTTCATTTGCAAATATTTTCTCCCATTCTGAGGGCTCTCTTTTCCTCTTGTTTATGGTTTCCTTTCCTGTGCAAAGGCTTTTAAGTTTCATTAGGTCCCCTTTGTTTATTTTTGTTTTTATTTCTGTTTCTCTAGGACGTGGGTCAAAAAGGATCTTGCTGTGATTTATGTCAGAGAGTGTTCTGCCTATGTTTTCCTCTAAGAGTTTATAGTGTCTGGCCATATATTTAGGTCTTTAATCCATTTTAATTTTATTTTTGTGTATGGTATTAGGGGGTGTTTGAATTTCATTCTTTTACATGTAGCTGTCCAGTTTTCCCAACACCACTTATTGAAGAGATTGTCTTTTCTCCATTTTATATTCTTGCCTCCTTTATCAAAGATAAGGTGACCATGTGTATGTGGGTTTATCTCTGGGCTTTCTATCCTGTTCCACTGATCTATACTTCTGTTTTTGTGCCAATACCATATTGTCTTGATTCCTGTAGCTTTGTAGTATGGTCTGAAGTCAGGAAGCCTGATTCCTCCATCTCCATTTTTCTTTCTCAAGATTGCTTTGGCTATTTGAGGTCATCTTGTTTCCATAAAAATTACGAAGTTTTTTCTCTAGTTCTGTGAAAAATGCCGTTGGTAGTTTGATAGGCATTGCACTGAATTTATAGATTTCTTTGGGTAGTATAGTCTATTTCACAATGTTGATTCTTCCAATCCAAGAACATGGTATATCTCTCCATCTGTTTGTGTCATCTTTAATTTCTTTCATCAGTGTCTTACAGTTTTCTGCATACAGGTCTTTTGCCTTCTGAGGTAGGTTTATTCCTAGGTATTTTATTCTTTTTGTTGCAATGGTAAATGGGAGTGTTTCCTTGATTTCTCTTTCAGATGTTACATCATTAGTGTATAGGAATGCAAGAGACTTGTATGCACTAATTTTGTATCCTGCTACTTTACCAAATTCATTGATTAGCTCTAGTAGTTTTCTGGTAGCATATTTAGGATTCTTTAAATATAGTATCATGTCATCTGCAAACAGTGACAGTTTTAATTCTTCTTTTCCAATTTGGATTCCTTTTATTTCTTTTTTTTCTCTGATTGCTGTGGCTAAAATTTCCAAAACTATGTTGAATAATAGTGGTGAGAGTGGGCAACCTAGTCTTGTTCCTGATCTTAGTGGAAATGGTTTCAGTTTTTCACCTTTGAGAATGATGCTGAATGTGGGTTTGTCATATATGGCCTTTATTATGTTGAGGTAAGTTCCCTCTATGTGTACTTTCTGGAGTGTTTTTATCATAAATGGGTGTTGAATTTTGTTGAAAGCTTTTTCTGCATCTACTGAGATGATCATATTGTTTTTATCCTTCAGTTTGTTAATATGGTTTATCACATTGTTTGATTTGTGTATGTTGAAGAATCCTTGCATTCCTGGGATAAACCCCACTTGATCATGGTGTATGTTCCCTTTAATGTGCTGTTGGATTCTGTTTGCTAGTATTTTGTTGAGGATTTTTGCATCTATGTTCATCAGTGATATTGGCCTGTAGTTTTCTTTTTTTGTGACATCTTTGTCTGGTTTTGGTATCAGGGTGATGGTGGCCTTGCAGAATGAGTTTGGGAATGTTCATCCCTCTGTTATATTTTGGAAGAGTTTGAGAAGGATAGGTGTTATCTCTTCTCTAAATGTTTGATAGAATTCACCTGTGAAGCCATCTGGTCCTGGGCTTTTGTTTGTTGGAAGATTTTTAATCACAGTTTCAATTCCAATGCTTATGATTGGTTTCTTTATATTTTCTATTTCTTTCTGATTCAGTCTCGGAAGGTTGTGCTTTTCTAAGAATTTGTCCATTTCTTCCAGGTTGTCCATGTTATTGGCATAGAGTTGCTTGTAGTAATCTCTCATGATCCTTTGTATTTCTGCAGTGTCAGTTCTTACTTCTCCTTTTTCTTTTCCAATTCTATTGATTTGAGACTTCTCCCTTTTTTTCTTGATGAGTCTGGCTAATGGTTTATCAATTTTGTTTATCTTCTCAAGGAACCAGCTTTTAGTTTTATTAATCTTTGCTATCATTTCCTTCATTTTTTTCCCATTTATTTCTGATCTGATGTTTCCTTCTGCTGACTTTGGGGTTTTTTTGTTCTTCTTTCTCTAATTGCTTTTGGTTTAAGGTTAGGTTGTTTATTTGAGGTGTTTCTTGCTTCTTGATGTAGTATTGTATTACTATGAACTTTGCTCTTAAAACTGCTTTTGCTGCATCCCATAGGTTTTGGGTTTTCGTGGTCATTTGTTTCTAGGTATTTTTTGATTTCCTCTTTGATTTCTTCAGTGATCTCTTGGTTATTTAGTAGTTTGTTGTTTAGCCTCCATGTGTTCGTACTTTTTACAGATTTTTTCCTGTAATTGATATCTACTCTCATAGTGTTGTGGTTGGAAAAGATACTTGATACAATTTCAATTTTCTTAAATTCACCAAGGGTTCATTTGTGACCCAAGATATGATCAATCATGGAGAATGTTCCATGAGCACTTGATAAAAAAGTGTATTCTGTTGTTTTTGGATGGAATGTCCTATAAATATCAATTAAGTCCATCTTGCTTAATGTATCATTTAAAGCTTGTGTTTCCTTATTTATTTTCATTTTGGTTGATCTCTCCATTGGTGAAAGTGGCGTGTTAAAGTTCCCTACTATGACTGTGTTACTGTCTGTTTCCCCTTTTATGGCTGTTAGCATTTGCCTTATGTATTGAGGTGCTCCTATGTTGGGTACATAAATATATACAATTGTTATATCTTCTTCTTGGATTGATTCTTTGATCATTATGTAGTGCCCTTCTTTGTCTCCTATAATAGTCTTTGTTTTAAAGTGTATTTTGTGTTACATGAGAATTGCTACCCCAGCTTTCTTTTGATTTCTGTTTGCATGGAATATCTTTTTCCATCCCCTCACTTTCAGTCTGTATGTGTCCCTAGGTCTGAAGTGTGTCTCTTGTAGACAGCATATATATGGGTCTTGTTTTTGTATCCATTCACACACTCTATGTCTTTTGGTTGGAACATTTTATCCATTTACATTTAAGGTAATTACCAATATATGTGTTTCTATTATCATTTTCGTAATTGTTTTGGGTTTGTTATTGTAGGTCTTTTCCTTCTCTTGTGTTTCCTGCCTGGAGAAGTTCCTTTAGCATTTGTTGTAAAGCTGGTTTGGTGCTACTGAATTCTCTTAACTTTTGCTAGTCTGTAAAGAAAATTTTAATGATGATAGAATACTTTTTCTGTGTATTAGCTATTTCACTCATGTATTTGTTCATTCATTTGCCTTGTATTTATTTTTGTTATGTTCTAAGTGCTTCATTGGATAGTGGGAATATAGTAGTAAATAAGTCAAAGGCCATCCTTACTCTCTCAGAATTTTCAGTCTGCAGTAAAAAGTATCTAGTAATTTGGGGAAAGTTTGTTGAACATTATGATGAGATGGCATATGCTCAGAGAATGTGTTATAAGAGGAACTATACTGGTCTGTGGAGTCAGGAAAAACTTTCTGGAAAAGCTGTTGATGAGCTGTGATGTGCTGAATGGCCAGGGTTTAGAGAAAGTCTAAATGTTTGACAAAGAGAAAGGGTTTGACCAAATCTGTCAAATACATTTATCCAACCAACTAGGTCACACTTGAAGAAAAAACTGAGCTATTCCTTTTGTTTACTATGCTGAGATATATACCACTTCATTCTTCTACCCCAGTATGGTTCAACTATGGAAGAAAAACACATTGCTTAAAATGTAAATGAACCTTATGATAGGTAATTTTTATTTTAATACAAATATTATTTTTTTAAAAGAATATCTATTGATTATATTCTAGAAATGCTCAATAAAAAAGTTTTTATTAATAGATCATTTAATTAACAAATTTATATATTCAACATGGTTATGCCATTTTATAAACATACCATCATTATGTTCCATTAAATTGCAATAGGCTCAGAGACAGTCAAGTATCATCCTGTAGCCTCACATGAGGTCTCAGGACAGTAACTTCCTCCGACAAGAAGTTCATCTAATAAATGGTCACAGAACTTGACTATTCATGGAGACCTAAGGCAAAGGAAAGGCTTCAGAGGGGAGGAAAAGAATGAAGGCAAGAAAGTATATATGAGGGAACCTCTGCAAACATCATAGAAGCTCACAGTTCCATTGTCATAATCCAGAAACACTCCAATCCCACCCAGAGGCCTTTGCACATACTGAATTAAGGGTGGGGAGTTCGTGGACAGAATATAATGATTGTTCACTTTCATAGAAGATAGCAAAAATGTTTCTTCAGAATCAATACTGATAACAGTATTGCTTGTCAAGATATCTTTACAGACTCCCAGAATCCAGTTCGAGGAGTGTGTCACATCCACCTCCCAGTAATGCCTTCCGGAGGTGAAGGCCACAGCTCCCCAGGCCACAAAACTCTCTGCACCCTGGAGCTCTCTGGACACACCATGATGGTCATCTCCATATATCATAGTTGTATCATCCTCAGAAAGGCTTACATTGTGAATGGTCGTTTTCTGACTCAGAACGTTATCCACTGCAGAAAGAGCAAAAATGTGGTCAACAAGTGGGATTTCCATGGCCTGAGAGGCAGAGGCTCTCTACCCAATGAGTCTTTTCATTTTCCCTCCTCCAAGGAAATACAAAATGAAGACAAAAAGGAGTTCAGGCTGGCTCTTCTATGAAGAACAAGAGTTATAACTATCTCTACAGCACACAGAAACACCTCAAATCATATAGAAAAAGAAAAAATCATACAGACATATCATGAACTCTGTGAAGTCTGATTTAATGTCAAATTCTTGATAGTTTATTTCAGGACACATAAAATTTTATTTTTTTCTTTACTTTAGAAAACTTTTCTTGTGTCTTTTGTCTTTAACACTGTTTAATATATAGAGAGCACTTTGATATTATGTGCGTATTTGTTGGGCTAGAGTCTCTACCTAGCAAGTTTTCAAAGCAAAAATGTTGATAGAAATCCATCAATGAATCGTTTGGAAGCTTCTAAAAGCATGTTATGACTAACCATGTTCACATATCCCTCACCTTTCAATTATTTTGAGATTGATCTAACAGCATTACAATGATTCTGCCTAAGCCAATTGTAGTCTATTTTGTCAAAAGTTAGTAATTATAGAAATAAGAAATATTCTTTGTATAATGCATGATAAACAATTGTAATATAGAACAAATTAAAACCAGCAATGCCATATATAACCTTTCAAGAGTGAAATAAACTGAATAAACATACAACATTAACTGCTACTCTGAGAACTAAATATTCTATTTCTTTATAACTAGCTGATCAATCCAGTTGCTCTCTTCTTGCTCGGCCTATTTCAGATGTAACTAAAAATATGTATCTTGCTTTGCATTTGCAGTAAAATACAGGTTGCAAAGTTCAGCCTTGTTCTTTGTAGCATGACTGTATTGGCAGAAAAGATATAACAGTTTTGGAAAGTCATGTGCTAACTTCATGTCAGAAAAAATAAAATCAAAGAAGGCTCATTCCCAAGAACCACCAAAGAAATGGAGGCCTGATCACCAAAGCGCTGACTCTTACCTCTGAAGCTGTTCAGCACGTCTAGGATTCCAGTGACAGGCCAGGAAGTGAGCTCTGGGTTCACTGGCTGAGGCTTTTGCATCTGTACCAAATCAGTCCTGTAAAAAAATGATATCAGTTACACTTCAGGGCCAAAGGTTAATCACACAACCATTACAAAAGAAGCCATTTATTATATTTTTTTATTGGAGTATAGTTGCTTTACAATGTTGTGTTAGTTTTTGCTGTACAGCAAAGTGAATCAGCTATATGTGTATATATATCCCCTCTTTTTTGGATTTCCTTCCCATTTAGGTCACCACACAGCACTGAGTAGAGTTCCCTGTGCTATACAGTCGGTTCTCATTAGCTATCTATTTTATAGATAGTAGCATATACATGTCAATCCTAATCTTCAAAAGAAGCCAATTTTAATCCTAGATATTTCATCAGAATTCTCCCATTTTTGGTTAACTGTGCATTCATTATATTCTACACTCCTGGGATTAAAAAAAAAATGTTACCTTACTTTTTTTCAAAATATAAATTATATCAGATTTCAAATTCCCCATTCATTTTAGTCACTATTCCATTTCTAGAAATTTTGAGGTTTGTTTACTCGCTCTATTCAATCTCAGGTGATGCAAAGATCCTGGGCATTTTACGGAGAGCACAAATTCAGGCAAAGCTTTTGTACTTCAGTCAGCAAGTAGTCGCCAAAAGGAGTAGTACACTGAACCAGACAGCTTTGCTCTTGTCAGCACAGCGAGGGAATTCAATTCCAGCCTGACTACCCTTGTCCTGAAAGTCCAACTTCCCAGTGTGCACCAGGAAGCCATTCCCTCTGAGGTCCAGCTTACAAGGGGGCTTTCAGTGATGGAACAGGTTGAGTCACTGCTACTTCTAGGAACAAAATCACAGCCCCTTTTCCCACTCTTAGGGAATCTACCTCTGTCCAGTATTATTCACCTTCCAACTCACTCAGGTAGGTTCTTCCTGTATTGCAACTTAGAAAATTTCGTTCAGTACGTTTTACTATGGTAAGGCTAGAGAGGTGGAACAAAGTCCAGAATGTCAGAAGCCTTTTAGGTATATTTGAAATCAACCAAATGAGCAGGAAACTTCTGAGACCAAGGAGTAGAAGTCCTTCAGAACTCTTTTGAAATAAAATAGAAAATAGCCACAAAAACAATGTTAATAGCTCAAAAACTGTACAGTCTATCTGCCATTTGTTAGGATTCCACACCTGTGGACTCAATTATGATTTGAAACTGTGAAATCTGAATGAAAAATATTCAGAAAAAAATCAGGAAATTTCAAAAAGTAAAACTTGAAAATGCCACACACCAGGCAACTATTTACATAGCATTTAATTTACATTATAATAGGTGTTAGAAGTAGTCTAGAGATGATTTAAAGGATACTAGAAAATGTTTGTAAGTTATTTGTACATACTATGTCATTTTGTATAAGGGATTGTACATCCTCAGATTTAGGTATGGGGGAGGGCTTGGAACCAAATCCTCATGGTACTAAGGAATGACTGTACATTTACTTCATCAAAGAGACAGAAACATTCTCAGAAATCAGAAATCTTTAGTGTAAACTCACCTTTCCAATACATTGCCCAAGTTCTGCAAGGGAAAAAGAAAAGATGATGTTAATCATCAGAGTTCTGTCCTTTTGCATCTTCTTTAGTATTCTTGTTTGTTCCTTTCATTAAGGTATTTATTCTCTGATTCTTCTCTAAGGAACAATTAGAGGTTATCTTAATAACAGAGCCTAAACTAAAACATGATGGACTTAGGGTGCATTACAGAAGGAAGAAGGCCAGGAAGAGTCTGTGTTATGATGAAACAACATCTAGGTCTCCAATGTCACTCAGTGCCCTGTCCTATTCCTAAGGAGAGATCTCATTTATGATAACAATTAAAGCAAAACAGAGGACCATACAAAATGAATTATAGAAGACATTGAAATTGATTACCAGTTCTAATTTTTTCTAGACAATGGGCAAAACCTCAATGTATTCAGTAAGTATGGGATAAGAGAGTGACAAGGGATTAGGGGAACATACATTGAAAATTATTCCAACAAAGTTAACTTTTCCTGGCTACAGAATTTTGCTGGCTTTGGATAATCAGTGTGGAGAGTCCCCCATATCACACCGAAATAATTTTGTCATATGTTAGCTAATAAAAGGATTTAAAAAAAAAACTCCCAAAGATTACCAGGCTATGAGAAATAAGGGATTGGACAAGTAAGATAATGGGAGTCAAGGAGCATCATCCCTTAGCTGAGATAAGAGTATATGCAGGTAACATTTCAATGTCATGGCAACGGTGCCCAGAATAGTACTTCCGTCTCTGAGGATGGAACCTCCCTTCTCACCTGGAGCAGCTCCAGGTCAGGCTTGTGGCACATCTCAGTCAGCTCTCTGTACATTTCTTTCAGACTTTCTTTCTGTTGAGTCATTCTGAATTCACTCTCCCTGAGTTGCTGGAGAATCTCCTTCGCTTCTTCCTCCAGCACCTCCAGATGGAGTTGCTCCTGCTCCTGGAGAAACAGGTGGATCCTCTGCTACTGATCTTTGATCATCACCTTCCTTATGGCCGCATAGTTCTGCAGAGATAGTGGATTCAAAGAATCACTCATCCTCATTCTCAACAGAAAACGTCAAACATTATTTCCTTACTGTCATCGGGAAAGCTCTTGACAAACTTTCTACCTCACACCTCAGAGGGTCCTTCCTGTCCATCCTTTCTCTATGTTCCTAGTTTCTTTCCCCGTTTAAATCAAGCCATCCGAGGGATCCCAGTTTTTCTCCCTAGGAGGTTTCTTCAGGGTTCTTAGTCCATTATTTATTTTTTCTCTTACCTGAATCTTCTTTTCTTTTTGTTCCTTTGCCTGACTTTCCTAAATATATTTTTAAATATGTAAACCCCATATTATACAGTTTAAAAAATATTCTTTATTTTTCCTCTAGGTACTACTCTATTCCTCTCCTCTCCTTTAGAGTCACACTGAGTGCAATGTTCTCTTATCATCCATATCTGAGAAAGTTTATCCAAATATTCAAAATTTGGACTATGAATAATTCTCATGCCCTGGTTTTCCCATATACTAGTAATATTTGAAATAGCTTATATGGGCCTGTATATTTGTGATCACTGATATGTCATTTGAAACCACTACCTCTCCAGGGAAGAGACCACTGTCCTTTAACTGGGAACTTAAACTGAGCTAAAAGTCTAAGCTAGAATTATGTCAATATTCATACAAATGAAAAGGAACATTTTCATCCTTACCTCTAATGACAGAGTTTTATGCGTTTCCAGATTCAGATGGTTTTGCATTTCTTGTGTCATTTTCCATAAAGAGCCCATTCTCTTTAGAAGTTTCTCCTGGAAAATACCCATAAGCTTTAGTGACACAGATGGTGATACTGTAAATTTCATCCCCTTAATTATGAGCAAAGGGAGTCATTGAAAAACCGGTAATTGTGATTTAAAATGAAGTGATAAGATTTTTCCACGTTAATCTAGTCTGATTCTAATAGTTTGAATATCAGAAATGACAGAGACGTATCCTAGAAAATTGGGGGAACTTTACAGATGATGGAATCCATTTCCTAAGAAATTGAGACTCATATATTTATATAACCTGACTGAGAAAGCCTCAAGCTCACGTCAGATGCCAGTATGCCTGGTGCTGCCACATGCCCCAGGATGCAGCATTTCCACACATTTGGACAATTGGGCAACAACATTGAAATGATACATTTCTATCTCGGGACCCACACTGAAAAATCCCCACCTCCACCTCTCCATCCCCATCAGCTTCATTATTATCCTCATCTTTCTCTCTGATTTAGGAGCCTGTAGGTTCCTAATTGCCTTAGAAGCACCACTTACCCGGTATTCCTCAGCAGCCCATTGTATTGGACTGTGGCTGTGAGCTGCATGCTCTGGGGACTCAGAGCAGGGGCCACAGAGCAGGGTCTTGTCAACCTCACAGAAGAGTCCTTTGGCTTCTTTGTGTGTCAAGCAGATCTGCCCCTCCAAGCTGTTGGTTTGTTTAGCTGCGTCCTGTCTGGCGAGGGAAGCCAGCCTCTTGAGTACAATATTGGTTTTGAAATCTGGCTTCTCTGATAGTCCCCTGCACTCAGGGCAGCTCTTTGGAGTCTGGTCTTCCTCCCAGCAGAGGTACAGGCAGGGACGGCAAAAGCTGTGCCCACAGTCTATGGTGACGGGGTCTATGAAGTAGTTCATACAGATGGAACAGGTTAGTTCATTCTGGAAAGCTTGCATGAATCCTTTGGAATCCATGTTTCTAGAAATTAAAGAGAAAGAACAAGAGTAATCATTCTAGTAATCATTCTTTTACCCTGATTAGAAAAAAAACAAAACAAAAAACAGCCTTTGGACAAAGCTTGTCTGCTTGAACTCTATCTGATTTACCTATTTGCTTACCCCCAGTACAAACCTAGAAGTGGTGAATACAGACAGATTGGGTTCATGCTATAACACAAATGATGAAATTAGAGAAGAGACTACCTAGCAACTTTATTGTTTAAAATAAGCCATGGTCTCAATCATACCTAAATTACATGGAAAAGCTTAAATATTAGAGCAAAGGCTAAGAGACAGGATGACACCAGAGTTCTTTGTAATAGATGATTGGTGCAGAAGCACAGAGAGAATCTCAATCTCTTTCTCTCCATGACTGGTACCCATACATGCACACACTTCATCTCTATGCTAATGGTCTCTATGCCTCATATCTCCCAAGTGACAGATACCCTTTTCCAAAGACAAAATTGTCTACATATAATTTAAGCTTGTTCAATTTAATCAATGTTGACTGAAATTTTGGAGTCCTAAAACTATAAAAAGTTGAGTATTTGCTTCCAACTTAAATAGCAAAACTCCTCCTCTCAAGGAAAAAGTATGCTATTTCTAGCTCAGGAAAACATTTTTTCCCAGTCTTTTCAGACCATCAGAGCACCTTCACATTTCAAACTGATGAATGTTCAAGCTACAACAGTAATCAGTAAAAATCAATTTTTAAAACCAACCACCCTCAAAAACATTATAATTTACACAGCAATTTCCTCTCTACACTAGAATATCCAGAGATGCAATTGATGGAGGCATGACCATAGACCTGTGTTATTGATATTTTCTTATATGATCAATGTCACTTCTTGGAAGTCCCTCCCAGGTGATTGGATCTAGTCTGAATACATTTCAACTCTAGACTGCAAACCGAAGGCTTTCAACAGGTAGCAAATAAGACCTTACAAAAATGTATCATAATTAGTTCAATACATTTAAGTCATGTTGATCTGTACAAAGACCATGTAATGTCTACATTACATTCAGCATTTTAGGTGTTTTATGTGCTCCATAGATACATATAAATGGGAAAATTTAAGACCTAAAGACATCTAATACCACAGAAGGTAATGAAATAAAAAGTATTAAATAACAATATTACAAATATCAATTTATTGCAATTGCTCTAGTTACAGATATTTTAAATATTGATGTCATTTAAAAAAAAACGAAGAAAACTACTTGTTTGCTTGGACAAGACCCAAGCAGGCCAAGAGGTAAATGAAAAGTATTTGCATAAGGGAAAGTAGGCATGAAGATATTTGCAATCAATTCCTTGCTTACCAGAGTCTACTGTGAGTGGTCTCACCTCTGGAAGCCTGGACGTCCTAGTAGCCTGTGGAGGTCAGGGTCAACAAGAACTCTCCAAAGCTTGGCAGCTACACACTCTCTCAGTCTACCTTGGAGAATCCGTCGCCTCTGGACAAAGGTGCTTTTTAAAGGATTAGACTCACTTGAGGCCACACCTACTTCCTGAGATTGGATACACCTTCAGACAGGAAGGTGTGAAAACAGCTGATTGGGTTTGCAGCATATAGAAAACAACACTTGAGGGGTAAGACCCTAAAAGAATACAGACTTCCTTTAGGGTAAATGTAAGAAGGTTGACCCCACACAAGTTGTTTGAAAATACATTTGAACTGAAGAAATGATTTCATGAAATTATTTTTTATTCTTCAAGCAATGACTTCATAATTGTTAAAATGTATATTCTTACTCTACTTTTAAAATTTATAATAGCTAATGATGTTTCTAGCCATTGTTTATCTGATTATGCTTGAAAATAAAACATTAATTGGAATAATTGACACACCTACACTATATACATTTCTCATAAAAAAGGGTAACTAGGCATTCAAATGTTGTTTAAATAATTGTATATATAATAATTGGTGAAATTAACTGTGCTAAGCTTTTTCTTACCTTTAATATTTTATGAGTACTGTGGAATAAATGGTTTATGTCCAAATAAAATCTATTGTTTGGACTCATACATTTGTAAATTTTTTTTTTTTTTTTTTTTTTTTGTGATATGCGGGCCTCTCACTGTTGTGGCCTCTCCCATTGCGGAGCACAGGCTCCGGACGCACAGGCTCAGTGGCCATGGCTCACGGGCCTAGCCGCTCCATGGCATGTGGGATCCTCCTGGACCAGGACACGAACCCGTGTCCCCTGCATCGGCAGGCGGACTCTCAACCACTGTGCCACCAGGGAAGCCCCTGTAAATACTTTTAATCAGAATACTTTATATATATTATGCATATAACTTATACATCAATGGATATATTCATATTAAAATATAAATATAATGTAGTAACTACTTATACAATATTTATGTGAATAATTATCTTTAATAAAATGAATAAAGAAAATTGGTTTTTTGTGAGGTATAATTGACATATAACATTATATAAGATTCAGATATACAAGCTGAGTGATTTGTTATTCATATATATTATGAAATAATCACCACAATAAGTCTAGTTAACATTCGTCACACTACATAGTTACAAATACTTTTTCTTGTGAAGAGAATTTTTTTTATAATGTTCATTTATTTATTTATTTTCTTATTAGTCATCCATTTTATACACATCAGTGTATACATGTCAAACCCAATCACCCAGTTCATCACCCCCACCCCCGACCGCTTTCCCCCCTTGGTGTCCATAGGATTGTACTCTACATCTGTGTCTCAATTTCTGCTCTGTAAATGTGTTCATTTGTACCATTTTCTAGGTTCCACCTATATGCGTTAATACACAATATTTGTTTTACTCTTTCTGAGTTACTTCATTCTGTATGATAGTCTCTAGATCCATCCACGTCACTACGAATAACCCAATTTCTTTCCTTTTCATGGCTGAGTAATATTCCATTGCATATATGTACCACAACTTCTTTATCCATTTGTCTGTCGATGGGCATTTAGGTTGCTTCCATGACCTGGCTATTGTAAATAGTGCTGCAATGAATACTGGGGTGCATGTGTCTTTTTGAATTATGGTTTTCTCTGGGTATATGCCCAGTAGTGGGATTGCCGGATCATATGGTAATTCTATTTTTAGTTCTTTAAGGAACCTCAATACTGTTCTCCATTCTGGCTGTATCAATTTACATTGCCACCAACAGTGCAACAGGGTTCCCATTTCTCCACACCCTCTCCAGCATTTGTTGTTTGTAGATTTACATGTAGCTGTCCAGTTTTCCCACCACCACTTATTGAAGAGACTCTCTTTTCTCCATTGTATATTCTTGCCTCCTTTGTCATAGATTAGGTGGCCATAGGTTCATGGGTTTGTCTCTGGGCTTTCTATCTTGCACCATTGATCTATATTTCTGTTTTTGTGCCAGTAACCATACTATCTTGATTACTGTAGCTGTGTAGTATCATTTGAAGGCAGGGAGCCTGATTCCTCCAGCTCTGTGCTTCTTTCTCAAGATTGCTTTGGCTATTCAGGGTCTTTTGTGTTTCCATACAAAATGTAAAATTTTTTGTTCTAATTCTGTGAAAAATGCCAGTGGTAATTTGATGGGGATTGCATTGAATCTGTAGATTGTTTTCGGTAGGGTGGTCATTTTCACAATACTGATTCTGCAATCCAAGAACATGTTATATCTCTCCATCTGTTCGTATCATCTTTGATTTTTTTCATCAGTGTTTTATAGTTTTCTGAGTACATGTCTTTTACCTCCTTAAGTAGGTTTATTCCCAGGTATTTTATTGTTTTTGCTGTAATGGTAAATGGGAGTGTTTCCTTAATTTCTCTTTCAGATTTTTCATCATTAATGTATAGGAATGCAAGAGATTTCTGTTTATTAATTTTGTATTCTGCGACCTTACTAAATTCATTGATTAGCTCTAGTAGGCTTCTGGTGGCATCTTTAGGATTTTCTATATATATTATCATGTCATCTACAAACAGTGACAGTTTTACTTCTTTTCCAGTTTGGATACCTTTTATTTCTTTTTCTTCTCTGATTGATGTGGCTAGGACTTCTCAGACTATGTTGAATAATGGTAGTGAAAGTGGACACCCTTTTCTTGTTCCTGATCTTAGAGGAAATGCTTTCAGTTTTTCACCATTGAGAATAATGTTTGCTGTGGGTTTGTCATATATGGCCTTTATTATATTGAGGTAGGTTCCCTCTATGCCCACTTTCACCATGCAATATTTTTTTTTTTTTTTTTTTTTTTTTTTTGCGGTACGCAAGCATGTGGGATCTTCCTGGACCGGGGCACGAACCCGTGTCCCCTGCATCGGCAGGCGGACGCTCAGTCACTGCGCCACCAGGGAAGCCCCACCCTGCAATATTTTAAACACTTTATTTTGAGGATCAAATGTGCGAAACAAATTTACTGAAGAAATGACTTAATATTTTCAGGTTTCATCTCAGATACCAGTTTCCACCTTACATTTTGGTGAGTGTCCATTGAAGTGGCTGTTTCTTTGAGAGGCTTCCTAAGCCAGCCTGAGATGGGAGGGGTGGTAGGTGGAGAATACATACACATATGCATACTACATACACACATAATTGCATTTGACTTTTATAAAAACTAGAAGCCAAAAAAAAAAAAAAAGCCTTTATCCAAGAAATAGATCATGGTGAGCATAACAAAAAAAAAAATTCCTATAAATGCAGAAAATCTTCAAATTCTGATATATAATTTTGAGTTGGTTAAACGAGTTTTAGATGAAGGATAGTCTTTTCATTTTCCCACCTGTTATGTATCAAGGTACGGCCTCTATCTTTCTTGTTCTGCCCTGGGGGTTTAGTTTATAGCACAGTGCCTGACACACAGGGAGACTTCCACAGACATTTGTTTAATAAATGACGAGGGAAGGGCAGTTTTTGCAGCACTGCCCATATTCGTTGCAAGTCTTGACACCTTAATGGTGCTTGTAAGTGAAATCATCTTTTTCTAAATTGTCTTTCTAACAGCCCTTCACAGTACCCTGAACTCTGTGAGCATTTAATAAATTTGAATTTCAGTCACACTGTATTAGGAAGGCCGAAATGCGTTCCATCCGGTTTCCAGTTCTGCTGAAATTAGCGGAGCTCGCCAGGTCCAGGAGCTCAGTCGGCCCGGCGCCCACAGCACAGCACAGCCCTCCAGCCCCAAACTCTCCCGCTTTTCCCGTTGGAGGCTGCAGGGAGGAGCGGAAGATCTGGGATCCGGGGAAGGGGTCGGTATACATACCCAGCATAAATCCACCCAGGAAATATGCCAGCGCTGTAGCCAAGCACATCCAAAGCTACGGAAGACCCTGGACTTGGCCATGGCTTCCGCAGGACTGAGAGAGAAGAGCCTGCTGGCCGAGCGAGCCTCGGGAATGCTGGCGAACTAGAGCGCGCCCAGGGGATCCAAAGAACGGCCAGGTTGCTGCCAACCTCACCTGCTGCAGCCTTGCGCAAAACCCCGCCTCCGCCCCACAGGTGGGTCCAGAGGCGAATGGAAACTGGCAGCAAACTCCTGGCCCCTGGAGCACCCGGGGACTTCGATGGGAGAGAGGAAGCCGTGCAGGGAGAGGAGACATTCTGCCTGTTGGCAGACAACGTCCATTCTGTTGATCCTGGACAAGTCTGCGTTCCGGGGGACTACTGAAAATGTCCCTGCTTGTTCCCTGAAGAACTCTACTTACCAGCCTCTTTCCAGGAGCTGCTGAATGTTGGCAGCCAAGTGCATTTAACTACTGCTTTTCCTTCACTGTTGATCACTCTGCTGTCGGATTCTAATTTCTAACTTGGCACATTTGGGAAACATTTCTGGTCCTGGCTGCTCCCTGATAACACGTTAGTTTCTCAACAACATATAACATCGAAACTGATGGGATTGTGTTCTTTGGTTCTCCCTTACCTGAACAAGTCTCCAAATTTCTGTAATTCTCAAGTTTCTTCCTCTGTGATTGGGGTTTTTGCCTACCTCACTACAATGTTGTAGGTTCAAATTGATACAATTAACCACTGAAAGTGCCTTGCAACATAACTTGATGGTAGGTTTTCAACAAATGTCATCTTCCCTGCCCTCCCCCCTCCTATCACATTTCCCCCAGTATTTCTTTCTGAAAGTGATTTAAAGATTTACAAATGGTGGTCCTCTTAAATAGGATGACTCCATCCATCCATTTTACCCTGGAGGAAATCTTTAGGAATTCCTGATGGGATTCCTCCTATCCAACCAAAAGCAGTTTGCAGTCAGAGCAAAGATGGCTGCTGAGTGGAATATGAACTGGATAGTACATGTCTGGTTATACCCCCAATCTTCGCTGCATTGTCTGAGGCCCTGATAATCTTAGTAAAGACACTTTTCTTTGTTCCTATCAAGTTGCCGGAAGGGTCTAATTTCTTTTTCTTGCACTGTAATTGTTGATAGATGTATTTGATGGTTTTTCCCTTAGCACTTCTGTAGAAGTAATGTACAATAGAAGAAATACAGGTTTCTAATAAATTTCAGACTATACTACTGAATTGGGTAACAAAGTACAGAACTCTAAAACTCTAATGGCTTCCTAAAACTGCTAACAAAAGATCAAGCTCAGCAAGAATCAATCACATTCATGATTGAATGAACTGATGAATATGACTATAATTTTTATGACTTTTTGTTTGAAATATTACTGACTTTTTAATCTTTCATTTTCATATATGAGGAAACATTTCCTCTTATGTAATGAAATATAGCAATTTGGTAAATTATACCTTTGTAAGCAGAATTGAAACATTTATATTTGTTCTCCCCCACCCCGATCCCTCCAGAATTTGAAAACTCTTAGTATTTATGTTTTTATGGCAATAGTTACTTACATAAATCCACTAATAATCTGTTCTCCTTTTAAGAGAGCACAATTGGAAAAATTAATTATATTAAAAGGCTTTGACTAGAATGTCACATTTTAGAATATGCATCCAATCAGACATGACCAGACAGTTTTAGGGAACTAAGATTGACTTTATGGAGGCATAAAGCCCCTTGGAAAATCAGCCTGGCACCTTGCTTGCAAAGTTCCCAGAAGCCTTACCAGGTGAGAAAGTAAGGTCACTTCCTGGCAGATATAAGAACCTCAGGATATTTGGGGGACCTCAAGAAGAGAATTAACCCAAATCTATAGGTATTACAGGTGAATCTGATGGTAAGTTCTTGGCTTGGCTGGCTGACTTCAAGAGGCTATTAAAAATTCAGTCTGGAGATTCCTTATGAAAAGTTTCAGCAAAGAGTATTTAAAAGAGCCTATGTGAAAAAAAAAAAAAAAAAGAGCCTATGTGCTCAATTGCTATCCTTGCCAGACTTATGTAAATATTCAGGCCAAATTTCTTGTAACTCATCTTATTTTGCAAACGAATTAATTTTAATTTGGCTTTCTTTGATAAAAGTGAGGGTGACTATAGAGAGAAAAAATTTCTCTTCAGTAGAAACTATAATACACTGTTATTAATATTAGATTCTAGTTCTATTAATCATCCTTGAGATTTTGGTTGTCCACCTGAAAACCAAAATGGATCCTGAATTCTTCTAGTTTCTTCAAATATTTGACTACAATTCTTCAAACTAACATTTCCAATTTTTCTCCCACTTTTGACTTGGAATCATTGAGAACTAAAGCTGCCCTTTCCCTGAAACCCTGCTATCTGAAGCTGAACAGCTTGATATAAATGTAAGAGAGACCACCACAATAGCCCATGCTTAGGCAATCTCTGTACCTGTTGCTTTGTAAGCCACTCAGAAAGTTTACATGAATACCTAATGACATCATCAGAGACATTTCTAACTGCAAAAGATGTTTCAACCTTCAGATCTAGAAATCTTCTCAAATGGAAGCTCTCAGGACTCAGTTGCTGAGTTTATATTTGTTCCAATCATTAAACTTTGTTTTACTTTTGTCTCCACAGAAATGCGTCTTATTAAATACCTGACTGCTCACACCCTATAGGCCTAAATTTGAGAGCCCACTTGCATCACTGCCTCCTGAAATGAGTAACTGACATGACCTACTGTCAGAACTAAGAAATTGGCTCAGTGAGATGAAGCAATCTATTGACTCAATTTCTGGAATGTGAAACTTCTTAAAAGAAATTTCAAAGTCAGGACTGTAGGAGAGCAAAATTTGCCACCCCAAAATGTCTCTTTGGTATGTGTACTATTTCTAGATGAAAACAGCCAAGGCCTCAAAGACTCAGGAATAAACTTTTACCTTCCCCCTAACTGCCGAAAAGAATGTAGATAGAGGACCAGTGGCAGGAATGGAGCTATCACCATTGATAACTATAGGATGAACCAGGTGTGGTAGACAGGGAAGAACCAGGAATAGTCTGTTAAAATTCCTCTCAGTGTTCCATTGTCTCTACCTGGCCCAGCAAACTTTTTTTTTTTTTTTTAACCAAACATTTGCTTTTCCATTTCCATGTGACATGCCTTCCTCCCCTTTGAAGTCCCAAACCCTGAGAGTTTTAGCCATTGTTGGGAGTTACTCAGTTTTCTGGGTCTCTCTCATGTATACATGTTAATAAATTGTTTGATTTTCTCACGCTGTAAAAGAAGGACTAAGTTATTTGTGAAATTTGTTTTTCTTACTCTTATCTCAGTTTTTATAGCTAGTAAATGTTGACGAATAGAAAAATCATTTCATTCATTAGCACAGCTTCCCAACCTGATTAATCTTCCCAAATTAAAATTAGATTATTCATTTTTTCAGTATTTATTGTGTGGCTATAGCATTCCAGACATCGTAAAAAATTCTGATGATATGACCCTTGCCTTTAGGAAGCCTACAATACAATAAGAAGGCAAATATTGAATATGTAATTCAATGTAAGAAGTTCTAAAAAGGAGCAGTATTACCTTAAATGTGAAGTGTGTCACTGCCTTAATAGGTGACATCTGCAATCTTGATCTTGCCAATCCATTGTAAAAAGTCCAGTTAGCTGGTTTAGCAAGTCTTTGGACTTTTTTAAAAAAAAATATGGATACAAATTCAATATCTCTTCTTCTTAATTAAGCTTAAAGCAGAAGGCTGCTATCTAATTATTAGCATCTTAGAGGATATTTGTATCTTACAAAGCACACTTAACAAAGCAACATTGTTGATTTATGCCAACCCCTTTCAGTCTTTCCTTCAAAGCTAAAAAATATATGAGACTTTTAGTACTGGAAAATCAGTCTCTCAGTAAAACTATTAACACATTTGATCTGCACATTATTCAGAGCCTCTAGCAAGACAGAACTCATTATCTTCTCCATTCATAAAATTAAATTGTTCCTATATAATCTTCCCCCACCCCTTCTAACATCCTAGAAGAGGCAATCTTGTAACTTCAAAGTCAAAATCCCTTCAAATGGGTCACAGCAAGGTTTGAAAACAAAGTACCACATATGTACTAACAAAGCAGTATATGTAAATTTCTTAATAAACATACCAATAATTAAGATTCAATAGAGAAGAATAATGTTTAGTGTCAAATTTCATGTTTTGGCTGAAGATGTTGCCTTATCTCTCATAAATGAGGAATCACCTAGATGCTCACTGTACAGATATAAACATGATGCCATTAATGATGTCACAAGGTGACAGGATGTTCTGGTCATCCAGATAGCAACATTCTCTTTCCAAAAAAGTGAAAAGTTGATGTCATGATGGCTGAGATTCATGACAAGTGTTACATTCTAGTTGAGTATTAAAATCCTATGTCTAAAAACTGCCCAAAGTTAGTTTGAAACTTAAGATGTCAGAATGTTAGTATATTGTACAATAAATCATAACATATAACAGGTGAGAAGTGAGACAGGAGTGTAGTGTGGAAAGTATAAAAGACTGATAAAAGTAAGTGAGAAGAAAGTTTAAAAGAAAGCCAGAAAACCATGACTGGATGATTTCCTCCTGAAGTCACAATTACTCTACTCAACAGTAAATGTAGAAATTAGAAAAGACCCACCAAGTTAAAGTGTAAAACAGAAAGAGGGCTGCAACCCATGTCCTCCTATCAATACCGGCTGTGTGTACCATGATGCTAACATTCCAGGCAGAATGGTAAATTATATTATTTGGCCTTTAAACCATGTTTCCCTATTCAGTATTATAATTAACACATACCTTCGGCCTATTTTCCATGATAGCTTTTACATAATAGTACTAGGATTAGGGGACCCCCTCATGGTTTTTCTTCCAACACTCATTCCTTATTTACATCCTCAGTCCCTGTGTACCTTCAGTACCATTAGGTTATGAATAAATCGCTCTTGATTTATTTATTATTTATTTATTTTTTGGCCGTGTCGCACAGCTTGCGGGATCTTACTTCCTCCACCAGGGCTTGAACCCCGGCCCTCTGCAGTGAAAGCACAGAGTCTTAACCACTGGACCACAAGGGAATTCTTAAAATCTCTCTAGATTTTTGATCTTCCTTCTAACAGCACTTTCTCTATTCTATCTTACCTGACACATATTTTTACTTGATGATACCCTTTCCCCTAAAAGCAGAAAAAATTCCACTTCATGGGAAAGTAGAAATAAGTCCTGTAGGGACTCATGGGATCAGAGAGGAACGATGGACCTTTGCTCTGACATCATCAATTCACTGGTTGTTCTCTTTTGAAGTTACTACCCTCTGATTATATCATCTGCTTCTTATTCTCATCACCATCCCCAGGTGAACACCAAGATATTCTCCCACCTTCTGCAATGTTTTTCACAGCTGTCTTGTAGATTTTTGGTGCACCTCTGGCCCTTAACTCTTCCTTTTCTTTCACATCTTGCATCTAATCCACCAGTAAGGTCTATTGGCTCTGCAATCAAAATATATCATGAATCCAGCTGCTCCACCAGTATTCATCTAATCCTAGCCACAGTCATCTCTCATCTAGACTTCTGCAACAGACCCCTAGCGGGGCTCTTCCTCCACTGTTGCTCCCATACCCATAATCATTGACTCAGTAGTTTTCTTCATAAAGTAGCAATCAGATCATGTTATTATTAAAAATCCTTCAAAGCTTTCTCATTAAACTTAAAAACAAAATTCAGACTCCTTAGAGTGGCAGGTAAACCTACTGGATCTAGCTTTGGAATCTTGCCTCCCTTCAAGGGAAGACAACACTAAGGAAACACATGCAGACCAAGTGCACAGAGACCAGGAAACAACCACATCAGCAGAGATCACCAGCATCACAAAGAAGCAGACAATCCCCAAGGGAGGCCTGTGGTACTGTGCTCTCCCAGCGCTAGTGTAGTGCGTCCATATGCCTACAGATGAAGGCATTGGTAAATGGCCAGTGGCTAAGAGAGTCACTGGTCTTCTTTCAGGGTCTTTTGTGGTGTCATATAAATTTTATGATTGTTTTTTCTTCTTATGTAAAAAAAATGCCATTGGACTCTTCATAGAGATTGCATTGAATCTACAGATGGCTTTCTGTAGTACTGCCATTTAAACAGTATTAATTCTTCTAACCTATGAACACAGGAAACCTTTCCATTTATTTGTTACAATATATTCTCTTTTTTTTTTTTTTTTTTTTTTTTTTTTTGCGGTACGCGGGCCTCTCACTGTTGTGGCCTCTCCCGTTGCGGAGCAACAGGCTCCAGACGCGCAGGCTCAGCGGCCATGGCTCACGGGCCCAGCTGCTCCGCGGCCTGTGGGATCTTCCCAGAACGGGGCACGAACGCGTGTTCCTTGCATCGGCAGGCGGACTCTCAACCACTGCGCCACCAGGGAAGCCCTATTTGTTACAATATATTCTTAATAATGGTCTGAGGAAACTGACCCCATGCTCTATGACTCAGTTTGTATACAAATACCTGGCAATATCCTCTATATTGGGTATTTTCAGGCTCATTTTTGTATGATCTCTACCTCTGGCCCAACTTTAATATTTGTTAGAGGTTCTCAAGAGGAGGCTAGAGACAATGATACCACTCACAGTTTTTAAACCTCCAGATGTCTGCTTCCTTCTATACATTGGATCTCTTAGGTTTCCAACATATTGACTGCACATTAGAATCACTTGGGAGTTTTCAACATGCCAATGGCTGGAGCACAATCCCAGAGATTCTAATTTAATTGGTTTGATGCTACGTATTGGTGTACTTAAGAGCTACCCAGGTGAATATGCAGCTAGAGCTGCAAACCACTGGTCTATAATCTTATTTAAAGTTTGATCAAAGATCAGCAGCATCAGTATCACCTGAGAGCAGTTTAGGCTTTATTTTAGATATACTTAATCAGCATTTGCATTTTGACAAGACACGCAGGTGACCTAAATGTACTTTAATTTAGAGACGCACTGGTCTAGAAAACATACTCCAATAGGACTCAAGTTCTTAAAATAAGTTGATATCTTGAGAACAAGTCCTTCAACATGTGTTTTTCAAGATTAATTGGAATATTTTCAACACTTTGAATTTTTATATATCTTTTAGAATCAAGTTCCATTTTCACAGGAAGAAAAAAATCCTTCTGGGTTTTTGGTTTTAATTTTATTCAGAATTATCTGACACGCATTATTTAACAAATTAAACTGTATATTAAAACATATTACCCCTAATGTAGCTTCATAGAACAAATATCTACATCTGCTTTTAAGAAAGGGGGAAAGGCCTGAAGTTGTATCATATTTATGAAACTGGGGGAGGCGGTGTTCCCGGGCAGAGTGAGCCCAGGCGCCACAGGAGGCCTCCCATCCGCGCCCGCACTGGGAAATCTCTGGGCTTCCTCTCGCCAGCCATCGCCCTTCTGAGACCATTCGAGCCCGTCCGAAGCCGTCAGAGCCCCTCGGAGCCCGTCCGAGCCCGGGGCCAGCGAGTGTCTCATGCACAAGCACCTGGTTCCCCAGCCCCGGCCCCGGCCCCAGCCCGGGGGCCGCGGGCGGCGCGTCAGAGGGAGGCGAGCGCCGCAAGGCGGCGGCGGCTCCTGCGGCCGAGATGGCTCAGGCGAGCATCAGCACCAAGGCCAACGAGGGTCGCTTCTGCTGCTCCTCGTTCATGGGTTGACCGCTCCAGCCGCCTTCTGGAGAGCCTGGACCAGCTGGAGCGCAGGGTGGAAGCTTTGAGAGAAGCTGCTGCTGCAGTTGAGCAGAAGAAAGATTTCCTTCTGAGATGATGCACAGCGTCCAGAACAGCCAGGGCACGCGCAGATCAGCGACGGGGAAAGAGAAGAATTAAATCTGACTGCAAACCGTTTGATGGGACCGTTGAAGTTTCAATGGAAACAATTAGAAACCCCCAGCAGCAGGAGCCCCTCAATCATGCCCCAGGATCATCAACGAGGTGGTCAGCAGGTTTCTGGATGATTTGGGAAACGCCGAGTCACCTAGCGTCGATGTACAGCGCATGCCCCTCAGAGGCGCCTCCTGGGCTGGGAGATCAGAAGTTTCAGTCCATAGTAATTGGCTGTGCTCCTGAATATCAGAGGAAAATTAAGAGAAGACTAGAAACCATGCTTAGGAATGCGCTCCAGCTTGATGATGGCCTTGTCAGAGTTTTCTAAGGGCCCTCATAAATAATGACGTATTAAGGATAAAATATTATTTTAAGTACGCATTCTAAAGGAACTGGTTCCAAAACTCTACAACAAAGTGCTGAAAGCAGATTCAATTAGTGTTCAGACCTAAGAGCCCTTATAAATAATGATGTAATAAGGATAAAATACTATTTTAAGTGATAACTAGTTCCGTATGTTAGGCATAACAACTAATTTGATACTGATAGTTGTTTCCTAAGAGGAAAATATTTCAGTGTCGTTAGTTTTGTGAAGAACAATTAAAGCTAGAAATATTTTGGTTACCTTTCTAGAAGTTTTTAGATTGAATTCTTGTCTTGTGCTAGGCTCTAGCACATCCACTGCTCTTGGATGAACACTTAGTGTGTGAAGGAAAATAAGTGCTCGTCTAAGGGAAAAGCTTCACGGTTCTTTTCTGGCCTGTGTCTGCGAAGACACCGGGGCACATGGGGCATTTGTTTGACTAGACATTCTGTACATAAAGCAGTCCACATATTGAACATACATCTGCTAACCAACCAGTGAGCTTAGAGGAATGGAAGGGAATTTCCCCTACGTCTTCTCTTTCATTCGGCAGTTGTTTTTTGTGACATCTGTATCAAATTATTTTGAACCTAAAGATATATGCATCTCATAATATGAATGTATTCCTTGATAATACATGAAAACATGACACAAAATGTGAGAGAATTCACCTCTAGTTTTACCACTATGAACAACTATATATCCACTTCATCTTTTTTCAAATGCATCATCTTTAAATTTTTAATCATTTCAGAAATACAATGTTGTAGCTTGCCTTCAAAAAGAAAAAATTAAATGCTGTTATAAAGTCTGCTCTTTTTTTTTTTTTTTCAATTTTTGGCATGTGGGCTCAGTAATAGAACCCATGGCCCCTGCATTGGGAGTGCAGTCTTAACCACTGGACCGCCAGGGAAGTCCGCTTTTAATCCTCAACTTAAAAACCTTTTATTCTTAGTCCTAGCAGTTCTAATTTATTTGAATTATTTCAACAAATTAGTTGGATAAATTTACAATTTATATGTAAACCATGTTTACTGTATAGGAAATTTGTAGCTAGTATACAGACCCCCAAAACATGGCTTGCATATTAATTTGTTTATCAATACACCCAAAAGGATGTGCACAAAATTTCACTAATAATAGATAACATAGACACCCCTACTATATAGACAGGACCTTATCAATCTTGTCCCCCAGTGTTTATGTGGGTATCTTTCCTAAAACTGTACAAATATTACATGTTTAATCTTTTGTAATATGACATTACAAAGAAATTGCTTTTATTCTTGTTCAGCTCAGTCATCTTCATATATGTTTAATCCTTACTAGTCACTTGTGTTGTTTAGTTTTCTTCTTCTTTTGTTTTTTTTTTTTAATTTTCCTTGGTATATATAATGTCTTCAATACTGGTTTCTAAGAACTCATTTATGAGTAAGAATGTTAACCATTTGTGATGCAATGCAAATCAAATTCCATATTTTATTGCCATCAATTTACTATGGTGTTTTGTATTTTGGTTGTGTATTAAAGTATAATCATGTTGTGTTTTCTGTAGTGAGTTCTTAGAAAAGTCCATTATTGTTAAGCCAGGACAAAATGACTTACAGATGGCTCCTTAGGGGGGGAAACTTGAGGAACTAGAGAAGGTGTGTGAAAGAGAGATCATAAAACACTGCAGAACTGGCCTTCAGGAACAGCTAGAGGTGGCTAGGCACAGCGGTAGAGATAGATCCAGGGAGATGAAGCTGTGCGTCTGCGAGTTTCTGGGGCAAAGGAGCAGAGAGGGCCTCTCAGGGTCATGTTCTCCCAAGATGGGAGCGCAAGGCTGCGATCTTAATGTAGCTCTGACATCAGGGATCTTCTGGCAACTGTCTCTCTAAAGGCCACTTCATGAACAGTCATACCAAGTTCTATTATATTAGGAAAGGTATTTTCTTCCCTCTGGATTCTTCCTAAATATGAAGTGAAAAACATGCTCTATTGATGGTATTTATATGCAATTAGTCTTCTTGGACTTTTATAAGGTGAAGGTAGGTCAAGGTAGCTTTCTTCACTTCATAAGTCTAGAGGACTCGGTTGTTTTCATAAGGTGTTCAGTAATATGAACTCAACTTTTTGCCATCTCCTGGTTCTGCTTCTCTTCCCACTTCTTTTCTTGAGACGTTCTCCTTCTTTGCTCCTGCCGCCTAAGTCTTGCTTTGTACGTATTTTACTTCCAGTAATTTTTTCCCAGTATGAAGCCTGGTCCTGGAAGGGAGCTTTAGTTGGTTATGTCTGAGAGTTGTAGGGACTGGAGGGTACCAGCCCCCTCACATGTTATTGTGGATTCCTTGCATAGTTCAGCCTGAACGCACTCACCCTACTCAGGTTCATCGGTTGTTTTTTAAGGGACTTGCCAGCTTTCAATGAATCCCTATTGCTAACTCTTGGGGTTCTGAAATTTATCAGATATCCTGTCCTTTCCTTCTGTTTCCTCCTAAACAGATTCTGATACCCCATGAATCTTAGATATCCCTGATTTGTCTCCATCTGTCCAAATTTTGGGACTTCCAGACAGTTTTGTTGTAGAAAAGGTTCACAAATTTTGATATTGTATCCTAGTTTTTCTTCTGTTTTATTTAGAGTTTTGGAAATATTCCTAAGGTACATTGCACTTCTTTTATATTGCCAGAATTCCCAAGTGTAGTTTGGAGAAATGCACTGTATAAAAAAATGAAGAGTGCCTCCAACCTGGATCGCAGTGTTTTTAGTAGTTTCCATAAGTTGTATATAAGAGAGAACTAGGACAAAGGAATTGTGGAAGTAGTTCTCCAAGGCATCATGCTGTCCTTCACTTTGAATTTTTGAACATGCTGTTTCCTCTATCTGAACATCACTTCCATTACCCCTTTTCCTACTTAATCTCTATTTATTCAAGGGCAAATTGTGGAATAATTTCCTTTCAGAAAATGTTTACATTTCAAAAAATGTGCTGCACTTCTAGCAATTTCCATCGCACCATGGATCTCCTACTATTATTTTGTGTAAATATATCTCTATAGCAACAGGACTATTTAAAAAATTTCTAGAATGATGCTTTGGGCCAGAGTTGGAACCACATTCTAGCAAGATTATAGGTCATCATGACATATATATATTGTAGAATAATTTCATTAAGTGTATTTAATTTTTTAACGTAATTTATTTTGCTATCTATTATGTATTAATGATTTCTTGTTGGAATTCAGTAAAAGATAAGTATGGTAGATGGATGAAATAAAGGAAGCTAAGTGCTATGATCTTAATGTCTGTGTCACCTCCAAATTCATATATTGAACCCTAATGCCCGATGTGATGGCATTAGGAGGTGAGCTCTTTGAGAGGCGCTTAAGTCGTGAGAGTGGCGCCCTCCTGAATAGGATTAGTGCCTTATAAAAGAGGCTCCAGAGAGATCCTGAGTGCCTTCTGGCAAGTGAGGACACAAGAAGTCTGCCCCCGAAACAGAGCCATCAGCCAACCACCTTGGCACCCTGATCTGAGACTTCCAGCCTCCAGAATAGTGAGAAATAAATTTCTGTTGTTTGTCCAGTTTATGATATTTTTTTATAGCAACTCCAATGGATTAACCTAACATTTTCTATGAATCTACTGTGAGCCAGTTATAGGCATTAAATTTAACCTTCACTTATACTTATTCTCATTTCATGAACGTATACATGAGGAAACAGATAAGCAATGAGTTAATTATTTTAACCAATGTCATCTTATTGTAATAGCTAATTCACAATTTTAATCCATATTTGCCCAGTTCCAGTATTTGTACTTTTTTGACCAAATAATGCTTTCTATTACTGATTACACTTACTGGTTATTCTTCAGTGTTAGAATGATATATTAAAGTTAAGAATTGTAACTTTTATCTCTGTATCCCATGCAAAAAGGCATGGTTTAGAAAACATTAGGTACTGAATGAATTAGAAAATGCATGCGTTAAATTCACAAGAAGAGCCCCACTTGACTGGATATCTCACTATCTATTCTGGCTTATAAGCCTTACTAGCACTTGAGGGCAAAAATGACTTATGGGAAAATCTGCTGATTTTCAGGTAAAAAGAATAAACTCTTAGACCTAATTTTGCAAATTTAAAGTCAAGGAAGGAAGCAAATAACACAAACTGCTAAAGGATTTTCCAAATAAATTCAACATGTTAGCCATCTAGAAGGCATATAAAATTGATAAATCTCCAGTAACTTTAAGAGATTAAAAGCATATATTTACAGAGCATACCTGTGCATGAAATTGCATATGGTGGACTCTATGGGAAATAAATGTATTATTTTTTGAATACCAAATGCCTTGTGCACTACTTATCTGCCTGTTTTTTCAATGAAAACTCAAAATCAGCTTTAATAAATATTTGTTTTAATAAAGTAAAACATAAAAATGTGTTTGAGTGTGCAATAGCCATCTATCTATCTATCCAACTATTTATCTAATTCAATGATCTTTATGTGTTACAATAAAAATATTTTCATGTACAAATAGTGAAAACTATGGACTTGGATGACAATGATGTGTCACTGTGGGTTCATCAGTTGTAAAAAATATATGCTGCATACAGAGAGACAATCTATACTAGACGTAAGAACATGATCATAAAGGGATCCCTGAAACCCAAGATCAGACAGGCAGATCTACAGTCCCCATAGCAGCATACTCCTCAGGAAACAGACTCTTGAGCCCGTGATCCAGGTCCACCTTATATTATTTCTGCACCTCCTCAGCCTCCTGTTTCTTATAGTTCTTCTGATTCTTCAGGATGCCTTGCCGGGATCTCCACCATGCGATCCCTCAGGGGCATATCTTGCAACTCCTGACTTGACCGTGAATCCTGGTGGAACATCTGATAGGTGTCCTTGGAGGTTGTTCAGTCTCTCCATGGAATATAATCCTCATGGAAAGATAGTTTTCTGGGGGAGACTTCACTTCTTGCACATTTTCCTGAAACTTCTTTTGGCCTTTGATTTAGATTCCTTAGGGGACATCCGATTTCTTGGAATATTGGACTAGTTCAGAGTGGTGTTCCCTGAACTGAGCCATTTTCTCCTCGCACTCCTGTTTCTCCTTCTGGAAATCTTGAATATGTTTCAGCTTCATGTTCTCTGGGAACTCCTTGTCTTTCGCCTGGTACACAGTTTGGGGTGTTTTGAGGAGTACTAGGGATACATCTCCTTTAAAAGGTGGGGGTAAGTTGTTAGGGGCTTCTTGGGTAAATCAGAATGTTTCTTCTGGGTGTGTGTGTGGGGGGGTGTTTTGCTTTTGTGAGAATTTTTAACATGTTCCTTAACTATCAGGACTAATTCTTTTTTTTTTTTTTTTTTTGTGGTACGCGGGCCTCTCACAGTTCTGGCCTCTCCCGTTGCGGAGCACAGGCTCCGGACGCACAGGCTCAGCAGCCATGGCTCACGGGCCCAGCCGCTCCGCGGCATGTGGGATCTTCCTGGACCGGGGCACGAACCCGTGTCCCCTGCATCGGCAGGCGGACTCTCAACCACTGCACCACCAGGGAAGCCCCCAGGACTAATTCTTTTAAGGTGCAACAGTTTCTTAAGTTATAAAATGTTTCTAACCATTGGAGTTTACACATTTCTCCAGAAATATCTTAAAAATCTACTTTTTCCCAGTCCATCAGTGACTGAGTTGTTTTGAATGCATGGCTGTCATTGAACAGGGGATTATTCTCCATTTCTTCCAGGAACTTCACAATGTCTTCTTTGGACCAATGGTGTTGGCCATCGGGCAACACCATTTCTAGGATTTGGGGCTGCTTACAAGGTCCCAGTTCTGCAAGCACCACCACAAGAGCTCCAACTTCCTCACACTCAGGACTCAGCTGGTAAATTATTTCTTGAGGTTCTGTAGTGTGAGTGATGCCATGTTTCTGCAGAGAAAGGGAAGGAAAGGAACTTTCCTTCTATGCCATGAATGAGATAATCACACCTTGTCTGTTATAAGTCAATTCTATAATTTAATTGACCCTTAAAAATAAAATGAAAACCTTCCCAAATTCTAATTTGAAATTTATGTTTTGTTTTCAGATGCATCATCTGTACTCTTTAAAATTCCCCTTGCCTCTCCAGCCTTCATTCCACCCAATTTTACAGGGCTTACCACAAATGGAACTTAACAAAAAAATGAGTCATTCAATCAAGAGGCTTAGAATAAGAGATATAATCAAAGAAAATGGAGGAAAAAGATCAAAATGAAAAGAGAAATGGCTAAAAGGAAAGGACTTTCACTCCATAGTGCACTGAATACTTCCTTTGAATTGTAGGACTGAAGATACAGTGAAGGATCTGGAGATAAAAATGAGACAAACCAAGAAGCTCCTTCTTGTACTCTGTAAAAAGAAAACAAAATACATCCAGCTCTTGAGTTTTTGTGAATTGGATATTATAGATTGAACCTGAACAAATTATCGTTTGATATATTCTTGTGGAGATGTGCCTGAGAATGAATGCTTTCTAGTGAACCATACTGTTTCTGCTTTCAAATGACCAGGGTATAATGAACATTATAGAACAATTACAATATTTTTTAGGTATCACATTATATTACAGAATTCTGTATTTCTGTCATCTGAATTATTCTTCAAATTTAAATTGGTTTTGGCCTTCCCACTGCTAAGGAAATTATACCACCCTATGCTTAGTAGTATTTTATATGTCAGTTTAAATTCTGACAGTCACCATCATGTGAAGTCCCGTGTTCTGTTTCCATATCACTTTATGTAGGGTCTTCATCTTCCAGTAGATTGTACTGATCGTCTTAGGGAAATCTCAAAATCAACACTATAAAACAAAATTATGCAGTAGTTATTTTAAACCTCCAAATAATGGAATTTTCTTAGGCTGTAAAGCTGCAAATCAATGACCTCTCTTTTGTTGACATTATCAGTTAGCATTTTATGTCTATTATGTTAGCTACATTTTGGAAAACTTTATCAATGCTGGAATAATATTTGTTTATATTAATTCTTTCATTCGGGTATTTGTTCATTGATTCATCCTATACTTCTATGTATTATGTTATAAGTCTGCATTGGATAGTAGGAATATAGTAGTAAATAATATACTGTCCCTACTGTCTCAGAATTGTCTGTCAAGTAGTAAAAGTGCTAACTTGAGGAAGGTTTGTTGAATATTATAATGAGATGGTATATGTTCAGAGAGTGTGTAATGAGAGGAACTACACTGGTCTGTGTAGTCACGAAAAACTTGCCGGGAAAAATGTTGTTGAGCTGAGATGTGCTTAATGACTAGGGTTTAGAGAAATGATAAAGTCTGTCAAACACTTGGTTCTTACCAACTAGGTCAGCTTTGAAGAGAAAACTAAGCACCATTCCTTTTGTTTACTAACCTGATATATATATTACCTCATGCTTTCACCCCAATCTGGTTCAGATACGCAAGTAAAGCACACTGCTTACAATGTAGATGAATCTTGAAAGCATTAAGTGAAAGTAAACAGATATAAAAGCCACACATTGTGTGATCCAATTTATTTGAAACCATATAATAGAAAAATCCATGAAGAATAAAACTGGATTAGGGGGTGACTTGGGAGGGAGAGGGGGAATGGGGAGTAAATGTTAATGGTCATTGGTTTATTTTGGGAGTGATGGATATGTCCTAGAATTAGATAGTTATGGTTTCACTTTTTGAATATTACTAAAAGCCACTGAATTATATAGTTTAAATGGGGTGACCTTTATGGTATGTAACTTTTTTTTTTTTGGTATGTAACTTTTATTTTAATAAAACTATTATTTATGACAGAAGAAAAGCAACTGATTATACTCTATGAAATATTCTATAATAAATTTTTATTACAAGAAAATTTAATTAACAAATTTATACATTCAACATGGTGATGCCATTTTATAAACATATAGTCGTGTGTTCCATTAAATTACAATGTGCTCAGAGATAGTCAGATATCACCCTGTGGCCTCACGTGAGGTTTAGGAAAGCAATTTGCTCAGGCAAGAATTTCATCAATTAAATGGTCATGGAACTTGACTATTCATGGAGACCTAAGGCAAAGGAAAGGCGTCAGAGGGGAGGAGAAGGAGAAAGGAAGGAAACTATATATGAGGGAACCTCTGCAAACATCATAGAAGCTCACAGTTCCATTGCCATAATCCAGAAACACTCCAATCCTACCCAGAGGCCTTTGCACATACTGAATTAAGGGTGGGGAGTTCGTGGACAAAGTATAATGATTGTTCACTTTCACAGAAGATAGAAAAAATGCTTCTTCAGAATCAATAATGATATCAGTATCACTCGTCAAGATATTTTTACAGACTCCCAGAATCCAGTTCGAGGAGTGTGCCACATCCACCTCCCAGTAATGCCTCCCAGAGGTGAAGGCCACAGCTCCCCAGGCCACAAATCTCTCCACAATCTGGGGCTGTCTGGACACGTCGTGATGGTCACCTCCAAACATCACACTTGTACCATCCTCAGAAAAGCTCACATTGTGAATGGTCATTTTCTGACTCAGAACATTATCCACTGCAGAAAGAGCAAAAATCAGGTCAGCAAATGAGATTTCCACGGCCTGAGAGGCAGAGGCTCTCTACCCAATGAGTCTTTTCATTTTCCCTCCTCCAAGGAAATACAAAACAAAGACAGAAAAAGGAGTTCAGACTAGCTCTTCTATGAAGAGTAAGAGTCATTACTATCTCACCAGCACACAGAAAGACTTCAAATCATACAGAAAAAGAAAAAAAAGGGAGATATGAACTCTGTGAAGTCTGATTTAATGTCAATGTCTTGATAGTTTATTTCAGGACTCACCAAAAACATTATTCTTTTTCTTTCATTTAGAAGACTTTTCTTGTGTCCTTTGTCTTTAATATGATCTAGCATGTAGATAGCACTTGCTATCATGTGGGTATTTATTGGGCTATGGTCTCTACTTACTACATTTTCAAAGGTCAAAATTTTGATAGAAATCCATCAATGAATAGTTTGGAAGCTTCTAAAAGGATGTTCTGGAAGCTTCTAAAAGGATGTTCTGGCTAACCATGTTCAAATATCCCTTGCTTTTCAGTTGTTTTGAAATTGATCTAATAGCATTACAATTATCCTGCCTAAGCTAATTTTAGTCTTTTCTGTCAATTCTTGCTGATTTTAGAAATAATAAATATTTTTGTACAATGCATAATAAATGAGCTGGTAATACAGAACAAATTAAAAACCAGCAATGCCATATTTAACTTTTTAAGAGTGAAATAAACTGAATAAACACAATATTGATGGTTACTCACAAAAGTGAATATTCTATCTCTTTATAACCACATGAGCAAGCTGGTTGCTCTCCTCTTGCTCTGCCTATGTCACATGTAACTGAATATATATCTCTAGCTTTGCATTTTCGGTAAACTATAGGTTGCAAAGTTCAGCCTTGATCTTTGTAATACGACTATACAGGCAGGAAAAAGGTAACAACTTTGGGAAGTTATGTACTACCTTCATGTCAGAAAAAATAAAATAACAATAAAAGAAGGCTCCTTCCCAAGAAGTTCTAATGAAATGTAGTCCTGTTCACTGAAGGTTGACTCTTACCTCTGAAGTTGTTCAGCATGTCTAGGATTCCAGTGACAGGCCAGGAAGTGAGCTCTGGGTTCACTGGCTGAGGCTTTTGCATCTGTATCAAATCAGTCCTGTAACAAATGACGTCAGTTACATTTCAAGGTCAAAGGCTAATCACAGGACCATTACAAAAAAGCAGTTTTTAATCCAGGATATTTTGTCAGAATTCTCCTATTTTTGGTTAATTGGATATACATTATATTCTACACACTTGGGAATATAAAAAGTTACCATACTTTTTTCTAAATATAAATTACATCAAATTTCAACTCCCCCATTCTTCTCAGACTTTACTCCAGTTTTCAACTTATTGAACTTCATTCACTTCCTCTATTCCAACTCAGGTGATGCAAAGATCCTGGGCATTTTACAGAGAGCAAAAAATTCAGGCAAAGCCTTTGGGACTGCAGTCAGCAAGTAGTCATCAAGGATACGTTCAGTGTCTAAAAGGAAGAGTTCACTGAGCCCGACGTGTTTGCTCTTATCAGCCCAGCAAGGGAATCCAATTCTAGCCTGGCTGCCTTGGTCCTGAAGGTCTAACTTTCCAGTGGGCACCAGGAAGCCATTAGCTCTGAGGTCCTACCTACAAGGGGGTTTGCTGTAATGGAACAGGCTGATTCAGTGCTACTCCTAGGAACAAAATCACAGCCCCTCTTCCTATTAGGGAATTTGCCCCTTTCCTGCCTTTTTCACCTTCCAACTCACTAGTGTAGTGATATCTTAGAAAAATCCCTTCCCTAATTTTTACTGTGGTGAGTCTGGAGAGGATGGGGTGAGTGGGTGGAACAAAGCCCAGAATGTCAGAAAGTTTTCAGGTATATTTGAATTCAGCCAAATGAAAAAGAAACTTCTCAGACCAAGAATCAGAAGGCCTCTAGAATCCTTTTGAAATAAAACAGAAAATAGCCAAAAAGACGATGTTAATAGATCAAAAGATGTACTGTTCATCATCCATGTGCGAGGGTTCGGCTGTATGGATTCAACCATGGATTGAATCCGTAATTTCTGTTTTATTTTATTTATTTATTTAGTTAGTTAGCTAGTTATTTAGTTAGTTTACACTAGGTCCTTGTTTGTTATCTATTTTTTGTTAAATTTATTTTACTTATAGAATAATACATAGATAAATTCTTTTCAAAAAGTTTGAACATTATAGGTAAAGGTAAAGTCTCCCTTGACCACCATTTTTTTTTTTTTTTTTTTTTTGCGGTACGCGGGCCTCTCACTGTTGTGGCTTCTCCCGTCGCGGAGCACAGGCTCTGGACGCGCAGGCTCAGCGGCCAAGGCTCAAGGGCCCAGCCGCTCTGCGGCATGTGGGATCTTCCCGGACCGGGGCACGAACCCGTGTCCCCTGAATCGGCAGGCGGACTCTCAACCACTGCGCCACCAGGGAAGCCCTGACCACCATTTTTAATCCTGATCTTCTTCCCTATGGCTTGAGATAACCACTGTGTGTTATTTATTTTAAATATAGCAGTGTGTACATGTCAATCCCAAATTCTAAATCCATCCCTCCCCTACATTCTTCCTCCCTGGTTCTAAATGGAAAATATTCAGAAAAAAAAAAATCCCTGGAAGTTCCAAAAAGTGAAACTTGAAAATGCCACATACGTGGGAACTATTTACATAACATTTAATTTACATTTTATTAGGTGTTATAAGTAGTCTAGTAATGACCAAAGTATATGGGAGCATGCTTGTAAGTTATCTGCAAATACTATGGCATTTTCTATAAGGGATAGTGCATCCCGGGATTTAGATTTTGGGGATGGCCTGAAAACAATTTCCCGTGGCACCAAGGAACGACTATCCAACCACTTCATCAAAAAGACAACAACTTTTCCAGAAATCAAAAGTCATTAGCGTACACTCACATTTCCAATACATTTCCCGAGGCCTGCAATGAAAAAAAAAATCATGTTAATCATGAGAGTTCTGTCCTTTTGCATCTTCTTTACTATTCTTGTTTGTTCAATAAGGTATTGTTTTTCTCATTGTCCTCTAAGGAATAATCAGAGGCTATCTTAATAACAGAACTTAAACTAAAACATGATGAGCTTCCTCAGGGCACATTAAGGAAGGAAGGAAGGAGGCCAGGAAGAGTCTGTGCAATGATGCAACATCAGATTTCCAATGTCAGTCATTTCTCAGTCCTATTCCCAAGGAGAGACCTCACCATTTATGATGACAATTAAAGCAAAACAAGGAACCATATAAAACGAATTATAGAGTGCATTGAAATTGACTACCAGTTCTAAAAATTTTACCTAGACAATGGGCAAAACTTCAATGTCTTCAGTAAGTGTGGGATAATAGAGAGTGACAACGTATTGAGAATTACTCCAAGAAAATTAACTTTCTCCTGGTCACAGAATTTTGCTGATTTTGGATAATCTGTCTGGATAGTACTCCTGATCACACTGAAAAAATTTTGTCCTATGTTAGCTAGTGAAAGGATTAAAAAAAACTTCCCAAAGATTACCAGGCTATGAGAAATAAGGGATTGGACAAGTAAGATAATGGGAGTCAAGGAGCATCATCCCTTAGCTGAGATAAGAGTATATGCAGGTAACATTTCAATGTCATGGCAACGGTGCCCAGAATAGTACTTCCGTCTCTGAGGATGGAACCTCCCTTCTCACCTGGAGCAGCTCCAGGTCAGGCTTGTGGCACATCTCAGTCAGCTCTCTATACATTTCTTTCAGACTTTCTTTCTGTTGAGTCATTCTGAATTCACTCTCCCTGAGTTGCTGGAGAGTCTCCTTCACTTCTTCCTCCAGCGCCTCCAGATGGAGTTGCTCCTGCTCCTGGAGAAACAGGTGGATCATCCGATACTGAACTTTGATCATCACCTTCCTTACGGCCACATAGTTCTGCAGAGATAGCGGATTCAAAGAATCACTCATCCTCATTCTCAACAGAAAACGTCAAACATTATTTCCTTACTGTCATCGGGAAAGCTCTTGACAAACTTTCTACCTCACACCTCAAAGGGTCCTTCCTGTCCATCCTTCCTCTAAGTTTCACGCCTCTTTTCCTGTTTAAATCAAGCCATCTGAGGGGGTTCCAGTTTCTCTCCCTAGGAGGATTCTTCAGGGTTCTTACTCCATCAGTTATTTCCTCTCTTACCCAAATCTTGTTTTTTCTTGTTCCTTTCCCTGATTTTTCTAAATATTCTTTTATTAGGTAAAGCCCATACTGTGCAGCTTTAAAAATATGCACTAATTCTCCTCTAGGTACTGCTGTATTCCTCTCCTCACCTTCACAGACATACTTAGCACAACGTTGTCTTATACTCCATGTCTGAGAAGGTTTATTCAAATCTTCAAAATGTGGCCTAGGAATATGTTTCATGCCTTGGTTTTCCCGTATACTAGCACTCTTTGAACTAGTTTGTATTGGTCTGTTATAACTGTGATTACTGACGATAGGTCATTTGAAATCACTACTCTTTCCAAGGAAAAGACCACTATCCTTTACCTGGTAATTTGAATTTTGCTAAAAGTCTAAGTCAGGATTATATCTGTCTCCATGCAAACAAATAGAATATCTTAATTCTTACCTCTAAAAACTGAGTTTTGTTAGCTTCTTGATTCAGACTGTTTTGCATTTCTTGTGTCATTTTCCTTAAAGAGTCCATTCTCTTCAGAAGTTTCTCCTGCAAAATAACCATGAGCTTTAGTGACACAGATAATACCATAAATTCCATCCCCTTATGTATGAGCAAAGGCAGTCATTTAGAGCAGGGGTCCCCAACCCACTGGGCCAAAGACCACTACCAGTCCACAGCCTGTTAGGAATGGGGCTGCACAGCAGGAGGTGAGAGGGGGGCGAGCAAGTGAAACTTCATCTGCCACTCCTCATGGCTCCCCATGGCTCCCCATGGCTCGCATTACCACCGGAACCATCCCCCCAACCTCTCCCTGCCCCCATTCATGGAAAAATTGTCTTCCACGAAACTGGTCGCTGGTGCCAAAAAAGATGGGGACTGCTGGTTTAGAAAATAGAAATCTTGAGTTTGAATGATGTGGTCAGATTTTTCCACATTAATCTAATTTGATTCTAATATATTGAATATCAAAGTGACAGAAACATATAATGAAGAATTGGGGTGGGGAGACTTCCCTTGTGGTGCAGTAGTTAAGAATCTGTCTGCCAATGTAGGGGACACAGGTTTGAGCTCTGGTCCTGGAAGATCCCAAATGCTGCAGAGCAACTAAGTCTGTGTGCTCTAGTGTGCCTGTGCTCTAGACCCCATGAGCCACAACTATTGAGCTCGCATGCCACAAGTACTGAAACCTGAGTGCCTAGAGCCCATGCTCCGCAACAAGAAAAGCTACTGCAATGAGAAGCCTGTGCACCACAGCAAAGAGTAGCTCCCGCTTGCTACAACTAGAGAAAGCCCACACGCAGCAACAGAGACCCAATGCAGCCAAAAATAAATTAATTAATTAAAAATTTAAAAAAGAAAGAAAGAATTGGGGAAACTTTATAGATAATGGAATCTCTCATTTCCATGAGAGAAATGAAATTTCTCATTTCCTAAGAAATTGAGACTCAGATTTTTATATAACTTGACTAAGAATGCGTCAAGCTCACGTCAGAAGCCAGTGTGCCTTGTGCTGCCACATGCCCCAGGATACAGCAGTTCCACATGTTTGGACAATTGGGCAACAACATTAAAATGATACACTTACATGACCTACACTGAAAAATCTCCACCTCGACCATCTCCATCCCCATCAACTTCATTATTATCCTCATCTTTCTCTCTGATTTAGGAGCCTGTAGGTTCCTAATTGCCTTAGAAGCACCACTTACCCGGTATTCCTCAGCAGCCCATTGTATTGGACTGTGGCTGTGAGCTGCATGCTCTGGGGACTCAGAGCAGGGGCCACAGAGCAGGGTCTTGTCAACCTCACAGAAGAGTCCTTTGGCTTCTTTGTGTGTCAAGCAGATCTGCCCCTCCAAGCTGTTGGTTTGTTTAGCTGCGTCCTGTCTGGCGAGGGAAGCCAGCCTCTTGAGTACAATATTGGTTTTGAAATCTGGCTTCTCTGATAGTCCCCTGCACTCAGGGCAGCTCTTTGGAGTCTGGTCTTCCTCCCAGCAGAGGTACAGGCAGGGACGGCAAAAGCTGTGCCCACAGTCTATGGTGACGGGGTCTATGAAGTAGTTCATACAGATGGAGCAGGTTAGTTCATTCTGGAAGGCTTGCAATGTGTCTGAATCCATGTTTCTGAAAATTCAAGACAGAAATAGAGAGGATAAGAGAGAAAGTCTTTCTTCTGCCCTGATAAGGGAAAGTAAAGCCTTTGGACAAAGTCCTGTCTGTTTGAACTCTATCTAATTTACCTATATGCTTACCCTCAGTACAAACCTAGAAATGGTGAATACAGAGAGGTTCATGCTGATACAAATGATAAAATTAGATAAGAGAGTCCCTAGCAACTTTTTTGTTTAAAATAAACCGTGTTCTCAGTCATACCTAAATTACATGGATGTGTTTAAAGCTTAAACCAGCGGGTAAATGGTAACTACAGAGTTACTTTTATTAGCTGATTGGTACAGAAGCACACATATAATCTCAATCTGTCTGTCTCTCTCTCTCTCCATGACTCCATGACTGCAACACATACTTGCACACACTTTGTCTCTATGCTAATGTTCTCTATGTCTCCTGTCTCTGAACTGACAGATGTGCTTTTCTAAAGACAAATAAAATTATTTCGAATAATTTAAACTTAATATAATCAGTGCTGGCTTTACCTTTGGCATCTTAAAACTATAAACATTTCAGTGTTTGCTTCCAACTTAAATAGCAAAACTCCTCCTTTCAAGACAAAAAGGAAAAAATTATGTTATTTCTAGTTCAGCAAAACAATTTTTCCTGGAGTCAGTTCAGATCATCAGAGCACTTCACATTTTGAACTAGTGAATGTCCAAGCTACAACAGTAATCAGTAAAAATTAATCAGCTGTTTTTTAAAACCAAAGAAAAAATTTGAATATACATGAGGATTTTCTCTCTACACTAGAAATTCCAAAGATGTAGTTAATGGAAGCAACATCATATTCTCTTTGTTTTTGATATTTCCCTATTTGACCAATGCCACTTCTTGGGAGTCCCTATCAGTTCATTGGATCTATCCTGAACACTTTTCAAATCTACACTGCAAACTGAAGGCTTTAAAAATACAGCACCTTTATTCTGGCATGGACATATATACACTACCAAATGTAAAACTGATAGCTAGTGGGAAGCAGCCACATGGTACAGGTTTATCAGCTCGGTGCTTTGTGACCACCTAGAGGGGTGGGATAGGAAGGGTGGGAGGGAGACGCAAGAGGGAGGAGATATGGGTATATATGTATATATATAGCTGACTCACTTTGTTATACAGCAGAAACTAACACACCATTGTAAAGCAATTATACTCCAATAAAGATGTTTAAATAAAAATATACATATAGTGCATATGAACTTTACAAGAAGATATTCTAATTCATTCAACACATTTAACTCTTATGTTCATCTGTATAAAGGCTATGAAATGTATACATTATGTTGAACATTTTAGGTGTTCTATGTGTTTCATAAATACATATGTCTGTAGAAATCTCATCTAAGACCTAAAAACATCTAATAACATGTAAGGTAATGGAATAAAAATGATTACATATGTTAATATTACACATATCAATATATTACAATTGCTCTAGTTACAGATATTTTAAATATTAAGGTCATTTAAAAACAACTAAGACAACTACTTGTTTGCTTGGACAAAACCCAAGCAGGCTAATAAGTAAATGGAAAGGATTTGGATGAGAGAAAATAGGCATGAAGATATTTACAATCAGTTCCTTACTTACCAGAGTCCACTGTGAGTGGTCTTACTTCTGGAAGGCTGCACGTCCTGGAAATCTGTGGATATCAGGGTCAACAAGAACTGTCCAACATCTGGTAGCTGCACTTTCCCTCAGTCCCCCTGAGAGAAGCAGTCACCCCTGGACAAAGTTGCCTTTTAAAGGATTAGACTCTCCTGAGGCCACACCTACTTCTTGAGATTGGATAACAGCTTCAAAGGGAAGTGGAAAATACTGATAAGTTTACTCAGAAAGGTGTGAAAATGGTTGATTGGGTTTTCGGTATATAGAAAACCCAATCTTAGGGGGTTGAGAGCCTAAAAGAATATAGACTTCTTTTGGGGTAAATGTAAAAAAAAAATTGGTGAAAACTTTTAAACAAAATACTTTATATATGTTATATATACATACATAATAATATACATCAATGTATATGTTTATATTAATATGAATATAATATAGTAATTATTTATACCATAATTATGTGAGTAATTATATTTAATACAATGCATAAAGATGACTGGTTTTTATTGAGGTATAATTGACATATAACCTCATATAACTTTCAGGTATATAACATAATGATTTGCTATTTGCATATATTGTGAAATGATCACCATATTAGTTAACATTCATCACAACACGTAGTTAAAAATTATTTCTTTTGTTATGAGAACTTTTAAGATCTACTCTCCTAACAACTTTTAAATATGCATTACAGTATTATTATCTGTAGTTACTATGTTGTACATACTGTAGAATATTATTTTTAACAGAAGTGCCATACTACTTGTATTTTGATGACACCTATCACAGTTTATCAAATTACCAATGCTTACATACATGTTATTTCACTAAATTATCTATTGTTTGTTAATTGAAGCACTACTTATAAAAAAATATGGGAGCTTCCCTGGTGGCGCAGTGGTTAAGAGTCCGCCTGCCGATGCAGGGGACACGGGTTCGTGCCCCGGTCCAGGAAGATCTCACATGCCACGGAGCGGCTAGGCCCGTGAGCCATGGCTGCTGAGCCTGTGCGTCCGGAGCCTGTGCTCCACAATGGGAGAGGCCACAACAGTGAGAGGCACACATACTGCAAAAAAAAATAATAATAAATAAATAAATAAATAAATATATATATATATATATATATATATAAAGTGAACTTGCTAGAAATTTTCAAAGTGGAAATATAAAGAAGATCAATTGTTTTTGAATTTTATTTATTTTTTTAAACAGCAGGTTCTCATTAGTCATCCATTTTATACATATCAGTGTACACATGTCAATCCCAATCTCCCAATTCATCACACCCCCACCCACACCCGCAGCCACTTTCCCCCTTGGTGTCCATACGTTTGTTCTCTACGTCTGCATCTCTATTTCTGCCTTGCAAACCAGTTCATCTATACCATTTTTCTAGATTCCACGTATATGCATTAATGTATGATATTTGTTTTTCTCTTTCTGACTTACTTCACTCTGTATGACAGTCTCTAGGTCCATACACGTCTCTACAAATGACCCAATTTAGTTCCTTTTTATAGCTGAGTAATATTCCATTGTATATATGTACCCCATCTTATTTATCCATTCGTCTGTCAATGGGCATTCCATGACCTGGCTATTGTAAATAGTGCTGCAATGAACACTGGGGTGCATGTGTCTTTTTGAATTATGGTTTTCTCTGAGTATAAGCCCAGTAGTGGGATTGCTGGGTCATATGGTAATTCTATTTTCAGTTTTTTAAGGAACCTCCATACTGCTCTCCATAGTGGCTGTATCAATTTACATTCCCACCAACAGTGCAAGAGGGCTCCCTTTTCTCCACACCCTCTCCAACATTTGTTTGTAGATTTTCTGATGATGCCCATTCTAACTGGTGTGATGTGATACCTCATTGTAGTTTCGATTTGCATTTCTCTAACAATTAGTGATGTTGAGCAGCTTTCCATTTGCTTCTTGGTCACCTGTATGTCTTCTTTGGAGAAATGTCTATTTAGGTCTTCTGCCCATTTTTGGATTGGGTTGCTTGTTTCTTTAATATTGAGCTGCATGAGCTGTTTATATATTTTGGAGATTAATCCTTTGTCCATTGATTTGTTTGCAAATATTTTCTCCCATTCTGAGGGTTGTCTTTTCGTCTTGTTTATAGTTTCCTTTGCTGTGCAAAAGCTTTTAAGTTTCATTAGGTCACATTTGCTTATTTTTGTTTTTATTTCCATTACTCTAGGAGATGGATCAAAAAAGATCTTGCTGTGATTGATGTCAAAAAGTGTTCATCCTATGTTTTCCTCTAAGAGCTTTAGAGTATCCAGTCCTACATTTAGGTCTCTAATCCATTTTGAGTTTATTTTTGTGTATGGTGTTAGGAAGTGTTCTAATTTCATTCTCCTACATGTAGCTGTCCAGTTTTCCCAGCACCACTTATTGAAGAGGCTGTCTTTTCTCCATTGTATATCCTTCCCTCCTTTGTCATAGATGAGTTGACCATAGGTGCGTGGGTTTATCTCTGGGCTTTCTACCCTATTCCATGGATCTATATTTCTGTTTTTGTGCCAGTACCATATTGTCTTGATTACTGTAGCTGTGTAGTATAGTCTGAAGTCAGGGAGTCTGATTCCTCCAGCTCTGTTTTTTTCCCTCAAGACCGATTTCGCTATATGGGATCTTTTGTGTCTCCATACAAATTTTAAAATTTTTTGTTCTAGTTCTGTAAAAATGCCATTGGTAATTTGATAGGGGTGGCATTGAATCTATAGATTGCTTTGGGTGGTATAGTCATTTTCACAATATTGATTCTTCCAATCCAAGAACATGGTATACCTCTCCATCTGTTTGTATCATCTTTGATTTCTTTCATCAGTGTCTTATAGTTTTCTGCAGACAGGTCTTTTTTCTCTCTAGGTAGGTTTATTCCTAGATATTTTATTTTTTTGTTGCAATGGTAAATGGGAATGTTTCCTTAATTTCTCTTTCAGATTTCTCATAATTAGTGTATAGGAATGAAAGAGATTTCTGTGCCTTAATTTTGTATCCTGCTACTTTACCAAATTCATTGATTAGCTCTAGTAGTTTTCTCGTGGCATCTTTAGGATTCTCTACATATAGTATCATATCATCTGCAAACAGTGACAGTTTTACTTCTTTTCCAAGTTGTATCCTTTTATTTCTTTTTCTTCTCTGATTGCTGTGGCTAAAACTTCTAAAACTATGTTGAATAATAGTGGCAAGAGTAGACATCCTTGTCTTGCTCCTGATCTTAGAGGAAATGCTTTCAATTTTTCATGATTGAGAATGATGTTTGCTGTGGGTTTGTCATATTTGGCCTTTATTATGTTGAGGTAGCTTCCCTTTATACCCACTTTCTGGAGAGTTTGTATCATAAATGGGTGTTGAATTTTGTTGAAAGCTTTTTCTGCTTCTATTGACATGATCATGGTTTTTATTCTTCAATTTGTTAATACGGTGTATCATATTGATTGATTTGCATATATTGAATAATCCTTGCATCCCTGGGATAAATCCCATTTGATCATGGTGTATGATCCCTTTAATGTGCTGTTGGATTCTGCTTGCTAGTATTTTGTTGAGGATTTTTGCATTTATATTCATCAGTGATATTGGTCTGTAGGTTTTTTTTTTTTTGTAGTATCTTTGGTTTTGCTATCACAGTGATGGTAGCCTCATAGAATGAGTTTGGGAGTGTTCCTTCCTATGCAATTTTTTGGAAGAGTTTGAGAAGGATAGGTGTTTGCTCTTCTCTAAATGTTGGATTGAGTTCACCTATGAAGCCATCTGGTCCTGGACTTCTGTTTGTTGGAAGATTTTTAATCACAGTTTTAATATCATTACTTGTGATTGTTCTGCTCATATTTTCTATTTCCTCCTGTTTCAGTCTTAGAAGGTTCTTTCTAAAAATGTGTCCATTTCTTCCAGGTTGTCCCTTTTATTGGCATAAAGTTGCTTGTAGTAGTCTCTTAGGATGCTTTGTATTTCTGTGGTATCTGTTGTAACTTCTCCTTTTTTATTTCTAATTTTATTGATTTGAGTCCTCTCCCTCTTTTTCTTGATGAATCTGGCTAATGGTTTATCAATTTTGTTTATCTTCTCATTAGAGGAGGGAGATGGCAGAAGAGTAAGACGTGGAGATCACCTTCCTCCCCACAGATACATCAGAAGTACATCTACACATGGAACTGCTCCTATAGAACACCCACTGATCACTGGCAGACCTCAGACCTCCCAAAAGGCAAGAAACTCCCCAAGTACCTGGGTAGGGCAAAAGAAAAAAGAAAAAACAGAGACAAAAGAATAGGGATGGGACCTGCACCAGTGGGAGGGAGTGTGAAGGAGGAAAGGTTTCCACACACTAGGAAGCCCCTTTGCAGGCGGAGACTGCGGGTGATGGAGAGGGGAAGCCTCGGAGCCTCGGAGGAGAGCGCAGCAACAGGGATGCGGAGGGCAAAGCGGAGAGATTTCCGCACAGAGGATTGGTGCCGACCAGCACTCACCAGCCAGAGAGGCTTGTCTGCTCACACGCAGGGACGGGCGGGGCTGGGAGCTGAGGCTCGGGCTTCGGTTGGAGCTCAGGGAGAGAGGGAGTCCGGGAAAAAGTCTGGATCTGCCGAAGAGGCAAGAGACTTTTTCTTCCCTCTTTGTTTCCTGGTGCGCTAGGAGAGGGGATTAAGAGCACTGCTTAAAGGAGCTCCAGAGACTGGCGAGAGCCTCAGCTAACAGCGGGGACCCCAGAGACGGGCATGAGACGCTAAGGCTGCTGCTGCCGCCACCAAGAAGCCTGTGTGCAAGCACAGGTCACTATCCAAGACCACAAGTTATAATGTGAATCAACTCCAGGTAACAAATTGTCTCTTATAAAATGAATAAATGCAATAATCTCTTCTAAACTGGACTAAGGGTGCCCTATTTGTGTTTCTGAGAGGAGACCATAATATTTTTGCTCTTTTTTTTCCCCAGAGTTTTTGATTTACATATAACTCTGAGTTGTCAATCAACAAGTTTAAATATTTATTTAAACTTGTTGAAATTTATTTAAAGATACGTCTATAAACTAAAGGTGTTAAAGATATATAAAGTATTGCATTTCACTACCTGTGTTCTCAATTGATTCAATACAATCATCCAGTCTATATGAAACACTTACCTTTGCCTTTCAGGTATGGTAGGTGAACCAAAACAAGATAGCTGAGCCTTCTCCCCCAGAAAACTTACTGTATAGTTAGAAAGATAAGGCAAACACAAAGCTATTTTTCAAAACATGCTTAAATTAATCACAAGATTTAATAAAATACAACTGAAATGCTTAATGCAAAAAAGATTTAAAGGATAAAATAATAATAAAATTTTTATAGAGATATAATCTGAACTGTATGTGTATTTTTAAACTTCTTAGTGTCCACATCATAAAAGGTAATTAAAAACATTTGAAATGAATTTCAATAATATACTTAAATATATTCAAAAATTATCATTAAAAATATAAATAATATTGAAAATATTAATGAGCTATTTTACATTCTTTTTTCTATACTAAGTTTTTGATGTCCAGCATGCATTTCATACTGACAGCACAGCTTAATTCAAACCAGTCTCATTTCAAGAGCTTGATATCTACATGTGGCTACCCTATTAGGCATTGTGGAATTAGACAAACCACCTAGTACATGGGAGACACATTGTTTTCAAATCCTCAGGTGACAGAACAATTTCAAGCAGTCTTAGGAAAAGAGGGTGGATTGGAACCCACTATCTCCAAATTCCATAGCAATAGATGAGCATTATAAACAGTCTCATGATAATTTTAGAGGAAAAGTTGTCAAAATCAGCCAGTCTGTTTGCTTTGTAAGAGAAGACTAAATGGGCTTCCCTGGTCGCGCAGTGGTTGAGAGTCTGCCTGCCGATGCAGGGGACGTGGGTTCGTGCCCCGGTCCGGGAAGATCCCACATGCCGCGAAGCGGCTGGGCCCGTGAGCCATGGCCGCTGAGCCTGCGCGTCCGGAGCCTGTGCTCTGCAACGGGAGAGGCCACAACGGTGAGAGGCCCGCGTACAGCAAAAAAAAAAAAAAGAGAGGACTAATTAGCAACTGTACTTGGCATCTTAATGTCCACCAGTGAAGTTCTTTATTTTCTGGATACTGTGAATTGTATTCTTTAGGCCTTTTGTAGAATTTCCAAAGACTAGACTTTTCTTAGGATATTGTACGTTAGAGAAGATTAGGTTATCTTAGGTGTAAACACAAGCTCAAATCATTTTGATTGGATTTACACAATGGCCTAATTTATTTTTAAGGAAATATCTACATGTTCCTGCAGTCCTCAATCCAAGGGACAGTGATTGCTCCATATATCTGTAATTCTTATATTCTGATTTTTTAAAAAAATAATTATTTATTTATTTGGCTGTGCCAGGTCTTAGTTGAGGTACACAGGACCTTCCTTGTGACATGCGGGCTCTTAGTTGCGGCACGTGGGGTCTAGTTCCCTGACCAGGGGTCGAACCTGGGCCCCATGCATTGGGAGTGTGAAGTCTTAGCCACTGGACCACCAGGGAAGTACCTGTAATTCTTATATTCTTTAAACTTCTTTTTACCTTTTACTAGACAATACTTCATTGCTCCAATGTTATTGTAATTAATCATTCTTTACGTTAACTTTCTCTGTTTATGTTTCTGTGTGGTTTCTCTGTCTTGACTGAATGCTAATGCATAAGTGTTATATCAATGCAAGGGAATGCTCTGTGTCAGTGGACTCTAATGACCTACAGCCACAATAATACATGGATGAAATGTCAAAAGTGAGTGAAAAAAATCAAGTCCTAGAAAAATATACATGGTACAATTTTATTTATAAAATTCTAAAAATACACAACAAATAACAGACTGATGCTTTCTACATGTGCAGTGACAGGAGTAGTTTTGTAAGTGCTGAATTAGACATGACTCTCTGATAATGCCACATAAGTGTATTAAAATTTTACTCTGTTCTTAATTTCAACACTTAGTCCAACTTCAGAATAGCTTTCTATAATTACAGAATAAAAATCATCCATCTTTCTTATTCGATCTATATGGAGAAGAAAAAAGAATACCAAGGTGGATATATGTATCTGTCTGTATCTATATATGTATATATATGTACATAACTTTATTTTTCAGTTTATCAGTACATCCAACATGATTCTTTCTGAGTGATACATCATACCAATTCAACGTGTTCCCCAAAGAAACTTCTTAGGCTACTTCTCTCAGAGTCCCTGCTGCAGCCTGCACGGTGAAGGCTGCAATAGAAATGTGTCTCTTCACTTCTTCCCAGGCCTTGGAAGGATCCACCTTGCTTTCAATATCAAACAGAGCATCGAAGATCCCTGGGAATGACTCCCCCATATACTTGTTGTGGCTGCTTGGAGCATAGATGACATGTCTGTTGATAAAAATAGTTTGCTATCAGTTGCTCGAATTATATATACAAGGGAAAAAACAGGGACATTCTACAATTCATGGATTGTATAATTCTAATTGCTACTTGTCAACTAAATTTACAAGTTCAATCTCCAAAGACTAGTCTATGAAATATGTGGCAATTAATTATATTTTGACTTTAGACAGATGACTTAAAGTGGCTCAGAGCAACAAAAATGATGACAATGATAGCAACAACAGCTTGTCACCTACTATGGATCACTCTTGGCATTAAATTATTTACCTATCATTTTTCTAATCCTTGAAAGTAAACTCTACAGAATTGAGATTATAATTTCAAAGAGGAGGAAATTGAGGTCTGGGAGATGAAGTGATCACTCTCAAGGCACACTGCAAGACGTGATGACTTCAAAATACCACTCTATCCTCTGAAATGTAGCACAACTGTGATTATAGGGTTTCATTTATGACCAGACAACCTATCATTGTGTTTTCCTCCTATTTAAAAAAGAAGTCATGTTATAATACCTAGCATCAAGCATGAAGAATCATTAAAAACAGTTTTATAACATTCAACATGACCTAGGAACAAGGTGATGTTTTTACTGAAGGAGCTCAGCCAGTGCATGTAACAGCCCTGGAAGAGAAGGACAAGTTCCACAGTAAAGAGGTAAAGAAGGAAAGGAACATGATTATGCCACTAAGGGGGATCCATTCACCCTGTTTGGATGATGCCCTTATGCCCAATTCCAATTCTTTCATAGATAATCCCTAAACAGAAAGATGAGGTCATTTCTGGCTGGTCAATAATCTAATTCTTTCTGAATACTTAGTAAGATCAACCTGGGGACAGTTGGTGTTTATCAGAAATAATTATAATTGTCAAAAATTAGTAAAAAACTAAATGTCAACATTAAGAGATAGAGTAAATAAATATATATATTTATTATGCCTTATGTATATGCATAAATACACATAAATTCAAAATAAAATAAGAGAGGGGCTAAAATTATGTATACCAAAGGACAAACATGATTTTATATCTGATAAGTAGAGTTGGGGAGATTTTTATTTTCTACTTCTGACTTCCTGGGTTTTCTAATTTCCTGCAATGAACATATACTCTTTTATACATAGAAACAAAAAAGATAATAAAATAAAGATCTGTAGTAATCATATTACATTATATAAATAAATAATATATTTATCATTTACTACATATATTTTGGAATTTTTTATATGCTTGCAAGAAATCAACTAAATTTTCCCCACAGGGCAAAAAATAAGAAAAAAATATATTAAAATAAAGAGTCATATTTTTACCCTTACCTATAGAAAGGCCTGTCTGGTAATCCTAAAGGATCAATAAATGCTCGTTCCAAAAACATCAGTTGATCATTCATAATTCTTAATAATATTGGGCTGGAAAAGGAAAGGAATACAGTTGTAGCTTCATGAAAATATGTGCACTACTCAGCAAACTAAAAATTCAAAACAAAACTAAACACAGCTAATATATTTTAACTTCCTATAACATGCAAATTAAGAACAGTAGCATGCATAGTTACATTTTTTTAAATCCTACAAAATACTACTCTGCTGAGGCTTATAAAAGGACCAAAAAAGTTCAATGTGCCCATGGAAAAAATGTATAGTAATTTTTATTTATATTGAAATAATTAATTGATAAACATAGGTATTCAAATACAGGCAAGACTTTTTTCATCTTAAGTCTCATAAAAATCTGTTCATAGAAGTCATTTCAATATTGAAATGGAATAGTCTATTAATGTTTAGTAGGGTACCTGGGGAATTATACATATTTACCAAATGACAGCTAATAATATTTTTAAAGATAAACCTATCATGAACAAAAGGGGTGGTGCTTATTTCACCCTTTCAACAATATTTGAATGCCTGTTATGTATCAGACACTTCTGGCTTTCACAGAGCTCACATTCCAAAGTGTGCGGGACAGCGTTACTATAATAAAAATGACTCAATACAACTGAAAATTTACCAGCAAGCCTGGAGTAGGGCAACAACGTTATTAAATTCAACCTATTAAGTCTGTCATAATGAGAAATAACCATTACCATAAGGAATCATAAATTACTTTATATAAAAATTTATCTTAGTTTTGTTATTTTTTAGATTTAATAATAAAACAATGTGCCCATTACTATTCTGAATGTTTATAAAATTTGTTCTTTTTAATCTTCAGAGCGGTCCTCCAAGTTATGCAGGATAATAGCCCCGTTCCACAGATGAGATACTCAGATTCAGTAGATAAATGACTTGCCCAGGTTCACAACTAGAAAATTTTAGAGTGAATAAGTAGCTCAGTACTATTCCTTCAACTGCACTGTGTTGACAACAGGAAGACAGACTAATTAAAGACCCCACAGATTGGATTTGAGCTATTTTCAACATTCATTTATTTAGCATCAAGAACTCAAGTTTTGCGATAGTATAAAGGTAAACTGGGCATACACTTTACCTGTGAGCAGTTCACATAAACTAACGAAGGCGGCAACTGAACGAACCATAATTTCAATAAGACGCTACAGGTTTCCGAACCAAATTCATAAAGCATTGCTATAAACATAAAAATTCATGTGGTTATGCACACACCCCATTTGGATGTTCCTTGTACAGAGCAGGGTTCAATCTGAAATATCCCTGGGAGGTAAATGCTCACAGCACCAGACGTACGTAAACAGGATGTATTTCCACCAGAAGCAGGCTGGCCTCCCTAGGGTTGGAGGAGGTAGGTCTTGAGGTTGAATACTATGTGAGCATAAAAGTACCAGGGAGTCAACACTCTGTATCCTTTGATGGGTTAAGGGATTGATTTAAGAAAAGCAGGATTCAAGAAGTGTCTCTTCCTCACATTTCAAAGTTTTGGTTGAGAAATTCAACATCCACTTTAATTTACTTTAGCCAGCATTTACTCATATTATGTACAAAGCATGGCTCCAGGTGTTTCAGGATATGTAAACATAATATAGAGACACAATCTGTACCTTAACTATCATTTAGAGATGGTAAGACAAATACAGAAATACTCAAGGAAGTGAAAGCTCAGTGTCCTGGATTACCATATCATGCCAAGGAAGAAACGTCATTTATTTAATGATAGAAAATCAGCTTAATAGACTATATGGTGTTTGGCATTTCTCTAAAATTTATTTATAATTGTTGATTTTTTACTCACATAAAAAATTTGGAAAGAATTGTAAAGTATAAGAAAAAAAATCTTCCTATTCACCCAAGGATAACACGATTATCATACTAATTGGTTTTCTGTAAGATTTTCTCTATATTCGATAAAATATTGTATATGTACAATCTTATGACCTTTTTGTTTGCTTAACATTTTATTACAAATATCTTATTATACTTCCTTTATAACCATCAGTGTTAATCTTTACAAAATGTTTAAATGGGTGGACATCTGATTGTTTAGTAATTTCTGTCCTCATAGGTATTAAGGCTGTTTTGAATTACCTGGTATTATAATTTGTAACTTTCTCTAAGAAGCCATTTTATTCCCTCAAATTTGAGACTCTTTCCTGAAGAAAAAAATTCAAGAAATAGAAATACTATGGCAAAGTGTAAGAACCCTGCCATGGCCCTAGAAACTTTAACAATATGTATTTATGATTTTTAATAGTTTAAAGCAATTCACAATGCTATCAGAAAAACATGAGAGCATCTGCTTCAGTGTACTGTCTGTAGCAATGTGTACAAACAAGTTTTAAATTGCTACTCATTTGGTATGAAAATAGTATGACATTATTTTCATTTGTATTTTTGAATTATTAGTAAATTTGAATTTTTTTAATCTGTTTCTGCACAGGTGGTATCTTCTTTTTGAATGATTTCTCTTGTCTAGTGCCAATATTTCCAACTTTGTTCTTTTGATTTTCTTATCAATTTTCAAAAAAAAGTATTTTTATTATATCTATATTACCCTCCTGTCCATATTTTCTGGAAAAGACTTTTTCCAGTCTTTTATCTTTGATTTGGAGTATCAGTTTCCATATTATTAACCATTTTAATATTCTCAAATCTGATTGCATTGTTATTTCTAAACTTGGAATCTCACTTCCAAGATATTTCAATTTTTACTAAAAATTTCTTCTATCCCTGTTGTTTATTTTTGCATAGAATGTGAAGTGAGATTTTGAATTCACTTTTTCATCAATTCCTGAAAGAGCTTATACAATATTATTGTTGAATACCTTTCTTTCTCATTTGACTTTAATGTATCCTTCATTACAAATACATCCTTATATATCACTGGTCTATTTTTTGTTCTGTCTGCTCTTTGTCTTTCTATGTATTCCTGCATCAGTCTCTAAGGATTTGATATTTGTATCGTCACAATATTTATAATATATAGTAGATATTCACTCTCAAAATTCTACCTTTAAAAAATTGTCCCTAACATTCTCTTTTTCTCCAGTCTTAAAATTTTGTTCATGTTATGTTTTACTTTTGTGATTCTACAAGAATTAATCCCAAATGCTTAACATCTAAAAAAAACTAATGGCTTTACCTTATTTGCTAGTCTGGATATAGAGAATTTTTCCAGGTGGAAGTGGAGATTAGGAACTCTTTGAGTAAAGACATTAAGAAAAGGGAGGAAGAAGGTGTGTTTTGGGAATAGGAGAGCTTGGTTGAAGTATGATTTACAGATGTTGAAAGAACAGGAGATAAAACTGGAAAAAGATGGGGACACACAGTGGAAGACCTTCAATGTTAAGGTGGAAATTTTGTAACTACCACTCAGTTGGTAGTAAAGAAGGTACCAGCATTTCTCAACAGCACATATGCCCTCAGAATGTCAAAAATATCTCTTTGAGAGATATGGCAGCCCTGTATAGCCTGTTAGAATGAAGAGAAAGAAAGCAGAAAAAAACTTCCCAAAGATACTTCAACAACAAAGATGTCAGCTAGTATATCTTTTTCATTATATCTATTACATGCAAAACTCATATCTATATATATACAACGTACTTGTTTTTGTCCAAGCCTTGGAGTCTCTCACTGAAGTTAGAAGCAATTTCTGTAAAATTCTTCACTGCAGAAAATAGTGATTCTGAAATAGAAATGAGGACCTAATGGCATTGTTCTATAGTTTAAGCAAAGGGAACAATATAGAAGGTTGTTTTCTTTTGTATTTAGCAAGGTATTTATACTTTGTATATTGCAAGACAGGCATCAATGAAATGGAAGATACATTTATATGCATAAAATATTTGATCATATGGAATAGCAGTAAGTAATAAATGGGCCTAAGGTAGATCATTACATTTTAGAGATTAATAGAAACATACAGACTGTGAATTTTGAAAAATGAAGGGTATCATACCAAATGACACATTGTATGTTTTCATTTCTTGTGGATGTTTCATTGAAATATTGTAGATTTTATCAGCATACTTTCTTAAAACGACAGCATAATCTCGACAGTCAAAAGGAAGCACTATGGAATTGGCTAGTTCGAAGACGATTCCTCCTCGAACCTGGGCCACAGCAAGGTGATACTTAAAAGCTGGATCATAAAACTTTTCCACTAATTCATATGTTTCATAGACACTGTGATACAATGGATAGCTGCTGAATTTGTTTGTTGCCTACAAAAAAACCCAAAAAACAAAATATATCTCTTGTGAGATAACATATAAAATGCATAGTATCATAGATACTGTTAATATTAGTAAGACTGTTTCTGTCAGCAATGAATAAAGGAAAGTATTTAAGTACCTCAATAAGCCACTTACTAAAGGGTTAATATAATATTAAAACCCATCCCAGGTTTTCACCAGTTAAAAAGTATGTGTATATAACATAAACAATACTATGAAAATTACCTTGGAAAAAACCTAACATTCTTGCCTTTAAGAAAACAGGAGATGTAATAGAAATATTTCTGAAATAAAGACAAGATAATGTTGCATTTGGGTGAAAACAATTTAAGTAGACAGAGAATCATTAGAAGCAAGGAAATAAGCATGATACAATATTATATAGGGCAATGCTGCAAATCGTTTAATGACTGAAATTCCATGAATAACTTTCTGACAAGCAGTGTGCTGACAAGTGAAGAGTGAACAGTGAGGGTTTCAGCAGTAGATCCAAAATCTCAGTAAGTGAAGAAGTAATGCTCAGATGGGCATAAAAAAACAAGAACATACACAAAAGGCAAGAGAGAACAACTTTTCAAATTCTGAGTTGCTGATTTATGTCTTTTGCCCATCGTTTAGATGCTTATTCTTTTTTTTTTTTTTTTTTTACTGATATAACAGAACACTTTATATAGTGGTGTGTTGAGAGTGGGACTCTGGGATTAGCCTGCCAGAGTTTGAATCTAGGCTTCATGGCTTATTACCAAATAACTCTGGGAGGTTATTAACCCAAAAGTTATTAACCTTTCTTTGCTGTAGTCTTCTCATAAGTAAAATGTAGATAATATTAACATCTACGCTTATCACCAACCCCAATGGTAAGAGATTATAAAGATTTTCTGTCTGGGGAGAATAACTAGCCCAAGACAAAAGACCTATAGATTCTCTGCGTTACTTGGCTCCCAATGAAGCAACAAGAACACACATTCTCAATCCCTCTCTTGTGAGGCCCCCCCTACAACAAACACCACCCCTGCATACAGGGCTTCAATCAGCTTTTTATGGTCTCACTCCCAAATAAGATACATTGCCAAAGAGGGCCAGGCATTTGAAGAAAGTCTTTAACTTGAAAGATACAGACCAAGCACACAAACTAAAATAAAATCAACCCACAGTAAGGAGGTACTACGGGAATGGAGGGAAACAATAAAAAAGAATGAATGAATGGCAGAGTTGAGAAAAATATCCCAGAATGTAGAAAAAGACACAGATAAGAACACAAAAGAACAGATAAAGACATTGGAAAACAATGCTACAGATGCTAAACAAATTAATAATGGTTTGAGAAAGAGGAAAGAGGGAATAATCAAAGAAAAAAACATTTCCTCCACCTACAATACATAGGTTTCCAGAACTAAGAGTCCACTTTGTTCCCAGCTCAGCGTATTAAAAAATGGCATAGGGCTTCCCTGGTGGCGCAGTGGTTGAGAGTCCGCCTGCCGATGCAGGGGACACGGGTTCGTGCCCCGGTCTGGGAGGATCCCACATGCCGCGGAGCGGCTGGGCCCGTGAGCCATGGCCGCTGAGCCTGCGCGTCCGGAGCCTGTCCTCCGCAACGGGAGAGGCCACAACAGTGAGAGGCCCGCGTAACGCATAAAAAAAAAAAAAAAAAAAAAAAATGGCATAATGCACATGTACACCAAGGGCAACACAGTCATAAAGAGAAGATACTAAAATCTTCCTTTAAAAAAAACCAGAGGCAGGACTTCCCTGGTGGCACAGTGGTTAAGAATCTGCCTGCCAATGCAGGGGACACAAGTTCGATCCCTGGTCTGGGAAGATGCCACATGCCACGCATCAACTAAGCCCGTGCACCACAACTATTGAGCCAGTGCTCTAGAGCCCCCGAGCCACAACTACTGAAGCCTGCGCGCCTAGAGCCCATGCTCCACAATAAGAGAAGCCACGGCAATGAGAAGCCGGCGCACCACAACGAAGAGTAGCCTCCGCTCACCGCAACTAGAGAAAGCCCGCGCACAGCAACAGAGACCCAATGCAGCCAAAAATAATAAATAAATAAATTTATTTAAAAAAACAAACAAACAGAGGCAAGAGATCAAGGAACAAGGGACTTCCCTGGTGGCACAGTGTATAAGACCCTGCACTCCCGATGCAGGGGGACCGGGGTTTGATCCCTTGTCGGGGAACTAGATCCCACGTGCATGCTGCAACTAAGACCTGGTATAACCAAGTAAATAAATAAATTAAATAGAAAAGAAAGAGATCAAGGAACAAACAATATCTCTCAACAGGCAATGAAGCAATGAGTTCAAAATTCTAAGGTTACAGAATTTTCAAGCAAAATTTTGTGCCCAGTCAAAAAATTGAAGAATTTTGTGTAGTATAACAGACATGCAAGGCTTAGCTGTCATTCACCCTTTTCAAGAAGTGCCTGAAGGATGTGCTCCCAAAAACGTGGAGAGTAAATAAGAAAAAGGAAGAAAAATCTGGGAAACAGAAAATCCAAAATACGAGTGAAACGAAGATACTCTCAGATTTCTTAGTGAAGGAAAATTTCACAGCCAAGAGCTGTGCCACAGGCAGAAAGAATAACCAGAGAACTCAGAGGAGCAGAAGAGCCTCAACGGGAAAAATGGAGTCTGCCAGTTCACCTGATGTGTTTGAATATACTAAGAGTTTGAGGTGAGTTAAGTATGGATACACAGAGGAAAAAAATGTCTTCTAATCAACAAGGGTAGCACAACTATATATTGAAAAAATGCGATGAGGGAAAGTATTTGGGAGCTGGCAGAAGAAGTGATATAAGAGAACTGAATGCCTAGCTTTCCTAGTAAGAAGTAAATGGATAAATACCTAAAACTGAAAAAGAAGGAAATAGCAGCAGAAGCATATTATTTACAAACATGCAGATTGGTATCAGAAGAAACCAATTAAAATACTGAAAGAATTTCAATTTGATGAACATAATCAGAGATGGAAGAAGCACGGTGTTTAAGTCGCTTTTTTTGATCCAGAATTATTTGTTTAGCTAAAACATATTCATAACTAACCATGAAGAACTCACTGATAGACTTACCCAATCTTTAGTGTACCGTGCTCTGCCTGAAGCAATTCCAAGTCTTTGGAAGAACACTTCAAAATCATTACCAGATCCTAGTTTGCTAATCCTTTTAGGGATAAAATACAGGATTATTTGAGTAACTTCTTCACTGAGTACAGATCAATATTAATTAAACTAATCTCCACTCAATACTATAAATATAATTTTTAGATACACTGTGTTGGATATATTTTAGATATAAGCAGCAAAAAAAACCCCAAAAAGTGAGGGGGGAATGTCAATTCTGATCACAAAATATCTACTTCCATAAGACTGTTTTAGGGAGAGGTGACCACTGTTCTTTTGGGTTTCTGGATCCAATTCCAACCTGTTTGTGTGTGTGTTGTCGGGGCGGGGGGGGGGGGGCAGTTCCCCACACCAACAACAAGCGATTCTCCAGGCCATCAGCTGGGTATTCTACAATTCAACTCAATTCTGACATTGTCCACCCAGAGATAGGGTCAGGTCCCACACATTAAGGGCTCAGTCCCAAGAGACTGTCCCCCCCAACACACAACCATCACCAGTGCTTCTGACCAACTGGCTGTAGATGGGAGGCTCCCACGAGCCCCTCCTTGGGTTTGCTAGAGCTGCTCGTAGAGCCCAGAGAAACGTATACTTACTAGATCATCAATTTATTATGAAAGGTTATAACTCAAGAACAACCAGATGGAAGAGATGCATAGGGCGAGGTATGGGAAAGGGGTCAGAACTTCCACGCCTTGTCCGGGCTCGCCGGACTCTTCCAGCACCTCCACGTGTTCACCAACCAAGAAGCTCCCCAAACCCAACCCTTTTGGGGTTTTATGAAAGCCTCATTCCATAGTCATGATCAATTAAGTCACTGGACACTGGTGACTGAGTCAACCTCCAGGCTCGCTCCCTTCCTGGGAGGTTGAGGGTCAGACTGAAAGTTCCAACCCTCAAGTCACTTGGTTGGTTCTCCTGGCAGCCAGCCCCCACCTTAAGTGGGGTAATATCACCTCATTAACATAACAAAAGACACCTTTGTCCCTCTCATCACTTAGAAAATTCCAGGGGTTTAGGAGCTCTGTAAGAGATCAGGAGGACCAAATATGCATCATTATGAATCATTATGAACCATTATCATGAATCACAATATCACAATTGTACGTTGCTTTTTTAGAAAAAGATTATTGAAGTTGGAAAATATTTTCCTTCACTAACTTTTTTTATTACCTATATTTGTTGTACATGATAAAATTAAAAGAATCAGAAAATTTTCAGATAACTCAGATTTAATTCCCATCCTTAAAAATTTTTAATTTTCGGGCTTCCCTGGTGGCGCAGTGGTTGAGAGTCCGCCTGCCGATGCAGGGGACACGGGTTCGTGCCCCGGTCTGGGAAGATCCCACATGCCGCAGAGCGGCTGGGCCCGTGAGCCATGGCCGCTTGGCCTGAGCGTCCGGAGCCTGTGCTCCGCAACGGGAGAGGCCACAGCAGTGAGAGGCCCGTGTACAGCAAAAAAAAAAAAAAAAAAAAAATTTAAATTTTTCATACTGTTATCTTTAATCTCAAACTACTGAGATATTTATTCCTCTTCCTGTGCTTGTGAAGATACAGCTAAACCTGAAATGATACCTATATTCTTCTTAGAACATTATGCAGTTAACAAAACACTTGTTAACTGTATAATGTTCAGAAAAAAGAATATTTATACAGTGATGAGAGGACAGACTTAGGTGCCATGTGTATATATTACCTATTCAAAAGCGAACCATATTTTGATGGCCTACAGATTTAATTTCAAAACACACAGCAATATTTTGTAAGCAGATAGGGTAGGGGGTCGCTGGAGAAAGAGAACTAGGCATGGCTTTCTTGACATAAGACAACTCATTTTTGGCCGAAGCCATTTTGTGGTAAAGACCTGACCACAATGCTTATCCTTGAACAGGTCTCAGTAATTAATGATCTTAAGGCAGCAAGAGAATTTAGGAATAAATGACTTATCAGGCAAGAGAAGTAACAATAGCAAAGATAATAAATCAGTTGTAAAGACTCCCAGTTCTGTTACAATGGTAAAGATTAGCCTGAAGAACATTTTTGAGCTCTTTTGCAGAATTTGGATCCCCTTGAGCACTCAACCTCCAGATCAGCTGAAACCTAAGGAATGATGATGTTGACCCTTTCTGAATTCAATCAACTAAAGTTTGGACTCTGTCAAACTTTGCCCCAATTCTATACTGAATTCTCCTCTGCTCAAACCCCCTCATGAGAATGTATGTACACTTAGCTTAAAACTTCCCCCATGATGCTGTGCAGGGAGACACTGCTGTGAGAAAGATCCCCGGTCCTCTCCTTACTTGCTGCAAGTAATACATCCTTCCTTCTCCTGATCTTTGGGTTGGTTGTGCCATTTGGCTGAAATCCACCAGGAGGCAGACCCAGTTTTTGGGTAACAATTTTATTTGTAAACCTAAGCATCACTTTTTCTTTAACAGATATTAGAGAATTTTAAATTAAATTTTTATTATTTGTTGAAAGAAACTACCCTTTTATTTTCAACACAATTCCATACTGAATTTAGTAAAGAGTTTTCTTTGTTTACCTCGGCAAGCCACTGAATTCGGGTGAAGGGCTTTTTTCATTCCAGCTCTCAAAAAGGGATTTGCCTTCAAAACCTTCATCAGGACTTTGGAGCTACACAAGTTAAAAGGAAAAAAAAAAAAAAAGAGAGAGAGAGAGAATACTTATAAATCAGATGTTTTAAAACCTAAACATCTATTAACCAGGGAATGAGTAGCCAAATTATATTCAGGAAAATAAGGAATGCAATTCATACATTAGCAGTCATTAAGAATTACAACAATGAGTTTCTGACAATATGGGAAAATGCTCATGTTATTATATATAATGCACCTATTATAAAAAAAAAATACATGGAATGTATAGAAAAGAAAGCTATATCAAATTATTACCAAGCCATTGTATTCAGACGAATGGTCACACTGTAAGATTTTTTTTTTTTTGGTCTATTTTTCCAAATTAAGGGAGGCTACTCTCAAAAACACATTCATCCTCCTTTTATAAAAAAAAATGAAAAGAAGCAAGCTGGTTAAGGGAAGGTTTGTTTTTTGTTTAAATATTGCTTTGTGCCAACAAGTTTGTCAAAGTCATTAAATAATACATAACAAAACAAATGCACTAATATCTTATTTAATTAGTTGAGTATTTATTGTAATTGTGTTAAGTACAGGGCTTTCAATACATTTTCAGATTTTACAGATGAGAATTCTAAGGGAGTACAATATGCCCTACTATTGAATGCTAAACTCAGAGCATTAAATGTTATGCCAAAACGTTTAGTACACTAAACTGTAACTAATACTCACTAAACTGTAACTGAATAATATATGGTATAAAAAGTTTTTATTTTTTATTTAATAAAAGTCCTATGCTCTATTTCTAAACAGTTTCAACTCAAAAGATTTTATAGACTACCTATTCTGTGGAAGACTTTTTGTAGATATCAGCCATACAAAGTTTAATAATACAAATTACACACCATCTACTAGTGGGAACTATAAATAAAAATGTGGAATTCATGTGCTAGGTGCTATAATAGATGGATGTGCAAAGGTCTATGGGAACACAGATAAATTTATATAAACTTGGGGAGAGAGAAGTTATGCCAGCATCTTAAGTCATAAAGTATCAATACATAAAGCAACAAAATAATTTTACTCAAGCTTACAAATTTACACAAAACTTTGATACAAGGGACAGCACCACTCCATTTATTTTAAGTAATATGAATTTGAAATAATGTATTTAGAAATATATTACTAAAGTCACAGTTTATCACTAAAATTTGAAATACCGTGAATCACCTTCCCCAAACAAAAATAGAATTTTAAAAATCCACAACTGTCAAGCATCATATAATTGCAAACTTGACCTAGAAAGTAGTGTTTTTGCATTTGTCACAGGGTGCCACCAATCCACCTGGTAAACAAATTTAACTGCCAAGCTTCCTTAGCATTGACCTCAAATTACATAAATGGTGGAAATTCTCTGAGACACAATGCTTCAGATACTGAATTTTGTATACACTTCATGGGAATTGTAAAACTGCAGGCACCTGACAGAGATCTTAAGTAACAATATGAATAGATTAGTGCCAAATTAAACTTTTCTATTCCTACTGGAGATGTTAATAAATTAAATTCCATGCTTGGGAAACCAAATCTTAACAATATGTTTAGGATCTATTTAAAACCCCTATCTGAGGGAAATAATTGTCTTTCCTGGTAATTACATTTCAATTGGTAATTCTGTTAAGTAAGCAAGTCTTTTTATCCTTTCCAGTTCAAATCAGGTAATTAGCAGTAACAGCAAAAATCTGCCATGCAAAACATTCCTTATGCCTACCTTTAGGAACGGTGGCCTTATGGGGCAGGAGAATTAAAATGAAGAGTTGCCTATCGGTCCTATAGATATTCAGGCACCACCTCTCCGCCAGATTCAGTATGTTGTGCTGCTGTCAGAATTACGATGACTTTAGCTCAGTGGACTGAAGCCCACAGCAGGAAATCAGGAATTGGGTACATGGTCTTACCCAGTCTCTGTCCCAAGAGTCAGCACCTGGTTTTTTACACATTCTCTTTCTCAATCGATTAGAAATGTCACCTCTTCCAGAGTCCTAAGTTAATCGGTATCATTATATTAAAGAGTAAAAACCAGTTTTAAAATTGAGGAGTTAAACCGCAGGACCAAGTCCTGGTTCAGCTACTTGAACAAGTTGTGTGACTCTAGTGGCTAATGCTTTTTGGGCTCAGTTTTCTCAGTTTCAAATGGAGGTGGTAGACGCAATGCTCTCCATAGACTGCCTCAGATTGGTATGGGAGAAATGGGCAAAAGTTATAAAACACAGATGTTTAACATAATAATGCCACCTCAAGAAAACATCATTTGTAGAACTTAAAATTCCACGTAATTATTTTTACCTCCTTTGTTAGGTTGTATACCAAGCTGTACATAAGTGGGGTACAATCAACTCTCAGAGTGTAGTTTCCTGAAAGACAAGAAGATAGTTTGTTTTCTATTTCATTTCTTTATTTTATTCTTCCATTCAAAGACCATTCCTAACTCCTTAGCCAGAATGATCCCTTTATAACCTAAGTCTGGGGAATTCCCTGGTGGTCCAGTGGTTAGGACTATGTGCTTCCACGCACAGGGCATGGGTTTGATCCCTGGTCAGGGAACTAAGATTCCGCAACACATGTGGCCAAAAATAAATGAATAAATAAAACCTAAGTCTGATCAAAACTCTCCAACTCATCACTCAATAAAATTCATCCTCACCATGACCCTTGGTGCCACACATGAAACAACCTCAGTTCACCTCTCCACATCTTCACCTACTCCACCCAAGCAAATGTTCTACACAAGAGAGATAATAAAAGTACTCACCTCACAGGAATATTGTGTTAAATAAATGTTTATATTTAAATATTGGTTGGTACTTTGTGTGAGCTAAATTCTGCATATGAATGTCAACATGATGGAAATACCTCAAACTGAGGACAGTAGTTCCTTTGAAGAGAGGGTTATTTGAGAATGGTTTCAGTAGAAATCGTTTTCTTTGTAAATTTTGCATTTTAACATTAGAAAGTTAATAGATGACTTATTTTGGTACTTGAAAAATGAACAGTTAATACAATTTTAAATATAAAACAAAGTGAGACCAGCTGTATTCCAATCACAGAGTAATGAGTGTGTTATTTGCTCCTGATCCTGAAAATGCTGGGGAGACAATGCAGCATTTTAAACCAGGGAATGATGTAAGCAGCAAAATCAAAGATTAGAAATATGCATTAAAATCAAGTCTTAAAAAAAAAACAAACTAGCAATAGAGAGAACATTATTCTACTTTTGAAGAATGTATGTTTGGCATACTTATTCTGTGTGGCAAAGGTGTTTCATCTTCATATGTGTGTTTAAATAAGGGTAATAAAGGAATTCTCTGGTGGTCCAGTGGTTAGGACTCTGTGTTCTCACTGCGGGGGGCCCGGGGTTCAGTCCCTGGTCGGGGAACTAAGATCCCACAAGCTGTGTGGCACAGCCAGTAAATAAATAAATAAAGTTAATAATAATCCAAGCTAACATTTTTGAACATTTACCCTGTGCAAGGCACAAGTCTGGGAGTTTTGCAAATATTAACTTCTTTTGCCCTTACAAGAGCCTTTGAGATATGTGCTCTTAGTAACTCTGTTGAGAGGTGAGAAAGTAACAACCTGAGGTCACATAACTATAATAGAAAGTAGCAGTGCCGGGAATAAGGCCAAGCCCTGAGCCACTAACTAAGGAAAGTTAGAGGAAGGAAGAAAAGATAGCTGAAACGCACGAACTAACTTAGGGGACAGTGCAGCTCAGATACGTGGACAAAAAAGAAAATGTAAATGCCAATGTGCCTCCATCAATATGCAATGTTCCAACTATTTTTGACATGGCAGATTTACTAATAAACTAAAGAAAATATTCTATAAGTCCACCCTTCTTTCATTTATTCATTCATTTGTTGCACCCATGCAAACACCATTTATTTAATAAGACATTAAGAATCCAGGAATGAAGAAGCATGATCCTGCCTGTTCCTGGCAGAAAAATATAGTCTAGAAAGGGAGAGGGTTTGTAAAACAAATAATTACTTAATAACAGCAGTGATGAGTGCTACAAAGATGGCTTCCCAGAAAAAAATAACACTCCTGGGGAGACTGTAAGAATAAGAATTAAACAGATGGTGTGTCGAACAGCAATCTCAGTACAGAGAACAGCAGTTGCAACGGCTGAGAAGTTGCATGTGGTCAAGGGACAGAAAGATTCGTGCGGGGCTACAGTATAGTGAGTGAAAATGGACTGTTTCAGTTTCTTGAAAATCGACTTGAGATTGTCCCTTAGTTTGAATCTCTGTTTATCAAAGCAAATCCATTCTAAAAGGCCTGTCTTCGATGCCTATCTCATTTCTCAGGCCTTTCCTGACGTTGCTATCATTCTCTCTTCTGAACTCCAAGATCAGTCCGATAATATCCTTCTGAGAGTACCTGCATATAGAATCCTAGACTGATTTATTTTATCATCTATACTGAGTCTTAAATTCTTGAGTACTAGACTGTTCTTTACTAACCCCTAATTCCTTTGAAATCCTGGAAAGTACACTGCATAGAGAGGTGCTTAGTAAATATTTGCTGAATTGAAGGAAAAAATATTTAAGAAGAAAAAATTCTTGGTGAAAGATGAAATCTGGGAAATCAGCATTTGTTTTCAAAATGTGTATGCATGATATTATGATGACAGTAGTTAAATCATACCTTTTTGCTACCCCATTCTAAAATCATAGAAATCTTTAGTTCCATAACTGACTTATTCATTTAACAGATATTCACTGAATTCCTACCATAGATAAGGTAATCTGCCAGATGAAACAAACAAATCATAGAGTGTTGTTTCGAGAGCCCAAATCAGCACCCTAGAGCTCACAGCTGCCATGAGCATGACAAACCAGCAGCAAATTCCCTCACCCCTTGTTAATGGATTTGCATTCCTAGTTAGTGCATAACTTACGAACTAAACAGCTGTTACTACCAAGACCATATATTTTCCTATGAAACCAATAAAATTCACCTTCTATAGAAGAATCAGCATTAATATAGGCCACACCACGCACTTGAAGAAGTCTGGAATTCTCCTATAATAGTAAATAAATAAATAAACAAACAAATAGCCATAACCCCTTTCTAAAAAAACGCACATCTACATTTACTGTATGGAGGTTTCTGAATTAAGTTGGCCCAAGTTCACCCCAAATTTGACATGTAAGATTTTCAAGCATATGTTTGAAAGAATTTCAATAAAGGTCATTGGTAAGAAATAACAAGCAAAACGATTTTAAGACTAAAATTTGAGATGAGACTATCCACATTCATAATACAGTGAGTGGAAAAGGAGCTTATTTCTTTGTTTCTATTGGGTAGTTGGTGTGCGCAGGCTTTCTCTAGTTGCAGCAGGCTGCTCTTCGTTGCGGCAGGGCAGGCTTCAGTAACTGTGGCACATGGGCGTAGTAGTTGTGGCGCATGGGCTTCGTTGCTCCACGTCATGTGGGATCTTCCTGGACCAGGGATCAGAACCCGTGTTCCTTCCACTGGCAGATGAATTCTTAACCACTGTGCCACCAGGGAAGCCCAGAGGTTGATTTCTTAACCACACTATGGTTTAATCCGTCAAATTAAGTTCTCCTGTGTTATGACACCACCTACTCGTCAAAACTTTAAAACATTTTTCTCAGCTTTAAAACACTGACAAAGTATAGCAGGATTTTGTTGATATAAGTGGATTATGAATCTCCAAAACAAGCAATTTTCTAAGTGTCCTGACTGTAAGAAATAAAGTGAAAAAACATACAGCTCTAGGTGATGAAAATAGGATGAAAGAGGCAAATCACACCCTCAGAATATTTAGGCTCTTCTTGATGCCAGCATAAATCTTTGCCTACAGGAGCACTACTTTTTTTTCTACCCCAGAGAAAATTGAAGTTTACAGGGCTTCTCATAGCTCTTAGATAATAGGAGCCAAGTAAATATTTATAGCATGACTAGAAGTTAATGGAATGTTAATTTTGCATATGTTTACAAGTAACACTTCTATTACACAAAGCCAACAATGCATGCAGGTAAAATTACTTTCCAAGGAGCCTAGTAAATATTCTGTGGTGGGGCATTCCACTTCACTTTTAGCATGATTTAGAGTAGGTCATTACGATATGAGGAAGACAGTACAAGCTCAAGGAATATTTAAATGTAATTAGCTCTAGGAGTTAATTTGAAAAAGTTAAAACATTATATCTTATTATGATGTCCAGTTTCTAGTGAATTTACTTAGCTACAATCACACTCCCAGACAACGAAGATCAAATTATTTCCACAACTGACATTAAGTGGCTTTAAAAGTTCAAACAGAAAAAAAAAAAAAAAAAAAAAAAGTTCAAACAGGGCTTCCCTGGTGGCGCAGTGGTTGAGAGTCCGCCTGCCGATGCAGGGGACACGGGTTCGTGCCCCGGTCCAGGAAGATCCCACATGCCGCGGAGCGGCTGGGCCCGTGAGCCATGGCCACTGAGCCTGCGCATCCGGAGCCTGTGCTCCGCAACGGGAGAGGCCATAACAGTGAGAGGCCTGCGTACCGCAAAAAAAAAAAAAAAAAAAAGTTCAAACAAACCTTAGTTCTCAAGTGATGAAAAAAATTTTATCGTTGATTTTTGAACAAGAATATGTTGCTTCAGACTTTCTGGAAAAAAGTTTGAATATTTTCTGGCTGGATTGACCAGTTATTCTTACATTCTTGTGAATTAAATACTAACTGCTTTATTATTATGAAAATGTATGTTATATCGAATTATCAACTAACCTCTGCCCACTCAGTGGAACCAAGAAGACCAAATTCTTCTGCATCCCAGCTTGCAAACAAAATTGTTCTTCTAGGCCTCCATCCTGAAATATATGTGCATACTTATAAAAGCTGGGAAAATGCATAATATTGCCAAGACATCACCACGCTCAGCAGAGTAACAACAGCAAAAATTCATTGGTTGTTTAGGAAGGGTGAATTATGGTGACAATCTTTACTTAATTTCCTTTTGAAAGATTTTAAAGCTAATCTGTCAATACAAAAGAGCACATCTGTATTGAAAAAGCGGAAAATGCAGACATGGTAAAAATCCTGTGAGATCATAAAATATTCTGATAGGTTTATAATGATTGACTATGCTAGGAAGCCATCTGTGGTCTGCAGCTGCCTAGAGTGAAAGAAGAAAGTGCTGGATGTGGTCTGTGCTCTGAGACAATAGAACTGAGAGAAAATCCTTTACAACTCTTCCACGCTGTGTTGGCATCACACAAACAATTGTTCAATGTCAGCTGGTTGTGTGATTTCACTCCATTCTCTGCCAGAATTAGTCAACAGAAGCTCCATTCTCAACACTATGTCTGCTGCTGCTGAGAAGTACACCATTCATTAGGACGGTCATGTGGCTTGGAGTCATAAATACTGATCTTGAAGTTAAAGAACGATCTTATTTCAAGCCCTGGTTCTTTCACTTACTAGCAGTATGACCAAGGGAATGTTATTCAAACTTGTTAGGCCTCTTGTTTCTTCACCTGTATACCAGGAAGAGCAGAGTAAAGATAACTATCCTTGATTGTTAGGAGGATTAAATGGAATAATATTTATAAATATAGCACTGAACAAGTGCTCCAGCCATGCAAGTTGTTATTGTTTGAGTACATATTTCATTTGTGCTGAAGGATATATATCCCTCTAGCTGTTGAGTCCAGAGCTTCATTTTTGTTAAGTATATTAATAGCATTATTCAAATCTCCTATTAATTATTATTCCCCATCATTGCAGTCTTTTGGCATACTTCGTAATTGTCATAGTGATGTTTTGTATTTACCGAGGGAATCTTCTGGCAAAATCATGAAACTTTTTGTAATACTATGAAACACAACCTAATTCACAAACTATGTAAATTCAGGTCTCCGTAGTCCTATTTTCTTAAAAAATAAGATAGCTGTGTGGAAAAAAGAATAGAGCACCTTTACATTTGATTTCAAAGAGTGACATCACTGTTTAGTGGACTGGGAGACAGAAATCTGAATTTTAACCCTAGTTCTCTGATTCTGCCACACACCAGCTACAAAACGTTGGGTCAATTACTTGATTCTGGAAACCTCAGTTAACTTAGTTGTAAAATGAAAAGAGAAATAACTAAACATATCCCTCCTCCTATGAGTTCAAAATAGATAACACGTGATAACACTGTTTCTCTGAGAACGTAGGTACCAGGCAAATGTAACATATTTTTACCACATTCATTGTTGCTAAAAAATATATATATGGATCACATTTACAGCCCGTAGACACCTTGTTTGCAGGGTCAGTAAACAAAGTAGACCTTCTGTTCTCAGTATGTAATGTTTACTTTAAAAGCTAACCATTTGAACTCAATTTTAGTTTTTTTTCATATGAAGATTCTAAAATGACTGAAGTAAATGTGCTAGTAGTATAATCTTCAATTCTGAGAGAAATCAAAGCTGGGGGTGTGAGAATACAGATATCAAACTTTTGACAGCACCCTATTCAGCAGGAAGACCAGTATTTTTTTGAATTAGCTTTTCATCCCCTCAGTCAGTTGGTGTACTTGACCTGAGGCCTGAGGCTGGAAGATCCCAAGAAGCTCACATTTCTCAGACCAGGATGCTTTGGCTTATGACCTAAATCTGGTGTCTACTCTCCAGTAAAGAAACCCATCTCCATCTTCTTTGTTGCCAGAGAAACCACTAATAGTATAATTCCTTTATTTCAGATTATAATTTAATATATAAATATAAATAATATGAACTTTATTATATAAATAAATGAATTATTAAAAATGAACATATAAAAATGAATAAACAATATCATTAACAACATAAGTAATATAGCTGCTAGTTATTGAAAGCTACTCTCTGCTATTAAGCACTACTAAGTACTCTATGCTACTAAGATGATATAATTTGCATGCAACCTCTCTGTTGTGTTTCACACAGACCTGTGAGGTGGTATTTTTATACTCACTTTACTGAGGACCAAACTGAGATTCAGAAAAAATGGTCTTTTTACTTTTTGCTTACATTACCTTCTTTTTTCAGCTTTCCAAAACTCCTGACAATTTCCTGAACAACAGCTGCTCCACTCTGAGGGTCAATGCCACCAAATACCCAAGAGTCACGGTGACCTCCAAGAATGACGTATCTGTCTAGAAAGCATCATTGCAAAATCACTTGCCATTCCAGGTCAAGAATAGAGGAAATTGCAAATGACTCAATAGCATCTAAACACAGAGCACTCAGGACTCAAGTTAAGATAGCAAAGGTTCCTGAAGACTTTTGTAAATGTATCACTTTGCTCTGAATTTGATGTATGAAGAAAATATGAATGTGATAAGCAAATGTATACTTCAATTAATTACAGTAATTATAAGTATATAAGTAATGATAAGTGAGTATAAAAGTATCCTTATCCACTTCTTTATATAATTCTGTTACTTCTCTCTTACCTATTTACACTATGCTTCCAGTATTTTCAGAGTAAGAGAACACAGTGGCCAAATAATGATTTCCCCACTTCCTAATCCTTCTACTTAGTTTTTAACGTATGGCTCAAAGATTCTACCTCTCTATGATCTGTTTCTATTTTCTGCAGGGAGAGGGAATTGCACCCCTATCCAGCTTTCTGGGCAGTCTTTTCATATTGATAAAGCATTTACCATGGGGCTTCCCTGGTGGCACAGTGGTTAAGAATCTGCCTGCCAATGCAGGGGACACAGGTCCAAGCCCTGGTCCAGGAAGACCCCACATGCCACAGGGCAACTAAGCCCATGTGCCACAACTACTGAGCCTGTGCTCTAGAGCCCATGAGCCACAACTGCTGAGCCCAAGTGCCTAGAGCCTGTGCTCCACAACAAGAGAAGCCACTGCAATGAGAAGCCCGCACACCACAACAAAGGGTAGCCCCCGCTCGCCTCAACTAGAGAAAAGCCTGTGTGCAAAAAAAAGTAAAAGTATTTTTTTAAAAAAGCATTTACCACACTTAAATGTAGGGGTCTTCTTGTCTCTGGTCTGTGTCTTTTTAAAAAATCCCTCCATCCCCAAAGCCTAGCACAGAGCTGGCACAAAATATGTACTCGGTGAGATTCAACAAATAGCCAGTGGTATATTGTTTAGTGCTCACTGGAAGCACATCAATATTCTTTATCCCTGAAAGAAGGTCCTGGCTGCTTGTACAAGAGATATTCAGTTTAATTCTGTCTGTTTGGGTAGGAAATATAACCACATAGTTCCTAAGGAATCAAACATAATAAAGTAAGATTATTATCAAATGTATCATTGAGCAGGTTATCTGAAATCATATGGAAATCACGTGTCTATATATTCCACCCATTTCAGTGTAAAAAAAAAACCATGTAAAGGATTCATTAACTTCCGGTTATCTTAATTTTCTAAGAGTGTTACTTATCGTTGTAATGAAGATATTTCTCCAGGTAAAATATGCAGCAAGGAAATCCAGAAAGCTCAGATTAAACAACTGTAAACCATCTCTCCTTGATCTTCCTCTCTTGGTCCTTTAATTGAAGCATGCATAGTCTATGAACAACCTCGGTCATCTGACCAATCTAGTTCCAACATTTACTTTCTTCACAACATGCATCACAATGTAAAATTACCTCCTATTGATCTATTTTGTGTTTATGTGAGTTCCATTAGGACAAAGAGTTGCTTTGCTTTGTTCACCTTACATTCCCCAGAGCTCAGAGCAGTACCTGGCACCGAAAAATTGCCCGATCGATATTTGCTGAACAAATGATCAATTTACCTGGCTCCACTGCCCCTCTGAGAGTTCCAATCACATTGTAAATTCTTTTCACTTTATTGTTGGAATGGATGTGCATCTTGACTCTTCTAATGCAAAAATAAAGGACACAGACTAAAAATACTGGTTAACAGCTTGCCACCCACAATTTTTAAATCTGACATTGTTTTGAATATTTCTAAAGGCACACAGGCAATAATTGCATGGACCAATTGTCCAATTGTAAGGATATATGTGTATTCCCCTTTTCAACCTGTTGTTATGTCTCCTGCTGGTAGTAGATTTTACTTTTCAGTCATCCTCTGTAATTGTTTTTTGAAAAAGCTTTCCTCCCCCTAAAGAGAGTTATTATAAAAAGAGTCTCTTAACTTGGTAGAGAAGTTTCCAGTAAATCCAGGTCCAACATTGTAGGGCACGTGGAGGCTTCCTTTCCAGCTGTGATCTGGTGGTGCTGGTGCACCCATTTTTCTGTTGAACACAAAAAATATTATTAGCTGAAGAAAACCTTTGAAGTTATAAGTTAAAATGTCCTTGAACTTGTTTTCTTGAGTGCCTGCTCATAATAGCTTCTATGAGTCATGGTAGTACAAAGTGCTTTGCATAGGGATATGCCATTTAACTCAATACACCTCTTATGAGGTGGTTCTGCTATTACTCCCCACTTCAAAGATAAGGAGGGTGAGGCTTAGAGAGATTAGGTAACATGCCCAAAGTCAAGCCGCTGATTAGTGGTACAATCGAGATTCAAACACTTGGTAAGAATTTGGACTCTGTGTTACCAGTTTCCAACAGTAAATCATGTGTAAAGTGCTCTCAAGAACATGCTCTGAAGAAACAGCATGTGTCAAACTCTTTGGAATTTCCCATTATGTTATTTCTCCCACTGATAAATACATTCCCAAATACATGTATGGTCATCCTTTACAAAGTACTTTTGCACTCATCTATTAGGGAGGGAGGAAGGGCAAAGGAAGGGATGTCACTTCAACCAACAGCCCCTCAAAGCTTTATACACTATTTATTTTTTTAATTCAAAAGGGTGGAAAGATTCAGGTGGACCAGCCCATATATGCCACTAGCTGTGGTTATCTCTCACCAGGTGATTGAGAAAAATAATATGATAATATCTGTGGAATGGTGAGGTTCTTCCTGTTTCATTTCAGCATATCTTCCTTTACTGTTTAAGAGCATGGATTGACTTATTCTTGATTTGGGCATGGAAACCAAATGTACTTTTGCTACCTAGAAGCAGATAGAAGAAGATGGCTCCGGACAAACTTAAGAGAGTGAAAAACATCAGTCTGTCTTTTATGCCTCAATCTCTGGTCCACACACCTGCATGTACCCTATGATTTACAGTGAAACATTTTCTGTAGTTTCCTCCTTTTTTCTGTGCCTGCACACAGGTACTTATTCCCTGCCTACTAATTTGAGGTAATGTGAACAGCTCAACTTGACCTATAATATATTATATGTGCAAAACTACATCAATATGATTATCTTCTCATGGAAAACTAAGTATAAATAATATTTTGTTTTAAAATGCTCTATCAGAGAGTAAATATTTACTCTTTTATTTTCCTATATCATGAGGGAGTTTGTTTAATAAAGATAATTTCATGTAATATACTATATAATTTATTTATCTATATACAATAAAATTTCACATGAAAAGCATCAAGTAAAATGAAGGGGCATTATACATTGTTAAATATCATAATGAATAGTCAAAATAGCAGAGTATTATGTATACAAAAAATGGTAGAAGCCAAGTGAAGAATATACATATACTTGATTATACATAAAATATTTTTATAGTACTATATTGCAGACTAATAATATTGATTGCCTTTGGGATGGAAATGGGTAGGAGGGAAACTTTTTATTGTATACCCCTTTGAATTTTGAACTGTGTAAATGTATTTCCTTTTCAAAATAAAAATATGGAAAACAAAACAAGGTGCAAATTCATCAGGAAGTCAATTACATATTATAAGGAAGGTAATGAAGAGTCCATATTCCCAGAAAATAATAAAATATAAAGCCAAGATTACAGTGCCCCCACAAGGACAAGAAAATATCGCACATCTATGGAGAACAGAGGTTTTAGTCACCAAATTTCACTGGGATAATTAATCAGGGATATAATTTTCTTTAGGTCCTTCTTTCACTCTACAAATAAAAAATAAATTCTGTGAAAATTAAAACGTAGGATATTTAAATTTCAGATCATAGAAATTTCAGAAAATATAATATTGGAAATGTCTTTGAAAGGATTTGATAGATCATAGATGCTCAATAAGTATCTATAAACAACACTGAATTTAAAAATCTATATTGTGTAGCATATTAAACTTTATTTGTCCATTTAGCAAAGATTTATTCTCTATAATGCTCAAGGTACTGTATTGTACTCACTAAGGAATACAAATATGTACAAGACATGGTCATTCTACCAAAGAGTTTATAAGTCAGAAAAAGATAGATATAAAACAGAGCATGATATATGATAGATAAAGTTCTGAAGAACAAAACAGAGCTTGATTCCCCTTGTGGGATCAGAAATAATTTTCTTTCTACAGGAGGTTTCACTTATCTGGATTTTTAAAGAATGAGTAAGATGTGGGCAGGGAAGATGGAGGTAAAGAGCATTCCAGGAACAATGTATGATGTAAACAGGCACGAAGGCCAAAGAGTCAGAGCAAAAGTAAGACATGGTGATTAATCTGGTTGGGGTATAAGATGATAAGGATATCATAACAGAGAAGCTTGAAAAGTAGTGAGAATTTGCTTCTGAGAAGATGCACTTTACCCTATTCATCCTGATGAGTACAATTAAAGTCCCTGGACTATAAATACATAAAAAATAAACATAAGACTCTGAAAGGTGGAGAAAAGAAAATAAACCAGCTCAGGACCTCAGGGTGCAAGAAATGACAAAGTGGTGAGTTCCTTGGGTTTTCATATGGGCTCTCATATCTCAGACATAGAGCTGAAGAAGCTGGCAAGCCAAAAAGGCCAAGTGGCTCATATGAAACATGTTACCCAACAAAAGCCTTGATAATACAGGAAAATAATACATACTTGAATAATACAGGATAATAATTACAGGATACAGGATAATAATACAGGAAAAAATACAGGAAAATAATACATACTTGAATATGTATAATAATAATACAATACATATAATATAATATATAATATTATACAATATAATATATTATATATAATATATATAATATATTGTATATATAATAATATATATTATAATATATAATATAATATAATACAATAATAATACGTATAAAAATAATACATACTTGAATACGTATACATATTCAAGTGCACCTAGGACAATTTTCAGGATAGACCATATATTAGGCTATAAAAAAACTCAATAAATTTAAAAGGCTGAAATCATATCATCTCTTTATTAATCATACAAACCTTTTACTAACCCAGCTATAGTATAAAGAATTTAGTAAGCAAGGATTCTTCAATATATGCAAATCAAGCAATATGATACACCATATTAACAAATTAAAGAATAAAACCCATATGATCCTCTCAATAGATGCAGAAAAACCTTTGGACAAAATTCAACACCCATTTATACTAAAAACTCTCCAGAAAGTAGGCATAGAGGGAAACTACCTCAACATATAAAGGCCATATATGACAAACCCACAGCAAACATCATTCTCAATGGTAAAAAACTGAAAGCATTGCCTCTAAGATCAGGAACAAAATAAGGAGGTCCACTCTCACCACTATTATTCAACATAGTTTTGGAAGTCCTAGCTATGGCAATCAGAGAAGAAAAAGAAATAAAAGGAATACGAATTGGAAAAGAAGAAGCAAAACTGTCACTGTTTGCAGATGACGTGATACTATACATAGAAAATCCTAAAGATGCCATCAGAAAACTACTAGAGCTCATCAATGAATTTGGTAAAGTTGCACAATACAAAATTAACGCACAGAAATCTTTTGCATTCCTATACACTAACAATGAAAGATCAGAAAGAGAAATTAAGGAAACAATCCCATTTACTACTGCATCAAAAATAATAAAATACTTAGGAATAAACCTAGCTAAGGAGGCAAACGACCAGTACTCAGAAAACTATAAAACACTGATGAAAGAAACCAAAGATGACACAAACAGATGAGAGATATACCATGTTCTTAGATTAGAAGAATAAATATTGTGAAAATGACTATACTACCCAAAGCAATCTACAGATTCATTGCAATAACTATCAAATTACCAATGGCATTTTTCAAAGAATTAGAACAAAAAATTTTACAGTTTGTATGAAAACACAAAAGACTCCGAATAGCCAAAGAAATCTTGAGAAAGAAAAACAGAGCTGGAGGAATCAGGTTCCCTGACTTCAGGCTATACTACAAAGCTACAGTAATCAAAACAGTAAGGTACTAGCCCAAAAACAGAAATATAGATCAATGGAACAGGAAAGAAAGCCCAGAGATAAACCCATGTACTTATGGTCATCTAATCTATAACAAAGGAGGCAAGAATGCACTATGGAGAAAAGACAGCCTCTTCAATAAGTGGTGCTGGGAAAACTGGACAGCCACATGTAAAAGAATGAAATTAGAATACTCCTTAACACCATACACAAAAATAAACTCAAAATGAATTAAAGGCCTAAGTGTAAGACAGGACACTATAAAACTCTCAGAGGAAAACACAGGAAAAACATAAATCACAGCACCCACTTCCTAGAGTAATGAAAATAAAAACAAAAATAAACAAATGGGACTGAACTGCACTTAAAAGCTTTTGCACAGCAAAGGAAATCATAAACAAGACCAAAAGACAACCCTCAGAATTGGAGAAAATATTTGCAAATGAAGCAACTGACAAAGGATTAATCTCCAAAATATACAAACAGCTCATGCAGCTCAATATCAAAAAAACAAACAACCCAATCCAAAAATACACGGAAAACCTAAGTAGACATTTCTCCAAAGAAGATATACAGATTGCCAACAAACACATGAAAAGACTCTCAACATCACTAATCATTAGAGAAATGCAAATCAAAACTACAATGAGATATCACCTCACACTGGTCAGAATGGCCATCATCGAAAAGTCTACAAATGATAAATGCTGAAGAGGGTGTGGAGAAAAGGGAACCCTCTTGCACTGTTGGTGGGAATGTAAATTGATACAGCCACTATGGAGAACAGTATGGACGTTCCTTAAAAAACTAAAATTAGAACTACCATATGACCCAGCAATCCCACTACTAGACACATATGCTGAGAAAACCATAATTCCAAAAAACATATACACCCCAATGTTTATTCTTTTTTTCTTTTCTTTTCTTTTTTTTTTTTCGTGGTATGCGGGCCTCTCACTGTTGTGGCCTCTCCTGTTGCGGAGCACAGGCTCGGGATGTGCAGGCTCAGCGGCCATGGCTCATGGGCCCAGCCACTCCACGGCATGTGGGATCTTCCCGGACCAGGGCATGAACCCGTGTCCCCTGCATCAGCAGGCGGACTCTTAACCACTGCGCCACCAGGGAAGCACCCCAATGTTTATTGCAGCACTATTTACAACTGCCAGGACATGGAAGCAACCTAAATGTCTATCAACAGATGAATGGATAAAGAAGATGTGGTACATATATACAATGGAATATTACTCAGCTGTAAAAAGGAATGAAAATGGGGCATTTGCAGAGATGTGCATGGACCTAGAGTCTGTCATACAGAGTGAAGTAAGTCAGAAAGAGAAAGACAAATATCATATATTAATGCATATCCAGAAAATGGAATCCAGAAAAATGGTACCAATGAACCCATTTGCAGGGCAGCAATAGAGAGGGTGACATAGAGAATTGGCGGTGGACACATTGGGGGAAGGGGAGGGTGGGATGAACTGGGAGATTAGGATTGTCATATATACAGTACAATGTGTAAAATAGACTGCTAGTGGGAACCTGCTGTACAGCACAGGGAGCTCAGCTCGGTGCTCTGTGATGACCTAGATGGGTGGGGATGGGGGGATGGTGGGAGGGAGGTCCAAGAGGGAAGGGATATGGGGATATACATATACATATAGCTGATTCACTTTGCTGTACAGCAGAAACTAACACAACATTGTAAAGCAATTATACTCCAATTTAAAAAAAAAGAGAGACAAAGAAGAAAAAGAAGACAGCAGTGTTCTAAGAATAGCCATGTATGGATGCTGACTGCCACCATCATTAATAAATGATTCTGCACTGAAGCCAAATAATTAATTTGAGAGTAATTTATGATAATGTGTTGCTAGGCAATTAAACTTCTGAGGAAAAAAATAACAGAAAAAAATTGGGAAAATTTGCAAATATATGAAAATTAAACAACTGACCCTAAATAACCAATGGCTCATAGAAAAAAATCACAAGAGTAAATAGAAAATACTTTGAGATGGGGGCTTTGCTGGTGGCGCAGTGGTTGAGAGTCCGCCTGCCGATGCAGGGGACACAGGTTCATGCCCCAGTCCGGGAAGATCCCACATGCCGCGGAGTGGCTGGGCCTGTGAGCCATGGCCACTGAGCCTGCACATCCAGAGTCTGTGCTCCGCAACGGGAGAGGCCACACAATGAGAGGCCCGTGTACCACACACACACAAAAAAACTTTGAGATGAATAAAAATGAAGACATAAGACACCAAAAGTTATGAGATGCAGTTAAAACAGTGTTTAGAAGGAAATACATAGCTGTAAACACCTATATTAAAAAAGTAGAAAGCTATCAAATCAATAAACTAATCTTCCATCCAAAGAAACTCAACAATGAAAAGAAAGCTAAATTCATATAAGCATAAGAAAGGCAATAATAAAGACTGGAGCAAAAATAACAAAATAGAATCTAGAAAAAAAGATAAAGAAAAATGAATGAAAGCAAAAGTTGGTTCTTTGAAAAGATCCACAAAATTGACAAATCATTAGCTAGACTGACCAAGAAAAAAAGGGGAGAAGACTGAAAATCAGGAACAAAAGAGGGAATACTACTATTGACTTTACAGAAATAAAAAGGATTATAAGGGAACACTATAAACAGTTATATACCAACAAATTAACCTCAATGAAATGAATTCCTGAAAAGATATAAACTACCAAAACTGAAGAAAGAGAAAATGTAAGTAGGCTATAACAAGTAATCAAAACTTCTCAGAGGGTTTCCCTGGTGGCGCAGTGGTTGAGAGTCTGCCTGCCGATGCAGGGGACACGGGTTCGTGCCCCAGTCCGGGAAGATCCCACAGGCAGTGAGCCATTCAGCAGTGAGCCATGGCCGCTGAGCCTGCGCGTCCGGAGCCTGTGCTCCACAACGGGAGAGGCCACAACAGTGAGAGGCCCGCCTACCGCAAAAAACCAAACCAAAACAAAAAAAACTCTGAAAGAGACGCCCATATGGCTTCACTGCTGAATGCTAGCAATCAGTAAAGAATAAACACCAATCCTTCACATGCTCTTTAGAAAAACAGAAGGAACATTTCTAAAGTTACCCTATGCGACAAACATTACCATGACACCAAAGTCAGATAAAGAAATCACAGGGAAACTAAAGATAAATGTGAATATTGACACAAAAATCATTAATAAAATACTAGAAAACCAAATTCAACAGCATTTTGAAAGGATTATACACCATGACCGAGTGAGATTTATTCCATGAATGCAAGACTGATACCACATACAAAAATCAAAAAGTGTAATATACCACATTAACAGGCTAAAGAAAAACCACATGATCAGAAAAATTGATGCAGAAAACAAACAACCACAGCAACAATAAAACACTGGGGAAAATTCAACATCCATTCATGATGAAAATTATCAGAAAACTAGAAATATTGAAAGAAAATACAAGACAAACCTGAAATATTTTGTGACGTCAGAATACAAGTGCTTATAAAAGGATTGGAAGAACTGTATTTTTTTTATATTGCTGGTAGGATGTAAAAGGATAAAACCACTATGGAAAAGGTTTGTCAGATTCTTAAAAAAGTAAACATGCTATTATCATATGACCCGGCAATTGCACTCCAGAGAAATGAGAACTTACGTTGACACACAAATCTGTACATGATTATCTGTAGCAGCTTTATTCATAATAGCTACAAACTAGTTGTTCTTTGAATGGTGAAACAAACTGTGATGCCAAATACAATGGAACGCTCCTCAGTATTAAAAAGAAAAAAAACTATATATACAACAACTTGAACAAATCTCCAGAGAATTATGCTGAGTGAAGAAAAATCCCACAAGGGTATACATTTATATAACATTCTTGAGATGATGAAATTATAGAAATGGTGAACAGATTAGTAGCTGCTAGGAGTTAAGGTCAGAGGGTATGGATGGAGGGGGACAGGAAAGGAGTGGGTGTGGCTAAAAGGGCCACATAAGGGATCCTGGTGATGATGGAAATGTTTTGTGTCATGAGTATAAAAAGAAATATATCAGTATCTTGATTGTGATATTGTACTATACTTTGCAAGATGTTACCATTGGGGAAAGCTGGATAAATGGCCTAGAGGGACTCTTTAGTACTACTTACAGTTGCATGTGAATCACAATTATCTCAAAATAATGAGTTTAATTCTTAAAAATTAGGAACAAGCTAGATGGGCAGAAAATGATGTGCTAGAATTTCGTGGTTTGTCATGTAGCCTCTATTTAGCTGTGAGCTTCTATACTATATTTTGAGGGCCCTGAGAACAAAGTCTATATATAAATCATACTTTTATCACAGTGCTTGACAAAAAGAGGCCATTCCATAAGTGTACCTTGAGTGGACAGGCTGTAGGAAGCCATTAAAGGTCTTCTGAGCAGAGACACAAGAATGAGACAGTGCCTTGACAAAGAGATGCCTCCTAAATGCTTGTGCTGTTGAATAGAGAATAAGTGATGCTCAACAAAGCTGTCTGTTACATCAGACATGAATTTGGGTCCCAGATCTATCACATACTCTCTGAACTTTGATTTCTTTATTTGTAAAATTAGTTATCACAATACTAACTCATGCAGTTGTTTTATGGGCTAATTGGTAAACAGTATGTAATCATTTAGCAAAAAGTAAGTGCTAGAATATAATTAGCACTCTATGCATGTTAGATGCTATTATCATTGTCTTTATTATTATTGTCGTTGCTGTCATTATAATCCTGATAGTTACTCAGGGAGACAAAAAGAAACCACGTAACCACATTCCCTTCAGTACAGATTCAAAAAAGAATAAGAAAGAACATACACCCTGTTCCCCTTTTCTCCCACCTAGGTAAACACAATTTTCTTTTTTCTATAATTCACATTTCATCAACTTTTTATTAAAGTTCTCGGCATACCTGGGCCATTATATACCTTTATGTCTCTCCTCTTCTTCTCAAATACTTGTTAAGAAACTTTCATTTTATGATATATCCAATTTGTAAAATACTGTCTATTCTAATTAATACATAATGTTACACTGCTAACCATTTGTGGGAATATGAGAACTGACTATAATGAATACGTAGCACACTCCCTAGATAATTATGCAGAGGGAGTAAATACACCCAATTAAATTCACAAACAAATTACATGTTCTTAAAATGTTTTATGACTAAATTCCAGTCTAGAACATTTCACTATACCTTAGAAGGTATGGATGGTAAAACAGAAATTATCTTATTGCTTTTAGTATACACAGATCATCTTCTCCTTCCAAATACATTTTTAATACATTTCTGTACTACCAAAATTCATTTTTAATCATGGTGTTTTGAATGCAAAATATACTTCCATAGAATTTATGTTATTTAATGGTGAGTGCATTTACAAAATGACTTACTAAAGCTGACTTAAATACATTTGGTAATTTTTTTGGTCAAGTATTAATAATTCTACTACCCAGGTAGGGCATAGCCAAATTCAACTAGTTTACCAGAGCAGTCAAATGGTAGACATGGTTAAATAAACCTCACGTCCAATTCTGTATAATCCTTCCTTCTTTCCTTCCATGCGCTCTTTTTCTAACTACAAAGATAATACAGGTTTATTTTTTAAAACTTATAATTTAGGGATTATTTTATATATATATATATATTTGAAATCTACTTTTTCTATTTAATAGTATAGCATAAGCATGTACCAACATTGTTAAATACTCTTGTACAACATATATTTTAATGGCTTCATGTACTGTCATAGACAGTAATATATTTAACTACTTATCAATTATTGAAGATTTGTGTTGTTTACAATTTTCCACTATCACAGGTAAAGCTACAATCACGTTCATCTTTTAAATATAATGAATATTTAGACTTTATATTTACACAAACACATAGTCCGTGGTGCCCTCAAAAGTTGTGCCCCATCCTGAATCTTAACCCATGTGGTAAAGCTAAGAGCTCAAAAGAAAAAAAGACCAGGGTGCTTGCTATTCCTTAATCTGCCCTTAAATTGGACAGACACCTCCAATTCTCTGATGACAGCCTCCTCACATGTAAAAATGAGGGCACTGAACTAGGTCATAAATAAGTTTTCTTATACATTCTAGAATAAAATGATTAAGAATGCCTTAAACTCAAAGAAGAAAAGGGACTAACTGGCCAGATGCTTTGATCTCCAGTGATTCTACTTTCAGAGAAGTCAGTGCTCTCTCCCCTCCTCAAGGATAATGGAGAAGAAGGGACATGCAGATGGGAGAAAGCAGGACAGGAAAGAGGAAAGAGCTCCAATGTCAGGTTAAACAATAACAACTTTGGAGAAGCTTCAATAGTGAAAGCAGAGGAAGAAGTGGAATGGATAAAGATGAAAATCAATGGAAGATGCTTTCAAAGGGCATTATTCCAGGTCCACCAAGAAGAAGACAATAAGAGGTTTCAATAAGTAAGAGATTTATTAGAGGAAAGGCGTGTGAAGGAAATAGCAAGGGAGCTAAGAGAGGCTGAGAAAGCCATCAGACTGCAATGCAGGTCAGAAATTGGGTAAAAGAGAAAACGAAGAAAGAAGAGTGCTGGTGGCAGAATCCCTTGATAGCAAGGCTGTCAGGGAGTCCTGAGCCAGAGTCTCCCATCAGAGGAGTCCCATGCCTCCCAGTAATGGGCCTCATTTAGTACCCTTGCTGCATTTAGTTACTGACTGGGAGCATCTATGGGAAACATGGCCTTGATACAAACAGGGTGATGGATTTCAAAACACAGTGGAGCACCTTATCAATGACACTCCCCACAGTTGATGATCTGAAAGACTCACTTTCATGGCTGTCACACACTGGATACCAGTATTTAAAGCAAATCCCAGGTTAGAACCACTGTTCTATAAAATGGTGATAAAATTGTACGCTTATTTGATTTTCTGCCAACACACAAAAGAATAGACACTATCTGATTCCATTTATATCAAGTTCAAAACCAAACTAATCAATGATGATAGATATCAGAAAGTGGTTGCTTCTAGGGGGGTAGGGTAAAAATTGAGCACAGAAAATTTCAGTATCAAATAATGAAGATAAAAACATGAAAGTTGAAGATTGCCAGTGAAGAGAATTACCCAAATAGCCATCTGTTTGTTTCTTACAAACTTACTCTAGGAGCTTCTGTGCATCATAGTATCCAATTGGATGAACAGGAATACTTGGAAGACCGACAGCCTCTGCGATTTCACGTCTATAAGCATATTCTGAAAAAAAGTTGAACATACTTCTAATAAAAATGGAGTCCCTTTCAAAATGTTCTCTGTAAATCAGATTAAACACATTCTTAAATTGCATCTGCTAGAACTGTTACAATTAGAAAGACAGACAGTTTCAAATGTTAGCAGAAATGTGGAGCAACTGAAACTCTCATACATTCTTGTAAGAGTGTATAATTAGAGAGTCACTTTAAATAACTTCTTTGAAAAGTAATGTTATACAGAATTATGCCCTATGGCAGAACAATTACACTCCTAGGTATTTACCCAAGAAAGATGGAAACATATGTCCACAAAAAGACCTGCACAGAATTGCTCATAGCAGCTGAATCTAGGTAGCCCATATGGGACACAGTCCAGCTGTTTGTAAATCGGAAAATGAATAAGCAATTTGTAGAACAGTCCCATAATAGAATTCTACTCAGCAAGTAAAGGGAAGAAACTATTAACACACACAATAACGTGACTAATCACTAATCACGTGAGTGAGAGCAGCAAGGCAAATGATGAGGGAAAATCATAAATTTTTCTATGACCGGAAAATCAAACTAAGAAAGGAAAAAAATAATATGCCCGCTTTGTGGTAGGCCTTTCCCAATGTGCAATGTGCATCTGTATTGTACATTAACCAGGCCTCCTGAAACAGGAGGATGTAATCAACCTTTAACAAAAATGGCTGCTTTATTCAGACAGCAACGTTGTAGTTTTAAGGTTATTTTAATTTCTTTTTCATCCCATACAGAGAGCTGTATTGACCAAAACATCTTTGATCAACTTTATGTAGAATGCTAACCTGTCAATATAACACAGAAATTCTTTGTCTCAGAAATGTATAAAATTGCATCTCTAACTCCTGACCAATGGAACAGTTCTCAGAGCTTCTGCAAATCTGTTCCCTGGGTTATAGTCCTCAGTTTGACTCAGATAAAATTCTCTTTTCTTTCTTCTTAGCTTGACTGTTATTTGATTTTCCACCAACACACAAAAGAATAGTTACTATCTGATTCCATTTATATGAAGTTCAAAACCAAACTAATCAATGATGACAGATATCAGGAAGTGGTTGCTTCTAGGGGGATATGGTAAAAATTGACCAGAAAGGGGCACCAGAGAACTTTCTGGAGTCATAGAAATGTCCTATATCTTATTTTGAGTGATATAGATACATGCAATTTAAAAAATTTATTGAATTAACTCAAGACCTGTGCGTTTTGTTACATGTAAACTCCACCTCAAAATAAAAACACATTTTCTGTCATTTCTTCAGATTTAAGAAAAATAAGAGCTATTTTTCCATTTTTTTCTTCAAACTTTAAATTATAAGAGCTTTAGGGGATTGTAAAAGCTATTCTTTTTATAGTAAAATGACATAATAATACGTTGCATGGGATTTGTTTTAAAGTTCTTTAGGGTAATAATGCAAAAGGAAACATGAAGAGATAAAATAAGATTGACAGAGTGGTGATAATTTTCTCTATTTTTTTGTATGTTAAAACTATTCCATAATAAAAACTAAAATTAAAAGGAAAAGAAAAAAAATAGGGCACAAAAGGGAATTCAACAAATGCAAGCCTCACAGGGATAACATGATTTTTCTTTCTACAATGTCATCTTTTAATTTGAGGATAATAAACAGAAATACTCCAGTTAATCTTATTTTATGTTCACATGTTTTTTGTGGGGTTTTTTTGTGGTATGCGGGCCTCTCACTGCTGTGGCCTCTCCCGTTGTGGAGCACAGGCTCCGGACGCGCAGGCTCAGCGGCCATGGCTCACAGGCCCAGCCCCTCCGCGGCATGTGGGATCTTCCCGGACCGGGGCACGAACCTGTGTCCCCTGCATCAGCAGGAGGTACAATTTTAACTTTATATAACCAACAGAGCTTGGGAGAAGTTGCATTTTTCAAAACTTGGGAATAAAAAGGCTAAGTAAGTAAAGTTCAGGTAGACATGTGATTTTATTATAGGATAATATGTGTTGCTTAAAAAAAATCTATGATAATGTACTATATTCCAAGAAGATTTACGAAGACAAAATGCATAAACTTTAAAGGAGTTTACAATTTGATAGAAAAGCCAGATGAAATATAAATATGGAAATGCCATGGATACTTGGTAACCTATTTTATCCAAGGTACACACCTTAGTTAGTTTTAAACCACACAAATTAAGTGATCACAGATTTTTGTAAATGTCATCAACTAGCTGAGTACATTCAAAATAAATTAGCTCCCTTTGTTAATGATCTACTGTTTTACAGCAGAGCATTTCAGCATAAGACAAACATGTGGACTCTGGAGCCAGACCATCTGAATTTGAATCCCTACTCCTCATTTAGTGGTGTGATGGTCTAGGGCAGAGTTTGCTTACTTCTAGTCGCTCTTCCCTCCTCTGTCAAGTAGAGATAATAACACAACAAAGCTTATAGGGTTGTTAATGCATGTAAGAGCTAGCATTTAGGAAATACTCCTTTAAAGTGATCACTATTATCTTTATACAGCAATGATACAATAAGCATTTTCTAGGCTCTAAATTCTAAATGTCATTTCAGGGATTTATAGAACTTCTTTTGTTCTACTATCCCTTATCTACAACTAGAAATTTTTAAAACTGTGAAATCCATTAATTGGGGGGAATTTACTTGTCAACAAAACATGATCTGATGTAAACTAATTTGGAAGCAAGATCTGACTTGAGCGGACAGACTATTTATATTACTTACATTCCTCTGCTTAATATGATTATTCATACATTTTACTGCAAAAATATTTACATGCTTGCTTCCCATTTTATGCTCCAGCCTCCTATGTGAATGTTATGCCAGAAATGGTATATGCACCATATTACTTTTAAATATCTGAAAATGTCTGCATTTCAAAACCTATCAGACCCAAGGATTCCAAATAAGGGATAAGGGACCCGAACCAACAATTTTCTAAGTTCAAATTCCTTTATTCTTAGATACAAAGAGAACGAGAAAAAGACATACTTTATCTATGTGTCAAAGGAAATCCTTTAGTAAAATCACTTTACAATGTTAAGGTTTTTGTGATGATTAAGGCCTGGTCACTCACCATTTGCCGGGTAGCCAGGTGTGAGAGGGTCTCCTGCACCATTAAGATTTAAGATATTTCCACGCTGAACACCACCTCCAGGAAGATTCCAACCACCTGGATAGGACTCCACCCCGGGAGCAAAGTAATCAGCAGGATCTGAGTACAAAATGATCCCTTTGGCCCCAGCCAGCTGGGCATTTTTAACCTGGAATAGATAGTCTTTCTTATTTTAGGTTGGTAACTCAAAATTACTCTTAAATAAGTAGCTAAACCTTATCTTCAATCTTTTATCCTTAGACTTAAAATAAGGGACATCTCAGAGAGTTGGCTTTTTCTTTTTCCTACTGCAAGCTCTAAAAATGAGTTTCCAAGGCTGAATCAGCCCTCAGAGCAGCAGATTTTAAAAATGTACATATTAGTGGTAGTGAGTATGTGCTACTTCCTTCCTCTAGTCTAGAAGCACAATAAGCAAGTAGACTCCACAGACTAGACTCCCATTTCTTCTATGTTTGAGAGGGAATATTTCTGAAATTTAGCTTCCCACAAAAGAGGAAAAAATGTTAGCAAATCAAGCCAAATTAAGTGATAGTAACTTTCAAAACTGCTGTGTATAAATTGGTTTCTCTCGTTACCTATAATAAGAATTAATACTAAAATTTAACTTAGTAAATATTTTCAAAGGTAACATTTAAAACAAAGATACTGAAGGTTAACAACAAATCAAATGTATGCTTCTTTGTAGACCACAGGCATAATGTGTAGGTATGGACAAAACCTGTTCTGTTTCCCTGAACTTCTACCCTGGCCGAATTCAAATGACCCAGTTTAAAACCCCTGTATATAAGCTAGAAAATGTATCTTCCCTATTAGGTGGGCTGGTACAGAGTATGAGAAGATCACAGTCCTCCAAAAGTTTTAAGGATGTGGTTCTACCCATGTAAGATACAATATAACTTTTTATTTTTGTGGAAAAGAAAAAAAGATTATTTTTTTACCTTATTTCCTCTGAAAATTTTCCCATATCTGGCAATCAGAATCTTCCCAGAGCAATTAATTTTCATGTCCCGCTCTAGTTTAAAGAAGTCTTCAGTTCGTGCGTAGTTAACATAGACTAGGTCACCCTGTTGAGATCACGGATGACTTACTACAAGTAAGATTTAATAAAAGAGGTTTTTCTGCGTGAAGACTGTTTCACATCTTTGAAAGAGGTAAGAGACAAGAGTATGCAAGAGGGTCAGAAAAGCATGAGCCTCAGGTAAGAGATTCAACAGAGAAATGAACTTGAATTAAGAAGGCAATTACCTGGGTAGAGACTTATGAGTTAACTATTAAGTTCTGTTTAGTTTAAGTCTCCTGTAAAGTGACCATAAAACTATAGAAGTGTTCGTCAGAAAAATGCACATAAATATACACACTGCAATTTGGCAGGGGTCAGATATCCGAGGTGAAAAAGCCCTAGATGAGAGCTGTATTCTCTTTGAAGTATATTCACAATGGGTCTTCACACCACCAGGTAAAAAAGAAATGTCAGGTAATACTGCTTTACGGGTCTGGCTTCAGGATTAGGTGAGAGTATTCTAACATCTCTGAGTATCAACATTATCATTTGTAAAATGGCCTGTTAGATTAGATCAGTGTTCTTCACACATTTTTTTTGCTCACCTACTCCCTAGATTATTTTTGAAGAGAAATGTATCCCTCCTTTATTTTTTATTATTATTTTTTGGATTTTTAAAAACATCTTTATTGGAGTATAATTGCTTTACAATGGTGTGTTAGTTTCTGCTGTATAACAAAGCGAATCAGCTATAGGTATACATATATCCCCATATCCCCTCCCTCTTGCATCTCCCTCCCACCTTCCCTATCCCAACCCTCTAGGTGGTCACAAAGCACTGAGCTGATCTCCCTGTGCTATGCGGCTGCTTCCCACTAGCCATCTATTTTACCTTTGGTAGTGTATATATGTCCATGCCACTCTCTCACGTCGTCCCAGGTTACCCTTCCCCCTCCCTGTGTCCTCAAGTCCATTCTCTACGTCTTTGTCTTTATTCCTGTCCTACCCCTAGGTTCTTCAAAACCACTTTTTAAAAAAATTTTTAGATTCCATATATATGTGTTAGCATACAGTATTTGTTTTTCTCTTTCTGACTTACTTCACTCTGTATGACAGTTTCTAGGTCCATCCACCTCACTACAAATAACTCAATTTCATTTCTTTTTATGGCTAATATTATATTGTATATATGTGCCACATCTTCTTCACCCATTCATCTGATGATGGACACTTAGTTTGCTTCCATGTCCTGGCTATTATAAACAGTGCTTCAGTGAACATTGTGATACATGTCTATTTTTGAATTATGGTTTTCTCAGGGTATATATGCCCAGTAGTGGGATTGCTGGGTCGTATGTATGGTAGCTCTTTTCAAATTTTTTAAGGAACCTCCATAGTGGCTGTATCAATTTACATTCCCATCAACAGTGCAAGAGGGTTCCCTTTCCTCTACACCCTCTCCAGCATTTATTGTTTGTAGACTTTTTGATGATGGCCATTCTGACTGGTATGAGGTAATACCAAATTGTACTTTTGATTTGCATTTCTCTAATGATTAGTGATGTTGAGCATCCTTTCATGTCTTTGTGTGCAATCTGTATATCCTCTCTGAAGAAATGTCTGTTTAGGCTTTTATCCATTTTTGGATTGGGTTGCTTGATTTTTGATATTGAGCTGCATGAGCTTTTTCTATATTTTGGAGACTAATCCTTTGTCAGTTGCTTCATTTGCAAATATTTTCTCCCATTCTGAGGGTTGTCTTTTTGTCTTGTTTATGGTTTCCTTGCTGTGCAAAATCTTTTAAGCTTCATTAGGTCCCAGTTGTTTATTTTTGTTTTTATTTCCCTTTCTCTAGGAGGTGGGTCAAAAGGGATCTTGCTGTGATTTATGTCATAGAGTGTTCTGCCTATGTTTTCCTCTGAGAGTTTTATACTGTCTGGCCTTACATTTAGTTCTTTAATCCATTTTGAGGGTTTTTTTGTGTGTATGGTGTTAGGGAGTTTTCCAATTTCATTCTTTTACATGTGGCTGTCCAGTTTTCCCAGCACCACTTATTGAAGAGGCTGTCTTTTCTCCATTGTGTATTCTTGCCTCCTTTATCAAAGATAAGGTAACCATAGATACATGGGTTTATCTCTGGGCTTTCTATCCTGCTCCAATGATCTACATTTCTGTTTTTGTTCCAGTACCATACTCTGATTACTGTAGCTTTGTAGTATAGTCTGAAGTCAGGGAGCCTGATTCCTCCAGCTCTCTTTTTCTTTCTCAAGATTGCTTTGGCTATTCGGGGTCTTTTGTGTTTCCATACAAATCGTGAAATCTTGTGTTCTAGTTCCATGAAAAATGCCACTGCTTGTTTGATAGGGATTGCATTGAATCTGTAGATTGCTTTGGGTAGTAGAGTCATTTTCACAATGTTGATTGTTCCAATCCAAGAACATGGTATACCTCTCCATCTGTTTGTGTCATTTGTAACTTCTTTCATCAGTGCCTTATAGTTTTCTGCATACAGGTCTTTTGTCTCCTTAGGTAGGTTGATTCCTAGGTATTTTATGCTTTTTGTTGCAATGGTAAATGGGAGTGTTTCCTTAATTTCTCTTTCAAATTTTTCATCATTAGCATATAGGAATGCAAGAGATTTCTGTGCATTAATTTTGTATCCTGCTACTTTACCAAATTCATTGATTAGCTCTATTGGTTAACTGGTAGCATCTTTAGGAGTCTCTATGTATAGTATCATGTCATGTGCAATCAGTGACAGTTTTACTTTTGCTTTTCTGATTTGGATTCGTTTTATTTCTTTTTCTTCTATGTTTGCTGTGGCTAAAACTTCCAAAACTATGTTGAATAATAGTGGTGAGAGTAGGCAACCTTGTCTTGTTCCTGATCTTAGTGGAAATGGTTTCAGTTTTTCACCAACATTGAGAACAATGTTGGCTGTGGATTTGTCATATATGGCCTTTATTATGTTGAGATAAGTTCTCTCTATGCCCACTTTCTGGAGGGTTTTTATCATAACTGGGTGTTGAATTTTTTCCAAAGCTTTTTCTGCATCTATCAAGATGATCATATGGTTTGTCTCCTTCAATTTGTTAATATGGTTTATCACATTGATTGATTTGCATACATTGAAGAATCCTTGCATTCCTGGGATAAATCCCACTTGATCATGGTGTATGATCCTTTAAATGTGCTGTTAGATTCTGTTTGCTAGTATTTTGTTGAGGAGGTTTGCATCTATGTTCATCAGTGATATTGGCCTGTACTTTTCTTTTTTTGTGACATCTTTGGTTTTTGTATCAGGCGGTTGTGGCCTCATAGAATGAGTTTGGGAGTGTTCCTCCCTCTGCTATATTATGCAAGAGTTTGAGAAGGATAGGTATTAGCTCTTCTCTAAATGTTTGATAGAATTTGCCTGTGAAGCCATCTGGTCCTGGGCTTTTGTTTGTTGGAAGATTTTTAATCAGTTTCAATTTCAGTGCTTGTGATTGGTCTGTTGATATTTTCTATTTCTTCCTAGTTCAGTCTCAGACGGTTGTGCTTTTCTAACAATTTGTCCATTTCTTCCAGGTTGTCCATTATATTGGCAGAGTTGCTTGTAATAATCTCTCATGATCCTTTGTATTTCTGCAGTGTCAGTTCTTACTTATCCTTTTCATTTCTAATTCTATTGATTTGAGCCTTTTCCCTTTTTTTTCTGATGAGTCTGGCTAATGGTTCATCAATTTTTTTTATCTTCTCAAAGAACCAGCTTTTAGTTTTATTGCTCTTTGCTATTGTTTCCTTCATTTCTTTTTCACTTATTTCTGATCTGATCTTTATGATTTCTTTCCTTCTGATAACTCTGGGGTTTTTTTGTTCTTTCTCTAATTTCTTTAGGTGTAAGTTTAGGTTGTTTATTTGAGATGTTTCTTGAGGTAGCATTGTATTGCTATAAACTTCCCTCTTAGAACTGCTTTTGCTGCATCCCATAGATTTTGGATCATTGTGTTTTCATTGTCATTTGCCTCTAGGTGTTTTTTGATTTCCTCTTTGATTTCTTCAGTGATGTCTTGGTTATTTAGCAACATATTGTTTATCCTCCATGTGTTTGTGTTTTTTACATTTCTTTCCCTGTACTTTATTTCTAATACCATAGCGTTGTGGTCAGAAAAGATGCTTGATATGATTTCAATTTTCTTAAATTTACTGAGGCTTGATCTGTGACCCAAGATGTGATCTATCCTGGAGAATGTTCCATGAGCACTTGAGAAGAAAGTGTATTCCATTGTTTTCAGATGGAATGTCCTATAAATATCAATTAAGTCCATCTTGTTTAATGTGTCATTTAAAGTTTGTGTTTCCTTATTTATTTTCATTTTGGATGATCTGTCCATTGGCGAATGTGGGGTGTTAAAGTCCCTTACTATTACTGTGTTACTGTTGATTTCCCCTTTTATGGCTGTTAGCATTTGCCTTATGTATTGAACTGCTCCTATGTTTGGTGCATAAATATTTACAATTGTAATATCTTTTTGGATTGATCCCTTAGTCATTATGTAGTGTCCTTCTTTGTCTCTTGTAACAGTCTTTATTTTAAAGTCTATTTTTTTCTGATATGAGAATTGCAACTCCAGCTTTCTTTTGATTTCCTTTTGCATGGAATATCTTTTTCCAACCCCTCACTTTCAGTCTGTATGTGTGCCTAGGTCTGAAGTGGGTCTCTTGTAGACAGCATATATATGGGTCTTGTTTTTGTACCCGTTCAGCCAGTCTATGTGTTTTGGTTCGAGCATTTAGTCCATTTACATTTAAGGTAATTATCAATATGTATGTTTGCATTACCATTTTCTTAATTGTTTTATGTTTATTACTGTAGGTCTTTTCCTTCTCTTGTATTTCTGCCTAGAGAAGTTCCTTTAGCATTTGCTGTAAAGCTGGTTTGGTGTTGCTGAATTCTCTTGGGTTTTGTTGTCTGTAAAGGTTTTAATTTCTCTGTCAAATCTGAATGAGATCCTTGTTGGGTAGAGTAATCTTGGTTGTATGTTTTTCCCTTTCATCACTTTCAATATGTCCTGCAAGTCCCTTCTGGCTTTCAGAATTTCTGCTGAAAAATCAGCTGTTAACCTTATGGGGATTCCCTTGTATGATATTTGTTGCTTTTCTCTTGGTGCTTTTAATATTTTTTCTTTGTATTTAATTTTTAATAGTATGATTAATATGTGTCCTGGCATGTTTCTCCTTGGATTTATACTGTATGGGGTTCTCTGCACTTCCTGGTCTTGATTGACTATTTCCTTTCCCATATTAGGGAAGTTTTCAACTATAATCTCTTCCAATATTTTTGCAGTCCCTTTCTTTTTCTCTTCTTCTTCTAGGACCCCTATAATTTGAATGTTCATGCGTTTAATGCTGTCCCAGAGGTCTCTGAGACTGTCCTTAATTCTTTTTATTCCTTTTTTCTTTTTTCTGCTCTATGGTAGTTTTTTTCACTATTTTATCTTCCAGGTCACTTTTCCGTTCTTCAACCTCATTTATTCTGCTATTGTTTCCTCTAGAGAATTTTTAATTTCATTTATTGTATTGTTCATCATTGTTTGTTTGCTCTTTAGTTCTTTTACGTCCTTGTTAAACATTTCTTGTATTTTCTCCATTCTATTTCCATGGTTTTGGATCATCTTTACTATCATTACTCTGAATTCTTTTTCAGGTAGACTGTCTATTTCCTCTTCATTTTTTGGCCTGGTGGGTTTTAACCTTGCCCTTCATCTGCTGTGTATTTTTCTGTTTTCTCATTTTGCTTAACTTACTGTGTTTAGGGTCTCTTTTTTGCAGCCTGCAGGTTCATAGTTCCCATTGTTTTTGGTGTCTGCCTCCAGTGGGTAGTGTTGGTTCAGTGGGTTGTGTAGGCTTCCTGGTGGAGGGAATTGCGGCCTGTGTTCTGGTGGATGAGGCTGGATCTTGTCTTTCTGGTGGGCAGGACTGCATCTGGTGGTGTGTTTTGGAGTGTCTGTGAACTTAGTATGATTTTAGGCAGCCTCTCTGTTAATGGATGGGGTTGTGATCCTGTCTTGCTAGTTGTTTGGCATGGGGTGTCCAGCAATGGAGCTTGCTGGTCGTTGAGTGGAGCTGGGTCCTAGTGTTGAGATGGAGATCTCTGGGAGAGTTCTCGCCGATTAATATTACAAGGGGCTGGGAGGTCTCTGGTGGGCCAATGTCCTGAATTCAGCTCTCCCACCTCAAAAGGCTCAGGCCTAACACCTAGACAGAGCACCAAGACACTGTCAGCCACACAGCTCAGAAGAAAAGGGAGGAAAGAAAAAAAGAAAAGAAAAGAATAAAATAAAGTTATTAAAATAAAAAATTAATTATTAAAATTAAAAAGTAATTTTAAAAAAGAGTAACCAAACGAATAAACACATCCATCAATGATAACAAGTGCTAAAAACTATACTAAAGAAAAAAAAATGGACAGACAGAACACTAGGACAAATGGTAAAAGAACACCTATACAGACAATATCACACAAAGAAGCATACAGATACACACTCACAAAAAGAGAAAAAGGAAAACATAGAAACAAACAAACAAAATATATATATAAATTTTAAAAAGGAAGAGAGCAACCAAATCAATAAACAAAGCTACCTATGGTAATAAGCTCTAAATACTAAACTATGATAAACATAAAACTAGAAACAAATTAGATGCAGAAAGCAAACCCCAAGTCTACAGTTGCTCCCAAAGTCCACTGCCTCAGTTTGGGGATGATTCATTGTCTATTGAGTTATTCCCCAGATGCAGGGCACATCAAATTGATTGTGGAGATTTAATCCACTGCTTCTGAGGCTGCACAGAGAGATTTCCCCTTCTCTTCTCTGTTCACATAGCTCTTGAGATTCAGCTTTGGTTTTGACCCCGCATCTGCATGTAGGTCGCCCTCTGGTGTCTGTTCTTCACCCAGACAGGAGGGGATTAAAGTAGCGGCTGATTTGGGGGCTCTGACTCACTCAGGCCAGAGGGGTACAGAACGTGGGGCGAGCCTGCAATGGCAGAGGCCAGCATGACATTGCAACAGCTTGAGGGCATTGTGTGCTCTCCCGGAGAAGTTGTCCCTGGGTCACAGGACCCTGGCAGTGATGGACTGCACTGGCTTCTGGGAGGGGAGGTGTGGATAGTGACCTGTGCTTGCACACAGGATTCTTTTTTTTTTTTAACATCTTTATTGGAGTATAATTGCTTTACAATGGTGTGTTAGTTTCTGCTTGATAACAAAGTGAATCAGTTATACATATACATATGTTCCCATATCTCTTCCCTCTTGCATCTCCATCCCTCCCACCCTCCCTATCCCATCCCTAGAGGTGGTCACAAACTACCAAGCTGATCTCCCTGTGCTATGTGGCTGCTTCCCACTAGCTATCTATTTTACGTTTGGTAGTGTATATATGTCCATGCCACTCTCTCACTTTGTCACAGCTTACCCTTCTCCCTCCCCATACCCTCAAGTCCATCCTCTAGTAGGTCTGTGTCTTTATTCCCATCTTACCCCTAGGTTCTTCATGACCTTTTTTTTTCTTTCTTAGATTCCATATATATGTGCTAGCATATGGTATTTGTTTTTCTCTTTCTGACTTACTTCACTCTGTATGACAGACTCTAGGTCCATCTACCTCACTACAAATAACTCAGTTTCATTTCTTATTATGGCTGAGTAATATTCCATCGTATATATGTGCCACATCTTCTTTATCCATTCAACTGTTGATGGACACTTAGGCTTCTTCCATGTCCTGGATATTGTAAATAGAGCTGCAATGAACATTTTGGTACATGACTGTTTTTGAATTATGGTTTTCTCAGGGTATATGCCCAGTAGTTGGATTGCTGGGTCATGTGGTAGGTCTATTTGTAGTTTTTTAAGGAACGTCCATACTGTTCTCCATAGTGGCTGTATCAATTTGCATTCCCACCAACAGTGCAAGAGGGTTCCCTTTTCTCCACACCCTCTCCAGCATTTATTGTTTCTAGATTTTTTGATGATGGCCATTCTGACCGGTGTGAGATGATATCTCATTGTAGTTTTGATTTGCATTTCTCTAATGATTAATGATGTTGAGCATTCTTTCATGTGTTTGTTGGCAATCTGTATATCTTCTTTGGAGAAATGTCTACTTAGATCTTCTGCCCATTTTTGGAGTGGGTTTTTGTTTTTTTGTTATTGAGCTGCATGAGCTGCTTGTAAATTTTGGAGATTAATCCTTTGTCAGTTACTTCATTTGCAAATACTTTTCCCATTCTGAGGGTTGTCTTTTGGTCTTGTTTATGGTTTCCTTTGCTGTGCAAAAGCTTTTAAGTTTCATTAGGTCCCATTTGTTTATTTTTGTTTTTATTTCCATTTCTCTAGGAGGTGGGTCAAAAAGAATCTTGCTGTGATTTATGTCATAGTTTTCTGCCTATGTTTTCCTCTAAGAGTTTGATAGTGTCTGACCTTACATTTAGCTCTTTAATCCATTTTGAGTTTATTTTTGTGTATGGTGTTAGGGAGTGTTCTAATTTCATTCTTTTAAATGTAGCTATCCAGTTTTCCCAGCACCACTTATTGAAGAGGCTGTCTTTTCTCCACTGTATATTCTTGCCTCCTTTATCAAAGATAAGTTGTCCATATGTGCATGGGTTTATCTGTGGGCTTTCTATCCTGTTCCATTGATCTGTATTTCTGTTTATGACACACAGGATTCTTGGTGGCTGCAGTAACAGCCTTAGCATTTCATGCCTGTCTCTGGTGTCCTAGGCTTGTGCCCATCTCTGGAACTCATTTAGGCGGTGCTGTGAATCCCCTCTCCTCGCACACCCTGAGGTCTTTTGACTCTTTGGCAGTTCCAAACTTTTTCCCGGACTCGCTCCCAGCTAGCTGTGGCACATTAGCCCCTTTCAGGCTGTGTTCATGCAGCCAACCCCAGTCCTCTCCCTGGGGTCTGACCTCCGAAGCCTAAGCCTCAGCTCCCAGCCCCACCTGCCCTGGCAGGTGAGCAGACAGGCCTCTTGGCCTGGTGAGTGCTGGTCGGCACCGATCCTCTGTTCGGGAATCTCTCCACTTTGCCCTCTGCATCTCTGTTGCTGCGCTCTCCTTCATGGCTCTGAAGCTTCCCGCCCCCTGCCCACCCCCCCGTCTCCACCAGTGAAGGGGCTTCCTAGTGTGTGGAAACTTTTCCTCCTTCACAGCTCCCTCCCAGTGGTGCAGGTCCCATGCCTATTCTTTTGTCTGTTTTTTTCTTTTTTCTTTTGCCCTACCCAGGTATGTGGGGAATTTCTTGCTTTTTGGGAAGTCAGGTCTTCTGCAAGCATTCAGTAGGTGTTCTGTAGGAGTTGTTCCATATGTAGATGTATTTCTGATGTATTTTTGGGGAGAAAGGTGATCTCCACATCTTACTCCTCCACCATCTTGAAGGTCCCCCCCCCCTTTATTTTTTTATTTTATTTATTTATTTTTTGTGGTACGTGGGCCTCTCACTGCTGTGGCCTCTCCCGTTGTGGAGCACAGGCTCCAGACGCTCAGGCTCAGCGGCCGTGGCTCAAGGACCCAGCCACTCCACGGCATGTGGGATCTTCCCGGACCAGGGCACGAACCCGTGTCCCCTGCATCGGCAGGCAGACTCTCAACCACTGCGCCACCAGGGAAGCCCCCCGCCCTTTATTTTTAAGTTGACATCTGAAATTTTTTGTCATGTCTTTAAGTTGTGGTGAACAATGCAATTTCCAGCACATTACAAATATTAACATTTTTAGAAGCAGTCTTGCCTCACTTTTTATTTATATCCAAAGGAATTTAAATATTGTAATGATTTTTTATTCAATATCATCCACTTTAAAACCACACTCTTCAGTCAGAATTTTATCATCGCTTTTTCTCCTTGAAGTTGTATTTGCCCCTTTCCCTAAAGCATTTTACTCTAAAGTAAAATGTATTTGTGCTGGACACCAGTGTGTTGGTGTCGATTCCCCTTCACTGAAGATGTTCTTGCTCCTGCTGCAGGGCAGGCTCTCTGCAGGCAGCCTTCAGGAGTCAGCCCCTTGCTTATGATCAGCTACAGACAGCCACCTTGTTCAAGGTCATGCCCCTTCTTAGGATGCACATGTTCAATGACTGATCGATGTGGGAATATGAATACCTGGACATCTTTGTCCAGCCCAGGACAATCCTGAAAGGCTATTCTGACTCCAGAGCTGCCCATTGGGTCAGCTGAGGCTGTCCTTGAGCTAGCATTGAGGGGCAGCTTCTCCCTCTGCCTACTCCAGCTTCCTTGTCCTCCCTGCTACAGATATTGATCCCAAGAGAACATTCCTTAATAACCATCTAGCATGCTAAATTCCATTTCAGTTTCTGTTACCTAGAATCTGGCTATATTTACAAGTCTTTTATTAATCACTGCCAAACTTGCCTTGATTAAGAATGTGTGTGTGTGTGTGTGTGTGTGTGTGTGTATAGTGCTTAAAAATATTTATTTCCTATGACAAGCTGTACATGTTAAGAAAATTCTTCAAGAGTAATTTACTATTATAATTATTAGTAGTATCAATTGAGCCTAACAACATCATTACAAACTTTTATAAATAATACATACCTAAGCATAAAATTTTACTTGAAATACAACTTTTAGTGCTATGGGATGTTAAAACATTAGGTCATGGATCTACGGATGAATCAATTATTTCCAGAATGAGTCAGGGCTCACTCTCAGTTTTATTTACATTTCTTGTTTTTAGACAAGTTCTGAGAAACCTCAGGATGGGGATGATAAAAAATGGAATTTCCCTATATTATTTAAACTCTTTCCAAGTTACAACTCCTAAATCTCACACTGATCTTTTGTCCAAGTTAATTCTAATGATACCAGCTGGAAACTCAGTTAGGCTCATCTTTAATTTTGTTCAACTATAAACCATTTGACTTGCCAAATCTTTGTTACCCAGCTATTAGAATCTTTCACTATTGTCTCTTTGTTTGGAGCCCCAGAGATTTTTTTTTACTGCTCAGAGATATTCTTCATCTTGTTTTAGGATGAATGAGTGATGTCTCTCATTCATAAAATAAGAGAAAAATAACTGTAAATAGGGAGGTGGAGACAGAGTACTAGCGGGACCTCACCACGGGCTAATTCTCAATTCCATGAAAGAGTCCACTGAGAAATTGATGATGCAACTGATTTATTTAAAACGATCCTATGTCTGCCTTTGGAAAGTCTTCACATACCCTAGAGTTTGAAGTCCCTGTCCTACACGATTTCTGATATCCTATCATTTTATTTTGGTTATTATTTTCCTCTTTAACTACATCTCATAACATGTGCACAACAAACTTATAACATTGACATAAGGTTGTTTCCAAGCTGATTTTAGGATTCATTCCACAAACTTGTTGAGGGCATATCATTCTAGGAATTAGGGATACAGCAAATCCCTGTCCTTGAAGAAACTTACATTCATGTGGAAAGCAGAGAGATAAGATAATAAACAATAAAATTAATAACTAAGTAAATTGTATATTATATTAAAAGGTGATGAGTTCTGTAGAAAAATTCAAAAAAAAAGTTTAAATACAGTAGACAAACAGGGAATTTGTACTGTACTCGGGTGCAATTTTCAAAAAAGGGAGAAAGTCTATTGAGAAGGTGACATCTGAATCTTTGCTTCAGCAAAAGGATTAGTTTTAGCTATTACTTTTTCTCCTAAGACCAATGCAATATTAATGCACTGTTGAGTTGTCCCTGGATCCTGGGACCCTGGCAGTGGCGGGCTGCACAAGCTCCCTGGAAGAGAGGTGTGGATAGTGACCTGTGCTCGCACACAGGCTTCTTGGTGGCGGCAGCAACAGCCTTAGCGTCTTATTCCCGTCTCTGGGGTCCGTGCTTTTAGCCGCGGCTCGCGCCCGTCTCTGGAGTTCCTTTAAGCAGCGCTCTTAATCCCTTCTCCTCGCGCACCAGGAAACAAAGAGGGAAGAAAAAGTCTCTTGCCTCTTCGGCAGGTCCAGACTTTTCCCCGGACTCCTTTCCGGCTAGCCGTGGTGCACTAGCCACCTGCAGTCTGTGTTCACGCCGCCAGTCCTCTCCCAGCCTGAGCCTCAGCTCCCAGCCCCGCCCGCCCCGGCGGGTGAACAGACAAGCCTCTGGAGCTGGTACAGCTGGGTTCCCTCCCTGTTGGTTGTTTGGACTGAGGCAGCCCAGCACTGGAGCCTATGCTGCTCTTTGGTGGAGCTAATGGTGGACTCCAGGAAGGTTCACACCAAGGAGTACTTCCCAGAACTTCTGCTCACAGTGTCCTTGTCCTCATGGTGAGCCACAGACACCCCCCGCCTCTGCAGGAGACCCTCCCACACTAGCAGAGCCGTGTGGATGAAAGGCTCTTGGTGCTCCAGCCCAGGAGGCAGGGCTCTGCCTCTGAGGTAGGAGAGCCAACTTCAGGAAACTGATCAACAAGAGACCTCCCAGCTCCACATAATATTAAACGGTGGACATCTCCCAGAGACCTCCATCTTAACACCAGCACCCAGCTTCACTCAACGACCAGCAAGCCACAGTGCTGGACAACCTATGCCAAACAACTAGCAAAACAGGAACACAACCCCACCCATTAGCAGAGAGGCTGCCTAAAATCATAACAAGGCCACAGACACCCCAAAACACACCACCAGACGTGAATCTGCCCACTAGAGAGACAAGACCGAGCCTCATCCAGCACAACACAGGCACTAGTCCCCTCCACCAGGAAGCCTACACAACCCGCTGAAACAACCTTAGCCACTGGAGACAGACATCAAAAACAACGGGAACTACGAGCGTGCAGCCTGCAAAAAGGAGACCCCAAACACAGTAAGATAAGCAAAATGAGAAGACAGAAAAACACACAGCAGATGAAGGAGCAAGATAAAAACCCACCAGACCTAACAAATGAAGAGGAAATAGGCAATCTACCTGAAAAAGAATTCAGAATAATGATAGTAAGGATGATCCGAAATCTTGGAAGTAGAATAGACAAAATGCAAGAAACAGTTAACAAGGACCTAGAAGACATAAAGATGAAACAAGCAACGATGAACAACGCAATAAATGAAATTAAAAGTACTCTAGATAGGATCAATAGCAGAATAACTGAGGCAGAAGAACGGATAAGTGACCTGGAAGATAAAGTAGTGGAAATAACTACTGCAGAGCAGAATAAAGAAAAAAGAATGAAAAGAACTGAAGACAGTCTCAGAGAGCTCTGGGACAACATTAAACGCACCAACATTCGAATTATAGGGGTTCCAGAAGAAGAAGAAAAAAAGAAAGGGACTGAGAAAATATTTGAAGAGATTATAGTTGAAAACTTCCCTAATATGGGAAAGGAAATAGTTAATCAAGTCCAGGAAGCACAGAGAGTCCCATACAGGATAAATACAAGGAGAAATACGCCAAGACACATATTAATCAAACTATCAAAAATTAAATACAAAGAAAGCATATTAAAAGCAGCAAGGGAAAAACAACAAATAACACACAAGGGAATCCCCATAAGGTTAACAGCTGATCTCTCAGCAGAAACCCTACAAGCCAGAAGGGAGTGGCAGGACATACTGAAAGTGATGAAGGAGAAAAACCTGCAACCAAGACTACTCTACCCAGCAAGGATCTCATTCAGATTTGATGGAGAAATTAAAACCTTTACAGACAAGCAAAAGCTGAGAGAGTTCAGCACCACCAAACCAGCTTTACAACAAATGCTAAAGGAACTCCTCTAGATAAGAAATGCAAAAGAAGGAAACGACCTATAATAACGAACCCAAAACAATATAGAAAATGGGAATAGGAACATACATATCGATAATTACCTTAAATGTAAATGGACTAAATGCTCCCACCAAAAGACACAGATTGGCTGAATGGATACAAAAACAAGACCCTTATATATGCTGTCTACAAGAGACCCACCTCAGACCTAGAGACACATACAGACTGAAAGTAAGGGGATGGAAAAAGATATTCCATGCAAATGGAAACCAAAAGAAAGCTGGAGTAGCAATTCTCATATCAGACAAAATAGACTTTAAAATAAGGACTATTAAAAGGGATAAAGAAGGACACTACATAATGATCAAGGGATCGATCCAAGAAGAAGATATAACAATTGTAAATATTTATGCACCCAACATAGGAGCACCTCAATACGTAAGGCAAATACTAACAGCCATAAAAGGGGAAATAGACAGTAACACATTCATAGTAGGGGACTTTAACACCCCACTTTCACCCATGGACAGATCATCCAAAATGAAAATAAATAAGGAAACACAAGCTTTAAATGATACATTAAACAAGATGGACTTAATTGATATTTATAGGACACTCCATCCAAAAACAACAGATTACACATTTTTCTCAAGTGCTCATGGAACATTCTCCAGGATAGATCATATCTTGGGTCACAAATCAAGCCTTGGTAAATTTAAGAAAATTGAAATTGTATCAAGTATCTTTTCTGACCACAACGCCATGAGACTAGATATCAATTACAGGAAAAGATCTGTAAAATATACAAGCACATGGAGGCTAAACAATACACTACTTAATAATGAAGTGATCACTGAAGAAATTAAAGAGGAAATAAAAAAATACCTAGAAACAAATGACAATGGAGACACAACGACCCAAAACCTATGGGATGCAGCAAAAGCAGTTCTAAGGGGGAAGTTTATAGCAATACAAGCCCACCTTAAGAAGCAGGAAACATCTCGAATAAACAACCTAACCTTGCACCTCAAGCAATTAGAGAAAGAAGAACAAAAAAGCCCCAAAGCTAACAGAAGGAAAGAAATCATAAAAATCAGATCAGAAATAAATGAAAAAGAAATGAAGGAAACGATAGCAAAGATCAATAAAACTAAAAGCTGGTTCTTTGAGAAGATAAACAAAATAGATAAACCACTAGCTAGACTCATCAAGAAAAAAAGGGAGAAGACTCAAATCAATAGAATTAGAAATGAGAAAGGAGAAATAACAACTGACACTGCAGAAATAAAAAAAATCATGAGAGATTACTACAAGCAACTCTATGCCAATAAAATGGACAATCTGGAAGAAATGGACAAATTCTTAGAAATGCACAACCTGCCAAGACTGAATCAGGAAGAAATAGAAAATATGAACAGACCAATCACAAGCACTGAAATTGAAAGTGTGATTAAAAATCTTCCAACAAACAAAAGCCCAGGACCAGATGGCTTCACAGGTGAATTCTATCAAACGTTTAGAGAAGAGCTAACACCTATCCTTCTCGAACTCTTCCAAAATATAGCAGAGGGAGGAACACTCCCAAATTCCTTCTACGAGGCCACCATCACCTTGATACCAAAACCAGACAAGGATGTCACAAAGAAAGAAAACTACAGGCCAATATCACTGATGAACATAGATGCAAAAATCCTCAACAAAATACTAGCAAACAGAATCCAACAGCACATTAAAAGGATCATACACCATGATCAAGTGGGGTTTATTCCAGGAATGCAAGGATTCTTCAATATACGCAAATCTATCAATGTGATAAACCATATTAACAAATTGAAGGAGAAAAACCATATGATCATCTCAATAGATGCAGAGAAAGCTTTTGACAAAATTCAACACCCATTTATGATAAAAACCCTCCAGAAAGTGGGCATAGAGGGAACTTTCCTCAACATAATAAAGGCCATATATGACAAGCCCACAGCAAACATCATCCTCAATGGTGAAAAACTGAAAGCATTTCCACTAAGATCAGGAACAAGACAAGGTTGCCCACTCTCACCACTCTTATTCAACATAGTTTTGGAAGTTTTAGCCACAGCAATCAGAGAAGAAAAGGAAATAAAAGGAATCCACATCGGAAAAGAAGAAGTAAAGCTGTCACTGTTTGCAGATGACATGATACTATACATAGAGAATCCTAAAGATGCTACCAGAAAACTACTAGAGCTAATCAATGATTTTGGTAAAGTAGCAGGATACAAAATTAATGCACAGAAATCTCTGGCATTCCTATATACTAATGATGAAAAATCTGAAAGTGAAATCAAGAAAACACTCCCATTTACCATTGCAACAAAACGAATAAAATATCTAGGAATAAACCTACCTAAGGATACGAAAGACCTGTATGCAGAAAATTATAAGACACTGATGAAAGAAATTAAAGATGATACAAATAGATGGAGAGATATACCATGTTCTTGGATGGGAAGAATCAACATTGTGAAAATGACTCTACTACCCAAAGCAATCTACAGATTCAATGCAATCCCTATTAAACTACCACTGGCATTTTTCACAGAACTAGAACAAAAAATTTCGCAATTTGTATGGAAACACAAAAGACCCCGAATAGCCAAAGCAATTTTGAGAACGAAAAAAGGAGCTGGAGGAATCAGGCTCCCTGACTTCAGACTATACTACAAAGCAACAGTAATCAAGACAGTATGGTACTGGCACAAAAACAGAAAGATAGATCAGTGGAACAGGATAGAAAGCCCAGAGATAAACCCATGCACATATGGACACCTTATCTTTGATAAAGGAGGCAGGAATGTACAGTGGAGAAAGGACAGCCTCTTCAATAAATGGTGCTGGGAAAACTGGACAGGTACATGTAAAAGTATGAGATTAGATCACTCCCTAACACCATACACAAAAATAAGCTCAAAATGGATTAAAGACCTAAATGTAAGGCCAGAAACTATCAAACTCTTAGAGGAAAACATAGGAAGAACACTCTATGACATAAATCACAGCAAGATCCTTTCTGACCCACCTCCTAGAGTAATGGAAATAAAAACAAAAATAAACAAATGGGACCTAATGAAACTTCAAAGCTTTTGCACAGCAAAGGAAACCATAATCAAGACCAAAAGACAACCCTCAGAATGGGAGAAAACATTTGCAAATGAAGCAACTGACAAAGGATTAATCTCCAAAATTTACAAGCAGCTCATGCAGCTCAATAACAAAAAAACAAACAACCCCATCCAAAAATGGGCAGAAGACCTAAACAGACATTTCTCCAAAGAAGATATACAGAATGCCAACAAACACATGAAAGAATGCTCAACCTCATTAATCATTAGAGAAATGCAAATCAAAACTACAATGAGATATCATCTCACACCAGTCAGAATGGCCATCATCAAAAAATCTAGAAACAATAAATGCTGGAGAGGGTGTGGAGAAAAGGGGACACTCTTGCACTGCTGGTGGGAATGTGAATTGGTTCAGCCACTATGGAGAACAGTATGGAGGTTCCTTAAAAAACTACAAATAGAATTACCATATGACCCAGCAATCCCACTACTGGGCATATACCCTGAGAAAACCAAAATTCAAAAGGAGTCATGTACCAAAATGTTCATTGCAGCTCTATTTACAATAGCCCGGAGATGGAAAGAACCTAAGCGCCCATCATCGGACGAATGGATAAAGAAGATGTGGCACATATACACAATGGAATATTACTCAGCCTTAAAAAGAAATGAAATTGAGATATTTGTAATGAGATGGATAGACCTAGAGTCTGTCATACAGAGTGAAGTAAGTCAGAAAGACAAAGACAGATACCGTATGCTAACACATATATATGGAATTTGAGGGGAAAAAATGTCATGAAGAACCTAGGGATAAGACAGGAATGGAGGCGCAGACCTACTGGAGAGCGGACTTGGGGATATGGGGAGGGGGAAGGGTGAGTTTTGACAGGGCGAGAGAGAGTCATGGACATATACACACTAACAAACGTGGTGGGGTGGATAGCTGGGGGGAAGCAGCCGCAAGGCACAGGGATATTAGCTCGGGGCTTTGGGACAGCCTGGAGGGGTGGGAGGGGGAGAGTGGGAGGGAGGGAGATGCAGGAGGGAAGACACATGGGAGCACATGTATATGTATAGCTGATTCACTGTGTTATAAATCAGAAACTAACACACCATTGTAAAGCAATTATACCCCAATAAAGATGTTAAAAAAAAAAAAAAAAAAAAATATTAATGCACTGTTGATGTCTGATTTATAACTGTTAGTCTTCTCTGGAGCTCACTCTTATACTACTGTGAATACAAAGCCATTAACCAATTTGGTTTCAGTGAATTTTGTTTTAGTGTAAATGTTCTACTTGAAATTTATTCATATTTAATATCACCAACTTTGAGAAGACTACTTCTTTAAATGTCTGTAAATTGTGGCTATCTTTTAATAAATCTGCGCTCCTCACAAAGCAAATTATGATGGAGAAGGGATTGGAGAAGATATCAGTTTGAAAATGACAGTAAACTTTGAAAATGAAAACAAGTGTGGACAGATAGGCCCTCTCGGCACTTCGCAAATGCAAGTTGTCACTGCTAGTTAGAAAAAAATATTTATTTTCAGACAATGACCTTCTTGTAAAATTTACACTGTACCATTGTTCTATAACTGGGAATAAATACAATCTTGCACTGTTAGCCTACAATTTTCCATTTCTTTTAAGCTTCCATCTTCCTGCTCTTGTTAATAGAGACAGAATTGGGACGTGAGACCAGTGGTTCTCAAACCATGGATCTTGAACCAGCAGAATCAACAATATCTAGCAACTTGCTGGAAACAAACTCTCAGGCTTCACTCAAGACCTACTGAAACTCAGGTGATGGGAATCAGAATCTGTGTTTTATATGATTGTTTATAATTTCCTTTGCTGTGCAAAAGCTTTTAAGTTTCATTAGGTCTCATTTGTTTACTTTTGTCTTTATATTCATTTCTCTAGGATATGGGTGAAAAAGGATCTTGCTGTGATTTATGTCATAGAGTGTTCTGCCTACGTTAGGTGCAAGAGGGAGGGGATATGGGGATATATGTATACATATAGCTGATTCACTTTATTATACAGCAGAAACTAACACAACCTTGTAAAGCAATTATACTTCAATAAAGATGTTTAAAAAAAATAATGAATGAGGAAATTAATGAAGGCCCAAAGTGTGAAAACATAAAGAGAACACTGGACAATATCACAATTAAAGAATCCTTTTCAGTAAAAAGCAACATAAATAACATGAACAAATATAGGTGAAAATTTAGGAGAAGCTGTTTGCAATATCTAAACCAATAGGAGATGAATAACTAAAATATTTAAGAAACCTCTGAAGTTAATAAGAAAAAGGCCAGAAACTCAACAGGAAAAGAAGACTATAATCATTTCACAGAGCAAAAACATAGCATAGCTAATAAATATATTTGGAGATGTATAATCTTATTTGTAATAAAAAATGTGAATCAAAATAAATTAAAACAACAACAAAACAATTAGATGGGCAAAATTTAGAAAGTTACATAACCTCAGCCATTGATGAAAATGTGAGGAAAAAGGAACACTCATACAGTATTGGAGGGAGCAGTAAACTGCTACACTCTGGACAGTGTGAAATGAAGTATTCCCTACAAACCAGCAATCCCATACCTGGTTTAGTTTACACAGAGAGCCCATACATGAGCATATTCACTCCAACACTGTTTGTGGTAATTTAAATTTAGAGGCAAACCACGTGTTTGCCACTAAGAGAATGGATAAGTTACATGTGGTGTGCATGATAACATGGGATAACATGCAACAGTGAAAAGTAACAAACTACTCTGACATAAAGCAATAGATTAAAAAAAAAGTTGATTGAAAAACAGTAAGAGGCTTCTGCACACGGCCCCGCGGCTGAGGTGCGGGAAGGCGTTTTGTACCAGGAACTCTGGTCTGAAGGGCCGGCGGGGAGCACGCTGTGAGCCGGTAAAACCAGATGAAGCACAAAGGAGAAAAAAGGAAAGAGATCTTCACATAAACAGATTCTTACTGGCTGGTGTGAAGAGTCATTCCAAGGAACAATGGTCAGAAGCGCCAGGCGCAAGGCCTCTGCACACAGCCGCCTATGAGCAAGTGAAACGACCAAGGACAAAGAAAAAAAAAAGAAGGAGAACGGAAAAGGGAAAATGTGAGTACAGAGAAAGTGGCACTGATTTCCATCACAAAAAGAGATACTACAAAGCTCTGGAGAAAAGTCACACCACAGCATAGGCTGATCCTGGCCGTGTGGATGAAAGGCTCTTGGTGCTCCAGCCCAGGAGGCAGGGCTCTGCCTCTGAGGTAGGAGAGCCAACTTCAGGACACTGATCAACAAGAGACCTCCCAGCTCCACATAATATTAAACGGTGGAAATCTCCCAGAGACCTCCATCTTAACACCAGCACCCAGCTTCACTCAACGACCAGCAAGCCACAGTGCTGGACAACCTATGCCAAACAACTAGCAAAACAGGAACACAACCCCACCCATTAGCAGAGAGGCTGCCTAAAATCATAACAAGGCCACAGACACCCCAAAACACACCACCAGACGTGAACCTGCCCACTAGAGAGACAAGATCCAGCCTCATCCAGCACAACACAGGCACTAGTCCCCTCCACCAGGAAGCCTACACAACCCGCTGATACAACCTTAGCCACTGGAGACAGACGTCAAAAACAACGGGAACTACGAACGTGCAGCCTGCAAAAAGGAGACCCCAAACACAGTAAGATAAGCAAAATGAGAAGACAGAAAAACACACAGCAGATGAAGGAGCAAGATAAAAACCCACCAGACCTAACAAATGAAGAGGAAATAGGCAATCTACCTGAAAAAGAATTCAGAATAATGATAGTAAGGATGATCCGAAATCTTGGAAGTAGAATGGACAAAATGCAAGAAACAGTTAACAAGGACCTAGAAGACATAAAGATGAAACAAGCAACGATGAACAACGCAATAAATGAAATTAAAAGTACTCTAGATAGGATCAATAGCAGAATAACTGAGGCAGAAGAACGGATAAGTGACCTGGAAGATAAAGTAGTGGAAATAACTACTGCAGAGCAGAATAAAGAAAAAAGAATGAAAAGAACTGAGGACAGTCTCAGAGAGCTCTGGGACAACATTAAACGCACCAACATTCGAATTATAGGGGTTCCAGAAGAAGAAGAAAAAAAGAAAGGGACTGAGAAAATATTTGAAGAGATTATAGTTGAAAACTTCCCTAATATGGGAAAGGAAATAGTTAATCAAGTCCAGGAAGCACAGAGAGTCCCATACAGGATAAATACAAGGAGAAATACGCCAAGACACATATTAATCAAACTATCAAAAATTAAATACAAAGAAAGCATATTAAAAGCAGCAAGGGAAAAACAACAAATAACACACAAGGGAATCCCCATAAGGTTAACAGCTGATCTCTCAGCAGAAACCCTACAAGCCAGAAGGGAGTGGCAGGACATACTGAAAGTGATGAAGGAGAAAAACCTGCAACCAAGACTACTCTACCCAGCAAGGATCTCATTCAGATTTGATGGAGAAATTAAAACCTTTACAGACAAGCAAAAGCTGAGAGAGTTCAGCACCACCAAACCAGCTTTACAACAAATGCTAAAGGAACTCCTCTAGATAAGAAATGCAAAAGAAGGAAACGACCTATAATAACGAACCCAAAACAATATAGAAAATGGGAATAGGAACATACATATCGATAATTACCTTAAATGTAAATGGACTAAATGCTCCCACCAAAAGACACAGATTGGCTGAATGGATACAAAAACAAGACCCTTATATATGCTGTCTACAAGAGACCCACCTCAGACCTAGAGACACATACAGACTGAAAGTAAGGGGATGGAAAAAGATATTCCATGCAAATGGAAACCAAAAGAAAGCTGGAGTAGCAATTCTCATATCAGACAAAATAGACTTTAAAATAAGGACTATTAAAAGGGATAAAGAAGGACACTACATAATGATCAAGGGATCGATCCAAGAAGAAGATATAACAATTGTAAATATTTATGCACCCAACATAGGAGCACCTCAATACGTAAGGCAAATACTAATAGCCATAAAAGGGGAAATAGACAGTAACACATTCATAGTAGGGGACTTTAACACCCCACTTTCACCCATGGACAGATCATCCAAAATGAAAATAAATAAGGAAACACAAGCTTTAAATGATACATTAAACAAGATGGACTTAATTGATATTTATAGGACACTCCATCCAAAAACAACAGAATACACATTTTTCTCAAGTGCTCATGGAACATTCTCCAGGATAGATCATATCTTGGGTCACAAATCAAGCCTTGGTAAATTTAAGAAAATTGAAATTGTATCAAGTATCTTTTCTGACCCCAACGCCATGAGACTAGATATCAATTACAGGAAAAGATCTGTAAAATATACAAGCACATGGAGGCTAAATAATACACTACTTAATAATGAAGTGATCACTGAAGAAATCAAAGAGGAAATAAAAAAATACCTAGAAACAAATGACAATGGAGACACAACGACCCAAAACCTATGGGATGCAGCAAAAGCAGTTCTAAGGGGGAAGTTTATAGCAATACAAGCCCACCTTAAGAAGCAGGAAACATCTCGAATAAACAACCTAACCTTGCACCTCAAGCAATTAGAGAAAGAAGAACAAAAAAGCCCCAAAGCTAGCAGATGGAAAGAAATCATAAAAATCAGATCAGAAATAAATGAAAAAGAAATGAAGGAAATGATAGCAAAGATCAATAAAACTAAAAGCTGGTTCTTTGAGAAGATAAACAAAATAGATAAACCACTAGCCAGACTCATCAAGAAAAAAAGGGAGAAGACTCAAATCAATAGAATTAGAAATGAGAAAGGAGAAATAACAACTGACACTGCAGAAATAAAAAAAATCATGAGAGATTACTACAAGCAACTCTATGCCAATAAAATGGACAATCTGGAAGAAATGGACAAATTCTTAGAAATGCACAACCTGCCAAGACTGAATCAGGAAGAAATAGAAAATATGAACAGACCAATCACAAGCACTGAAATTGAAACTGTGATTAAAAATCTTCCAACAAACAAAAGCCCAGGACCAGATGGCTTCACAGGTGAATTCTATCAAACGTTTAGAGAAGAGCTAACACCTATCCTTCTCAAACTCTTCCAAAATATAGCAGAGGGAGGAACACTCCCAAATTCCTTCTACGAGGCCACCATCACCTTGATACCAAAACCAGACAAGGATGTCACAAAGAAAGAAAACTACAGGCCAATATCACTGATGAACATAGATGCAAAAATCCTCAACAAAATACTAGCAAACAGAATCCAACAGCACATTAAAAGGATCATACACCATGATCAAGTGGGGTTTATTCCAGGAATGCAAGGATTCTTCAATATACGCAAATCTATCAATGTGATAAACCATATTAACAAATTGAAGGAGAAAAACCATATGATCATCTCAATAGATGCAGAGAAAGCTTTTGACAAAATTCAACACCCATTTATGATAAAAACCCTCCAGAAAGTGGGCATAGAGGGAACTTTCCTCAACATAATAAAGGCCATATATGACAAGCCCACAGCAAACATCATCCTCAATGGTGAAAAACTGAAAGCATTTCCACTAAGATCAGGAACAAGACAAGGTTGCCCACTCTCACCACTCTTATTCAACATAGTTTTGGAAGTTTTAGCCACAGCAATCAGAGAAGAAAAGGAAATAAAAGGAATCCACATCGGAAAAGAAGAAGTAAAGCTGTCACTGTTTGCAGATGACATGATACTATACATAGAGAATCCTAAAGATGCTACCAGAAAACTACTAGAGCTAATCAATGAATTTGGTAAAGTAGCAGGATACAAAATTAATGCACAGAAATCTCTGGCATTCCTATATACTAATGATGAAAAATCTGAAAGTGAAATCAAGAAAACACTCCCATTTACCATTGCAACAAAAAGAATAAAATATCTAGGAATAAACCTACCTAAGGATACGAAAGACCTGTATGCAGAAAATTATAAGACACTGATGAAAGAAATTAAAGATGATACAAATAGATGGAGAGATATACCATGTTCTTGGATGGGAAGAATCAACATTGTGAAAATGACTCTACTACCCAAAGCAATCTACAGATTCAATGCAATCCCTATCAAACTACCACTGGCATTTTTCACAGAACTAGAACAAAAAATTTCGCAATTTGTATGGAAACACAAAAGACCCCGAATAGCCAAAGCAATCTTGAGAACGAAAAAAGGAGCTGGAGGAATCAGGCTCCCTGACTTCAGACTATACTACAAAGCAACAGTAATCAAGACAGTATGGTACTGGCACAAAAACAGAAAGATAGATCAGTGGAACAGGATAGAAAGCCCAGAGATAAACCCACGCACATATGGACACCTTATCTTTGATAAAGGAGGCAGGAATGTACAGTGGAGAAAGGACAGCCTCTTCAATAAATGGTGCTGGGAAAACTGGACAGGTACATGTAAAAGTATGAGATTAGATCACTCCCTAACACCATACACAAAAATAAGCTCAAAATGGATTAAAGACCTAAATGTAAGGCCAGAAACTATCAAACTCTTAGAGGAAAACATAGGAAGAACACTCTATGACATAAATCACAGCAAGATCCTTTCTGACCCACCTCCTAGAGTAATGGAAATAAAAACAAAAATAAACAAATGGGACCTAATGAAACTTCAAAGCTTTTGCACAGCAAAGGAAACCATAATCAAGACCAAAAGACAACCCTCAGAATGGGAGAAAACATTTGCAAATGAAGCAACTGACAAAGGATTAATCTCCAAAATTTACAAGCAGCTCATGCAGCTCAATAACAAAAACACAAACAACCCCATCCAAAAATGGGCAGAAGACCTAAACAGACATTTCTCCAAAGAAGATATACAGAATGCCAACAAACACATGAAAGAATGCTCAACATCATTAATCATTAGAGAAATGCAAATCAAAACTACAATGAGATATCATCTCACACCAGTCAGAATGGCCATCATCAAAAAATCTAGAAACAATAAATGCTGGAGAGGGTGTGGAGAAAAGGGGACACTCTTGCACTGCTGGTGGGAATGTGAATTGGTTCAGCCACTATGGAGAACAGTATGGAGGTTCCTTAAAAAACTACAAATAGAATTACCATATGACCCAGCAATCCCACTACTGGGCATATACCCTGAGAAAACCAGAATTCAAAAAGAGTCATGTACCAAAATGTTCATTGCAGCTCTATTTACAATAGCCCGGAGATGGAAAGAACCTAAGCGCCCATCATCGGACGAATGGATAAAGAAGATGTGGCACATATACACAATGGAATATTACTCAGCCTTAAAAAGAAATGAAATTGAGATATTTGTAATGAGATGGATAGACCTAGAGTCTGTCATACAGAGTGAAGTAAGTCAGAAAGACAAAGACAAATACCGTATGCTAACACATATATATGGAATTTAAGGGGAAAAAATGTCATGAAGAACCTAGGGATAGGACAGGAATAGAGGCGCAGACCTACTGGAGAACGGACTTAAGGATACGGGGAGGGGGAAGGGTGAGTTTTGACAGGGCGAGAGAGAGTCATGGACATATGCATACTAACAAACGTAGTAAGGTAGATAGCTAGGGGGAAGCAGCCGCAAGGCACAGGGATATTAGCTCGGGGCTTTGGGACAGCCTGGAGGGGTGGGAGGGGGAGAGTGGGAGGGAGGGAAACGCAAGAGGGAAGACACATGGGAGCACATGTATATGTATAGCTGATTCACTTTGTTATAAATCAGAAACTAACACACCATTGTAAAGCAATTATACCCCAATAAAGATGTTAAAAAAAAAAAAAAAAAAGAAAAACAGTAAGAGACCAAGTAAGACCTAAGTTATAATATTATTTGCGTACATTTAAAATACACCAATCACAAAATTAAGGCCATATTTTTGTAAGAATACATACATTTCTAAAAGTATAAATACATTAGAGTCAGTGGCAGGGTGTAGTGGAGTGGAGAAGAGGAATGAGATTGAAAATAGGGAGAAATTAAATTAGGGATCTTACATGGACCCATGATGGTAATGTGCCTTACCTTGAGGAATAAGTCTAGGTGACCTCAGGACACCTGAGTTGTAAAATGTACTATCTCTTCATTCCCAATTTTTATATACCTTATTTCTATGTCATGTCAATTATGAGATAATTATAGTGATTATAAGCATTCTATTTATGTGCAAATATTTAGGGAGAATTTTTCCAATACTGTTCCCTTAACTATGATGTTAACTACTCATTTGAAGTAAATTTCATACAACCAATAGAAAATATTCTATTCTAAGTTTGTGAGAGTTTTTCAATTATAAGATAATCAAATATTCAAAACATTAGAAAATAATAAAAATAGTGTGTTTTATAACTTTACTTATTAAAAAACATGGCATTGCCAAATATTAAATCATCCTTATGTTCTTGCAATAAATTTTAACTAATTGGTGAAGATAGAACTTTAAATGTCAATTCAATTCTAAATGTAAATTTTTCACTTAGGATGTTTCTGATGACAGTCAAGCCCTTATTTCCCTATTGAGTGATATTTCAATATGCCCAGTTGTCTATTAGCAACTTCTTGGAATATATCCTGGGCACCTCAAACTCAATATGTCCAAAACTGAAGCTACTTAATGTTAAATATTATGGTAGGAGACATAACATTTTAAAAGACATTAATAAATGATATTCAACTCTTTCAAATTTAACTTTCTTATAAAAAAACAAAGTACTATGCAAGAATCTGGCGATTTACTGTAAAATCTCAGATGATAGTTATACACACTGCTTTATCATTATTATTTTTTTGTTTTTGTTTTTGTTTTTTGTGGTACACGGGCCTCTCACTGTTGTGACCTTTCCCGTTGCAGAGCACAGGCTCCGAACGCGCAGGCTCAGTGGCCATGGCTCACGGGCCCAGCCACTTCGCGGCATGTGGGATCTTCCCGGACCGGGGCATGTGGGATCTTCCCGGACCGGGGCACGAACCCGTGTCCCCTGCATCGGCAGGCAGACTCTCAACCACTGTGCCACAAGGGAAGCCCCGACAATGCTTTATTGAGTAAACCACATAACATTGTCTAAAACGGACATTCATACTCTTCACTTGAAAATGGCAACAGTTTCAAATTCTCATTCAAGTTCTTTGAAAATTAATCCAAGTTATACAGTGGTAGTAAGATATGTAGTATTTTCATACAATGGAAATTACTTGGCAATAAAAAGGAACAATCTATTGATAAATGCAAAACATGTGAATTTCACAGACCCTATGCTTAGTGAAAGAAAATAGACACAAATGATTACATGCTATCAATTCTATCTATATGAATTTCTAGTATAGGTAAAACTAATCAAAGGTGGCAAAAAAAAATCAGAAGAATGATTGCCTTTCTGAGAGTGTGTGGAGTTCATTGAGAAGGGTCTCAAAAGTACTTTCTGAAGTGATAGTAGTATTCTATATGTCGATGGGGTTTGCATTACACAGATGTATGCATTTGTCAAAAGTCAATAAATGTACATTTTGGATTTCTTCATCGCAGTGTAGTAAATTTTATCTTAAAAAACACTATGAACACAAAATAGTATGTATTCCTTTTTATTACTAAGAAATTCTATTTCTTAAATCTTAAAAAAGGTGAATTTGGATTACATCAAAAACCTCCTTAATACCCCTTTAATTATTGCCTTTATGTATAAGGAAGTTCTATTTGTTATTTCTATTTTATTGCATGCATTTTTACCTCTGGCATTCCATGTGGAGAAAAGGCACTAAAAGGTGGAACAACATCTGAAACATTTTCATATCCTGGAGGAGGTGGTTCAAATAATGATGTGTTGAAAATCTAGAGAAACAAAATATAATAATCAGAGGCAAATCAGGTAAAGTTTCATTACTATAAACAAACAAGGAAATGTGTATTATCTCTTTCTGTCAGTAGATGGTTAATGAAGCCTTTGGTATTTTAAAGATACAGATCAAAGAGCCAGCACTGTGCTAGAGGCTATGAGGATTTCATGAGATGAATAAACTTAGAGACCCTTAGAGGATGCATAAGCAATAGCTTTTGATTTAGAAGGAAAACTTTAATTCCCAAATAAAAATAACAGCGTACAGTATTCTTAGTCACTTGTAAAAATGCTAAGGTAATTACTTGGGAGCAAATTAAATGTTAAATAAACTTTGAACCAAATATAATATAATCTTTCAAGTGTATCATTGTCATTGTTAAGTAGGAATCAATTTTTTTTAGGTTCCAAACCACTACCTCTAAAAGAGAGCTCCAAGCTACAGGAAGAAGAAACTGACAGAATTCCAAAGGGAAATAAAAATAATCCACCACTATAGTGAGATAACCTAACATTCCTTTCCCAGCAATTAATAAAGATTGCAGACAAAATAAGACTACATCAAAGATAAAGGCGATTTTAGCCAAACAATTAACAAACTTGAACTAATGAACAAATATAAGATCATTAAACTCAACAACTGAATACAATTTTTTCAAATAAACACAGAACATTTATAAAAATTGACCACATAATAGGCTATAAAGGAAGCCTCAACAATTGCCAAATGACTAGTGTCATACAAACCACATTATCTGATCACAATGTAGTTAAGTTAGAAAATCAGATCAAACCGATAGTGGAATAACTTTTAAATTTGGAATTTTAAAAATACCCCTAAATAGCTCCAAGGCTCAAAGATGAAAACATAGAACTTAGAAAATATTAAGATATTAATGATAACTAAAACACTTCTCCAAACTTGTGAGATCTAGTTGAAGTGGCTCTTAGAAGGAAATTTATGGTTTTAAATACTCATATTAGAAAAGAAGAAAGGTTGAACATCAATAAATTAAGTACTCAACTGAAAATGTTACAAAGAACCGCAAAATAGACACCAGAAAGGTAAAAGAGGAAATTATATTAAGTAGGAACAGAATTAATGAAACATAAAACATATATACAAGAAACGATTGCCAAAGCTGAAGGTTTATTCTTTGAAAATACAGGTAAAATTGACATATCTCTGTCAATGTCAATAAGAAAATATATAAGGTAAGCACAAATAAATAATATTAAGGGTTGAAAAAAAGTCATATCTATAGATGTCACACCGATTCAAAAAGGTAATAAGAAAATACTAGGAAGAACTATGCCAATAATTGAAAACTTAGATGAAATGGAAAAATGCATTTTAAAAAATTTATTCAAACTGACATAAGGATGCATTTTTTAAAATCTAAATAGTCCTATAACAATTAAAAAAATTGAATCAGTACTTTAAAATCTCCCACAAAACAAAGTACCAAAACCAACTGGTTTTACTTTGAGTTTTTTTTTTTTTTTTAATTTTTAATTTATTTATTTTATTTATTTTTGACTGTGTTGGGTCTCCGTTTCTGTGTGAGGGCTTTCTCTAGTTGTGGCAAGTGGGGGCCACTCCTCATCGCGGTACGTGGGCCTCTCACTATCGCGGCCTCTCTTGTTGCGGAGCACAGGCTCCAGACACGCAGGCTCAGTAATTGTGGCTCATGGGGCCAGCTGCTCCGCGGCATGTGGGATCTTCCCAGACCAGGGCTCGAACCCATGTCCCCTGCGTTGGCAGGCAGATTCTCAACCACTGCGCCACCAGGGAAGCCCTACTTTGAGTTTTAAAGTAAAAGATTGTTTAAGTATAACACAACGTATTTCAGAGATTAAAAACTCAGCTCATTTTATAAGGCAAGTCTAATCTAGAAATTATGCCCCAATAAGCAAATTGCAGAAATACAGGCCAAACATGCTATGAATATAAACTGAATATATATAGATATGAGTTGAAAACTCTACTACTGACTAATATTACAAATTTCAAAAATGTAAGATTAGTCTAATATTAGAATATCATTTAATATAATTATCATTGTGAAAAAGAAAAATTATACACTCATCTCAAAAGACATCCAAAAAAAAGAAAAAAGGTATTGATAAAATTCAACATAAATCCATGACAAAAAGTCTTAGTAAACTTGGAAAGGAAATGAATTAACGTAACCTGATATAAATATCAAAATTAAGGTGAAACATTAAAAATGTTCAAGTCAAGGACACTTGCTATCACCACTCATTTTTCATGTTAAACTATAAGTCCTGGTCCATGCAGTAATGCAAAGGGTTGTGGGAGATGGGGAGTGACTCTGAGCTGACATTATATTGTACTGACTACAGCACCAGTTACCTACTTCTGATGCTGATAGAACCTAAAATGAAACAAAATCAACTACTACTCTTCAAAAATTCCCATATCTTCCATCTTTCCTATAATTTTTCTGTGGTCCACGTAGGGTACAACTGCAGCTGAATCACTGGGAAAGATTATAAGAAAAACTATACTAAAGTGCAATAAAAATCCATCTAGAGAAAAAGTCACCCATCAGCAAGTCTTTCAGCCAAGGAAGTACTCAAGCTTATCTCACTTGATTTGCCTTTACGGTAATCTTCAATTTTACAACACCACTGAGCAGGTGGATTTTACATCAAGTTTATGAGTTATTCTAACAACTAGGAAAAGTTTCTTAAGGTAATGGAAAAGAGTCTTTTGGGTGACTTTATCAAAGGTAGACAATACACCAGTGAGCACTGCTCACTATCCAAAATTCACTAATATAGCCTCAAATTATGTATTCTGAGTATAACTAAAATAATTTTGGTTTACAAATTTCTATTTACTTTTTGTGACATAAAAAAGGCAATATATATAGTTAAATCCATATGGCACATTATCCTTACGTAAACAAAGATACAATAATGCATATAGTATTAAAAATATTTCTTGCAAAATCTATAAAATGCTAATCATATTTGTTGCCTGTGGGAAGGGGAACACCTCTGTGTTGTGCAGGAAAGTAAAAGTTTGCAGTTTACCACATAGCTTGGCTATGAATAGTCACAATAATTAAACTGGGAGATGGGGACACAGTAAAAGAGCATTTGTAGTTGGGGTGAGAATAGAGCTGAACTGTCACAAGGTCAAAAGATAATGCCTGAATCTGAAACACAAGCAATGCAAGCATGTCATTTAAATAAACAGAAGTAAATACCAAAAGAATCAACTCAGTGTTGAACAGTGATTGCCTCAGGGAAGGGGGATATAGCGGGCCCCTTTGGAGAACTGTGTGATTCTTTATGTGCAGGTAAAACTTGAGTAAAAATAAAAATGATTTAATGATATAACTTCTAAAAAAGTTAACAAGCTTTTGGCAGCTAACACCATTCAGGAAAATCTCCAAAATGAAACGTCTACAAGATAGGTTTATATTAAGTGACAGGCTTTAGGAATTTCGTAAGTGCTTATAATAGCAAAAAGAAACAATGAAATGAAATAAAAGCAAAGGTACAGTCAAAATTGGAAGCGAAGAGCAAGGAAAAAAGAAGAGAATTGAAAGTTTGCTATTTTCCTCATTGCACACAATTGTCAAATTTGATAGATCAAATTTACTTTAAGTATGTGTATTTTTTTAACATCACCAATATTTTACTACATCATTAAATAATCTTCCTAAATATACATTTAAAGACCCCCTTAATACTTAATTATATAGATATGCCCCTGCTTATTTAATAAAGGTTATGGGACCATAGGAAGTATATCAGTATTCCCCATACCTACCTTAAAAATAGTTTTAAAATTCTGAAATAGTTTGATAATATTTTTAAAAGTTAAACTGTATTAACTACCATAATTGAAAATAGTGAATATGGAAACTTTCAACTCATATTAGGAAATTTAGCATGGGATTACATCCCTGACTGTAAAACAACATATTAATTATTAAGAAGAGGCTGATTCATTAGTCAATAAGGGGAGGTGATTAAAAATTTATATATACTTAAATCACATGACATTTTTAGTTGACTGATCAAACTGGACATATTTGAAGCTACATGCAATTTAGAAGGCACAGCTAACCAAAGGACTGAAAGAAGCTATCCAGAGTAAAAGGGGCTACTTTAAAATGGTAGCTGTAAGGCAAATAGGGATGAATATTGAGTTATATTTGATGAGTTTTCATATTGAATATATATCGTGATAAGAAATACCTCAATTACTTGTATTATCTTCTTTCCCAAGTGCTCTAGCTAGCAAAGAAGATTGTAAATTCTTTAGTGTAGATATAATTCTATAGTACTTCTCTCCAAATTCTCCTCCTTCCAAATGACCACACCCAACTTCTGGGCACAGAACTGAACACATGATCATATGAGATTTAATCATTAAGTACCAATAAAAACCTGCTAGCTCAAACAGCACTTCTCTGAATTTTCTAGCATCTTCAAATCTATGCATGATCTTTTATAGTCCAAACCTTTCAAAAATGTATCAATTTAGTTGCTTAGAGGTTTACTGATATATCATATTTTATATTAGTGTACAATACTAAAACATAGAAAATAGCAAATGTCATCAAATATCAATTTTTCAGAATCTTTCCAACATCACATAAATTCAAACATCATAAGAAAGAGTTGGCACCAGTAATAAGATTATAAAAGGCATCATTCACAAGTGTCAATATTGATTTCTATCAGTATTTGGACATGGTAGAGGGGATTCTTTCACATAAGGTATTTTGAAATACTAGACCGGTGGGGCTTATTTTTTCTTTCTTTCTTTTTACCTCATTTCCATCTTCATCAATTATTGAGATGTAGTTGGGATGAGTCTTATTTGGATAGGACAACAGGACATCATAATGGGCTAACTCAACAGAATCCAGGCCAAATTCTTTCCACTGAGATTGAATTTGCTTTGCAAGCTGAAAGTTCTGTTCTGTTCCAGCTAAATGTGGTATCCTTGTAAAATTACTGTTGAAAAAAAATTGAAAGTGGTTAGAAATTTTTAGTCAGACTTTTTCTTAAATCAACAACCAAATAAGGCTGATTTACATTAAAAAATATTTTGAGGTGTTATACATTACAAAAGCAAAGTGGGGGCTTCTCTGGTGGCATAGTGGTTGAGAGTCGGCCTGCCGATACAGGGAACACGGGTTTGTGCCCCGGTCCGGGAAGATCCCACATGCTGCGGAGCGGCTGGGCGCTTGAGCTATGGCTGCTGAGCCTGCGTGTCCAGAGCCTGTGCTCCGCAATGGGAAAGGCCACAATGGTGAGAGTCCCACGTACCACAAAAAATAATAATAATAATAAATAATAAAGGAGAGAAGGAATTATATATGTTGCTAAAAAAACAAAAAAACCCTCCCCTGAAAGCCACCTGGGATTTCTGGTCTTTTGAGCATAAGCTGTCTGTTCTCCCTATTTGACGCCCTACAGTAAATGCTGGACTCCTTCACCTCAACCTGGTGTCAGCAGACTGGCTTTGCTGCACAGCAGGCTAGCCCACCCAACTTTGGTTAGGTAACATTATGAGTGAAATTCCTGGTAAAAGTTTTGTCATTACCCACCAAGATGCAATGGTGTTCCATGATCAGGTTTAGAACCCACTCATTTGGAGCAAAGTTAATCCTGAAAATGATGAGTAGGAGAAAAGATTTGTTTCCAAGGATAAGTAAATCAATTGGCTACAAAATCAGTGTATTACAGGTTTTGCCACTAACTTGTTGTGTAATCCTGGCCATGTCTTCAATTTCTCCTCCATACATGGGGAGAATAGTGCTACCTCACTAATTCACAAAGATTTGAGGCTCAATTAGACAACTGCTAAGAAACAGAAGTTCGTTTTTTTTGTTTGTTTTCATCAATTGAGAATTGTGTCACACTGTCTTGATTCTATTAGAATATCCAGTTGTTTTCTAATAAGAATAATTTACAAATTATCCAAAATGGCCAACAACATGTATTAACAAAACAAATAGGCTCATACATCTCTTTCTGGCTAGAAAAGTTTATATATGTTCCAAGTAGCATTATGTTATCTCAATTAATAAAGGGAGCTATTGGTATTACTGTTTTCATACATTGCATCTGATTTACAAAAGTACAGTGCTTGGAGAAGTTAGATGACTTAAAGACAGCCAGTGAAAGATGGAACTGGTATTCAAATGTAGATCAGTGAAAGCTAAGACACTCTTCTGAAATAATCTTGTCTTTCACAACTGGGTGGAGAAGGAAATTCCCTCTAAAGACATGCAAAATAGTGAACAGATCTGAGAGTTTAACTAGATGTTACAAAACAAAAGGGAAAACATAGGACAACCTTGCACCCCTAGGGAGAATGAAAAGGCAGTCCCTACTTAACCTCCCCCCAGCCACTATTGAGAGTCAGGTGACTTAGAAGTAGTAGAGCATTTTTAGTAGTAAAGCAAAGGATTAGAAAGGGGAACAAGACAGAGGATCTGAGGCTTTAATGACCCCTAACCTAAGGGTCTAAATAGACTGAAAGCACTCTGATGGACAAATGGCTAATTGGAATTCTGGAGAGTCCAGGAGGCTTCTGGAGGTTCTGTGGTTCTTGGAGGGGTGAGTGGGGGGTTCTGTTAATCTCTTTCTTTTGTTTGTTAATGATGAAAACCCTTAAGTTCTAAACAGTTAGAGGAACTTGGTCAAGGCCAGGGAGAGTAAGCAAGAAGCCGACGGCCCAGAAAGTGAGCTAGAGGCAGGCATTCATTTTATTTCCTTGCTAGTCATTCCATCTCACACGTTAGAAAAGGAAAAATGAAGCAGAGGCAGCACCCCTGTCTAGGAGTGAAGATTATATCTCGCCAGACTTCCACTTTTATTATACCTATTATACATATTATAGTGAAAGAAGTGCAAGAGACAGAAGGATTTCCACAAAATTTAAGCTTCTGGGTCTCTCACTTGAAATGGCCCTTCAAAAGACATGATAGGTACCCTAGCAAATTTTATTCATAGTTTTAATTCTATCATAATTAAATAGACATATGTGTTTGTATGACTATGTGTATGTACATCTATACATATATATATTTACTTGACTGTTTTTACATAAAATTATAACTTGTATTCACTAAGGAGTCCTTTAATCGTTATCAGGACTTCAAGTATGTCACTTTGAAAAAGCTAAGTATTCCAATCAATTATTCAATAAAAGTGTTTTATTTTTAGTTGCCTTGCAAATACTTTTTATATTTACTCATTTACCTCTTTTTCCCTACAGCAGGGATAGCTATTTCAGGAAATAGGGAGCTGGTGTTTACACTAGGTCACACATATGCTCTCTAATTTCATGCTCATCAGAACAATATCACTATCCCCATTTTATAGAGGTGAAAATGATGGCTCCGGAAGGTTAAGTATTCACTCAAAGTTACTTTAGTATCAGTGGGCGAAGATGGAATTTAAACGTGTATGTCTGACTTTGAAGTCCAAAATTTATTCTTTTGACTAAAATATACTATCTTCCTCTGAAACAGGAGTCAGCAAACTATGTTTCACTGACCAAATCCAGCTCACTTCCTTTCTTTGTACAGCCCACAAGCTAAGAATGGTTATCACATTTTAAATAGGTGAAAATAATCAAGAGGAATAATATTTTGTGACATATCATTTATATGAAATTTCAATTTCAGTGCCTACAAATGAAGTTTTATCGAAACTGTCACACTTATTCAATTACGTATTTACTATCACTTTTTTGGTGATAGAGCTGAGTAGTTGGGACAGAGATCAGCTGGCCTACAAAAGCTGGACCTTTATAGAAAACGTCTGCTGACACCTGCTTTAAAACATCTATCATGATAAAGTTCAGCTGAAGGTACAATCCTCTCCAGATGAAACATGATACAAGATCTTCAGTAATAAAACCTTTCTAAAAAGTCAGTTTCTGTTTATGAAATATTGGATCAAAACTTCTAAGCAGAATAGTAAACTTTTAAGTATATGCTTACTACAAGAATGTCTTGATGTTCTCTGCTTTCAACTCATCCAAAAATGCTTTCTTCACATTATGCTGTGGAATGTTAGTAGCTTCACTGGAGGATTTTATAAACCATCCTGTAAAATACAAACAAATATAGGAATGAGATATGAGCTTATAGACAGGGCCTATCTTTCCTTATTATTGTATTTATCATATATAAAACATCAATGACCTCTGGTATTAACTGAGATTTTCTGAAGTTTCATTGCTCTTGCCTACTTCCATTGGAAAAAAAATCATGCAGACAGACTTAATTACAAATCAGTTGCAACGTATTTTTTAACCCAATTTCAGTAAGTATTGCTGTTATTCTAAGAAATGTTTTATGAAATTAGCACTAAAATTGAAGATGGTTCAACTGATGGGAAAAATGAAGGCAAAAAGGAGATCCACCTTCTTTCTCCTTAAAGCTTCTATCCCCAGTGATGATGCCTCTGCTGACCCAGAATAAGCATTTAGTAAATGTTTGTAATGAATTAATTATGAGTATATTTCAAGTACATAAATTATCTCAAAGAGTTGAAGGCAATTCAGACTTCTAATTTGTTCTGGTTCGGAAACTAAAGCAAAATACGCTTAAATATTTTGCGCTTGCAGTTGAAGTAGGCTTTAAAAGTTCAACTTCAGAGAGATACAGTGAAACTCCAATTCACCCAACATCTCTGCAAGACACACAGTGAACACAGAGACTAGAGCAATGGGTAGCCAGATAGCAGAGCCATTAGCCCAGGTAGTTGGCTTCGTGACATAGTTTATTTAGATAAATGATATGATCTGTGCGTAAAATGGTTACCAAAATCACCCAGCTAGCTCTCATGGAGCTTTCCAGTTATTAATCACATACACGTTACACACATGCATATATACACGCATATTGAAGTAAATGGTTGGCAGCAAATGGAAATACAGTTCCACCAGTATGTAAAATAAAGGGACTTGGATTAGACTGTAGGATAAGGGCACTCGGAGGATAAAAGGCTTGAATTGAGATCTAAAAAATGAGCTGGATAAAGAGGACGGAGGCCTGTGGGAGGGAGGGAGGGAGTAGAGAATTAACAAACATTAGTAAAAAACCCACAGCCGTTGAGCAGTGAATATAAGGATGGGGCTGAGGGCAATACTGGGACGAATAAAATGCTTTTAAAAGATGCAGAAGATCTTAATCCTCATGCTACCCTTGCCCACGTTGTACAGCTTAGAAAACTGAAACTCGAGTAGAAGTGTGGCCTTAACGAGCACACTTATCTAAGCCCCACAATAACCCTAATATCCACATGCTAGTTATGAGCAGTGTGGCTCAAAGGTTACACAACAAGCAAGAAGAGGCTGAATTTGAGCCAGCTTAGTTGGTCTATGCCCTGGTCTTCTAAATCCCAGAATGGGACCCAGAATTCAGAGTACGGCCGAACTACCAGGCTATACCTTAACGCTAGTCCTGTGCATTAATGTCCAGTTAGAAGCATCTCCTCACCAGGAAAGACTTTTTAAAAAGTGCCAATACCCCAGTACTGTGCCAGGAGCTTTAGATGCTATTTCGTTTATGATTCCCACTAAGTTACAGATAGTATTCTTACAAAGGTTGACAAACTGTGGCTCAGAGAGACTCGGTAACTTGCTCAAGGCCACAGAGAAGTTGCAGAGTTAAAATTAGAATATAAAAGAGTCTCAGCGAATCTGTGCTGCTCCCTGGTTATCATGGAGAGTTGGGTTAAGTCTGCAAATCAGTACACACGGGAAAACGCTCAAGAACTGCTATTAAGGATCTGTTCAGAGCACTGACAATGTCAGCCGGTTAGCTCCTAAATGTTCCTCTTTATTTACTCCCAAGGATGAAAGAATGAGAGAATAGGGCTCCCACGCTGCAGTGCCCTGAGTTCTACCTACTCCAGGCACAGGCACTAGATAAAGACCCCAAACAGGTTAGAGTCGTTTCTTGCAAAGCTCCTTGGACGACCTAGCAAATGCCCCCCGAGATCCGGCGCTCCTGCTAAAACGTACCGATTGCTCGCAGGGCCTCAGCAGTTGGAACTTTCTCAAGTTCAGTTTGAGTCTCTCCGTTCTACTCCTTACCCTGGGTGACTGTCCTACGGTAGCCCGTCCAGAACCCAGCTGTGCACCGCCCCCAGCAACTCCCACCTAACTCGCGGGTGCTCGTCCCCACTTTCCCCCACCCCCCGGGAGACCGGGAGACCAGCAGCTGGCCCCACGCGGCAGCTGGCCCGGGAATCCCGCGAACCGCCGAACAGCCGGGTAGGCTCGGGGTTGTGCGTGGCGAGGGCCCCCGTACCGAAAAGGAAGCCGAGGACGAAGAGGCAGGCGGCCAGCACCAGGGCCCCAGCGCACAGCCAGCGCGGGCGGCGCCAGGCGACAAAGGTCGAGTCGGTTTCGCGCAGGGGATTCCACATCTCAGCGTGTGGCCGGCGGGGCCTCCGGGGACCGGTGCCTCTGCGGTGGCCACCCTGCTGCCTCGCGGGCGGCGGGACAAAGGCTTCCTCCTTCGAGGGCCGCTCTTAGCAGTTCTGCAGCCTAGAGTCCACTCGCACTCCCAGGGCACTCCCAGTTTCTCCGCCCCTGAAAGTGTTTCTAGTTTACTCTCAACCAATCCCGGAGAGCAAGAGGCAGCATCAGTCCTCAGAAGAAGAAAACCCGGCCCCTTCGGAGGGATGCTTAAAAAAAAGTTTACTTTGAAAATTTCTAGCCCTTATTTTAAAATAAAAGGAAAAGAAGGAAGAAAGGGAAGGAGGAAGCAAAGAACTAACTGTTCTCCTTTCTCCACTTCCAGACCACAATCCGATTCACAAAAAGAACACTAAGTACCCCGTAATTCAATAGAACGATCCTCTTTTGTCTGTCTAGGAAAATGCATGTTCCAGGCAAGTTGGTAGACTAAACTATTCCTCAAGAACTTTTTTCAGATCCGAAATCCTATTAAATACTATTATAGCCCTAAAAGGAGTAAAATCAAGTAGAAAACGGTGCTGTCCAGTTCTGACACTGCTTTGGATATTCAGGGAGTGAATTTTGGTGTCAATGCCAGTTACCACTGTGCTCTTTTTCATAATGAAGATCATTGATACTTATCAATTATTAGGGAATTATTCCTCCCTTTACATAGCACAACCATTTTTTAAAAAATATTATTGGAATTTGCTGAAGGCAGAGAGTACATCTCTTTTTATATCAGAGCTGCCCTTGGCAGTCTCTTACATTGTGGGTATGAAATCAGTCTTTGTTGAGTTAACCTGAAGAGTCAATCACACATAAATCTACCCGTTATAAATTCTTAAAAAAATATAACAATGATATCTAAAGGAGGACAATAACGACATGCTTTATCAACGATGTTCTTATAATCTGTAAGGGAGACTGCATGCATGGCCTCTAGCTAGGAGTGCTTTATGGAAGCATTGTATTTAAAAGAATCGTGAAGTACCAGCAGAGTTTGAACCAGGGGAGATGAGAGGAAACTTTGGGTCTGGGAGTCAGAAGGATAATCAAGGAATAGCAGATAGTTTGCTTTGGGAAAGGGAGCGAACAGGGAGAGAGTGAGGAGAGATGGGGCTATATCATAGAGAATGTTGGGTACTTTGATAAAGAACTTCTGAGCTAAGTGAAGAGATGTGGGAAAATTAAAATGTTAATAGTGAACCAAGACAACTACTAGATGAGTTAGGACAGGAAAGGAAGGAGTTTCCTAAGCCCTTTCTAACAATAGCTTATATTTATTAAATGTCTTCTAATGTTCCTATTGTTAAATCTAACCAGGAATGGTGGAAGAATAATACTTACTGAGCACTTTCTAAATGAGCCACTTTATATACATCAACTCGTTTAATCATCGGTACCCTTCGTGGTTGATACTATCACCCTTCCCGGTTTACATGTAGGAAAACTGAAATTTAATGAGATGAGATAAATCACTCAAAGTCACAAAGCTAAGACAAAATCCAAAGTGTGCCTTACTCTAAACCAGTGTACTGCTTCCCTTGAGCATGGGCTGCATTTGCTAAGCTCTTTGCTTGTATTGGGGGGAACACTGGGCTTGGAGTCAGAAGACTTGGACTTAAGCATTGGATCTGGTGCTGTCTAAGCCTTGTACCCTGGAGAGTCACATATTCGGTTTACTTGAATGTATCTTCTCATTTGTAAAATATAGGACCATCTAATAACATTATTAAATACCATCTGTTAATAAAGATGTTCTGAAGGTCAGATGCGAGTACAATTGAGGGAAATTATATTTATTAAATATAAGAAGGGTTTTGAACAATGTTACAACTACCTAACAATTTAATTAATACCCATATGGTGAGCTGGGCTACATGTGAAGAAATCAGAGAACAAATGAACATCTGTCAAATCTTATTGAAAGGATTCGTTCTCTCCTCATGAAGCTTACAGTTTAGTGGGGAAAAGATATCTTTAAGAATAATTAATGACTGATTAATATTATGAGCACATTCTACATGGCAGGCACTTGGTATATGCTTTACAGAATTATTTCATTTAATTATCAGGATTTAGCCCAAAAGAATTTGAAATCTCTAACAGGTGGTTTTGCAAGCCACACTAGATTTTTCTTTTCTTTTCTTTTTCAAGCTGCTCTCTTTCTTTTTTTAAAATTTTTTATTTATTATTTTTGGCTGCATTGGGTCTTCGTTGCTGCACGCGTGCTTTCTCTAGTTGCGGCAAGGAGGGGCTACTCTTCCTTGCAGTGCGCAGGATTCTCACTGAGGCAAGCCACACTAGATTTTCCTGTTGCTACTATTTCCCTTTTACAGCTGAAGAAACTAAGCTTTAATGAAGTTCATTAACACCCATGCTCCCCCCAAAAAAACCTGACACATGTTTGCTTTGATAAGCATTAGATCACACTATACTTCCTTCTTCAACTATTGAGGAAAGATTGTAGATGACTCTTCATATAAGGACTTGTAGAAGAAGAAGAATGCCAAACCCAGTAAGATATGTTATTTTTCTTGATTGAAACTTTTATCATACTATATTGTAACTGTGTTTCCTTGTCCATGTTCCTGGATATTGTGAATTTTTTTTTTGAGATCAAGGACATTATTTGATACATATTTATACCCATAATTCCTGGCACAAGATAGCTAGGAATGGCTATTTGTTTCAATTAACGAACAGGTGAATGATTGAACAGAAGAACAACTTTAATGTTCGAAAGGAAAACTATTTGATTGATAATTCACTATGTATTATGTCACCTAATGACAAATGAAAAATCTGACATCCCTACACCTTGCCTCGGTGCCTATTTGAGATTTCAAAAACACTGATTTCATACAATACTCTCCCCAACCCTGCACCATTTACTTCCTTCACACATTCATTATGACTCATAGACTCCCAAGGAATAATGAATACAACATCTATTTAATAATGCTTTATTTTTGAAAGTGTCCAAAATTGCAAATGTACTCATCTATGTGGACATCTTATTTCCACTTTCACATGCATAACTTCTTATATGGGCGTATTATTTCCACTTTCATATGCATAATTTTTTCTCTCTTTAAAGATCCTGCTTAAAAATACCTATGTTGTGAAGTCTTCTTGATATTCAGAGACATTTGGTACTAATACACTGATCTCTACTTTTCCTTAATTTTGTGTCAGCCTTTTGTTACACATGTTACTCTCTTATTCCCTTTCAGATTTTAAGCTTCTTGGTGCCAGGAACCATATCACGTTCCTGTCTATTTTCCAGAGTTATCACAATGCCTCGCATATAGAAACCTCCTTTTGAATGAATGGATGACATTATGCTAAGTACAGAAGTGACTATGAGGTATAAGAGATCATTACTGTTACTGAAGAACTTTACTCAAAGGGGGAAGACAGGACCTAAACGGAAAGATAAATAACAATACCAGAAAGCAGAGATTATGAGCCAAAAAAGAACAGCAATAGCTTGTGCTCAGGAAAGCATTTTGGGCTCCTTGTTTGTACCTAATGACTCCTATTAACCTCATTAGCTTTTGTTTGAAGAACACCTTGAAATATTTCATAGTGCCATACGCCCATCCATACACAAAAAATGTGTGACTTTACTTTGTAGGTAGGTAGATAAGGTAAAATGTGAGCTGATCATCCTCTTCCTCTCCCAGTGCAGGAAATAATAGATTCAGAATAGAAATATTAATGAAAGGAAACATAATACACTTGTATCTGCTACTAGTTATCAGCTCTTACAGAATCTCTAGACTGAAAACTCCAAAGAGGAAGGGCTGTGCCTGACAGAGCACTTGGCACATAATACTTATACGACAAATACCTTTAAATGATTGAACAGTACAGCAACTATTAGATGATGAATCGTTATTACCTAGTTACAAAACTCTTTTAAAAAATAGAACAGTAGAGTACAGAATAAAACTATTTAACTTTAATTCAGTAAAGAGAGAAAGCATTTTTGTCCTTTACTAATATATACTCATTTAGATATTTTATTCAGTCTGAAAGGCATTTCTTAAAATTATCAACATGGGCCAAGTACTGGGCTGGGTCACAGAAACACCAAATAATAAGATCTTTTTTTGCTTAACCTGCGATTTCTGACTCTCTGAACTCTAAGGTTTGGTAAAAGCAGATGCTCAATAAATAGTAGCTATTATGATTCCCCACCTATGACTGGCTAGAATTGAATATATATAAATCAGTACAAAATAGTTGTGCTGGCTAACCAGCCTTGGAGAGAATGTGTATAATCCAACCTTGTTAGGCTGAAATGATTTAATACAGTCTTGACCCAGAAATCTTGGAATCTTGCTGTCAACTCAAGTGGGAGGAAGCTTGAGAGCTCAAACAGAACAATGTTGTCAGATTAATTTTCCAAGGTCTCTACTCTGTTTTTGATTTCCCAACTCAGAAACCTGAAGTGGAATCCAGTGCACTATATAGTGATTCTAAATTCCTTAACAAAGCACTGCAGGCTATCTAGATTTTGGATTCTTTTTGGCAACATCCTCCATTAACCTCCCTGTCGTGTACTCTAATGTAATTTCCTTAGTCTTGCTAACCTTCAGTTTACTCATCTATAAAATAGTAATAATACAAGTTCCTGTTGCACGCGGTGGTTAAAAAAGGTTAGCAGGGCTTCCCTGGTGGCACAGTGGTTGGGAGTCCGCCTGCCGGTGCAGGGGACAGGGGTTCGTGCCCCGGTCCGGGAGGATCCCACGTGCCGCGGAGCGGCTGGGCCCGTGAGCCATGGCCGCTGAGCCTGCGCGTCCGGAGCCTGTGCTCCGCAACGGGAGAGGCCGCAGCAGTGAGAGGCCTGTGTACCGCAAAAAAAAAAAAAAAAAAAAAAAAAGTTAGCAGACAAGCCTGTCACTTAGATCACTGTAAGTGAATAAGAGATGCTGTCGTTACATATTTCAAAAAAATCATGTAAAATCCTTATCTTATTTGATCAGATTATTTTAAGTGAACATCATATATGTACTTAGAAATCTCCTGTGTTTGAAATGAATACACTATCCTTACGCTAACGTACACTTAAGAAAAAACTATTCTTATGAGAACAGTAAAGAAATATCTTCCAAAGAGTAAAATGAGATACTCTATGCATAATACTAATATTTCTTTCATAAATTGAAAGTGATTAGATCGGTCAATATTGCAATAAGGACAAGATAAATCTGTCTTTGTACAGACATGAACTAAATCAAAGAATATTACACTCATCTCTGGAGTATGTTTGAAAGGAAACAATTAAAATTATTTTAGCTCCTTTATCCCCAGGCTCTAATATGTATTTATTTTTTAAAAATACTTTAATGTTCTAAAAAGTAAAATACTTTAATCCTCCATGACAAAGGAAACCATAAACAAAACAAAAAGGCAACACACAGAATGGGAGAAAATATTTGCAAATGAAGTGACCGACAAGGGATTATTCTCCAAAATATACAAACAGCTCATGCAGCTCAATATCAAAAAAACAATCAACCTAATTAAAAGTGGGCAGAAGATCTAAATAGACATTTCTCCAAAGAAGACATACAGATGGCCAAGAGGCATATGAAAAGATGCTCTAACATCTTTACTAACTATTAGAGAAACACTAACTAGAAATGCAAATCAAAACTACAATGAGGTATCACCTCACACTGATCAGAATGGCCGCCATCAAAGAATCTACAAACGATAAATTCTGGAGAGGGTGTGGAGAAAAGGGAACCCTCCTACACTTTTGGTGGGAATGTAAATTGGTACAGCCACTATGGAGGACAGTATGGAGGTTCCTTAAAAACCTAAAAATAGAACTACCATATGATCCAGCTATCCCACTCCTGGGCATATATCCAGAGAAAACCATAATTTGAAAAGAAACATGTACCCCAATGGTCATTGCAACACTATTTACAATAGCCGGGACATGGAAGCAATCTAGATGTCCAACAGAGGAATGGATAAAGAAGATGTGGTACGTATATACAGTGGGATATTAGCCACAAAAAAGAACAAAATAATGCCATTTGCCACAACATGGATGGACCTAGAGATTGTCATACTGAGTGAAGTATGTTAGACAGACAAAGACAAATATCATATGATATCGCTTATATGTGGAATCTATAAAAATGGTACAAATGAACTTAATAACAAAACAGAAATACAGTCACAGATGTTGAAAGCAAACTTATGGCTACCAAGGGGGGAAGGGGGGGATAAATTGGGAGATTGGGATTGACATATACACACTGCTATTTATAAAATAGATAACTAATAAGAATCGACTGTATTTCACAGTGGACTCTACTCAATTCTCTGTAATGACCTATATGGGAAAAGAATCTAAAAAAGAGTGGGTATATGTATAACTGATTCAACTTGCTGTAGAGCAAAAACTAACACAACATTGTAAATCAACTATACTCCAATAAAAAAACCTTTAATAAACATTCTTGAACAAAAAAACAAAAACAGAAACAGAACTCCATGACTTCTACTTAATCTGTAAACACAGAACCCTTGCACTCTAAATTACACATTAAATAATGTAGCTTGGAAAGACAAGAACTCTCTTCTCCAAGTGATTTTGTATCTTTTTAAAATTTTCAATCCTTTAAAGTTGGAGGGTGGTTATATGAACATATATATTTATAAAACTCTTTTCACTATTCACTGAAAATCTGTGTATTTTATTGTATATAAATTATAAATCACAAAAATTGATTTAAATAAAAACATAGGTGTATAGGTAAATGAGAATATTTCTTAATGATTCCTCTAAATTCCACTCTTTTAAACTAATTAATTCTCATTCTCCTAAACTAGGAGAATCTTTGCAGACAAGTTTCTTTGCTTTGAAGTTTTGAGAAATAGAATATTTAGCTTTTCAATCAAATGATAGAATGGGATTGTAAAAGGACATGTTTTAAGAAAAAATGTAGAGGGTTTTGGTTAAATTTTACTACTAAAATCAAGCATGTTTATCTTTTTAAGAAATGTATATAGAAGTATAGGAAATAAGAAGCTCAAAGTAATCTTTTACACCCTTCTTTCCTTTCCTACACCATATCACCCTCCAGAGGTAAGTATTGTAAACATTTTAGTATTAATCCTTCCAGACATTTTTCGATGCTTATACACAATAGCTTTAAAAATACAAAATGACATAACACTATGCGTTTATTTGTTTTTTTATTTTAAGAAAGCTTTCAATTGATGTGTACATACTTACAGAAAAGTACACAAATCATAATCATACAGCTTCATGAATTTTTAGGAGGGACAAACAATGATAATTCAGCATCAGGATCAAGAAACAGAACTTTACCAGGAACTCCAGATGCCCTCCTCAATCCCCTTTACATCACTACTCCTCACATTGAATAATATTCACTATTCTATCCTGAATTCTAACACCAACGTTTAGTTTTGCAGTTTCTATAAATAGAATTATATAGTATATTTACTTTTGTGTTCGGCATCTTTCACTCAGAATTACATTTGTGAGATACTTTCAGTGGTGTACTAGTAAATCAGCTCTGGCAAGGGAGGGGAAACCCCTGACTTATGGCATCTCTTAATTTCCATGATGCAAATACTCCCACAGCGGTAGAGTTAAAGCTAACACGTGATGTATGTGAGTTGGAAGGAGATGCCCATAATTGCCTTTTTTGGGGTTGCATTGGGTCTTTGTTGCTGCGCATGGACTTTTCTCTAGTTGCAGCGAGCGGGGGGTTACTCTTCGTTGCGCTGCGTCGGCTTCTCATTGCAATAGCTTCTCTTGTTGCAGAGCACAGGCTCTAGGCACATGGGTTTCAGTATTTTCAGGGCACGGTCTCAGTAGTTGTGGCTCGCAGGCCCTAGAGCACGCAGGCTTCAGTGGTTGTGGTGCCCAGGCTTAGTTGCTCTGCGGTAAGTGGGATCTTCCTGGACCAGGGATCGAACCCGTGTCTCCTGCATTGGCAGGTGGACTCTTCACTGCTGTGCCACCAGAGAAGACCCCCATAATTGCCTCTTGTAAGCTGGAAGGAGCAGGCTCCAGCATACTACTGGACCATATTTTTTCCATGTACCAATCATTCACTCATTCTCTGGGCTATGAACTAACCAACTGTACAAATATGCCACCATCTATTTATCCATTTTCCTCTTGATAGACATGTAGATCATCTCCAGTTCTTAGCTGTTAGAAACTGTGCTTCTGCGTACATTTGGCGATTATATGTATTTATTTCTGTGGGTATATATCTAGAAGTCACTCTTACCAGCAGTGTATGTGAAATTCTAATTCCTCCATATGCTTGCCAACTAAATTGTATTTCCCTGACAGCTAATAAAATAGAACAGCTTCTCCTAAGTTTGTTGCCCCACTTGTATTCTCTGAAGTGACTGTTCAAGTGCTTTGTCCAATTTTCTGTTGGATATTCTGACTTTTTCTTTTGGTGTTTTTGGAGGAATTTTTTTGTACTTATGCATATAATTTTATAATACGTTTATTTTACTCAATAATGCAGACTTTCATGTTAGTACATAAATTTTTTTCTTTATTGTTTTTAGTAGCCTTATAATATTTTAAAAAATGGATGTGAAAAATTGATTTTTTCATTCTTAAGCATACTAAAAATTTCTATGTGTATCTGATTCATATGAGAGTTTAATATATTGGATCAAAGCTGAAATCTGTACTGGAAAGTAGCACCAGGAATTTTGTTATGAATAAACTTTTAAAAGGAAAAGTGGCCCTTAAAGGACTTGAAAGATGAGAAGATATTCCCCAGTCTGATGAAATAGAAAGGGTCATTTTATTCCACACACAGCAGAATAATCACAGAATGCTGGTGATTCTAGTTTGGTAAGAAGCAAGGTGAGTGTGATTTGGATAGGATAAAGTAAAAATTGTTGAGATTTGTTTGCAATATAAAAGTAAGAGCTCAGCCAGAAGCTCATTAGGAATAACTATTGGCAAAGGTCACAGTTTTGAAGGTCTGGTGGGAATTCTGAGAAAAAATACATTATTAAGACCTAGACTAAAGAGAATTAAATTAGCAAGTGTCTAAAGAAATATCTTCCTCAGAGATCTTGAGAACATATGGAGAATGGTAAACTAAAGATTCAATTAAATGAAATTTTATTGGGAGAGGGGAGGAGTGTTGACTGGTGGGATGTTTCATTTTTTAAGCTAGAAACTAAAAACTCTTGTTTTTTGGGATTTTGGTTTTGTTTGTTTTCTAAATAATTGGAAGTCTTTTACACTATTGTTGGGAGTGCAAAATGGTGTAGCCACAATGGAAAACAGCACGAAGGATCCTCAAAAATTTAAAAAGAACTACCTTGTGATCCAGCCGTCCCACTTCTGGATATTTATCCAGAAGGATTGAAAGCAGGACTCAAAGAGATATTAGTACTTCCATATTAATTGCAGCCATATTCACATAAGATAAGATGTAGAAGCAACCTAAATGTCCATCAACCAATGAAAGGAGTTTTTTAAAATAAAGTAGGTATACATAACATAGAATACTATTCAGCCTTGAAAAAAGGGAATCCTGCAATATGTGACAACACTGATGAAACTTGAGGACATAATGCTAAGTGAAATAGGGAGTCACAGCAGGGAAATACTGCACGCTTCAACCTATATGAAGTATCTAACGTAGTAAAATTTGTAGAAGCATAGAATAGCATGGTGGTTGCTAGGGAGTTGCTAATGAAGGGTTATAAAATTCTCGTTCTGCAAGAGGAATAATTTCTAGACATATGCTGCATCACATTGTGTCCACAGATAATACTACAGAATAGAGAGCAGTGTTGTTTGGAACACTTAAAGAGCTGTTAAGAGGTCAGATACATTAAATATTCTTACCACCATTAAAAAAGAACAAAAAAACTAGATGGCAATTCTAAAACTAAAGGGTGGTAAAAGGCCCCAAGTATAACCAAAACAATACATTAGCAAAAATTTAGTTTTTAAAATGTGGTATCTTAGATTCATTGAGAGTATTCACTTTGAAAATATTCACAAAAAATATTATTGAAAAGACACAAACATTCACAAATACAAATATGCCAAAGTACATATTTTCAAAGTCATGGCTTTGAAATCAGACATGTTTGATTTTAAATCTACCTCAGGTGCTCACATACACAATTATAGGTAAATTGTTCAGTTTTACCCCTTTTATAGTCTCTACCAACTCCACAGAAAAGGCTCTTCGCAAAGTTACCAAGACAGTGGTCAATTCTCTTTGCTCCTCATTTTCTCTCTCTCTCCCTGTCTCTGTCTGTCTGTCTGTCTCTCTCTCTCTCTCTGTCTCCCTCTCTCCCTTTTATTAGTGAGATGGATTCCACCTTGGCACTGTATAGCCATGAGTTATCTACACCCATACGGAAATCTGTTTCTACCAAATGGGAAAAATCTGACCAAAGTGTAGGTTTCCATTAAGATCAGAGTTCTTTAGACCTATGTAGGAAGAATTTTAAATAACATAAGAACCAAAAGAAAATTAAACCCAGTGATGTAACCACCTGAGTGAGGTTGCAGAGTCTTGTGAGAAGAAAAATTAAGTCAAATCTAAACCCAAGCGTGTCATCTCTGTTGGTTATTAGACCTACAAGACTATTAAGTGAATTGATATAGTGGCTACAAATAGGGCATCACAGGCATAGTATCTCTGGTAAATATGCCAAACATGTAAGAGAGTATCCTTGAAGACTCTTTGCAATGGCACCAATACTTCCTTGGTGAGAAAGCATATTTTTACCTCTAGAATATTTAGATTTAAACATAGAAATGTTTAGGTAATCAAATTAATTATTTATTATTCCATTAATTATTATTTCAAAACTGTGCTGTGTGATATTTAAGAGAATTTGGCCTATTCGATCAGACTTGATCCTAATATAAGCTATATAATTGAGTAATTCAGTTAATCTTTTGGGTTTTAAATTGAAATTACTTATTATATTTATATGCAGTTTTACTGAAATATGTAAAAGAAGTTAATATTCCCCATAATTATAAATTAAGTTTTTTTAGACTTATAAGAATTAATTTTAAGTACTTGATAAGATTTTTCAGGTGATTGAATTGCTTAAAAATTAGCAGAATACATTAAATGCATAAATGCTGTTTAAAATATTTGACAGTATTTAATTAACTGTGTAAAATAAGACTAAAATTATGAAAGGTCCCAGGGTTATTGTTAAAATTTACTTGACTTTTTAATTGAATAAGATATATATACTGAAACTAAAGTTAAGAAAGAACAAGTTCTTTTTTAAATTTCAAACTTCAATCAACCAAATATAGTTATAAAAATTAAAGTAAAATTCTGAATAGGTTTTTTTTCTGTATAAAACCTGCCCTTAAAGATATTTGAAACAATTTTTTAAATGTTACAATACAGATCCTCAAGGAGTTTAGTAAAGTAAAATGCTAGTTCCCCAATTAACACTTTCTCTTCCAGATCAGATGACATCACTTCTCTCAAACTGGCATTCCTTCTCAGTCTCCTTTGCCAGCTCCTCCTTTACCAGCCCTTTAAATGTTGGACTGTCTCAAGGCTCTACCTTTGGCCCTGTGCTCTCTTCTTTCTATAGCATCTCTTGAGGTGATTTCAAACTCTAAGTATGATCCATGCTCTGGTAGAAACTGCTCACCAAACACATTTCCTGTTTCCTAGGCATACAGCTAGGCCAGAAGTTCTCAGTCTCCCTTGAAGTTATGTCGGTCCACATTACTGTGTACGAGTTAATAAAATATAGGAGGAAGTGATATATACCACTGCCAAGCCTAGCCTTTAAATACTTCCTACATAATCCTCTCTCTTCACTTCAATCATTTGGCTGAATACACAAGACCTAGGAGAGATATCAGAGGCTCTAGGGGGCGGTATTGCCTCAAGATGGAAAGAGCATCCATTTCTGCATCATTACTTGGAGGAGTAACCAGCAATCAAGAGTGCTCACTGGATTTTATAGATGTGAAAAATAAACTTCTATTTTGTTTAATGCTATAGATTTGTCACAGAAGTCAGTGTCACTAATATCACTGATCTTGATAGAATCCTCCATTTTGTCATGCTTTTTGTCAGCCTAGACTTCACTCCTGGGATCCAGAATTAAACATCCAATTGCTTAATTGAAATCTCCACCTGAGAGTCTATCAGGCCCACCAGTATTAGTCATGGTTCTACAGAGAAACAGAACGGATAGGCTGTATAGAGATACACAAAAGAGAAGATTTATTATAGGAACTGACTCACATGGTTATGGAGGCCAAGAAGTCCCACAGTCTGCTGCCTGGAAGCTGGAGAGCTAGGAGACCTGATGGTATAATTCAGTCCTCAACCGAAGGCCCGAGAAGGGGCGTGGTAGGGGTGTGTCTCTCGTGTAAGCCTTCAAGTCTGAAGGCCCAAGAACCACTTCCTCTGATGTCTGAGTTCAGGAAAAGATGCACGACCCAGCTGAAGAAGAGAGAGAGGAATCTCATCTTTCCTTCACCTGTTTGTCCTGTTAGGACCCCAATCACGTTGGTAAGGGCGAATCTTCTTTACTCAGTTTACTGAATCAGATGCTAATCTCTTCCAGAGACACCCTCACAGATACACCCAGAAATAATGTTCTACCAGCTCTCTGGGCATCCGTTAACCCAGTCAAGTTGATACATAAAAGTCACTTCACTACCACCCCCAACACATTTACTGTCCACTCTCCAGCTTCACCCCCACCTCCACCCAGCTTCCCTAACTGCCCTATCTGAATAAATGACACCATTCTCCATTGTTGTTCAGGATAAAAGCCTAAGGCATTCTTTATCCATTTACCAAGGAAATATTTATTGAGTCTCCTATGCATCAGGAACTATGCCAGGTGCAGCAGATACAATAGTAAACAAGGTAAACCTGGTTGCTGTTCTCTCTTTTAGTCATATCCAACCACCACTAGGGGCCTCCTAAAAAATAAATGCGATCATATCTGACTCTTGCTTGAAAATCTTTGCCTTTACTCTTTTTTACCTTTCAAAATAAAGTTGAATTGTTTTCATCAGGATATGCACATTTTCCCAGGACCTTATACTCATCTATTCTTGTAGTGGACATCTACCTTGAAAACCTCATGCCTCTGGGTGCAGTTAGTTGAATGAAGAAAAGATACCTGATTCCATTTAGCAGACGGTATACTTTGCTGAGGTATTGAATTGTAGTTTGAAGTGGCTGGAAGTGTTCCATATGTGACCAGTCAGCTTCTGCCTACCACATGGATACATTCACAGAGAACTGGGATTAACTAGAAAGTATAATAAAGCATGTGTCCAGAGAGGAGCAGAGATAGTATTAGAAATGGAGTACTCCCTTAATTCCTGACCTTGATCTTGATTCCAGGGTTTCTTGACACTCAGTGTCATTCCTACCCTTGGGTTCTATGAGATACTCTTGTGTCCTTGTAATAAACCCCTACTCCTTTGTCCATTCTCTCTTTTGCTTAAACTAATTTTAGTTTATTTTACTTGCATCACTGAATCCTGAATATTTAAGCTCTTCAACCTCATCTCTGCTTCAACTCTACTCTCCCATTCTCTAATCCCATCGTCTATCATGAAAACTTGTTACATAAAATTTAAAATGGTTTCTGAAACATTCTTGGCTGTTTTGTGGCATTAGGCTTTTATATAATCTGTCTCATGCCTCAAATGACCATTACCACTTAGCTTTCTGGAAATGTTCTAGTTGTATATTAAGGTTTTTCTCAAATATCACCTCTGCAGTTCACTTTCTCTGGATTTTGCCAAGAAGACGTTTGTATCTTCTGTGTTGCCATAGTACTCCATCTACACATCTGTTACAGCATAAAGGACATGAAATTACTATTGAGAGATTTTCTTCCACATTAGACTAACTCAAGTGTAGGAATGGTCTTTAATTCTGAAAAGCATTTGGGTTAGTTTCTATATTTCTGAGAGTATACGTGATGTATAGAAATGTTTTGTCTTTAAGCCAACTAAATAGAATACTTTAAAAATTAACTTTGTCAATACCATTGGAAGTAGAAAACTACCACACACTGATACATACATAGACATACATAAACATACAGAGAGGCAAAAACAGAGAACTTATGGTTCTAAAATTTTCCCAAGAAGCAGATAGGGTAGGGGTCCCTGGAGAAAGAGAACCAGACATGGGTTTCTTGACATAAGAAAAGCTATTTTTTGGCCTAAGCTATGCTGTGATCTAAGCCTGGCCACAATGCTCGTTCTTGAACAGGTCTCGGTAATTAATGACCTTAAAAGAACAAATTAATTCAGGAACTGATGACTGTTATCAGGCAAGAGAAGTAACAATAACAAAGATAATAAATCAGTTGTAAAGACTCCCAGTTCCACAATGGTAAAGATTAACCTGAAGAACATTTTCGAGCTGTTTCACAGAATTCGGACGCCCTTGAACACTCAACCACCAGATCAGGCGGAACCTAAGGAATGATGATGTTGACCCTTTCTGAATTCAATCAACTAGAGCTTGGACTCTGTCGAACTTTGCCCTAATTCTATACTGAATTCTCCTCTGCTCAAACCCCCTCATGAGAATGTATGTACACTTAGCTTAAAACTTCCCCAATGTTGCTGTCCAGGGAGACACTGCTGTGGGAAAGATCCCCGGTCCACTCCTTACTTGCTGCAAGTAATACATCCTTCTCCTGATCTTTGACTTGGTTGTGCAATTTGGCTGACACCCACCAGGGGGCGAAGGCAGCTTTTTGGTAATAGTATAATAATACAAACCCCACAAGTTCAGAAGAGTGGTTAGATCCAAATTGTGTTCCTGGCAGATGCATAAGTTAAGTTTACCAGCTCAGATGGCACAAACTTTTTATTAATATTTGTGGAGAGTGTTAAGATTTTCCATTTTTTCATTTGCTTAGTTTCCAAATAGGCTTTCCTGTTTCTTTTCTTTTTTCTTTTTCTTCTGATAAGAATTACCTCTCTGAAGTTTCTGTTTCAAAGAGATGGCCCTCAGTTCCTAGAGAAGACCAGGTAGAACATTTAACATCTCAATGATACAGGGAATGAATGCAAGTTTTTTCAAAAAGGACTTTTGATCCTAAATCCAGAATTTTACAATACTTACAAGTCTTTTGAGATGAATAGAGGAGGTTTGGGGATTGGTAAAAAGATAGGTGAGCTTTTAATTGTTTCTAGAGCTGCATTTCTGTTCTTGTAAAGACTTGATCCGTAAGAAAAATACAGTTGTTTTCAATTCCTCAAAGAATGGGTTGCAACCTAAACGACAATGAAGCTGACCTATCCATTCAACTACGTTACCTTCAATTTTCTTTAGGAAAATTAATAAACAGAAACCTCATTTAGAATGGAGTTCGGAGGCCAGAAGGGGGAGCTCTCATGCCCTACCACTTACTGTCAGTTGCAGACCCAACAGGAAGAAACTTACCTTTACGTCTCCAACAGGAAGAAGGTTACTACTTTACTGCCCAGCAGGAAGAAGAAAGAATTTCTCCTTGCTTGGACACAGACCAGCCAATGAGAAACTGTCACAGCTTAGCCAATGAAAACTTCCAGTTCCTATAATAGGACTCTCTGTTTATAACAACTCCTTCACTTCTCCCTTTCCTAGCAAAGAACTTTCCTCTCCTTTGTCCTCCAGACTTGCCTGTGGTTCACCACCATAAATTGTATGTCCCAAATTGCATTTTTTTTTCTGTTCTCAAATAAACTCATTCTGCTGGTAAAATAACTGACTGTTTTATTGTGTAGGTCAACATTACTTGGTGTCAGAGAGTGGGGTCCAGAGAAGACCCACCAATAACTCTGAGGCTGGTTATTGGGGGTATTCTTTGGTGCTGGTACCCACAGAGCCCACTGAGCTCACTGGTTTCTTGCAGACCCTGGAGCTGGGTTCTGAATACTCACTTGGCACTTTGGCCTGACTCTTTTGAAATTGGGCTGTTCCTATTGGAAATGTGCTGCTAAGCCTTTGGTCAGATTCCTTTGGAACCAGCCTGTACCTATTGAAATTGTGCAGTTTATATTTTTCTTTGCTTTTCTCTAGAGTAAAACCTCTAAGAAATGGCATCCAAGTTATCTAAAAGTTTTGAGCATGCCCTCTCTTTTCAGAAACTCCAGCTGGTTTTATAAATGAAAACCACAGTCCCTCCTCATGCACATTTCTATCTAAATGGACCTACTTAACCAAAAGTAATTTAGAACACTGATGCCCATTACGGGGAACTTTTTGAACTCCCCAAACTTACTTTTCTTAAAATTGCATTGGACAGCCATGGCTTTAAAATTGTCAAAACTGAATGGGATACTTATTTCAATTGGTATTTTGAGGCTTTCAAGTGTTATCAGAAATCTAAAATTTCTTCTCTGAAAAATACAATTTTTAAATAACTGAGGCAAACAAACAATTAACGAAAGACAAAATGGCTTCTGAGGCTGCTCTTTCCCTCCCCCAACCTCGCAAGTCTTTTTATCCAGATGAATGGGAGCCATCCTTGTGCTCAGGCCCCACCTCCAGCGCCATCTTTCTCCTTCTGTTCTGCACTGCCTCTACCTCCCCTATAACCTCTGCTTCTCCATTCCAATTCTCTCACCAAACTTCCCTTTTTTCCTAAAACTTTCCACACTCTCTCCTCCTCTGAACCTATCAGAACCTGCCCCTTTAAAGTTAAGTCTTCTGATGATACAAACAAACCTCAAGTTTTTTATGTTCCCTGGACTAAGGCCAAATTGTGAGCCACAGTTAAAGAGTTTCCTAAAGTAACTAAGGATGACCCCCACCCCATAGGTTTGCTGAAGAATTCAACATAGTTATCAGACTTCCCAGCCTGGTTTTTCAGATCTGTATCAGTTAGTTTGCATGCTTGTTGGTGAGAGTCAGGCCAAACATTGGATGGAACTTGCCCAATGGGAACTCCCTGAAAGGGATTTAAAAAAACAAACTCCTAACTTTTGGCAAGAGGCTAGAGCACTCGCTGTAGAACTCTGCCCAGCACTTACAGTAGCTTTTCTTAAGCCTGTTGATTGGAACGAAATTCAGGCTAGCACACAAAAATCTGATGAAGCTTTTCATGGCTATTATAATCAACTTCAGATTTTTTTCAAAGAAAATTCTCATCTTCCTTCAGATGTTGAATCTACTTGAGTAGCCTTAACCCTATGCTTGTTAACATTTTGAACTGGTGTCTTTCTTTTTCAGTTAAAAGGACCAGGGCGGAATGAGAAACTATGTCCACTCCAGATTTAGTTAATTTGGCAAATCAGCTCACTCGCACCCTAGATGAGTTATCTAAAAGAAAGACTGCTAAAATTCTTAATTTTCAACTCCAGCTAATGAAGGTTCCCAAACAAAACAAAAGCCCTCCTAATGTCTGCTATTATTGCAAAGAACCAGGACATTGGAAGAAAGATTATCACCAACTTAAGTGCTTCAGGTGTCTTTAGCCCTCTAATCACCTTTTTCAATGTCCTCTTCATTCCCAATGGTCTAAAGGGATGCAAAAGATACTATCCGCTCAATATCCAGAGCCACTTGCGCAGATCGGCAAAGGAAAAAATGGATTAGACAATTATCCTGAGAGCTGGCAATAGTGGTAGGACCCTAACTGCAAATATGGTACAATGCACGTTTCTGTTCAGCCATATCTAGCCACTAATAGGATGTAATCCACATTTATCTCTAGTCATATATTAGGGGTCCACAACCTGACAATTGTCAAGCCAAGTTCTCAGGACACAAAACAAAACAGACAAGAAGGTAATAGCTGTTCCTGGGAGAGAAAGCGCAGACAACCAATGAGTACCTGAAGGCAAATTCATGAGTCACAAGTCAAAGATCTAATTCTTACTTTATTATTTTTTTTTTGTCTGGCAATCTGAATTTGGAAAGGAAGGAACAGCATGAAATTTACCTTCCTCTCTCTACCAAGCACCACAGATAGAGATCTGAGAGAACTGACTTTGGTAGGAATTCTCACCCATTGATGGCTTCTGCCCAGGATCCCATTTGCAGGCTCTGGAACGAGTGGGGTGTCCCAGCAAGACCCATCTTGGTCACCAGGAACTGTAGCAGAGGAAAAATAATTTTCCCTATACCCTTTATGGTGAGTGCTTGGCTGAGACCTCATTTTCTCTAGGTTACCTCATATATAGATAAGCTTATTGAAGTTAGAATTTCTGCACTGTGGTCACTGAATTCAAAATATTTGTTGGTAAGGTTAACTTGCTTGTTCAGCCTTAGGACAAAATTTTATTTACCTGAGGCTTAAGTCAGGCCCAGTCCAAGCCCAGACCCAGTCCAGTAAGTCAAACCCAGTCTGACTCTGGCCAGTCTCCGGACCCAGTCTGGAAAAAGAAATGCACTAATAAATTCTGGAAGCTAATAATGTAAAAGCTGCAGAGCTAGGATCCAAGAGGGATGTACCCACCATCTCCAGAGGCATCGAGAAAGCAGGGAATTCAAGGGCTCAGCAGGTACATCTGCTTGGTTGCTTCTTGCTCCTGGGGGTGTTGGGGGAGGTTGGAGAGAGTCTCCTTTGTTCCGCAGTCTGAAACCAGAACCGTTAAAAGATAAACTCAGGTATATTAAAGTTTTTAAGAGTTTATAGAGCAAAAATCAAATGGAATTTGGCAACATCAAACTTTTTCCGGTCTGCAGGCCTCTCACTGTTGTGGCCTCTCCCGTTGCGGAGCACAGGCTCCGGACGCGCAGGCTCAGCGGCCATGACTCATGGGCCCAGCCACTCCGTGGCACGTGGAATCTTCCTGGACCAGGGCACGAACCCGTGTCCCCTGCATCGGCAGGCGGACTCTCAACCACTGTGCCACCAGGGAAGCCCCAGGATTTTGGATTTTATCGCAAGTCCAGTGGGTATCAGGCAAGGATCTCTTGCCAACGATATCTCTAATGCAAGTTATTTAGGTTTATAAGGACTTTGTTGTTGTTGGAGCAGTAGCTCGTTAAGCAACCATTTGAGGGCTTAGACGAGGTTGTTTGTGAGCTATTTCACACTCTTCTGATTTATATTGGGGTACTCAATGCCCTCTTGCACTAGAATACTTTGTAATTTTCTTCAGGAATGTCTATACTACGACTGTGTCCATTTCCAACATGTACTATATCTTGGTTAAGAAACTCTTCTGCCAAGAGCTGAACTAAACAAGATGTATTTTGAGCCACTGGCCAAGAGTATGCAAAAAAGTTCTTTTTTTTGATATAAGTTTGCTGGCTGGAATGGCTTTGGATCAGAAAGACCTCTTTACCCTTCAGAAGTGGCAGGAAAATCCAGCTGTCCCTCAGAATTGGCTCATCCACCTGTGACTCTGACATGATTATGTGAAGTGATATTAATGCAGGTTTTGTAATTCAGTTCACTGTTTCTTGTCCACTGCGATGAGGAACTTGATCTGTTCTTCTGTTCCAGCTCTTCTCCTTCACAGCAAGTAAATCAAAGGAGAGGAGGGAGTTGTGGGCGGGGGTGGGGGTGGGGGGAGTAGGGGGTGACAAAGACCTGAGAGTGAGGGTTTCAAGGTGACATTCTCCAGAAAGAATGAAGAATTATGCCAACCAGTCGAAACACATTGTGGAGTTTGAATTTGTATTAGAATTTTTCCTTTCTGTCTTTTTGCTCCAGTTTTTTTTTTAATTCTCCTTTAAAAATGTGCTATAGTACAAATTAGATTTTAAAACTCCACCTTTGTCCTAGCTGAATTGATAGGTTAAGGAATGCTTCCAGATCTCAGACCTAAATGAGTAGGGGAATGGCTTATCCCTAAATGGCAAGCCAGTAAGAAGGGCCCTCTTTGGAAAGCCCAGTCACAAGAAAGTTGATATGAAGTGGAAACCAGGAGTTTTTCTATAAAAATAATCCTTGGGCTTCCCTGGTGGCGCAGTGGTTGAGAGTCCGCCTGCCGATGCAGGGGACACGGGTTCGTGCCCCGGTGCGGGAAGATCCCACATGCCGCAGAGCGGCTGGGCCCGTGAGCCATGGCCGCTGAGCCTGCGCGTCCGGAGCCTGTGCTCCGCAACAGGAGAGGCCACAACAGTGAGAGGCCCGCGTACCGCAAAAAAAGAAAAAAATCCTTTACCCTTCTGCCCATAAAAAATATATATATTATTTAGTTTTTACAGTGTTGTAGGGATTTTCCAGCTACTGCTAATAGTGAGGGAGCAGATTTAGTCTCTAGACAAGGACAGAGTGAGAATTGCAGCATAGTTTCAGATTCCAGAAGAACCAGGGTTCCCCCCATCGATTGCCAAAATATCCATCTACAGCTGAGCTTCCGTTTAGATGATCATCCCTGTGTCTCTTAGATACTCTTCTTCCTGATCTTGGGAAAGCTGCCCAATTCCATCTGGGTTTCTATCTGGATACTAAGCACATTATTTTCTTGTTATCATATACTACTCATATAGTTCAACTGGATTTTGCTGTTTAATACAAAGAGCACTAGACCAGGAATCAAGAGCTGTGGTTTAAAAGAAATGATAATAGAACAATGTAAAGTCCTCTTACTTTGTAACTATTTAGCTTTTAAAATTATTGAAACTGCTACAAAATTATTCATAGTACTTTCATTCTTAATTACTTTTCTTAACAAGCTGCAACAGCTGCTGTAAAAATTCTGGAATCATCTTTGAGTAAATAAAACAACACATAGTAAGGATAACAATATTTTTAAATAAAAGAAATAATGTAATAATAACTAACAGTTATTGCTTATTTGCTATGTGCCTGGGATTGTGATAAATGGTTTACATGGGCAGTTGAAACTAAATGAAATGTGAAGTAAGCAACACACTAGATATATATGATAATATTCAGTTTGGTTACAGAATAAAATATAAAATAAAATCATCTACGGCAATCATTAGTGTGTTTTGTATTTAGGCATAAGTGGGAAGTATTTCAGACAATTTTTACAGCTAAGCCGAGTAACTCAGTAGGAGAAGTCTGCCTTTATTATTACTATTTTTTGTCAAGCCTAAGCATCTGAATGTCTTACTTTCAGTAGAAAGCTGCCTGGGCATTGCAAGACCAGTGTATTTACTATCATAGATACATAACACAGCTGAGTCATGCCCTTCATTCAGAAGCCCCAGGGGAACATGGTGCTATATAACGGGGTGAAATGAGAAGCAGGGAGGAGAGGAAGCATAACTTCTTTAGAGGTATGAAGCCAAGATTCTTAAGAGGCCAGAGTAGTTTTCTCATTTTTTAAGTTTCTTTCTGTACCTCCTTTCAATTGAAAAGAATTGAGGTCATAAACACTTTTTTCCCTTTCCATTTTCGTTATTGACTTTACATAAACATGAGGTAAGTTATACTGACAAAAACACTCTGGACTTTGTCATCCCAGATCAACTCTATCATTCAATTAAAACTCTGCACACAGAAAAGTAATTTGGATTAATAAGCAAGTGGGACAGATGTTTGTGCTAGCTCATATTTCAGCAGATAGGACACCTCCAAAATCATCATCATCATCACTATTATAGCTTCGGGTTTGTACATTCTGGGTTCTAAAATTTTGACAGCAAGAGTAAGGTAACATTGTCCCAGCCCAAAATATGGAGGAGTTCTATAACTGAGGACTTTGAAATACAATTAAAGAATTCTTCTCTTTTGCATGGCCTGAATTCTGCAAATGCTCTTCTATATGTCTTCATATTCTGTTCTTCTGCATTCAGATGATTCTTTGTACTGAAAAGAAATTAACCATATATATGTACATCCTTAGTGTTCAGAATTCACTGTACATATCCAGGTGTATATGTGCAGTGTCCCTCTATTTCCCACCTCTGTCTCTGTTTCTCCCTGTGTGGGTTGACCACTGCCTGCACCATTTAAAATGCACTTCTCCTCCCAAAAAGAGTGTATTGTTCATGGAGATCTCAAATGAAAATGTTCCTTCGAATGGACAGAAATGTGCATAGAATATCTTCCTTTGGCTGAAATAGTTTAGAATTGTTATTGTCTAACCATTTTATGGCCCATAACATGTTAAGGAAGTATGCTTATTTAGTACATCTTCCCTATATTCTTGTTTATTTTTCATTCTGTTGTACTTTGTGAATCTTTTTTTTTTCCTAGTTGTCTCTTTAACAGCTTTATTGAGATATAATTCATATATCATTCACTCATTAAAATTATACAATTCAATGATTTTTAATCTATTCACAGAGCTGTGCAACCTTCACCAAAATCAAATTTAAAGCATTTCCATTACCCCAAAAATAAACCACATACTCAATGACAGTCCTTAGACCCCATTTCACCCAAACTCCACAACCCCCTTATAAGCCACCTCAAATCTTTTTTGGTGGGACTAAGTCTAGAAATGTGTCACTTCTATGCTCCAGCCCAATTTATATGTGCCTGTTCTAGGTTGAATGTGTTTCCCTAAATTTTATATATTGAAGTCTTAACCCCCAGTACCTCAGATGTGATCTTCTTTGGAGAGGGGGTCTTTACAGAGGAAATCATGAGGCCATTAGAGTGGGCCATAATCCAATATGACTAGAGTCCCTATGAAAAGGGGAAATTTGGTCATAGACGTTCATAGAGGGAAAATGTCTTATGAAGAAGAAGGCCGAGGTCAGGGTGATGCTTCTACATGCCAAGGATGCCAATCCTTATCACCAACAGAAGCTGCAGGAGGGACACGGAACAGTTTTCTCTCACAGCCCTCAGAAGGAACCAACCCTGCCAGCATTTTGATTTTGGGCTTCTAGCCTGCAGAACTGTACCAATGAATTGCTGGTGTTTAAGCCACCAGCTGTGGAACGTTGTTACATCATCCCTAGGAAACTGACACAGTGTCTCTAGTGAAACAACTGTCTTGTTAACCGCAGATTGTTTTCTTTGGCATTTCTGTTCTATACTGGAGTAGGCATTCATCAGGAGAAGTGAATTTGCTTGTCACATAATTTACTCTGTGGTAGTTTTGTAAGGGATAAAAAATATAACATGATTCCTGCTTTAAAATATGAAATTTATTAATCAAACATCTATTGAGTGCCAGATGTAATTATGTAACAGGCACTCAGTCAGGATACGGATCTCACAGTGGTGAGCACAAGAGCTGGTGATTCCTACTCTCATGGAGGAAATAGTCTGGAAGATGGCAGTGGGGTGAAGCATTAAGAACATACACAAGATAAACTAATTGCACGTTATTATAAATAGTTTGAAGGCAAAGAAGGAAAATCACATTTTTATAATAGTAATTTCAATGCATACAAATATGTGATCATTGCCAAGTAGGAAAGAAACAACTGTGCAGAGAGGAGGGAACAGTGAACATCCTTGGCTGTGAGATGGTCTGGGAAGCCCTCCAAGGGAGGGCATTTGAGCTCAGCTTACACAGAGCAGCTGACTTTGATAGAGGGTAGGGATAGACCCCATTTACAGTTGATGTACACTTGATTACATATGATTCCCAAGATGGGAATAAGCATGAACCTCTGGGTCACTAGTAGTCCACTTGTCTGGAACATAAAGAAATAGAATAAGCAGAATGATATAGTAATCATAACTATTATTATTTTTAATGCGTACTAAGTGCCAGGAACTGAAACAAAGGTTTACGTTATCTTAGTTACATTCACATTTTTTATGAGGTGGCCTGCAGTTGTCCCAGTTTACAGATGAGGATGTTGAAGTTTGCTCAGCCATTGCTTTGAACTCATGTTATCATACCACACAACATACCACCAAGACTAATTCATAGGAATAGCTGTGATTTGGAATGAGGTCTGTAACCCCAACAAACTGTTTATTCCATGAAAGGGGACTGTGTCCCCACCTACAGTCAGAGGATGGGTTGCAGGCAGATTCTAGAATACTTTGTATTCCTAGCTAAAGACTGCAAAGTTTATTTTAGAATAAACAAGGGGAGAGATAGAACTTTGGCAAAGTAGTTACATGAAATGAAATGTGTTTTAGTATATATATGCTGAAACGTTGAAGCAGGAAGAAATTGGGGAATATAGAATCCCTTAGCCCTTAATAAAGGGAAGATCCAGATGAGAAATACAGATGTTTTATTAGGATGGCTTAATGTGCACAGGAAGCATCTGAGGTGCCTCTTAATAATCCCTCTTTCCAGGCACTACCCCAGGGGAGTGTTGATGTGAGGAAGCTTGAGACAATATTCTGTTCTCACTCAGCCAAAAGGTTAGGGAAGCAACGTGAGCCAAACTTCCTCCTTCACAGCAAGCCTTTGGCCTGCAGGGACCAGAATTCATTCACCTTTTCATTCCTTTTCCCACTAGGACCTGAGATCTTGCTCATAATAAGCATGTGGATGAATTGAATTGAACTGTTGGAGCGAAAGACTCTTGTCAAAGAAGAATCCTTAGGATTGTTTGAATTGAAAATGAGAACAAATTCAAGAAAACACGATTTGTAAGTCTGGAAGAGAGAACACGTGGGCGTACAGGGATGCTTATATGTGACCAACAAAACAAAATTAAATGAAATCTCTAGCCTATTATATCTGAGTGATCTGCTGCTTAGGGTGCGTGATTAAGTTCCTAGCAGGTTTTATGTCTGTTGGGTACTTTTCCTCTACAGACTCTGAAAGCACTTTGAAGAGGCTGCGTCACCATTAGGAGGCAATATAAAGCACCATTTGATTAGAGCCTCCTGCTCTGGAAACATGCAGGCAGCGTTCTTTCTGCTGAGTGCCAGAGAGGAAGCAGAGAACAGTTTTTCTCCATTGAAATAGCAGGAAGATATGTAGGGAAGCACAATATTGTTTTCTGAGTTGGAAATTGGCTAGAACATAGACATGTGAGTGCCCATCTCCTCTAAAACACACTGGATTCCAATACATATGAATGGGGTGAAACATTAAAATAAATGGCAGGCTCAAACGATACTAAAGCCCTTATTTATGAAGTCCTCATTTATTGACCTGAAGGTAGCTGGCATTCCAATAAATGTCTGTTGAGATAAAAAATATCAATAACAAATTTAGGGCATGCATGCCCTCAAGGGGTAGCTGGCTTGTTTCTCATACCTCTTCTGTTGCTGGACCTAGATGTAGAAAGGTTGTCTGTCCTTCTTTCTCCTAGTCGTCACTTCCAGATCATTTTCCTTCTGTCCTCCTTAAAACTCCCCCAGCATAATGCTCATATCATTAGATTATATTACTTATTACTCTTATTTATTGCTTTAAGATTGTATCATATATGTCTTTACAGCACTCCTGTGTGTCATATAAGTTTTTATAACACTCCTGTCATAACTCATGATAAATGTCCAGGGATTACATTTCCAAAATCCTGACCTCTCCTTCAGAGAACTTCCATTCTACTTCAGCTACGCAGGTCCTTGGTTGTACCCGAGAATAATCCGTAGTGAGCTCCTCTGTCCTGCTGCCACCACATCAACTAACCTGTTCTATCTGCACATGAGTATTCTTTCTTCTTTCATGCTACTAGGAATGAACTAACCATGATCCTCTATGCTAATACTTGTACACTGGGTCTCACTCCCTTTCACTTCAGCACTGAGACTCTCTCTCTCTCCTTTATGCAATATTTCTCTGTCTCAATCTGACCATTACCAAAATCATGCAAACATACTGTAACATCTGTTTTTTAAAATCCTTCTTTAAATAATCTCCAACTATTACCTGATTTCTCTGCTTCCCTATGTATCAAAATTCCTTGAAAGAAGTTTCTTTTACTCATTCTGTTGCCTCTCTTTCTTCCAGTTCTGTCTTGAATCTACTCCAAAAGGTCTCCACAATAAACAAAAAGTAGCCCTTCTCAAGATTATGAATGACTTCCATTGTGCTAAAATCATTGATAAACTCTCAGTCTTTCTCTTAATTAATTTCTCCATAGCTTAGAAAACAAATTTTTTTATTGAAGTATAGTTGATTTACAGTGTTGGGTTAGTTTCCAGTACACAGCCAAGTGATTCAGTTATACATATACATATTCTTTTCCATATAGGTTTTTACAAGATATTGAATATAGTTCCCTGTGCTAAACAGCAGGTCGTTGTTAGTTATTTATTTTATATACAATAGTATATATGTTAATCCCATCCTCGTAATTTATCCCTACCCCACTTTCCCCTTTGGTAACCATAGTTTGTTTTCTATATCTGTGAGTCTATTTCTGTTCTGTAAATAAGTTCATTTGTATCATATTTTAGATTCCACATATAAGTAATATCATATGATATTTGTCTTTGTCTGACTTACTTCATTTAGTATGATAATCTCTAAGTCCATCCATCTTCCTGCAAACGGCACTATTTTATTCTTTTTCATAGCCATGTAGTATTCACATATATATGTATACTACATCTTCTTCATCCATTCATGTATCAGTGGACATTTATGTTGCTTCCCTGTCTTGGCTATTGTAAATAGTGCTACTATGAACATTGGGGTGCATGTATCTCTTTGAATTACAGTTTTCTCCAAATATATGCTCAGGAGTGGGATTGTTGGATCATATAGTAGTTCTATTTTTAGTTTTTGAAAGAACCTCTGTACTGTTCTCAATAGTGGCTGCACCATTTTACATTCCTACCAACAGTGTAGGAGGGTTCCCTTTTCTCCCCACACTCTCCAGCTTTTACTGTTTGTAGACTTTTTAATGATGGCCATTCTGATTAGTGTGAGGTGATACCTCATTACAGTCTTTATTTGCATTTCTCTGATTATTAGCGATGTTGAGCATCTTTTCAAGTGACTATTGGCCATCTGTATGTCTTCTTTGGAGAAATGCCTATTTAGATCATCTGTCCATTTTTTGATTGGGTTGTGGATGACTCTTTCCTTGAAATACTTTCTTCACTTGGCTTCTGGAAGCTTCCCTCTCAGTTCTCCTATTCCCCTTGGTTGTTTCTTCTAGCTCCCATTGTTGACTCTTCTCATCTCTCCACTGGGGTTCACCGGGGTTTGGTTCTTAGATCCCTTCTCTTCTGTAACAACACTCATTCCCAAGGTGATATCACCTACTCTTATGGCTTTAAATATTATCTGTATGTTGATGATGTTCAAATGTTCTTTCCCCTGAACTTAAGATTCTATTCAACTGCTCCTGGACATCCTCACTTGCAAAGTTAATAGACATCTCAAATTTAATACATCCTGAGTTGGACTCTTGATACCAGCTCCTCCAAACCTGATCTTTCTGTACATTTCCCGATCTCATTTAACATCAACTTCTTCTTCCAGTTGCTTAAGCAACTTGGAGTCACCGCCCCTTCCCAAGTGACTTTTCTCTTTTTCTCATACATATTCGATCCATCAATCAATACTGTTAATTATACCTTCAAAATGTATAAATAATCTAATTATTCCTCTCCCAAGGCCAACTCCTCCAGGTGGCCTTGATCTGTTTCCTGGGTAAATACAATACTCTACTTTTGGTGTCTCTGATTCAGCACTTGCCTCCCTCCTATGGTCTGTTCTGAACGTAGCAGCTAGGTCAGATTGGGCAATGTCACCCTTGAACCCTAAACTCTACAGTGGTTTCCCACCATCCTCCTTACAGTGGCCAACAGACCTGCGTGATCTGGCCACCATTTTTTTCTTTAGACCTAACTTATCCTTCTCTTTTCAGGCCTCATTCATTAATCACACTGTCCTCCTTGGTGTTCTTCACACTCAATGCGTGCCTCCAACACAGAGTTTTATTTTGCCTTTCCTTGGAGTACTTTCCCCCAAATACCCACATGTCTCCCTCCATTCCCTCTCTCAGGTCTTTGCTAAAATGTCAGTTTCTCAGGGAGGCTTTCCATGACCACCATATTTAAAATTATACTCCTCCCAGCACTATCTATCCTCCATCCCTCATCAATTGAGGAAACAACTCCAGAGAGCTTTAGAGATTTATACAATCTCACATGGTGTTAGTGGAAGAATGCTAAGTCTTCTTGTTTATATGTCTTTTCAGATAAATCATATTATACTTGAAAGTAGAGTCATTTTAAAAATTTGGTTTAGTTCAGAAAGTTTGCATGAAGTAAGTAGTTGCTTGATATAATATTTATATTGTTACAATTTGTTTTATTTTATCTATAATAATTCATCAAATCGTTACAAGCTTACTTTACAAAGTAATTCCACATGAATCATTTTGTTGTGTCTTATTCATACTCATTTGAAGAACACAGGTAGATATAACTCTATTATTAATCTCATGTCCCAGATGATCACATTGAAGTTCAAGGATTTGTGGCCTCGCTCAATGTCACATAGCTAGTAAAAGTAGGTGCCAATATATAAATACAGGTCTTCTGATTCCAAGCTCACTCCAATCCACCAAAAGTATTATTTAAATCAAAGTATTAATTGTCTACAGAAAGTAAACTTGAAGAAATAGGTTAGTCAGTTTTAAGCTATTTCTTTGCTTGGAAGCAGAGGTGATAATTTTCATTCTCTTTAAAGCACTCGTTGGTGGTGAAACTGGACACTTCCTGTGTCTCCTGAATTGAAATTTCATTATTTAGTTTGAAGTATTGTTAATCCTCAAGACATTAGACACAGTCATGTTTATGCATAATTTTGTAAGCTTAGTTCAGAGTTAGATGTAACATAATTGTTTTTAGGTTCTCTGTGCTAATGCTTCTATCCATCAGAGCAGATAACTGAGGAATCCTCTATATGTACCATATGCATGGACTTCCTCAAATTATCAACATTGTACTTAGCTTTCTTATCTTGGAAATCTCTTAGTTCTTTTACAATATTGCAACAGTACAACTTCCAGAGGAAAATGTCATTTTGATCATTTTGTGTTTTTATGAAGAAATAATGATTATTATTAAATGTTGGTTCTATTTATGTTGAGTTACTGTTAAAATGCCATATAGTGACTATTTAATTATATGCTACTTCCTCTTAAAAACACTTGAAAATAGGATCACATATACTATAGATTAATAATATATAAGTACATATATATTACTTATATATTTCTTCAATCATGGTTGAAGAAAAATCAACTGTGGTTGAAGAATGATGCATGATGCTTGAAAAAGAGAAGAAAGAAGGAAAATTTCCTCAATTCAGCATTTTTTATTCTTCTACAATCATATTCTCTTCTAGATCAAGAAGATTCTTTGAATTTGTATTGTTGAATACTTTTTTTTTAAGCCGAGGAAACTACAGATCTAAGTGTTTTGCCAAAAATCACACAGTCACTTGGTAGCAGCACCAAAACCAGAACATAGTTAGTTTTCAACTATATGCCAGAATCCCCCCAGCCCCTGACTTCCTTAATAACGTATTACTTAATAATTTAATTTCACTTGAACTTCTCCTTTGTAATCCCCAGAGTAGATTATTTTACAAAGAAGAGCAAGTTCTGAAAGAATACATTTATGATCAAATTTTAATTTTCCTTTTTTATATAGCATCTAGCAGTGTGCTCATCCAATGTGCATTGCAAATAACTATCATAAATATTGTAAACACCTGATTAAACTTTCGCTTTTATCACTCCATACAAAGACATAGGTGGGGGACCCATGCAAGCATCTCCTCACACCACGGTTAGATTATTGGCTAGTACAACTCTGAGTGCTTCTCCCCACTCCCAATCATTCCCAGCCACCATATCCTATGCTTTTCCAATCCAGCTGACAAGACCATCTTCCTAAAGTCTTTTAAGTTCTCAGAACAAAATCCTCAGTGATTCATTTCAAGAAACATTAAATCTAAATTTCTCTAACAAGGTTCTACAAATCTCACCCTATTCACTAGTATTGTGATGGAGAGGGAAGGTGTGCATGAGGCAATTTTTTTTCACTTCTTATTTTTAAAATAATTTTTATTGGAGTATAGTTGCTTTACACTGTATTAGTTTCTACTTTACAGCAAAGTGAATCTGCTGTAGGTATACATATATCGCCTCTTTTTTGGATTTCCTTCCCATTTAGGTCACCACAGAACACTGAGTAGAGTTCCCTGAGCTATACAGTAGGTTCTCATCAGTTATCTATTTTATACATAGTATCAATAGTGTATATATGGGAATCCAAATCTCACTTCTTTTTAAAAGTTTTATTGAAATACATATAGTTGATTTACAATGTTGTGTTAGTTTCAGGTGTTCGGCAAAGTAGTTCAGCTGTATAGATAGATAGATATAAAAATATATATATTCTTTTTTTACCTTCTTCCATTATAGGTTATTACAAAGTATTGTGTATAGTTCCCTATGCTATACAGTAGGTCCTTGTTGCTTATCTATTTTATATATAGTAATGTGTATATTTTAATCCAAAACTCCCAATTTATCCCTTCCTCCCCTCCCCGTTGGTAACCGCAAGTTTTTTCTATGTCTGAGTCTATTTCTGTTTTGAAACTAAGTTCATTTGTATCATTTTTTAATATTCCACATATAAGTGATATCATATGATATTTTTCTTTCTCTGTGTGACTTACTTCACTTAGTATGATAATCTCTAGGTCCATCCATGTTGCTGCAAATGGCATTATTTCATTCTTTTTTATGGCTGAGTAATATTCCACTGTATATATGTACCACATCTTCTTTATCTATTCCTCTGTCAATGGACAGAGGTTGCTTCCACGTGTGTGAGGCAATTTTTAAAATTTTAAGCTGTGGAGGAGTAAGAACTGCTTGTGTGTAGTGGGGGTTGATCTTAATATTGAAGTCAGAGGCATAATCCATGAGGACAGAGGGCAATCAGAAGCAACAGAGGCAAGAGGCAGTCTTTTCCTCAGAGAAGAAGCTTGAGCTGTCAGAACACTCCTCTTGGAGGAAAAAAGCACAGGTGGAGGCTCCCAAGAGCTCTTTTCCCTATAGTGACGAGGCCACCTGGCAGTTCCTGAGGACTGGGACCCTGACGCCTCAGTCACATGCAGTTGTCCCATGTAAAATGCACACTTTACATTCCTTCTTAATCTCCAGAACTTTCCTGAACAAGTTTCACTGAATTCTTGATCGGTAACACTTTTAGGCTGCTTGAAAATTTCCTCTTGATCTGCATACTTCTTAATGCAACATTAAGTAGAAGCCACCCCAGTTCAATCTTTTACCGTGAGACCAAACATACCTTTTTTAGGTACTTGTTGGGATGGTTCTTTGCACAAGTCAAAAAAGAAGGATGCTCTCTGAGGTTACGAAGACAGTGCAAGTGTGGCAGGGACAGACTTGTCAGAATGAACACACTGTGGCATTCTGAACTAAACTCAAGGCGATCTCTATTCAAAGGCACTTTAAGAATTATGCATGACAATCAATTGTAACGTTAAAGGAATCTCTTAACACTTCTGTTAATAATTATTTTATCTAAAGTTAAAATAAAACATGATTTAGGCTTATTCATATTTATATTAACACAAATGTATATGTTAATATCACATGTGTATAATATGTATTTCTAATGTATGAACACATATGGATGAATGTATATATTCAGTGAATATACATATTGTTCATATATTGGAAATACACTCACCAAAATTTCCACTGATGGGTTGAAGCATTGAGGAAGTTTGAAAACTGCTTCTCTAGCCCTTCTCCTCGTCTGCTTATGAAACCTGAGGAGCTATTCACCTCAGTATTTTGCAATGACACAAGTAGGTTAGAGATGAATTTGTTTATCCCCGAAGAATAGCTACAAATGTGGTTGTAAAGACAATGTGGGTTTTCTGTAATCAGTGAAACTGAGGGAGCAAAGAGAGGATACTAAAATGTCTTGCTTTTGTCCTAGAATGTTGTCTATAGACAACAACAATTTTTTAAAAAGGGAAAACTGAGGCCCAGAGAGGTTTATTAAATTGCTTAAGATAACAGATCTTATTACAAGCAAAGTAAGCATTTGAATTCAGGACTATTTGCCTTTAAATCTTGCCTCTTGCTATGAGAACTTGCTGCATTTGTTCTTTTCTTTATATTATTCTCAGAACATCATGGCCTTTTTCTCCAGCCTTTCCTTTATCCAAATTCTCTTTATCCCTCAGGACTCAGCCCCCATCTCTATGAAGCTTTACTGATGATGCCAGTGCTTATTAATCAAGCTCTTTTCCAAACTCCCGGTGTGAGCCTCGTTTACTGAGGGTTTACTCTGTGTCAGATATACAGACATTTAAAAGTATCTCCTCACACATCATTATGAGTCATTGTGATAGGCAGAATAATGGCTCCCAAAGATGTCCCCACCCTAATCCCTGGAACCTATGAACATGTTACATGGCAAAAGGAATTTTGCAAATTAAGGTGATGGACCTTAAAAAAGAGGGGTTATCCTGGATTATTTGGCTGGGCCCAGTCTAATCACATGAGCCCTTAAAAGTGGAAAAAGAAGAAACTAAAGGCAATCAGAGATGTGACAGAAGAAGATGCAGGAGAGATCCACAGCATGCAAGGGACTTGACCCACTGTTAGTATCTTTGAAGACAGAGTAAGGGGGTGCCACTCGCCAAGGAATATATCTGGTGTCTAGAACCTGGGAGCAGCCCTCAAATGACAGCAAAGGAAAGAAGACCCTAGTCCTACAACTGTAAGAATCTGAATTCTGCCCATATCCTGAATGAGCAGGAATGCATTCTCCCTTAGAGCTTTTAGAAAGGAATGCAGGCTTGTGGACACTTTGATTTCCACCTGGTGGGATCCAGAGCCCAGAATCCAGCCAAGCCCACCTGGGCTTTTGACCTAGATAACTGTGAGATAATTAATGTGTGTTGTCTTACGTTGCTAAATTTGTATAATTTGTTACAGCAGCAGAAAACTAATACAGTTGTTACCTACAATTTCCAAGTAAAAATTTGAGCCATAGAAGAGTTATGCTCACACAACTCCCAAGTGTCTGAACTGACTCAAATATACTCTACTTCCTCTTGAATGGGCATGTTACATAGTCTCTTCTACTCTCTACTCAAGGGAGAGAACCATATCTTAAATATTTTATGCATCTATCTTCTCTATATTACCTGCTATAGTCTTGGACACACAGACATCTTAGAGGGTGGATATTTGATGAGCTTTCCAGATGCCCCATCAGTGAAGGACTCAATACCCTGACAGCTGACAGGGTTGTCAGTCATGACCATGAATCACAATCCCCTTCAGAGATCATCCCAGCTATGGCACCACCTTGCCCAAACACACACTCTTTGCGGGGTGGCCCACATGAAATCTCTAGTACATATCAGGGCATAAAGATCTGGCTGTGTTGACCCCCCAAGTTGGGACAATGCTGAAGGATCCTTATAACTACAGAGTTCCCCATGGGGTCAGCTGAGACTGTTGTTAAGCTTACCTTGTACATCCGTTACTCCCCACCCCATCCTGTTTCCATCTCCTTCCTTCCACAGGCCCATAGGTGTGGATCCCAAGGGTACTTTTTACTAAACATTTAGCAAGTTAATCTGCTTCCCAGGGAAACTAACCTGTGACATCTAACTTTGGGTGGTTAGCATATCTAAATGTTAGATCAAGTTTATTTTACCTATTAATTTAGGTAAAATATTAGCTCCTTGCCACAAATTTCCAAAGTGTGCAGAAGACCCATTGGAATTGTTCTTGTAACTTCTGTCCCTCATTTGATGAATTTGAGGGCTGCAGATGGCAAATTTTATAAATAGCCTCACTTTGGTCAGTGTTTTAATATGCACGTGTGATATAATAAAGTAGGGTGCAATATAAGAAACGAGGCGGTATTCTTACACGAGACATGCATCAGGCATTAGGGGGATAGAGGTAATTATCATGCTTAAACAAAAGCCACAAATTTCATGATGAGCTGGGAGAATTATATAGAAAGTTGATGAATACCTACCCGATTTTCCTCCCTGCCTCTGCAGCCTTGCTACCATGTTCCTGGCCTGTGAGTTAATCTACTTGGGAGTGTTAAATCAAAAAGAGGTTCTTCAGCTGTGACTTTTTTCTTTCTTTTAGAAATCACTAAAGTCGGACTTCCCTGGTGGCACAGTGGTTGAGAGTCCGCCTGCCGATGCAGGGGACACGGGTTCGTGCCCTGGTCCCGGAATATCCCACATGCCATGCCATGGCCGCTGAGCCTGCACGGCTGGCACCTGTGCTCCGCAATGGGAGAGGCCACAACAGTGAGAGGCCTGCGTACCGAAAAAAAGAAAAAAAAAAAAGCTTATATCCACATATCCTTTTAACTCAGCAACATCATCTTGAGCATTCTTTCCATTAGAAATTCTCACAAACAAGGATATATGTACAAAAGAATGTATTATGCTGCATTTTCAATAGCTAAATCAATAACTAGAAATCAGTCAAAATTTCTGAAATGCTGGATATCACTGAACAAAATATACTACATATTATTAACCTGTTACGTCAGTGACAATAGCTGGTAATTACTGACTTAGTCTATGATCTCTTGTATGTTTTCAACCAATGGATTTTTATTAATATTCTAAAAGAGCTGATTCCACATGACAACAAAATAACACTGCAAAACAATTCACAATACTGAATGATATAAAATTAAAAATAGAAATTCACTGATGTCAGTCAAGCTCACAGACAGTAAACTTAGAAGCCAAAATGTTAGTTTCTTACCTTTGCAATAGGAAATGTGTAGTAATATGATCAACTTATTGAGTTCCAGAATGTATCAATATATCTAGGGCATTCATTCTGTGGGTGGTCTTGAATAATAAAATAGACCAAGGAGACTTATTGTTATGTTTGATAACTTTTGCAGCATATAACCTCATGAAGGCTTCTTTTTTTTTTTTTTTTTTTTTTTTTACGGTACGCGGGCCTCTCACCGCTGTGGTCTCTCCCGTTGCGGAGCACAGGGTCCGGACGCACAGGCCCAGCGGCCGTGGCTCACGGGCCCAGCCGCTTCGCGGCACGTGGGATCCACCCGGACCAGGGCACGAACCCGCGTCCCCCGCATCGGCAGGCGGACTCTCAACCACCGCGCCACCAGGGAAGCCCCATGATGGCTTCTTGACATGCCAACTTGGCCGGGCTAGACTACAAAGGGGGAAGTGAGGGCAGCAGCATGTTTTAGCATGCACACACCTCTGATTATTCAATCAGGCACTGAACTAATCCAAGTGATACCATGAAGCAGTCTTGCAGACATAAGTCAAGTCTTTTATCGTGATTTTAAACTAGAGGGCTTACACTTATGTGTCTTCCTAGCTGCTGCTTGAGGGGCAGGCTCCTAATTAAACACACACTTACAGGCCCAATGTCATCCTCTCCAGGGAACTCTGGGCTAGTGCTGTCTTCAACCTCTTCCACTGAGGAGGTCCAGAGTGTCAGTGTCTCCTGAAGAGGAAACTGTACATTTGCATCCGGTGCTCTGATTTTAGTGACTGCTGCCATATGTAAAATATAGAAAAACAGAGAAATAAAATAAAATCACTTTCATGTCAGCATTCCCAAAACCACTTTATGACTAAATGTGAACACAAATTATTATTGTAGTAATTAACCTATACTGCCATACTTCACTTAGAAGAGAAGGGTGCTAGGGAAATTGGTTAAGAATTGAAAAATAATGACCTTGGGAATGCTTGTAACAATTGTGGTCCCCCATGAGAGAGAGGTTGTGCTTTTGCAGTTCAAGGTCATTTTTAAATCATGTTCATAAACATTTAGGAGCATCAACCACTGGAAACATACATATACGGTACATGTATCTTGGAAGACTTCAAGACAGGGTCATGATTCTCACTCCTTCCAAAACTCTGCATTCTCAAGTTGATTGTTCAGTGAGAAATATATCAGGAAAGGAAGGGAAGGGTATGGGTTATTTCTTCAAAATGTTTCTTTGTCCTAGTTTTCCCATTGTGGTTATTGTTGTTTCTGTTTTGTTCCAAAGCAACCTATAAGTCACATTGTCCCAAAGGGGTCTCTGTGCTGGGGCCTTTCTCTACTGTCCCCCCTGAGCTGGGTTGGGGAGCTCCAGGCAGAGAATCTCCTGTCCTGTTGTTGCTGGGAGACACTGGGGGGCTTGATCTGGAGTGTGACGGTGAGGGGCAAGAGAAATTTCCATTCTGAAGTTGTCGCCACAGATGTTCTTACACTAAAGTCCTATTTAAAATTTTTAAAACCAATCAGTCAACAAAATAAAGCGCTTCCTCCATGACAGAACATATTTAAACAAACCTCAAGAAACAGATTTCCAAGTTTTCCAAGACATTTGCTAAACTCTCTAAGTGATGAAATCATCTTTCCAACTTCTTTGGTAAGTTAAAAATAAAAATCCATGGTATCTAGAAACACATATGAAGGCCCATTTAAGGGTGGCTTTGTGGTATAATCAGTGGTTCTTGGTGAGAAGATGTTTGCAGAGATGGGTTTATGAAGATTATCCAAGGTGTTAAAGCAGTCTTGTCCTAGGTTTCAGGAAATCTCATCATCCATATTAACCCTATTAGAAGACTGGTGAAATGCAATCACATGGAATAATTGGGTGTGGCTCAGAGCTCAATGTAAGGACACTAAAGGAGCCAAACTCATTCTTCTCCAGAACTGAGAGCCAGTGTTTGGAGCTCAGCTGGCTCTGGAGACTTCTGAGAGCTACCACCACCACCCTTGGAAGCCTTGATCCCCGAGCTGACATTGTCTTATTACTTCTCCAGCGAGGATTGTTTCTACAGCACTTTCAGTGAGTACACAATTTACCATAGAGCAGTTTATGGGACTCTCCTGAGGGGAAAAAAACACAATTTCCTAATGTTAACAGAAAACTGAGGCTGTTTCATTGAAATAATCTTGTGTGCCAACTTAGTGAAATGACTGTATTGCCATCTTGTCTTGGCATACATGTTGGAATTAATATGGTGATTAGTTTTAGTTACCTGATTTTGTTCATCTCTTAGTTATTCCTATGCATTACAAAGACTCAGAAAGTGGTTCTCTGATATCTTATCTGTTTGTGTTTGATGTAGAGCCTAAAAATAATTTTTAGGACTATTTGACTTCATGTGCAGTACCTATTACAGTCTACTTTAAAAGTGGAGTGTGCCTGTATACACAGCAGACATAATATTCTACACAACAGAACTAGGTAATGCATGCAATAATTTGGGAGAAAATATTGTTTTAAAGTGAAGCAAACTTTGTCTCTTCAGAAATGTGGGTTATTCTGACTGAAATTTTAAAGAAACTAAGAAATGATTGGGCAAGAGAAAAGTGACACTTGTGTACATGCAGAAATATAAGAAAGTTGAGGAACCTCTGTACTTAACGATTACAGACACTAGCACCCAATATTTTAGCAAAATCAGTTTTAAAAAGCATGATTTGTTTTTTGGCGCTGATTATTACCATTACATGCAAACTGCATCTTACCACAAGATGAAAGGGATGCTTGATATCATTCTTCTTTTTTTTTGCCTTATGCGAGCCTCTCACTGTTGTGGCCTCTCCCGTTGTGGAGCGCAGGCTCCGGACGTGCAGGCTCTGGACGCCCAGGCTCCGCGGCCATGGCTCACGGGCCCAGCCGCTCCGTGGCATGTGGGATCTTCCCGGACCGGGCCACGAACCCGTGTCCCCTGCATCTGCAGGCGGACTCTCAACCACTGCGCCACCAGGGAAGCCCCTTGATAACACTTTTAAAGACTAAGAAGATATAACCATTCTCTTTCATTTTTGGTTTGATTGATGAGTTTGGCACAGATAAGACAGGAAGGCATACTTAACCGATTAGTATATCCATGTAAGCTGCTTCTGGTTAGAATAGGATCCAATCTGACAATGTTTAGGGTCCTCTTCATTATCTCTGAATTATTCAGAAAGTGTTTTGCAAAGAAAAACAGTGTTTGTGGATCTAGATTTAGAATGAGATAAAAAAGGACATCCAAAGAAAACTGCCTGACAATTCTACGAAATAATAAAAATACAAGCTTAGTCAAGCATGCGGCGCTAAATCAATGACTGGCGTTGAGCATCATGACTGATGGTTGAGGGCAATCAGGACCCACCACACAGCTATAAATTAGGCCAAACTCCTCGGCTCATGTTATCTAGAGGAAAATAAGATCTCAACAAACCTGAGGTTCTCCTTTACGTAGGGAAAGGAGGGCAAGAAGTTGTGTTGGTATGGCAGCTGAGAAAATTTTCTGCAGCTCTTGAGAGTTCTCTTTGTGTCTCAGTTTTCCATTTCTGTCAAATGAAAAATCCTTCCTAAAGCAGTGTATTATTCAGTGACAATCTGTGTCTGATATTCCTTGGGCCTTTTTTGTCTTTGGGGTACAGTAATAAACTCCTGATTTCCTTCCCTCAGAAAAATGGACTCAGACATCCCAGAAGCCTTCCAGAAAGAGCTCACCTGCCTCGTGTGCCTGAATTACCTTCTAGACCCAGTCACCATAGGCTGTGGACACAGCTTCTGTAGGTCCTGTCTCTGTCTTTTCTGGGAGCAAGCTGAAGACCCTGCCAGTTGCCCACTGTGCAGGCAACGATCAGAGCAGACAAACCTCAAAACCAATTTTCTTCTGAAGAATCTGGTGTCCATTGCCAGAAAAGCAAATCTCGGGCAATTCCTGAACTCTGAGGGACATATGTGTGGGACCCATAAGGAGACAAAGAAGATCTTCTGTGAAGCCAACAAGAGCTTGCTGTGTTTGGTCTGCTCTCAAAGTCAGGAGCACAGGGCTCACAGACACCGTTCCACGGAAGAGGCTGCTGAGGAATACTGGGTGAGTGATGTCTGTGCGAGCACGTAGAGAGCTGGAGGATGGTACAGCCAAGAGATTAAAAGGATATTACAATCAGGACTTCCCTGGTGGCACAGTGGTTAAGACTCCATGCTCCCAATGAAGGGGGCCCAGCTTCGATCCCTGGTCAGGGAACTAGATCCCACATGCATGCAAAGAATGTATATGCCAGAACTAAGGAGGCAGCGAGCCGCAACTGAGACCTGGTGCAATGAAATAAATAAATTAAATAAATATTTTTTTAAAAAGGATATTATGATCATAAGGATGATTAAACACTCTCTTTACTGAGTGCCAGGTACGGACCGAGTTAGCAGTGACAGAGCTATGAAGAAAATGTTGCAGCTTACCTGCCTTTATGGAACTTGTATCCAATGGCTGGGTGATAAAGTTAATTGAAATTCTTTGGGTGATACATTATTATGATCAAGGCTCTATAAAGCTGTCACTTTGAGAAAGAGTCTTTGGCTCTAATATCTACAAGTGCAAAAAGTCTTTTCCATTGGATACAGGTTTCCTGACTCTGGACAAAGAAGGAAGATGCAGTACATTGGAATCAGCAGGCAGCGAGCATCACTACATCCAAATTCTGATGCAAGATGCCAAGCTACCTGAAAATTAGCCATGCTCAAGAAAATCCTGTTCCTTTCCCTAGATCTAAGATTCCCTGATGGTGTGTGGTTCTGTAGTGTGGAATCTTCTAAAACTGATCCATAGTGAGGCGGAATAGGGGAATGTGGTGATCTGTTACAGTCCTTCCAGTCTTCCTCTAGGTCCTGTACCTGACATCCCTGGGTACACTCCATCGTTTGGGTTCTGAAACCTCAATCTATTTGCTTTTCTGGTGTTAAGATTCAATTATTTTACAGGAGAAGCTGGCAAACGAAATGAGATCTTTATGGGAAAAGATCCAAGAAATTGAAAGAAATCTCAAGAAAAATGGCAGAGGAACTGACCCTTGGATGGTAAGTATGAGAATGTATTTCTCTTTGAAACAAGTTGAGGCAGACATGCTAGAAACCTGTCCCTGAATAACTTGAGGTGAAATCATCATGGGCCATGAAATTCTGAGAATGGGTTGAGCACCATTTCAAAACGTTGTCTATGTACCATTTGAACCCACAAAACCTGCCTCTTGGGATTTTTAGAATCTAATGGATCAGTAACCACAACAAAAATCCACTAGAAGAATGTGCCACAAGTGCTAAGGTGGAGGCACATGGAGTGATGTGGAGGCACATGGAGTGATGTGGACGATTCCACGCCCATGATTCGGGATCCCAGGGAAAATTTCTCATGTTTAAGATCAATCCCACGTCTGAAGATCAAGTGGGTGCTTAAAAATCCGTGGGTTAGTTCAGGCACAGATTTCTGTAAGTCATACATTCCAGAAAGTAAAGGGCATATCATTGGGAACCACAAGTACTTCAGTCTGATTAGTACATGAGCCCAGGTGATACAAAGGAGACATGAACAGGAATTTAAGGGGTGTGCCTGTCATCGTGAAAAGCGACAGCTCACTAGCTAGAGAGTGATATTAATTCAAGTAGGAGAAAATGTGACATGTTAAAGAAAGACGTCAGGGAGAAAAGAAACAAGGAGAAAGACAGAGATGGAGAGTGAGAAAGTCAATCCATTAATACTGAGAGGGAATATGCAATGGAATGAGGATGAATGACCTTCCAAACAATATGGGGAGGAGGCTGTGGCCTCAGAGGGAGGACAGAACCTGTTTATACAAAAAAGGAGGGCAGAAAGAAAGGGCTATGGGCATTGGCACCTGTTTGATGGCAGTAGGTGAGATTCTTAGGAAGATCTTTCCTGAGGATACTAACCCTGAGAGTAAAATGGAACATGGCTGCTCAGAGAGAAACTCAGGCTGTGGAGTTTGGGAGGATTGAGATGAGAAACGAATTTACTTATTAACATTGAGATGAGGATATTGCATATGATGTAGGAATCACCCATACATTTCAATTGCTTGCATGGGGTCTTTCAGATTGGAAAGCAGGCTTATGAAAGAAATGATCCATGAAAAGATTTTCTCCAGATGTTTCAGGAACCCATGAATTTGATGAAAGTGGTTTGAGGAAAGGGTGGGTTTGGCACTTGATGTAGTTAAAAACAATGAAAAATAAGTGAAGGAAAGAGGAGTAAATTGATTTCTTAGAAGATACGAATTTGGGATGGATGTAGCTTCTTGGGAGAGAACATGAATCAGAGCAAACTAAATGCGGTTGAAATCCATCTCACAACAGTTCTACGTGTATCGATATGGAGACATGATTAGGAAAACTTATCAGATGGTAACTCCATTTCTTCAGGAGGAAGAAAATTACTACTTAGGGAGTATTATAAAAGAAAGCCAAAAGATTTGTAAGCAAATCAGAAAAAGACAAGCGGAAATGAGTGGAAAGAAGACAGACCTCAAAGTAATATACAAAGAGCTCATTAAAATGTCCCATAAACCAGATGTGGAGCTGCTCCAGGTAAGAACTGAGGACTGAAAATATTTTCTCTGAAGCTCACACCTTCAATGACCATTAAATGGTACCAGGGGGATATTTATTCATCTCTTGCATCCTAAGGTGGGAGTCTCTCCTAGTTGGAAATATTATAGATGAAATGCAACTCATCCAAACCATGATTGAGCAAGCTTTACAGAATTGTTATTATGGAGACTCCCCAGGAATATTCCCTTCTCAAAATCTCCTTTTGTAGCTTGCTTCTGTCAAAACCAGAAAGGAACAACTTATGTAGTGTCATTCCGTTTTTTGATCTCCAGCTGGGCAATGGGAGAAACTTGGCAAAAGCTCATATATTTCCACCTCTTGTTGGGATATCCTAGGTTTGGAGTTGCCTTTTTGGAGGGGCATATTACCCTTTTGGACAAGCCCTAGGAAAGACGAATTTACAGAGAACTGAGGGTTGCAGCAATGCACAATCACTACCTTTGTCCCTTCTCTCTCTCTCACTCTCTCTCTCGCTCTCTCTTGCTCGCTCGCTCTTTCTCTTTCACCCTCAGGTTTGTTAATTTATTAAGAATTTAGATTCTTGCAACACATCGTGCCAGAATTTTCTTTAGGGAGAAAAAGGAAAATGGATTTTCCAGACTGTTTTCTTGTGGTGGCGATTAGATGTCTTCTGATGTTTTCCCCAAACCAAATCCTGGTTGGCTATTTATGAAGAAGTCTAATCTTATATTTTTTCATTTTATTTTTGACAGGAATTGGGAGACAAACTGAAATGGTAAGTCTAATCTTGTGATGCTGACCAGGGCGCTGTGAAAGAGATCAAGCTGCATTTAACAAAGGGAACACATAACTTACTAGATAATACTACATTGCTTGTGTGTGCTTGTGTGGTGCCTGTTTTGCTGAGTATGATTTCCTGTTCCGTTTGAATCAGAACTGAGCATCAGAAGTTTGCTCCTGTGGCTTAGAGATGTATGTGCTGTAGAGCTCAATGCAGAAGTTTCTAAAAGGCCAGTTTTTTTCTGATTTAAATTTCAAAATCATAAACACACTGAAGTGCAAGGACTAGTACTTCCCAGGCATTAGGTGAGAGAGGCAAGTGTCTCTGATAAATGGGGGTGAAATCACGTCGTGAATTAAAGTAAGAAAAAATTTCCTAAGAAAGGCATGATCCCATCCCATGATTGTGGAGAAAAGGATTTTGATAAGTGAGTTGAGCTGAAGGATGCTGACTTTTTCTTAAAGGCTGTGGTTAAGAAGTCCTGGCCAGCAGAAAGTTTAACCGCGTCTTCCTCCTGACAGGAGCGAGTCAGCACAGCTGCACATGCCTCAGCCTCTGCTGCCGGAACTCCGTGCACGACCCATCACTGGGCTGATGGACTGGCTCAACCGCTTCCGAGGTGAGTGTCACCCCATCGGTGTGTCCACCCTGCAAGGTTCTTCAATAACGTTTCCACAGACAATCTTTCCCTCTTCATCTCTCACCTTGTACAGAACAGTCTGCAAATAGGCATGTATAGACATGTGTAGTCACAGAGTCATTAAAATCCTTACAAGATACATGCAGGCTGGTGCAGGGATAGATGTGATTCAGGCCTTATAACTTACTTATAAATTTGATAAATAATTTCTATAATGAAAAAAAGGGCATGCTCCAAAAATGGCTCCTTGAGCCCTAGAAATAGCATCACATACAATGTCAGTTGTTCACTGAATTCTAGAAAACGGGTTATTAATCCAGGATATTCCAATTTCAGGGTCTAAGTGCAGTTACTTAGAGGTCAAAAACATTTTTGCTTGAAAGTTTCTTGGCAATTGAATGTATGATGTGTTTTTTTCCATTGACATAATCAGAAAAAAATATATAAGCCACAAAATTAGATGCAGAAACCAGGATTTGTGAACAACAACAAGGAACCAAATCGGTGGTTGATGAGCCACATAGAGCTTCACGATCAACCTAACTCTGGAGGATAACGTAGCAGGAAGTGGAAGACTAGGCCCCACGTTGGAACCACATATCAAAGGCGGAAATTCCTACAAGGAAACCACTTTTAAGAAGCCATCCTTAGGCTTTGTTTCTGCAGTGTCCATTTGCTAACTTAACTGAGATGCTAGAATAATCACCAGTTCTCTACTCTACAATGTATTTTTTTTTCCCTGAGCAGTGGTAGTGGAGGTGGAGGTGAGTTATATTGTCATGGTCTTGGAGGTGATCAGTGCCCGGTGTCCAGTCTTTTAGCTGTCAGGAAAAGTACCCAGCCAGAAGTAGCCATGACCTCCCTATCCTGTATAATCTCTGAATTTTTAGGAAGTGTTTTCCATGGTAACTAGTTATCCGTTTCCTCAGCAGATATCCCGGCAAGATTTGAATCCAATGTTTCCAGTTAGAACTGCACTTCTTATAATCTTAAGGAGTTTTTTTTGTGTTTTTTTTTCTCCCAGTGAGACCCTAGGTGGACCTTCTTCTCTCATAGACATAATTTTATTTTTAACATTGATTTTGACTGGAGTATTCTCTCATCTCTCCACAGTAACAATTTCATTCCATAATGAAGTAAGCAGCCAATACATCAGGCTGTTTGATGATGCAAGAAGTTTGAAGTATGAGCGTGACAGCCTCTATGTGTCTTTGGATGGCAGAACATCGCAGTATTTTGCTGCATGGGGATCCCGGGGCTTCACCTCTGGCAAACAGTACTGGGAGGTGGATGTGGACAGCTCTTGGGACTGGGCTGTAGGCGTGTGTAAGGATTCCTGGACAAGGAAGGATGACAGCATACTGAAGGAATCCAACAGGGACAACTTTCTCCTTGTGTGTGTGAAGGAGGGTCATCATTACCGTCTCTGGACCACCATCCCGAACACTCCTCTGTACATAGAGAAACCTCAGGGCAGGGTTGGCGTGTTCCTTGATTTTGACAGCGGGAGTATGGGTTTTGTGGACGTTGCCAGGCGCTCCCTCCTTTGGAGGTACGAGGATGGCTTGTTCACTTTCCCTGTCAGGCCTTTCATTTGCACTGGCCACACGTGAGCAGGGCTAAGTCAGGACCTGGACTGAATGCTCAGGACTCCTTCTCTGAGGGAACCCTTCTCAGCTGCAGCAAATCAAGGTAACTTCATTGTCTTTAGGCTCTTTCTACTGCAATGGAACCTCCTTTTATTGCTATTTGTTATAAAGACCGTGTCAAATGCAAATTTTGTTTGTGTCTTCCATCTTCCTGACAAAAAAGCTTGCCTTACAGACATTTGTCTGGAATATGTGAAGTGGCTGTTCACCTGTGTTGTGAGCTTGCTCAACTCACCGAAGTGTGGGCGTGTGCTTCCCACTTCCTGATACCAGTACAGGAACCCAGGGCTTACACAGCATGGACAGACGTGGTCACCAACCAGACCCACGTCAGCCCCCAACTTTCTCCTCCTTCCTCATGATCTACTCTGTCCTACACATCAATTCACCCTCAGGGTGAAAACCGATTTGACAGAGAAATCTCCACTGACCCTGGAGACGGGGTAAGTCTTCTTTTCTTAGAGAACCCAGAATTTGCAGGTCCTTTTCTTTTACAATAATATAAGGGAAAAGACCTAAAGAAAGGAAGTGCCTCATGAGGGGCACTGAACAAATCTTTGCCTGAATAAATTAATAAATAGAGAAAACAATTATCTTATTGGAAAGGAGATTTGCAATAAAACTTAGGGACTAGAATCTAAAAGTTTAAATTTTCAGGATTTGAAGGTGGATGTCAAAAACTGATTAGATTACACACATTGAGCTTGAGCCCAGTTGATTTTTAATTATCTCGGAAAAGTGCATCTGTGTGTTGGAGGCTCTGTTAGTATAGATACTAGAAGTGTGAGGGTGATTGTGTTTATTGCAATCATGGTGGTCTTATGTTATTGTTTTATATTATTTTAATTTAACTTAGGATCATCACCTAGGCCACGAAGGATGAGATGTTAGGACAGGGAACATTGTCTGTTCCCATTTTACCATCATACAATAGAGCATTGGTTTTTTTATTTAAATGTTGCTGCCCCACACTGAATTGTATATTCACCATTGTAATTCCACCACTAAATCTACTTCCTGAATATATTATGATAAGTTTATCAATACTGGTTAATCAAATTTACTATCCAGCTTACGTTATAAAACTTACTGCATCCTAGGGCTTCCCTGGTGGCACAGTGGTTGAGAGTCCGCCTGCTGATGCAGGGGACTCGGGTTCGCGCCCCGGTCCAGGAAGATCCCACGTGCCGTGGAGCGGCTGGGCCCGTGAGCCATGGCCGCTGAGCCTGCGCGTCCAGAGCCTGTGCTCCGCAACAGGAGAGGCCACAACAGTGAGAGGCCCACGTACCACACACACACACAATATATGTATATATATATATATATATATATATAGGACATTACAAACCCATTAAAAGAAGTATGCCAAACATGCTTATTAAAAACCCTTTAAGGAAACAAAGACAACACAACCAACAAATTTACTCACTGTGCCCAGTGGCCCTTTCCGATTTCCCTGCCTGCGTTCCCAATAACTGGAACTGGGTGTGCTTACCCCAGGGTGAGGACCCTGGCCTCACCCACGGGCAACTGTGAGGACCCAACAAGGGAAGGCAGCTATGCGTCTGTGAGGGAACCTGGAACCCCTGGACCAGCGCCTCCAGAACCTTAGACCCTGAGGGCCCCACTGCCGATAGGACGAAGTGGGAGGTGCACACGTGGGGTCTGACCAGCTTTCAATAATTTACCTGCCAACAGGAATCTTTCTGCTACTCCCTCGCACCCCTGTGTGCTTAAAGTTTGGACTTTTATTTATCTGTTTTTTCTAAACACTTAGCTGCATAACACTAGCTGTAATGTCTCCCTGGGGCCTTCCTTGCTGGCTGTCTTAAGTTCTTATGATTGAGAAACTGTGAGGCTCTGAATTTGGACTCACAGGAAGGTATTTACAACAGCTTTATGTAATGGAAAGATGCTGCAGTGAAGGGGAGGCTCAAAGCCCGCACACACACATGCATGCACGTACACACGGGTTGGCTTCCATAAAGCTAGAGTGGAATATTAAATATCAAGTACTGAATTTTTAACTGTACACTTAAGAACTTATCCTTAACTTTACATATACATAGATAACAGAGTGGTCACTAAAAGCACCTTAACATCAGGACAGATGGTAAGTTTTGAGGTTCTTCTTTCAACTGTTCTATGTACAAAATGCCCTAGAAGCAAAGAAAGGCTTCAAGAAATACGCAGAGACAAACATGATGTAAAGTGCGACTGGCCTCCTCATAGCGTCCCTGGAAGATGAAGAGCCTAAGCACTTGGAAAGCTGCCGTTAGCAGGCAGTGCGAGCTGACAGGGAAGCTGTGGTCTGCACTGATCCTCTCCGACAAACTGAATAGTACCTCTTGGTGTCTACTTCCTTCCCTTATATACACACTCACCAGGTTGGTCACCATGAAGGCCCACAGCTCCTGGTGACTGGTGAGCCGCAAAGCTGTGGTGAACTGGGCTTTAGCGCTGTCCATGCAGTTGACAGAGACACAATACAAGCCCGGCAGTGTATGCTGAGTGGTTGGAGCAGAGCCAGGGGTGTTGCTGGCACAGCTGACAGACCTGGGAGATCTCCTGCAGTGCAGTGGCCTTATGTCCTGTCACGAGCCTGCACGTGATGATGTGCTCAAGCAGGATTACTTGGAAGGAGGACAGGATGGGGCTGCAGTAGAGCACCTGGAGCTTCTCCAGCTACATGAGGGCCTTGTCTGTGGACTTCTGCACTTTCTCTAAGTAGCCGGCTTGCATGGAGCGCATCACAGTCACCAGGTAGACAAGCAAGCACATGTGCTCCTTGGGCAGCCAGTGGAAGAGGTTGGCGTGGTTGCTGGGCACTGTCTTCTCATGTGCAGTATGGAGATGGTGTGGATGCACTGCGACAGCTGCTTCGGGCACCGCTTCACGTGCTTTACCTGACCAGCACCCAGGTAGTGGGTAACCTGGAGCACCAGGAAGAAGACACACAGAGACTCCTTCTGGATGGGGTTCCCATGCCAGTTCTCAACTATCTGTCCACAGAGAGTCAGCAATGGGTGGACTTCCTGCAACTTACGCTCCGTCAGCTGCAGCATCCCTTTGCTGAGCAGGACCAGTGGCCGTGTGTACTCAGATCCCACTACCCGGAGTGTTCCCAGCCTCCACACCCAGGAGGTCGCAGGCTGACACCAAGTCCTCTTGGTCCTTGGGCCTCTTTTGTCTTTGGGGAAGAGGAATAAACTCCTGATTTCCTTGCCTCAGAAAAAATGAACTCAGATATCCCAGAAGCCTTCCAGAAAGAGCTCACCTGCCTCGTGTGCCTGAATTACCTTCTAGACCCAGTCACCATAGGCTGTGGACACAGCTTCTGTAGGTCCTGTCTCTGTCTTTTCTGGGGGCAAGCTGAAGATCCTGCCAGTTGCCCAGTGTGCAGACAACGATCAGAGCAGACAAACCTCAAAACCAATTTTCTTCTGAAGAATCTGGTGTCCATTGCCAGAAAAGCAAATCTCGGGCGGTTCCTGAACTCTGAGGGACATATGTGTGGGACCCATAAGGAGACAAAGAAGATCTTCTGTGAAGCCAACAAGAGCTTGCTCTGTTTGATCTGCTCTCAAGGTCAGGAGCACAGGGCTCACAGACACCGTTCCACTGAAGAGGCTGCTGAGGAATACTGGGTGAGTGATGTCTGTGCGAGCACGTAGAGAGCTGGAGGATGGTACAGCCAAGAGATTAAAAGGATATTACAATCAGGACTTCCCTGGTGGCACAGTGGTTAAGGCTCCATGCTCCCAATAAAGGGGGCCCAGGTTCAATCCCTGGTCAAAGAACTAGATCCCACATGCATGCAAAGAGTGCACATGCCAGAACTAAGGAGCCAGCGAACCACAACTAAGACCTGTCACAACGAAATAAGTAAATTAAATATTTTTTAAAAAAGGATATTTGATCATAATGATGATTAAACCCTCTCTTTACTGAGTGCCAGGTACAGACCGAGTTAGCAGTGACAGAGCTATGAAGAAAATCCTGCAGCATACCTGCCTTTATGGGACTTGTATCCAATGGCTGGGTGATAAAGTTAATTGAAATTCTTTGGGTGATACATTATTATGATCAAGGCTCTATAAAGCCTTCATTTTGAGAAGGAGTCTTTGTCTCTAAAATCTACAAGTGCAAAAAATCTTTTCCATTGGATACAGGTTTCCTGACTCTGGACAAAGAAGGAAGATACAGTATATTGGAATTAGCGGACAGCAAGCATCACTACATCCAAATTCTGATGCAAGATGCCAAGCTACCTGAAAATTAGCCATGCTCAAGAAAATCCTGTTCCTTTCCCTAGATCTAAGATTCCCTGATGGTGTGTGGTTCTGTAGTGTGGAATCTTCTAAAACTGATCCATAGTGAGGAAGAATAGGGGAATGTGGTGATCTGTTCCGGTCCTTCTAGTCTTCCTCTAGGTCCTGTACCTGACCTCGTTCCCACCTCAGGATCTCCACCTACCCCACCCTATTTACCCTTCAAGTCTGTCTTCAAATGCCACTCCCTTACACTAGTCTAAGTTTATACTTCATTTTATATTCCTTTAATGTACTCCCTTTTTTGCCCTTTCATACACTGACCCAAATTTTAACTACAATTCCTGTAGCATTTATTCAATTTCTTGCTCCCTGACTATAGCCTTCATAAGGGTAGGCATGATGTCTCTCTTGTTCATGGCTACTCCTCAGTACCTAAAACAAGTGTTAATAAATAAGCAACAAAATAATCAAGGAATGTATTCAGATGTACTATTCACAGTATTGAAAATATGTTTACAGATTGAAAGGCAGAAAGTCTTAAATCACAGTGACAAAATTCCAAGTCAAAATATTGTTTGCTAGTAGATATGAATTTAATCATCTAGAGTGATTGCAGGGAATCCCATATAAATCTTAGACTGACAACATTTTATTTTCATTCTTAGCTTTCCATTTATTCCTGCCTGTTCTCTCCTGTTACTGGCTAATTAAAAGTCTTACTATTCATCTTTATTAAGATTTTCTAGTTCAGGGCTTCTTCAACATCAGAGCAATTGACAGTTGGGACTGGTTTTTTCTTTCTTGTAGGTCTGCCTTGTAGGATGTTTAGCAGAATCCTTGGTCTCTACCTATGAAATATCAATGGTAACTTCCAATTGTGACAACCCCAAATTTTTCCACATATCAACAATTGCCTACGGAAAGAAAATATCACCCCCATTTGAATCCACTGCACTAGTTGATGGAAAAAAGTAGATGAGACATTGATAATGATGAAATAATATTGGTATTTTTAGGTATGACAAGAAAATTTAAACATAAAATTCTCTTCCTGTGTTTGTCTGGGCCTCCTCTGTCCCTCCCTCATGTGCAGTGTGCACCTGCATTCCACACTAACTAGACCTCCTCAAACATGGGGGTGCCCACTCCAGCATAACGATCGTTTTCTTCCCTTTCCTCTAATGTTGGCAATGTAACTTCTTGAAGAAGAGCATTCTTTCTCAACTCTGTAAGGGATCATAACGACTTGCTGCTAACTTTGTGTGAGTTACCTGGACTGTATATCTTTGGTGAACTTTATATAAAATATCAATATGTCATTTTGATGTATGATCCCTTTGCCCTGAAAATTTATGTGACTGTTCCTTCCATTTCTAACAGGTGGAATAGTTCTCAGAGCCCCGGAGGGTCTGTCTCCTGGGTTATACTCCTCAGTTTGGCTTGGTAAAATGCTCTTTTTTTCCCTTACCTTGATTGTTAACTGAATTTTCATTGACAACAAGATCCATAAAATAGTTTATATAGATATGCTAACTGATTCCTAAAGTTATATATAAAATCTAGAGCATGTAAGGCAGTAACACAGAGGATAGTGGAAAACTTGCTTATAAGAATATAAACATATAAACAAATAAATAATAATATGGAAGAGAAATACAAAAAAAAAAAAAATAGTTCTACAGTCCGGCCACATATTTCCTAAAAAAAGACACACTTTTTGATATATACAGAATTACAGATTTGCGCTCAAGGATAGGATGTTGAGGGGAATAATAGACTCTATGGTGTGTTTTTACCTGGTTGATGAGGAACAATGTTACTACAGAATTGTTGAGAAATGATGTCAGATTAGTCTGAACATTTACTGAGGCAATGCTTCCTTCACTCCATATGAGAAGCTTCCCTGGACTCTAACTCTAGAAACTGTGCTGATCTTCCAAGCACAAGGCTCTACAAATCAGACAAATTTTTCTTCATCATCCTTTTTTGATTTTCACAGGCTGCTTCCTTTCAGTAAATGTGATTTTTCTACTTAAAAGGATTATGTTAATGCAGGTTAGTTGTGGATGTTTCCCAGGTAGCTTGGAAATGAACCATCGGTGAGGGGAGAGACTCACATAGGAAGAATTCCTCGTGGCTGCAGATAAAGTAACACACAGTGAATGATGCTTTTCCTAAAATGGGATTGAAGGAAACAGTTGCTACTAATCTCCTTTCCACATAGCAACAAGTCTCTCTTCTTCCAATTTTTTGTAGATTTTCTTCCTATCTTTTCAAAAAAAGGTACTTCCTTATAATTTTCTCTAGTAAGAAAACAATAAATTTAAGCCCTTCCCTTTAAAACAGTGGCATGCTTGTACAATTCAGAGCCCCCCGAAGTTTGAAAGTTTTCATGCTCTAAAAGGCAAATGTTTTAGGTGAACAGAAATTAAATCCTATAAAAAAGATAGAAAATTAAGAGATAAAATGTTTAAAAAATTATTCTATTAAAAGTGTAATAAAATATCAAAGAGATATGAGGAAATTGGACCAGAATCACACATCAGGAGTTGAGCTGGGGACAAAAATCATATTTTCTGCATTTTTCATTATCTAATAATAGTAACTATATTTAACATAATCTTGAATCCTTAGTCACTAGCAAGGAATCAAAGGAAAGCCAACAGGAGGAGAACCTGGGCAGTCATCTCCGCTAATTCTTAGTATCTTTAGCGGCAGTGATAAAAGTCAACTATATGGTGCTGGTAAAATCGAGGTCACATGGTAAGCACTCAGTTTATGCTTTCAACGTACCATTTATTTCCTTTATTTTGCCATTATTCCTCTCATTTTCCTTAATGTTTCTTTAAAATTATAGCTTTCCCAGGAATTTATCATGGGCCGTGTTCTCTTCTCACTTTATACATTCTCTGTTTTACATGTTTATCTCCCTTTTTAAACTACACATATGCTGAATTTTCTGTATCCGTTTTTTTATTTCTATCGATAATCTTCTCTGAAGAATTTTTTTTTTTTGAAGAATCTTCTTTTGAAAAACCTCTCACACCAAAAAACAAAAAAAAGTGACCAGCTAAATAAATAAATAACCTCTTCTGGGGATGAGAAGACTCACATGATGGGTTTAACTGGCAATGTTCCCAGTGGTCTCACCTTGATTGCATTACTCAATTGTAAATATGACCCAGATGACATTAATTCTAATAAAGGTCATCAAAACTGAAAGATGTAGAAACATCTTTAGAATAAGAAATTCTTGATATTATAACTAAGAAAACGTATCCAGTACACATTTTCCTCACCTTCCAATCAAAGACAAGTCCAAAGGCCCATAGTAGCTAATTCTGCCAGTATGTACAACTAAATGCAAACTAAATAAGAAGAATATTAGCTATAAAACTTTCTTTGAAAAGGGGCAAAATTAAGCTTATGAAATTCAAGGTGTAATGACTGTTGCTCACTGAAATTTGAGTGTCAACAGAAAGCACTCAGGAATTTTAGGTGGAAATGGAAAGAAGTGATGAGTTGAAGGCAAATAAAGTAAAATTATACAATCTGAGATCACCTGGAGAGATGCAGTTTGTCAAAAGAAGCTGATAAAGAAATTTGTTAGTTAATGAAGGGCTACATGAAACGGGACAAGAGTAGAGAGAACGTGTTCTATGATAGCTAGGTAATATAGATGAACAGAATAAGGGCACATTTCTGATAAGTATTTCAAAATTTGGAGAATCAATTCTGACTTAGTCTTCCATTTCAGAGATTCAAAGATAAGTAGATATTCCTTGTCCATGACCCTTAGGAGCCAGATGCTGAAAAGGTAAACACTCGACATCTTGACGATGGTGAAAAGCAGAGTTTACTCTTCTGGAGAACTCATTCCTGGTTCTAACCCAGAACACTATGACATCATTCTTGTTGAAGATCAGTTTATTTTCATGGAACATAACCTCATGTATATTTCTTCTGCTGTTCCTGTCATTGATTTTTTGTCTTCTAAACCAAACCAAAACAAACAAAAGCTTTTAATGTGCGTCCAGCACTTCCAGATAAGTTTTGAAGCTTGGTGTGTCATGTGCCTCATCTTGACCCAACAGGGTGGAAACACAGCTGCTTTGGAACACAGTACATTATTTTCTTACACTTAGATCCCCTTGCTCAGGATATTTTCTCAGTATGGCTAAGAGATGGCATCAATAAGCTCTTTTTTGTGCACTTAGAAAAAAGCCAGTTATTGAAGATATCAATCTTCCTCTTGATTACCTGTTATATATGAACGGACACGTGAAAGAAAAACAGCCTCTGGGGACTTCCCTGGCGGTCCTCTTCCACTTCAGTATTCCATCCTTGGTCAGGGTACTAAGATCCCGCATCCCACTCAGGGCAGCCCCCGCTAAAAAAAAGAAAGAAAAAAGAAAACCAGCCTCAGAGTCACAGTCTTTGTTAGAGCAAATCAGCCTGCCCCCTAACTCATTTGAGAGATTTTCACTTGCCCTGAGTATCTGAAAGAAGTGAACTCTCAGTTTCATGGAATTTAGCACATTATAGTTTATGCAATGTTTTCACATTTCAGTCATCATTTATCCCATGACCATACACCAAGGTATTTTCTTTGTTTTTCTTTCTTGGTTTCTTTCTTTTCTTTGTTTCCTTCTTTATTCAGTTTCTTTTTCTTCTTTCTTACAGGGTATATTTATCATTCTATTTCTAGATATGTGAATTCTCAATCGTGTGTATTACTCTTTCAAGTACAAACCTGTTCTGTTTTTGTCAGTGCATGATGTTTATATCACCTAATGTTAAGTGATTTTATATATATGCCTATTTAAATCCTGTCTCATGAAAGACAAATATCATATGATACCGCATATATGTGGAATCTAAAAAAACGGTACAAATGAACTTATCTACAGAACAGAAATAGAGTTACAGATGTAGAAAACAAACTTATGGTTGCCAGAGGATAAGTGTGGCGGAGGGATAAATTGGCAGATTGGGATTGACATATACACACTACTATATAAAACATAGATAACTAATGAGGGCCTACTGTGCAGCACGGGGAACTCTACTCAATACTCTGTAACGGCCTATATGGGAAAAGAATCTAAAGAAGAGTGGATATATGTATATGCATAACTGATTCACTTTGCTGTACACCTGACACTAACACAACATTGTAAATCAACTGTACTCCTATAAAAATTTTAAAAATGAAAGTAAATCAATAGAAATAAATCCTGACTGTCTCATTCTAAGGCTTGTTTTCTGTTTCCCATCACTAGGAATATTTATCTTCCACTAATATATATTTGCCATCCTGAGGAAATCTCAAAATCCAACCTATAGAATAAAATTACAGTATAGTCATTTCAAATCTCAAAATAAATAGAATTTCCTCGGCCTATGAATCTGGAAATCAGTTTATTTCTTACATTTTGTTGACATTATGATTTATTATTTTCAGTCCTATTATGTTACCTGTATTTTGGAAAACTTTGTTAATGCCAGAAAAATATTGTTTATATTCGCTTTCATTTATTTATCCATTCATTCACATTTTTATAGTATTCTACGTTTTAAGCATGTGTAAGATAGTGGGAATATAGTAATTAAAAAAATACTGTCCTTACCTTCTTAGTATTTTCAGTCTCGTAGTATCCAAGCATCTAAGCATCCACCAATTTGATGAGAGAAGTGGAGAGAAACATATGGTATCCTGGGCACATACTTGGCCTTCAATAGACAATGGAGGTCAACTAAATTACTTAATTCAGTAAGGGGACATAGCAGGAATGGGATGAAACTTAGAAGCAGTTGCCTTATATTCTGATAGAATTCTCATTTTATTCAGCACATTTCAACATAAGTACACTTTAAAAATTAAGGTTAAATTGGATATTTAGCAAAGTTTACAGTGACCAGTATCCTACTCTCAGACAGCAAAATCTGCTTCTCAGGTGGTAGGACAAAGATTTAAGCACCAATGCTACCTAGCCCTCTCTCTGAGAGTCATGAAAATTATTGATTTTAATGAGTCAGGATCCCAGTACATGAAAGTTAGAGAGCTTTCATAGACACACTACTGTCAATGCCAATCTGGCAACACAGGCAGGACGGGGCCACATTTTCAACTCAAAAAGAATAATGCATATGTGTGCCAGGTGAAATTAGATGTATAATCAAGGAAATATTGTGCCAGACCATGCCATATATAGGTATATATGGAACTCTGTTTAATCAATAACATATTATCTATCAATATATCAAGTTCTGCATAATGTAATTTCAAAAACTGTGGAATGGTGAATGTACATATAGAAACGGAGGAACATTTTAGGTTTAAATCTGGACAATGGTTCTCAAACTTGACTGCACGTTAGAACCACCTGGGGAGTTTCTAAAACTCCCCAATTTTAGGCTTTGCCCCGGAACATCACATCAGAACTTCTCTGATGGGACAGAGGCATCGCCGTTTTCCAAAACTCCTCAGATGATTCCAACGCTCCGGCAAGTTTGAGAATCAGTGGTTTAAAATTCTTCACACATCCCCTACTCACCTCAAGGTGGAGGATTTGAATGATCAGGCATGAGCACTTACCATGTGTTTCTTTCTTCCCTTTGCTCTACCTCAGTGATGATCAGGCTTTATGTGCCCCGGGAATTACTTCACAGCATAGCAGACTCAACTCATAGTTAATTCATCACTTATCTTGTTAATGGGTGTGTGGGGAGGAAAAAAATTTTTTTCTTCTCTTCTAGATTCTTTGGCTGCTCTAATAATTAAATGGACATATGGCAGATCAACTGGAGAAAAACAAATTTAATTCGTATGTATGGGAGCTCATAGAAAAATGAGACTCAGAGAAGTGACCCAAGTAGGCAGCTTTTATACCTTTTAGACAAAGAAAAAATACATTTGTGAAAAATTGACAAAACAAAGAAGTTTTGTCTTAGGGTATTAAATTAGTAAAATAACAAAGTTTGTTTATGCAGCTTTCTTAGCTTTCAGTTTCCTATCTTTGGTGGTTAGAATATCTCTCTACATTCTGTTAACAGGAGGATACCTTTTGTATGGGAGATTTATTTCCTGCTTTCAGGGGGACAATGAAGGTTCAGAGTGTCCTCCTTGGTTGTCTCTTAAGTATAACCAATATGTCAAAGTGGCACATTTTGGGGTGGCCTGCACTGAACCACATCAAGTGATAAGTTCAGATGTACTAGGAACACATCCTATTACCACCATAGGCAAAATTTTAGATCTTCACTTCCTGAAAATTATGAATTCACTACCCTCTAATCTTAAATGATCACATTAAAATTATGAAGAGCTGAGTAAGAAGCATCAGAAGCTCTGGTTAATGTGTAATGCAGATGCACACGGCACATTGTGGAGAGAGGAGGCCTAGACAGACATCGAAAGGGAAATTTATGTTTAATTTCTCTTGTCCTGCCTTAAAATATAAAGTTTATTTCATCAGTAGTTACAGAGGACAAAAGCAATTTTCAGAGAAGCTGGACAGGGAGCAGGCACTAGAATGGGAAGAGGTGGGTGTCAAAGGAAAGCTTCACTTGACGACTTGTACAGGGCGCCCCCAGCTGGTTACTCTGATGGTCATACTTTACCAAGATTTTTTAAAATACAAAATACTTTTTAAAAAATAAAAATATTTATGAGGTCAGAGCAAGAGTACAAATTGAGGTCCACATACCACATGTCAAATATTTAAAATGTCTAACTACAGCTAGCAAACTGCTAATAAATATTCTTATCCTCACACTTTGGCAAATATTTAACTTCATAGAGACATGGAAGGCTGGTTGATATTTATAGTTGTTGGACCTTGCATGGTGCTGACATGGTTCACCTAGGGGAGAAGCAATCCAGGGAGAAAAAGCTCAGCAGCCCCCGGTTCAGGTGGGGAATTTGGGAGTTCCTGATAGGAGAAATCCTAGGAGGTAAAAAAATGTGCAAACTCCTCTACCTGTAGGATTGGATTGGGTATATCTGGAGAACACCAGAGAAATGCTCTACTGCCCAGGACACAGGAAACTCTTCCACCCATCACTGCTTTTTTTCTCTGAATTTAAGAGGGGAGGACTTCCTTGGTGGTCCAGTGGCCAAGACTCCACACTCCCAATGCAGGGGCACCAGGTTGGATCCCTGGTCAGGGAACTAGATCTCACATGCTGCAACTAAGACCCGGCGCAGCAAATAAATAAATAAATATATATATAAAAAAAAAAAAATAGAGGGAAGAATGTTCTGTTCAGCGACCTTGGCAGAAAAAGTGCTCTGCCCCCATCCCCACAACTACTAGGCTCTCACATCCCTTCCTTCCGAATTCCCATAGTCCACACCTTCCGCATTTTACTGACTCCATGCAGTGATGTTGGAAGGTCAGGAGAACTGGGGGACTTGCTGCTTCCAAAAGCTAACAATCCATTTTGCCCACACTCTGCCCCATGAATAGTTACCTGCTCAGCTGGGTCTCCTCCAGCTGAGGCCCTGTCCTATGGCTCCAGAACCAAAAGGCACCTCCTGCCCTATCCCTTAATAGCTAAACCCAGGGAAACTCCCAGAACTCAAAGGAAGCAGAGGAATGGTGACCTCTTAGGGGAATCATGCATATGCACAAAGTGGGACATCCTGGAAAATGGGGCTCCCTCCCTCCATCTCTCATCCATCTCAGACTGTTGCTGGACCCAAGTGTTTCTGCATAGCCAAGGCAGTGCTCTAAGAACGCTGTGCCAAGCTCTGAGCTGATTCTTCAGAATCCACAGTTTGGTTTTCCGTGACTGCACGAAGAATATTCGGAACCAGTGGTAACTAGGATGGAGGTTTGCTCAAGGTGGCAAATAACTCCCCCCATAAACAGAGAACTAAATGGACTGAGACATAAGTCGATATAAAATCCATACATGAGTACAACTCCTCTTCCCTTCCCTTGGCCCAGAGGGTCGCTGAACTGGGGCATCTCATCCTTTCTCTACTGTTCCCCCTTAGCTGGCATAAGGAGCGCCAGGCAGAGAATCTCCAGTTCTGCTCTCGCTGGGAGGCCTTGGGAGACTTGATATGGAGTGTGAGGGACAGGAGAAATCTCCATTCTAGCGGCCAAAAATGCTGTTACATTAAAGTCTTACACTGAAATACAAAAATAAATCAATCAATAAAGCACATCCTCCAATACAGAATATAAACAAACCTCATTCGAAAACCTCCGAATTTTCCAACAGGTTTTATAAAGTCACTAACTGATGAAATAATGTGTTCTAGCTTTTTTGTAAGTTGTAAAAGTCCTTGATGTCCAGAAATTTAGATATACAGGTGGCATTCATGGGTGGGTTTGTTGTAAAATCTGTGTCTCTTGATGAGATGATGTTTGTGGAGCTGTGTTTATGAAGATTAGCCAGGGTGTTAAATAGATCTTTCCCTTGGATTTTAAGAGATCTAATTACCCATATTAACACCCATCCAAAGACCCCTGAAATGCACTCACTTGAAAGAAGTGGGTGTGGTCTTCAAAGACTCAATATAAGGAGATTCAAGGAGCCAAATTCATTCTTCTTCAGAACAGAGTGATAGTGTTTGGAGCTCACCGACTACAGTGACTTCTGAAAGCTTCCATTACCAAACTTGGAAGCCTTGATCTTGGGCTGACTTCACATTATTACTTCCCCAGCAGGCATTGATAAGACTACATATAGGGCTTCCCTGGTGGCGCAGCGGTTGAGAGTCCGCCTGCCGATGCAGGGGATGCGGGTTCGTGCCCTGGTCTGGGAAGATCCCACATGCCGCGGAGCAGCTGGGCCCGTGAGCCATGCCGCTGAGCCTGCGCGTCCGGAGCCTGTGCTCCGCGACGGGAGAGGCCACAACAGTGAGAGGCCTGCGTACCGAAAAAAAAAAAAAAAAAAAGACTACATATATATATTCCTTAGGTAAATACACAGTTTACATAAGAGGAGTCCATGCAACTTTTCCAAAACAAACAATAATATAATAATCTTAATTTATCAGCAAACTGAGGTAGTTTGTATGCAATGCTCTCATTTGTCAAATTTTTAAAATTACTACATTCTTTCAACCATTTTTATGAATTATTTTGCCATCTTGCCTTGCTATATATTTTTGGAATAATCTGATGATTAATTTTAGGTCTATTATCTATGAATTCCTTGGTTGTTTATATAGATTATAAGGACTCAGAAAGTAGTTTCCAGGGATCGGGTAATTTTTTACTTAGTGTAGATCCTAAGAATGGGTTAGGAGCATCTTGTTCTACTCATATAAATGTGTTACAAGTGGTAATATGTGTGTACGTTAGAGAATATTTGGCAAAAGATAAGTAGATAATGCAGTAAATTATCTGAGAAAAAAATTGTTTTTGAGTGTTGGTAAATGACTCTTCAGAAACCTCTGACAGAGCAAGCAATAATGAATGTGTCTACAGAAAAGTGACATTTGTAATTGTGCATAAGTATCAGAAATTAGAGTGACCACTCATGTGGTATAGAAATTCAGATCAAATAAATGTTTTTACAAAATAAAAGTTTAAAAGCATTATTTGTTTTCTGGTGTTGATTGTCATTACATGAGAGTTACATCATTTCACAATGGGAAGGAGTTCTTGATAATAGTTCCAAAGAACTTAGAATAATCCCTTCTCCTTAACGTTTTGTTTTTAAATACAAGGGTGTCAATAATAAAGGTAGGAGGGCAAATTTAAAAACTTACTATACTCATATAAGAAGACTGAAATCCGACCCACTTTTCCAAAGATTAATCCTATTAACTCATATATTCAGAAATTGATTTTTAATGGTGATTTCTGTTTGAGATAAAGGATATCAAAGGAGAATATTTAGTTTGTGAGTGTGTCTTGTATATGCACATTTTCATGCATTTTAATCAGTGAGTTGCAATCAAGGCATTTTCTAGATCATGGGTGAGGGACAGACGAAGTGGCATTGTGTACACTTCTTCATTTTTACAACCGTGTTTTCTTTTTTAAATTATTTATTATCTCTTATAAGGATGTTGTTTTATTAGCCATTACATCCCCAAGCTGATAGATTGTTCCTTGAACTGTAAATTTACCAGAAAATGCTTGCTGACTCAATTAACATACTTAGAGAACATGTTGCTTGCATTTTGTCTCAGCTTGGAAACCTATGACTTGTGGATTTTAATTTGGTCAAAAGTGTGATTTCTGGCTCCCACATTTACCAGCAGGGTAATTTTGAACAAGAAATCCTGATAGAATGGTTGTGACACTTAAATGAAATAATGAAAGTAGAAAAGCTTAATTAACTACCCTTTGTTAAGTCAATCACTGGCTGGTACTATTACTGATTGATTTTTCAGACCAATTAGGACACACTGCCTGGAGTTATAAACTGAATGAAACTCCAGATGTCCAAGCTATTTGGAAGAAACTAACACCACAACAAAACTGATTTTCTTATATACAGAAGGAAAACTGTTGGAGAGGTGGATGACTCTTGGTTAGGAAATCTTTATAGGAATTTAAAAACTGATTTTGACTGGAATATTCTTTTCTCCCACAGAGACAATTTCCTTCAGTAAAGAAATAAGCAATCACAATATCTAGCTGTTTGACAATGTGAGAAGTTTGACGTGTACACATGACCATCAAGATGTATCTTTGAATTCTGAAGGATCTAAATGTTTTTTGGTATGGTCAACTGTATTGTGAAAGAATTTTTTTTTTTTTTTTTACTTGAAGTATAGGCGATTTACAATGTCAGTGTTAGTTTCAGGTGTACAGCAAAGTGATTCAGCCATATATATATATATATATATATATAATTTTTCATATTTTTTCCCTTATAGGTTATTACAAAATATTCGGTATGGTTCCACGTGCTATAAGGACCTAAATATTTTAATGTATGAAACATCATAAAACATCACTGATGTGCTCCCCGAGGAGCGGCGGGGATGCACAGAGGCGCAGGAGGAGAAACAGGCGGGTAATAGGAGGGGAGTCGCCGCTTCCCAAACACTCTTCGGGGGGCTGTGCGCGACGCCCGCCGCCGGGAGTCCGGACCCGGCTGCCCTCGGCCGTTTCTCTCCCGCACCTGCAGCCCGGGAACAAAGTTGCCGAGCAACAGCGGGCCGAGGGCGCAGCGGGGCGGCGCTCTGGCCTCTCTGCGCGCGCCGCTTGGCGGAGGCGGCGGCGCGGCCCGAGGGGAGGCAGCAGCGGTTGGAGGGCTTGGCCGAACGCAGTAGACGTAGCCTCGGCGCGGCGGGAACGGCGGCCGAGGCGACCCGACTTCGCGGCGCCCGGACCTGAGCCGGTCCTCAGACGGCAGCCGCGGTGCCTGACTGCTTCCCGGGGGTCCTGGGCGGCGGCGCGAGTCCCGGAGAGGAGGGGGCGGTCCTGCGCGCAGAGGAGCGGGGGGCACTAGCCTCCCGCCCCCGCATCATACCTTCTCACCGAACTCTCTAAAAATAACTCCGGCCCGCTGGGGCCGGGAGGAGCCGCAGCCGCAGTCCCCGAGAGCAGCCGGGGAGGCGTGTAGAGCCAGGGTCCGGAGGGAGCCTTCCCGGCCGCGCGGAGCGAAGTTGGCGGAAGAAGCAGGAGCTTCCGGACACCGGGCGCCGCGCGACCGTCGCCCCGCCGAGCCGCTGCCGCTGAGGTTTGGCTGGTTGGGCCGAGGCGGGCGGGCGGAGCGCGCAGGCCGGAGGCGGCGGCCGAGGGCGCACAGACACCCTGGCCCGGGCCGCGGGGGCAGATGGTGTCCTATGTGGATAACAGCTTCCGCCAGGCGGTGATGAAGAACCCAGCTGAGAGGACCCCCCCCCCAGTTGCTGACTGGATAATGACGCATTCTCGTAAGCGTTGGGACGGTGACGACAGGGGATCCTGCTGCCAACCGTCTTTTTTTTTTTCTGCCAACCGTCTTCAGAAAAATAAGCCCTCCTGATCTTTGGGACCATCAGACACTTAGGATCTAACGCTTGAAAGAGTTGCTTCGCATGTTAGGTATTGAATGCCATTTGTTCAAATCCAAATGCTCTCCTCTGCCGCTGTTATTGTTTAATGAGGGGAGAAGAGAATAAAATAGACTCTTCCACTGGCTGCCTTGGGACAAGGCCCAGGAATGGTACCTGGTACCGTTATTTTTTATTTTTTTTCTGATGGAGCCGTCATATCTGGGAATCGTAGATAGACTGCACATATTTATCAAACGTGTGGAAGATGGATGATAATTTTACAAGGAAAATTCATTTCACAGTGTCTCCAGAAAGTTCCTATTCTAAAGGGTTGCTTTATCAAAAACAAGGAATATCCTGCTTTGGTCGTGTTGCACTGCCTCTCATGTGCCTTCTGTGTCTGTTTGTTTTACAGATGTCAATCAGTCAGTCTTCTGCGTCTGAAAATGCACGTTCCACGGCTTCCCTGGTGGTGCAGTGGTTGGGAATCCGCCTGCCAGTTAAGGGGACATGGGTTCGATCCCTGGTCTGGGAAGATCCCACATGCCACGGAGCACCTAAGCCCATGCACCACAACTACTGAGCCTGCGATCTAGAGCCCGCGAGCCACAACTACTAAGCCCCCGTGCCACAACTACCGAAGCCTGTGTGCCTAGAGCTCATGCTCTGCAACAAGAGAAGCCACTGCAATAAGCCCACGCACCACAATGAAGAGTAGCTTCCCCGCTCGCCACAACTATAGAATGACCACGCGCAGCAACAAAGACCCAATGCAACCGAAAATAAATACATTTAAAAAAAAAAAGATGATATTTTTAGGCTGTACGAAGATGGGCAATTAAGAGAAAAAATCTTACTGGAATGCATAATGCTGGAAGCACACTGTGAACTTGCTACTATAGCTTTTTATGGTCTGTGGTGAAGAGAAAGAAGTGGTGGAAAATGCAGGCTCTTTTGCCCATACAGCTACAGTGCCTTAGGAGGGGTGCAAGATGGGCACTATGCAGTGTCCTTAGTTTGCAGGGCCCAGAAGATGAAGCAACAAGGTACACGGCTGGTGTCCAGGGGCCCAGGCAGCCCCACGTTTGGACCATTCCCTGCCATCAGAAGCAAGCAGTGTCCATACCATCCAAGCCAAGGCAGAAGCCAAAGACCCATCAAAGTTCAGCAGTGGGATGAGAATACCTGAGAGGTACAACATTCTATGGCAGCTGTCCTTGTGGGAAGGTCCACTTCAGAGGCTGTTAGGAGCCCTGGTTGTCATGGTAGGAGAAAGCATATGGCAGCTTGAGAGATGTGTTCTTTCTAGGAGATAAAGCATCTCCACTGAGGACAGGCCCAGCCCAGATTGTTGCTTGGCTGGGAGCTTCTGTAGTTTCTGGGGTGGAGGATCAGATAAAGTCACATTTAGCAAATTCTTCAGTAGTCATGGGCTCACAGATTGAATACCATGCATTGGTGAGGAATTCCTCTCAGGACTCAAAAGAGATGCAGGTGCCTCTAGCTTTAGCCCCAGGGGATCACAGTCAAGGGTGTGCGGGAGACTGGTCCCTGCAGCTGGGACAAGACTCTTAGATGCATAAAATTGGTCGAAACTTAAATCCTCACAGAAGTTCACGGGGTCCCTGCAGTTCCCAGCATCGTTCCTGGGAAACACTCTCACAGTCCCAGGGATGTGTAGGGAGGAATCAAAGGGAGGCTATCAAGGACACTGGATGTAATACCCTTCAGAGATGGCAGGCATGGGTCAGGGTGCATCGGATTTTCGGGAATCCAATGGAGGACCCAAGGGTTGAAGGTCAGGGGCGCAACAGCACCCGGAAGGCTTAGAAGGATGCTGCAGCCATGGGCTCAGCAATGCAGGGCTGTCCATCAAGAGATCGCCAGCAAACGGGAGCTGAGCTTCCAAGTCCAGACATGATGGGTGTGTTGTGTCTAAGGACAGGCGCCTCCTAGTCCGGGCCCGGACAGTCGGATCCTGAGTCCCCTCTTCCCGAGGATGACGACGAGGACCGTATTGTCCACGTAGGTGGAGATCCGCAGCAGATGGACCTGCGGTCAGTGGCGGAGTCAGGCCGGGCTCCGTGGAGCTGTAGGCAGCCGCAGCCCCAAACTGGGCAGCAGAGCAAGAACCCCGGGCCGGTGAGGGGGGCGGGGACGCAGGATCCACAGGGGCTCGACAGCGGGTCCCATGGCAGGTGGCCACGGGCGGATGGCGGTGCGAGGCGCTGCGGGACGGACAGTGCCTCCGGCGGACCGCGGGTCCCCCAGGAGCGCGGACCTCCCTCCAGGCGTTCAGGAACTGGCTGCTGGGCTCCGTGGGCTGCGTGTGGTCCACCACGGTCCGGTCCTGCCCGCGTTTCCACAGCTCGTAGCGCTCCAGTTGCAGGATGTGCACGAAGGCGTCCATGGAGAAGGCGACCTGGGCCCCCCCGCAGCTTCACTGCGATGCCACTTTGCCATAATCGATCCAGCGCGGGGAGGCGAAATTGATGGCTTCCGCACAGTTAAAGCCGTGGTTGAAGCCAGAGTGGTAGCCATAGGGAAACGTCACCATGAACTCTCCAGCCTCCTGAGTGACCCGACCAAAGGGGATGCCGTTGTCCTTGAGGACCGTGGGCGAGGTGAGAGCCACCTTGTGCCGCAGGAAGGCCTCACAGTCCCGCAAGCTGCCCGGGAAAGGCTCCCTGGCTAGGTGTTCCAGGCGCCGGCCATGCACCAGGGGAACCGCGTACCAAGTCTTGGGCTCCCCGAAGTGCAGATAGTTGATGCTGTAAAGGTCCATGTCCTCTGTGTGCCAGGCGAAGGTGGTCTTCCACATGCCAAAGTAAAGGTAGGGGGTGTTAATACCCTTGATGACCACTCTGCACTCCTGTTCCAGCAGGTCCTGAATGGTTCCCAGGTGTCCAGTGTTCCACTGCTTCATGTTTTCATCGAATAAGGAGCCGCTGACGTCCGCACCATGTACTGGTGAATCACAGGGGTGTGTTTTCCAATATTTTCGCTCCAGATCCTCAAAATCAGAGTAGAATGGAGTCTGGTGTGTTTCACTGTTTGTTAAACGGCGATACTCACGCACGGTCGTGGCTTTCTTCTTTTTGTGGTGCTGAGTAAACACACCTGCGTGCCCAGAAATCACCTGCTGGAGGGGAGCGGCTATTAAGATGTCATCGATGTCATCATAGGTCTTTCTGGCTTTCCAGTCCTGGGGTGGAATGATCTTAGCCAGGCCTGCTTGGATTCCATATAAGCAGTGTATTTATTGAAATCATTAAACTCTTCTTTGGTTGGATGAAATACCATTATGCTACAACTTGGGTTCTGGGCCCAGTTGGACTTAGACTTCATAGCAGACTTCATAGCTTTCATTAATAAGCAAGAAACTCCCAAGTTTTTATGTTCTGGATAGGTGAGGATGCTGGAAAACACTACTTTTTCAAAAATGGGTTGGAGTATATCAGCAGGAACCCCCAGTAGACTTTAGTGCAATGAGTTGATAATATTTCTTAGGCTTGCTGATTCTGCAGGGGACTCCATGCTGGGCAGAAGCCTTGCTCAGGATTGATGCTGGCTGAGCCTGCAAGTCTGTGATGTCCTTAGTTGGCACTTGGCTCTAGCCTCTTGAGGTCTAGTGAGTGACCACCGAGGCCTGGGTGGGTATCCCAAATGTAGTGTCTTCAGGGCAGTATTGGAAACAAAAGCTAAGAAAAAATACAATAGAGACAGGTTGAAAACTAATGTTTGGAGATAGTTACTAGGGAACTACAAATAAAATACCACCATGGAATATAATTGCATATTCAAAGAAAGGCTAAAATTTCATAAGATTCACAGTACAAGAAATGGTGTTGTTGTGAACAGCGGAAATTCCTGTACTCTAGTAAGGAGAATGGAAATCATTACATTCACTTTGAAAAACTATTTGGACAGTATCCACTAAAATTGAACTTACCCATGTGCTATGTTTCATGCCTAGGATATGTGTATGTCTGTGCAATGAAAGTCAAGTCCAAGAATGTTCAGAACAACACTATTTCAGTAGCCAAACACTGGAAACAACTCAAATGCCAGTCAACATTAGAATGGTTAAGTACACTGTAGTATATTCATACAAGGGAATACAATACAGCAATGAAGATAAACAAGAACTACATGAAAATATAAGAATAATTCTATAAACAGAATACTGAGCAAAATTATCCAGACCCAAAAGAATACCTATTCTTTGCTTCCATTTTTATAAAGAGAAAAAGGAGGCAATGTAATCTATGTTAGAAGTCAGAGCAGTGGTTACCTTTGTGAGAGAGAGAGGTTGTGAGTGGGGGTGTGAGGAAGTCTCTAGAATAATGTGAATATTCTATCCTGAAGGCAGGTGCTGGTTACACAGCCATCAGAATGGCTCATTGTCATAAATCATCAAGTTATGATGATATTTACAAATTTCTGTGAAATATTTTTTTTAATTTATTTAAATTATTTAAATACATTTTAAAATATAGTTTAGGGTGAAAAGTATTAAAGGAGACAGATATCTTTCATTGTACCAAAAGGAAAAGGAAGGGTGATTGAAAATATATGAACTAAACATTCAATTGAAGAAGCTACAAAATAGAAGAAGAGAAAGAAGGGGTAGGAGTAAAAAATAACAAAGAGTAAAGACAACGTTAATGAAAGAAAACACATACAACACCAAACACTGATGACCAAAAGTATTCTTGGAAGAAATTAATGATAGCAATAAAACATGGGCATAACTGAGCCTAAGAAAGAAGGGGAAAATAAACCACTAGGAATGAAATAGTGCACAAAAGAATTTTTAAAATCTCAAAAGAGAATGTTAGGAGAAACGTGACAGCAAGATTTTCAAAAGATAAGAGAAAAGAATAATTTTCTGGAGAGGAAACATATCCAAAATGAATCCAAGAAACACCACAAAAATTGAATAATATCCCAGTATAAGAAGCAGTTTGAAAGTATGACCCCTGAAAGTCCAGGAGATACATCATTTTATATGTGAATCTAGAAAAGTTGCAAGAAATAGTTAACTCTTATTGTGCAAATTGTCTCAGAGTATAGAAGAAGTTGGGAAGCTACTCAGATGAGGCTATTCTGATCTCTGATAGTAAAACGAAAAAAGGACAATAATAAAATAAAGCTACAGGCCATCTTTGTTTATAAGCATAGATGAAAACATAAAATGGATGTTATCCAACAAAATACAGCAATATAATAAAAGAATAATACATCATGACCAAATAGGAAGGATGATTCAACATTGGAAAATTTAATGATATAATTCAGAATATTAAGAAAGTAAATGAAAACTGCCATCATCTTATAGGTACCAAAAAAGCATTTGATGAAATGCAAAATCCATTCATGATTTTACAATTCTTACTTGCAAAGCATCAAGAGAAACTTGTTTTGTAAGATAAAGAATTTCAAGGTAAAAAATAGCAAGGATCATTCTTAACAGTGAAACAAAAGTAACATTCTCATTAAAGTTAGGAAAAAGAGATGCACCCACATGAAAAGCTTCTCAACATCACTAATTATTAGAAAAATGCAAATCAAAACTACAATGAGGTATCACCTCACACCAGTTAGAATGGGCATCATCAGAAAATCTACAAACAAATGCTAGAGAGGGTGTGGAGAAAAGGGAACCCTCTTGCGCTGTTGGTGGGAATGTAAGTTGATAGAGCCACTATGGAGAACAGTATGGAGGTTCCTTAAAAACTAAAAATAGAATTACTATATGATCCAGCAATCCCACAACTGAGCATATACCCAGAGAAACCATAATTCTAAAAGACCCATGCACCCCAATGTTCACTGCAACACTATTTACAATAACCAGGTCATGGAAGCAACCTAAATGCCCACTGACAGACGAATGGATAAAGAAATCATGGTACATATAAACAATGGAATATTAGTGAGCCATAAAAAAGACCGAAATTGCGTCATTTGTTGAGACGTGGGTGGATCTAGAGACTGTCATACAGAGTGAAGTTAGTTGAAAGAGAAAAACAAATATCGTATATTAACAGATGTATGAGGAACCTAGAAAAATGGTGCAGATGAAACGCTTTGCAGGGCAGAAGTTCAGACACAGATGTAGAGAACAAATGTATGGACACCAAGTGGGGAAAACTGCGGTGGGGTGGGGATGGTGGTGTGCTGAATTGGGCGATTGGGATTGACATGTATACACCGATGTGTATAAAATTGATGACTAATAACCTGCAGTATATATAAAAAAAAAAAGCTAATACTGAACTTTCTTTAGGTTATTTGTATGGAAATACATTAAAATAAATGTTTCAGACATTACACGAAACTTCTAAATATCTTACATGTTCTGGTATAATGTTATTAAGTCATAATACTAGTTATTACTTTAAAATGTATATCTCAGAAATAACTAAATTTCCTTGTCAATTGCATTATTATGAACTTTCATCAAATCTTTAACCGTGGTCATTTTTAAGTCTTTTGTCATTTACAAAGAGTACTGCATGTACTGTGATGCTTTTGCAAAAATGTTCCTATAAAAGGGTTTCATCTTCAAGGAATTGATGGAAAACACTCTGACAAGTACAGGTTTTTGGTAACTGACTATACTGTGGAACTGAACGAATAAGCATTTTCAGAACTCTAATAGCAAACTGATGAATTCATAAAAGTGCCTTATAAAATATCAAGAAGAAAAAAAATTAATTACATGTGAATGAGAGAACTGATGAGGATGATTATAATTTTTGTGACTTTCTGTTTGAAAAAAAAAATCCCACAAGGACTCAGAGGCAAAAAATATACAAGTCAATTTTCACTGCAAAGTAAAGGAGCAGTTACAGCGGAAGATTACTGGACTGAATGTCACTATTATGACATAGTACTAGTGTGTTTCATTTTTGGTAATTGCAATCATTGTTGGTCTTCTTGTGATCATCCATTTACAATGCTTTCTGTCAGTTTATTTATCTCTTGTAAAAATAAACTACAGTGTGTGTGTGTGAAAACAAAAACATATTGAAAACAATGTCAAAAATAAATTTCACTATGTATACTCCATGTTCAACTTGAACTCTATGGAGCATATGTAATAGTAATAATTTTAGGACAGAAAATATGTGTACAAATAATAAAAGAAAAAACAAACAAAGCAAACTATCTCATTAACCCAATTTCAGGTGCTCCCTTAATACTGTTTCCTAATCCTCTTAAGCCCCCCTCATTTCCACCGTTCAAATATTCTTTCAGTTTCCCCTGTCTTCAAACTTCAAGCACACCTATTCCACCCCTCTTAGAATCCTTTGAATGTCCTAAAAGTCCCTAAGTGATCTTGCCCACCATCACCTCTTGATCTCACCCCTTTCTACCCTGCTCCTTGCTCTCTCATTCCAAACACATTCCTGGCTGTGTCTCAAAAATGGCCGGTATACTCTTGTCTGATGGTCTTTGCACCCAGGCATCTCTCAAGCCTCAGCCCAAACATCAACTTCTCAGTGAAGTCTCCTCTGATCTTCTTGCTTTGGATAAAAGAAGAGACAATTTTCCTTCCAAGAAAACAGGTACTCTCTCAAGAAAAGATTTCCAAATGAAACTTGAACTGATGGTCAGTACCCATGTATCTCCTCCAGATTCTACTCAAATCAGCCCCATCCTAACTGCATCATTCCTTATTCCACACAATTGAATGCAATCAGCTCTTCCAACTGTCTAGTAAAAGGCCTCATTTTTAATGTTATCAGCCCACAAAACACAGGTATTTTGTCTGAAATTTTTCCTTTAAGATTTCTTACAAGAAAATATATGGCATCTAAAGGTTATACAAATTTCAGGGTCCTTTTAGGTACAGAGAGTTTTCCCTGGGAAAGCTGCCAGAATGGGTAGAGCTAGCACAGTGGTCAGGGCATTAAACACCACTAGTGTCTGGTCAGCACAAGAACCAGGGAGAGGAGAAGAAAACCACGCTAAAGAAATCGGTGAGGAAGAGCTCAACTGCCTTTAGAGAACAAAGGCATTGAACCTTCCTCACCCTGTAGTCTCCCCAATAAGGCTAAGAATAGATCAGCTGGCCTGCCATTGTTCCAAGTAATAGACCACATCTCCTATGGTCTGCAAGAGGTGCCAGAGGTCCCTATATGTTATCTGGGGTCCATTCAAGGCAAGAGGAAGCTGGGGCTGGGGCCCAATCCTCTAATACCCCTCTCTCCAAAGAGGTCACCACAATTTGGCTTAAACATAAAACCTTTATCCTTTGCATCTGGGATCAGGGACAAAAAATATAACCAAGGAAGGGCTTGCTCTATGTGACCCCTGCTGGTAGCTTTTGAAGAGTGCATCAAACGAATGTTTGCTGCAGACCGGAATACTGATGGCAGGGGCCCCCTGAGTGAGCAGTAGTAGCTCTCAGTACCTCTGCCCTGGAGCCTCATGCACCATGGAATATGCAGAAGATAGGTAATGGAGGATCAATGCACTCTTCTCCTTTTCTAACTTTAATGTCAAAGGATAAAAGAAACAATCTTGAGGTCTCTATAGAATGTATTGGTAATAAATGGTGGGGAGGATAAGTGGTTGACAATCTAGCACATCCCTGAGGGAGTGTGACAAATGCAGTTAACTTAGCCTCTAAAAAGTGGGTGGAAGTCAAATAATGTCTCTCTTCCTATTCCAGAAACACCTGAGGAGCACTCAAGGGTCTTGGGGATAGATTGTTATGAAGGAGAAGCATTGTTCAAAAATGACCCTATATTTTCATCCTAGGATGCCTGAACAGTAGGCTAGCCTAGACTCCTTCCATGACTGGACGGCTATAGCATCCAAAAGGGCCGTAGGTCCCCAGGTGCCTCCTAACGTACAGGGCTGCTGGCTTTCCCAGACAGCTCCTGTAAATGGCTGGCATGATATCTAGGCAGCATACTTCCCCAAGCAGTCTGAAGGTCCCTTTCCTAATAACGTGGCTGTCATCAAAGCTCTATATGAAGGAATAGCAATGGGAAGGGGCCTCCACTACAACAAAGCCCTCCTCAACATGGGATGCCTCTCCATGTAGATGCTGAAGAAATGTAGAGCCTATGTGTGCCTTGGTCCTGATGTGTTTCCTGAACTCATATTGTATGATTTTGTGGAATTTTCCTCCATGCAGAAGGGGACTCAAAAGATGGGAAGAAAGCAAATAGTAAGGTTTCATCAGGGTTAGGGTTTTCCAGCCATGTGTATCTCAAGGAGAGAGGAACAAGTGTCTTGATGGATTGGATGGAGGGATAAGAGAGATTAAAATGATGGGCCAGTAAATTTATCCTGGGTAAAAAAGGAAATGAGAACATGAGGGCAATGATGGAGAATGAAACAGTGTTTGATTCACGGGCTGAATATCTCCATTAGGTCAAATATTTCTATTAGAACACTCGGAAATGTAAGCTAGCAAGAGAATGGAATGCTTGAAACATAGGTGGTACTATCATTATTCCCATTTTATGGAGGAAGAAACTGAGGTGTAGAAAAATTTATATTTAAGTGAATAGCTTGTGTTCTCAATCCCTAGAGTTATTTTTGTACTTGACTTATCTTCCATATAAAACTACTTTGAGAGCATTGTCTAGGCCTTTTTAATCATCATATTTTCCAAGGGATCTTGGTACTTCATATAGTGCACACTCTAAAAACGTTTATTAAAAAAATAAGTAACGAAAATCATTTGGCACACGCTGCAGTCTCTCTCCTCTTGGTTACACCCCATCTTTCTTCCTACCCTCCTGTCTCAGGGGAAGAGAAGATACTCCCCCCCTCCAGACCTAATCTTGCCACTTAAACTCCTTAAATAGACACCTCCCATGCATTCCAAAACTATGGTCAATTAAATGATCACTATCACCTCTGTAAAGAGTTAAATCATCAGTCATCAGTCTGTTTCCTGATTTAAGCTGCATCCATTCTCTTACCTTCATTTCAATACCCAACATGTCAAAACATAAGCAAAAAGAATCCACCTTTACAAAAACATTTCCTCATCTCACTTGTTTTCTGATTCTGACCCCACTTCTCCACTGAAATTCATCTCTGTAAAGCATCACGTTGTCTCCCAAGTGCTGCTCCGTGGGTTAGACTTTATCTCTCTACATCACTGATTCATGGGGCACCTCCTTCCTCCTAAAATGTCTCTGACCTCCAGGGCACTGATAGTCTTCTCCAGTTCTTTTCTTTCTCCTTGGTTCCACTTCTTTTTCTACTACACAAATGCAGTCTTATTTCAAAGCTCAATTCTCATCTCTCTTTTAACTCTTTTTATTTTTCCCCTTAAATTTCCTTTTTATGTTCACGGCATTCTTTAGTATCACACTCTCTCTCTCTTTAAACATATTATTTAGTGCCATAGCTTTCTCTAATAGCACTGACTTTCTCCTGCGCTTCTGATTTGCTTTTCCTTCTTGACCGGCCACTGGGCCCTTGAAAATCAACTTGTTTAGTATAAAGTGATCATCTTTCTCCTGAAATTGACTTCCTCCTTTAGAAATCTTCTTTTCTAAGGATGGTAATATAGTATCCTAGTTACCACTGACTATTACATCTCCCTCTCCCTAGACATAGAGTCGGTGATGTTGGGGGATCCCACGACAGTCCACAGTGAGGTCCCAGGGACATCTGTATACCCCAGGGTCATCTGTATACTGCAGGGAGGCTTCCTGTGCTCTCCTTCCTTATATAAGAAGCCAAGGATCCAGCTTGCCTTCCTTTTCTACTTATAGCTGTCACCACTCAAGCTAGACCCTGAGGATCTACAAGTATTGCTTATTTGTATCATGTGATAATCTCCCCATCTCACCCTAATTTATAATCTTAACAATTCTTCTACAATGATTTTATTTAAAACTATATAAAAATATAACCAAATTTTTCATTCTATATGAAAACTTCCTCTAAAGAAGTGAAAAGAGTGAAACAATTCATAAGGAAAATTAATGTCAAAAATTTAAATACCATGCTAAGGGTTTTTCCTCTAATAAACAATAAAATGCTGATTACAAATAACAAACAGCCCCTCATTTCTTATTGAATTATTAATAGATAACTAAAACAAGCCTTGAGTTGAGTTTTTGTTTTTCTTATTTTTTGGTTTTGCACGTGGTATGTGCGATATTTCCCTGACCAGGGATCAAACTCGTCCCCCTGCAGTGGAAGCAATGAGTACTAACCACTGGACTGCAAAGGAAGTGCCCTGTATTTGTTTTATAAACTAAATTATTTCCTTTTTACATTTCTAAGGATCCTAGGAGGAATGATGCCGGGCTACCATGTTTATAAAATAAATAATCTAGATACACATTAGTCTTCAGATATTGAGCATCCAAAGGAAACACTCTGATTCTGTAAGTGTAACTCTGTGCTCAAATCAAAACTTCTCAGAATTTGCCACGTACAATTCCGGTGATCCTTCAGTGATCCAGACAAACGTCTTCTCTATGGGTCTCAGATGGTTGCTTTTACTGTGAAACCGCCTCCATGTTTCTTTCAATTGGAGCCGCAGGTACTAGTTGAGAATAAGTACCCTTTCGTTTCAGTTACTCTTCCATTTTACCCTTATTCATGGTATCCCCAGTAACACAGAAATTCTTCATCTAAGGAAACTTGACAATTCTGACAATTGAAGAAAAGTATTTTTAGCAGAATGATTAGACTTGATGGACAACTGGAAATTCGGAGTCTTTCAAAAATAATTCCTCCAAGGTTTCCTGGTGTGTGTGTGTGTGTGTGTGTGTGTGTGTGTGTGTGTGTGTGTGTTTTAAACTGGGGAAGGTAAGAAGTGAAGTCAGTTTAATAAATCCTCTCACTGTGGCCATTGTCCAGTTTGCTTATTGTACAGATTGCTCAACAATTTCAGGACAGCAGGAAAGCCTTCTTGTCCTTTACCTTCCGTGCATATTTCAAAGCTATTATTTCAAATGAGGATTGTTGGCAGAATGCCTCAGACCTTAGCCATTGTTTCTGCTGACAGCCAATATCTAAATGCTGTGTTTAATAAATTTCCTCTCAAGTTAGAAAGTCTACTTACCGTTTATTGAAAATAATTATACCCATATTATTTGATGGCGAAATAAATTCTATTTGATGGAGATAAGTGACTCAACGTTCCCCCTATTATTGGACAGTTATTATGTTTTTTACTTTTCCACAAGTATTGCTATTCCCCTATAAATATCCTATACTTAAATACCTAGATCAGTATATTTGGTAAAACATTAAAAAATGAAATGCCTTGGATTAGATATCTAGAAATGGAATTACTGCATTGCAAGATTTAAACATTAAAAATACTTATAATGTATTGCCAAACCTTTCCGGAAACATATCACTTTACATCCTCACCATTAACTTTACTCTGAAAAACAATCTTTAATAATTTGTTAACAAAAGTATTGTGAAAAAGTTTGGTGAAAAACTGTAGCCCAAGTTTTAATTTATACTTCTTAAATTACAACTAAGATTGACTTTTTCATCTTCAGTGAATCTAGCCATTTGTATTGGTTCATATCCTTTGCCCATTTTTCTCTAATATGGTTCTAGTGTTTTTTCTCATCTACTTACAAGAATACTTCATATATTATGTGACTATTTCGCATATTTTACAAGTATATGAACATTTTACAAATTGCTCATGTGAATACTTTACATGTTAAACCCTTTGTTTAATGTGTTCATAGTTTTTTCCCACTTTGCCATTTCTTCAATTTACATTTAATTTTAATTTTAAATGGTTTTGGCACATATTTCAGTTTAGTACATTCAAATGTTGAGTGGGTCTTTTCCTTTGTAATGCCTCTCATGGTCTTTATGTTTAGAAAGTTAGAACCTTATTTGCCCATCCAGAGACAGATATATATTATCTTATGGGGTTTTTCCTCTTTCTATGGTAGTTGTACTTTTAATTTGGATTTTAGTTATACTTTTAATTCTAACTGGGGTTTTGGGGTTTGTTTTATTAACTTTTCTTATTGTTTTGCGAGTACGGTATGAGGAATAAGGGAGATGTAAGTATGATTCCTAGTCCTAGTTTGTTGTCTTCCTATTAGTTTATAGGAGCTTTCCTTTGTCCCAGTGCTCTTAAATTTCTTCCGTCTCAAAATGCTGGTTGTTTAGTTTTATGAAAACTTTTTAGTTCCTTCTTTGACAACTTCCTCTAGTTTTTCCCTCTGTACATTTTCTCCTGTATTTGGATATCAGACCTCATGGACTGGACCTCCAATTCTTGTGTCTTTTCTTCTTCCAATTTTCTATCCCCTTATCACTATGCTTTATCTTCTGAAATTTTCTCTCATCCTTATCTTGTAAACCTACTTCTATTGTCTTTTTCATTTCTATCAAACTTTTAATATTCAACAGCTCATTTCTGCCCCCATAGCTTTATCAAGTGTACATAGCTTCCTTAACTGCCCCCCACCATTGTCCTATTTTTATTTCACAGGTGCACTTATTTCTTCTCTCAGAAAATACTAAAACCTGGACCCATATTGTGAAAACAAGCTTCATGTAACAATCCTTATGCTTAGACATTGCAATCTAGTATTTCTGCTGTGTTCTATTTTGTTCCCGTTTAAAAAATATGCTGCTGCTAACCCACAAAGTTGTTTCTATGACCCACTAATGGCTCATGTCCTGCAGTTTGGAAAGAAATATTATATAAATCATGTGAGGCGTTTGATCTTTCAATGTCAGAGACACAATCACATTTGTTTTCTGTGCAGAAATGGACAGACTGGAGTGGCCCAGAATAAATGAAGACAAAAATTGATAAAGATCCAGTTGAGAGATGGTACTTTTACTGCAGTGGTGGTAGAGACAGAAGCAGAGTGCCTACTAGGCTGCCTTCACTCACATCTTATTATTTAATCTTACTTCCTCAGTGTGCCACGTGGAGAACTGGACCAAAGCGTTCAGATGCTTGTCCAAGATGGCATAATCAGTGAGTCCTGAGCCAGATTTGAGCCAGGCCCGTCTGCTTCCTAAGCTTGGCCTTTCCTCTAAGTCACAGCAAATCCATGAGGTGAGCCTATAAAATAGGAGAGAAATTGTCAGAAGAGCACATTTTGGAGCTTAAGAACCAATTCCTTGGAGGCTTCAATACCTGAAAAGGTTGATTATGTTTGGCCCCTGAAATGAAACCTAAATTTATTTCTTAATTAAAAAAACAAAAAAAGACACATACAGTGTAATGTCACAGTAACAACCTGACTTGGAGTCCCCTTTAATGTGGAGTTGATGACCCTGGTCATGTGGTACGTGTTCTTCAGCCAGGTCATCCTTACCCTTGTACACCTCGGCCGTGTCCTCCATGCGACACTGTGAGGATTAGGGTTTTCATGGGATTTTTAAATATTTATATTACTATCTAGGATTATACATGTTGCCCAATGTCGATTCATGTTGTCAACTCTAAACACAAACAACTAGAAATCAATCCCTCTCTTTCTCATGTTCTTTATACATGCTCTATTATGCTACTTGTCATGTAAGGGTATTAATCGTTCCTCTGTCTTCTCTACTAGATTATGTACTTTGGGGAACAGGGTGGTCCCTTCTTAGTCTCTGGGTCCCATTGGCTACCACAGAGTCTGCAGTAATAGATGTCAAATTTGATAATTATGTTGTGTTTGAAAACATGCAGAATATATAAATAAATTCTCAGTTTTTATGACTAAAGCACTTATATGATTTTAATTCACTGTTCTTCAAACATCCTTGATCCCTGCCCCCCCCCCCTTTGATTAGCATAACTATCTCTGCCACTACTCCTCCACCCCCTTCGGCAAATTCTACTTTTTCCCCAGACCCGTCAGTGACCAACACGCACATAACACAGAACATTTGCACATCCCACAGCCAGGCTGATTTTGTCTACTTTAGTTCCTTTTAATTTATAGTACAAACAAGAAAGCTTCTTTTTGTTTCCCTGCTTTCCAAAGGGAAATTATATGATGATATTGAGTTTACTTTTGCAAATTACAAATGCCCTCACCCCAAGATTCTAGAACACAGTATGTCATGGGAGTACCTTGATCTAATTAAAGTTTTTACTGACAGCTCATTCTAGGGGAAGCCTGTCTTTCCCAGCATCTTCATGAGCCATAATTCACTGTCTCCATTTGGTCACCTCTGGTCCCTTTTCTTTGCCACTGACTCTCTTCTCCTGGGGACGAGGTTTCTAACCAGATCCTCTTAGGCCTCAGCACTCACACCCATGCCAATCCAACATCTGTCAATAGCTGTCAGCAAAGACCTGAAGGGGAAGAAGAATGGCTGATGTGGAATAAAATGACATTGTACTTGCATTTCAGTGGTTTGGTTGATTCTTTTCCAAGCTGTTTGAAGACATGAGTCAAACTAGACCCTTCGCCAGCCCTGCAGTCCTCATGACCTCTTCTCTCATACCCAGTTTTGAATCTCTTCATCCCCGCCAATCCATTGTGCAGCTGGAGTGACTTCCTAAAATAAATCTGATGACATCATCCTACTCTTACAGCCCGTCAATCGCTCTCCATGTGCCTTAGGATGAAACCCTGCTACCTACCTGACCCCCAACACCACTAAGATCTGATCCCTTCCTCTTGGGCCTCACGTCTGGCCTGTGCCACCTGGCCGTCTTTGCTCTGAGCAGTACTATTCAACTTCTTGCAGTTTCTACCACAGACAGTGCTCTCTCTTGTCCTGAAACTTTACATCATAAAAGACTTCCCTTGGCCTGGAATTCTCACCTTGTATTCCCATCCCTTCAACTCTTTCATTTACCTTATTTCTCCTTTTTTCTTAAACACAATGCAGCCAAACATTAGGTCCTCAACACATCCATCTTCCTAACAAGCATGTCCTCACTCACCTCTTGCTCTCCTCCTGCCCTACGTGATGTTAAGGGCCCTTTCTGATTGTGCCTTTTTTTTTTTTTTTTTGCAGCTTGTGGGACCTTAGTTCCCTGACCAGGGATCGAACCCAGGCCCCTACCGTGGAAGCACAGAGTCCTAATCACAGGACCACCAGGGAACTCCCTGATTGTGTCTATTAATCCCAGTATTTCCCCTGTATCTAACTGCTACCTTCCCCCTCATATATATACATAGTGCCTGCTATACAGTAAGTATTCAATACAGGGATTAAAGAAAGGAATAAAAGAAAGGGAGAAAAACCCTTCCATGAAATTTCACTTGGAGTCTCTTGGCTCTAGTCCATTCATTCATTTTCAAAATGTTTTTAAAACATCTACCATGAGCACTGGCTAGATGCCGAGTATCCAGGGAGGAACGAGCTTAGATCTGGTCCCTGCTCTCATGCCAGCACCTCTCAGGGCTCCATGGGTAACCAGAAAAGAAAGCAGAGGTTAACTGATGCTCTGCCTGAGACAGGGAAGGACAACGCTGGGGAATTTTCACACCACCAGTGAGTTCTGTAACATAGACTTCATGCTGTGTCACCTCTAGCCCAGGGCAAGACAGATACAGAACTTTGTACCACAGAACTTGAAGTAGGTAAGGAAGCCAGACAGACAGACATACAAGGAGTTCCCATACAGTGTGAGAAGTGCTGTTTAAGAGAGCTATGTGCTATAAGGGCAGAGAAAGGTCACTGAAGCTAATCTGGGGAGAAGTAGCTCTGAATAAACAGTAGCAATGGTGTAAAATCATACTTAATGATGAGATATGTTGAAACTGTTGCTTGTAAACTAGAATAATGATTAAATTTCTAGGTACTTGAAGCTACTTCTTTGTCACTCATCTCTGTTGATTGTCAAACTCTTGTATGAAATTGACAGGTAGTGAGGAAACTAACCACATTTGCATTATGATGAGAGGCAAGGAGGCTGAGGAGTAGGTGCTATTTGGGTGAGGATGCCTGATTTATATTCCTAATCATGACTAAACCTAAGAAAGGACATCAGGCTCAACCCTCAAGTGAGAAGCAGAAGGCCTCAGAGTCAAAAGTGGTGGTTGACACCCAAGCCAACAGGAGGCTGAATCACGCTCTCCTGAAACTGTGGGCAGAAGTGTCTTCTTTCTGGCAAAGCTAAACCTTGGATGATGTCTAGAAGTAATACTAGACAACCTCAGTCCTCACAGAAGCAGCCATGTGCCCACATGCACACTCTCACCCCATGACCTTGCACTAAATTGGACATATGGTCCATAGAACTCCTGAGCACTTCCGGATTGCTCAGCTTTTGGATATAGATCCAGATGTTAGGGGACAACTGCAGACAGGAATAACTTTGAGTCTCCTCATGCAGAGAAATATTTAAAAGAACTTTCGTGAAACTTTTTTTTTTTCCACTTTCCTTATCTGCAGGGAGAACAGTGTAGTGGTTATGAGCTGGGCCCTGGAGTTAAGACTGTCTGGGTGCAAATGCAGTGTGCTCCTGGGCATATTGTGGAACCTATCTATGCCTCAGTTTCCTCATCTACCAAATCAGGATAGTGATAGAACCTACCTCCTAGAGTTGTTTTAATTAAGACAACATGCATTAATATACCATGTTTCATTAATTCTAAGCCATGCATTTTTCACATTTTAACATGTCTGAAATTGAGGTGCAATTTACAGTCGATAGCACAGCAGAGTTTAGTTGCCTCAGTGGTAGGAAAAATAATGGTGTAGCTTATAATCAATGGCATCTTAGATGTGATGAAATTCAGGATACAAAGAGCTCAGAAAAATACACAGCATATAAACAGTACTAAATGAATATTTAATAGAGATATAAAATATATATAGCTCTTCTAACTTCATCAGAGCCAAACTATATAGCTCATTTTTAAACCAATGTCCAAGATAGCAATGGCAAACGATACCATGACTGACCCATTTCCCAGGAAAGAGAGAAGCTGCTCTTAGTACTTGGCCTGGAGCTGGTGGCAGCATCTGGTACCCATCCCTTTACCTTAGCCAAGATCTCAGAAAGGTGATATAACTGAGACCTACTGAGATGTGGATGCCTTGTACAGGTAAAAGTCTGATGCCTCTTTAGGTCAACATTCTTTACCATAAAGTGGGGGGATTGAGCACCATTTTCTTTTCACAGTTTTGTAGGCAGGAAGTCCAAGACTAGGGTGCCAGCATGGTCAGGTTCTTGGTGGGGGTTCTCTTCCTGGTTTACAGACAGCCACCTTGCTGCATCCTCACATGCTGAAGAGGATAATCGCCTCTCTTTTTAGAAGGGCATTAATCTCATTCATGAGGGCTCCACCCTCATGATCTAATTACTTCCCAATGGCCCCACCTGCAAATCCCTAACTGGAGATTAAGGTGTCAACATATGAATTTTAGGAGGACACATTCGGTCCATAGCAAGGGGGGAGATCGTGGGAAAACAGAATGGAACACAGGAAATGGAATTGAAATGACCAGGCTCCCTAAAGGAGCCAACGAATGTCAATGTCATAAGTGGAGGAAGGGAGGGATTTGACAGTAAGCCACACTCACTTCCTAGAGTGAAGCAGCCAGTGGGAGCATTCAAAGCCAGTCCCATCCCCCTGCACACCTGGTGAGAAAGGAATGCCCGGAGTAGCCATCATTCTCCCAAAAGGTGACCTGTGCCCATTTGTCAGGTACGATTGAGAAAAGTGAACAAGAGAGCTGCCATGAGCCTGAGAACAGACTGAAACAGCTCTGAGAGCCCCAAGAGGCTTTGGCCCTGAACTTGAGGCTGACTGTTCCCAGTAAAAGATACCTTTCTTCAGAGGCTCTAAAACCAGCAGTTTGGGGGAGAGCCTGGCTACGGTTATGGTAGCTGGGAAGAAGCTGTGGTGTGGTGAAACTGCCTAACTGCCTGTCTGTCTCCAAGCAGATCATAAACGTCATACTATGTTTCCTTAGCATGTACGACTAGCCTGGCACGGTGAGGGTGCTTAATATTTGTGGAGTCAATGAATGAAGGTCTCATATTGGAATAAGAGAAACAGAGTATATTCTCTGGTTCTGTAAGTTATTTCAAACCCCAGCTTAGAACTGGGTATCTTATTTTAAAAAACAATTAACATGAAAGCAATTATGCTGTAATAGGAATTATTTATTTATTTTAGGTGTTTCTTATGATACTAGCTCTTTTTTTCATTTCTATTGGTGGTTTGAAGTCATTCACTCAAACGACAATATTCACTGAGTCCTCACTAAACAGAGAAAGCCAAGAAAGATAATTATCAACTCTTTTAATCTGGTTCAATCCATGAGCTAAACCATAGGGTAATAAAGTACTCAGGGTCCTAGAGGGTCGTGTGTTAGTACAGTCAAGGTGATATACCAGAGGAGAGCTGAGGTTAGGTCACCTGGTTACTCAGGAGTTTCTCAGGAAAAAGAAACTTATGCAATAGACCCTTGGCATTCCCAGGCAATGGATCCTGAGCTCTTTCTTTGCAAATTCTTAATCCTAGCTCTTTCCTAAAAATTATCCGTCTCTGGCGCCAGGATTTCCCATGCATAGCCTCAAATTCTAAACCTATAGGCCGTTCAATTCTCACACCTGATCTCTCACCTGGTAGCTGTTTCTCCAGAGGATTTCTCCTGAAGTCTCCTGAGGAGATGCCTTCACTGCCCTCCGCATTATGTGAATATGGGCCTCAGCACAATTCCAAAATACTGACTGCATTGATTTGCTGCTGCTCATACATAGCTGAGATGGCTGTTTTCACCTTAGCGAATGTCAGTGATCTGCTGGCTCTGTTAAAGTCCCACCTAATGCAATACAAATCAGAAACGTGACATGTCAGCTGGTACAGCAGGAAATGAGAACATACAGACATTCTGCTCTCAGGATTTGCATCTGGTAGGAACGACAGAGCCATTTCCAGGGATAGCTGTGAATTATCCGTGCTTTCAAAGACTCTGTGGCCCCCAAATTTCTCCATCCCCAGGTCACCTAAAACACCAATGGCCTCAATCACACAGTGGGAGGAGTTGGCATTCACTGAGTTATGACATTTTATGCCTTCCCCCTGCCACAGCTCCCGCCGCCTCTCTCCTGCTCTCCAGCCACTCTGCTAATCTGTGAGCCCCTTAAGGGTGCCCCCACCGCAGGTATTTCCATGTGTTGTCCCTCTGCCTAGAGTGATGCTCTCACTCCCTTGTCCACAGCGCGCATTCGAAGACCACACTCCCAAGAGGCCACCCTCTCCGACACAGCAGTCCTGTCACTCTCTAACCCCTTACTCTGCTTTATTTTTTCTCCTAGCCCTTGTGGCTGCTTGACTTGTTACGTCTCTCTTTATAATGAGAATATAAGCTCCAGGAGAACTGAAACTTTGCCTTTTTCACTGTTGTGTCCCCAATTCCACAAACAGTGCCTGGTACACGGTAAGTGCTTAGCATACATGTGCTGAATGAATTAATAAGAGAGTGAGTGAACGGGCACTGAAATATATAGACACCATGTGAAGCCTTTCAGAAAAGGCTCTCTGAGAGATGGGACAAAGAAAAGATGCTCTCTGAGGTCTACAGGACTGGACGTAGCTCTTTGTTAGGTAGAGGGGCCTGAACATTTAGGGCACGAGGATACTGGATGCCAGGATCCTAGAAATATCCAGAAACCCAGCCACACAAATGTTGTATTTTCATTGAGCGGTACCTCCAACATGTTACCCATGCCCAACAGGGCTCAGTTCTGCCCTTCCTCTGTCCTCCCTGAAATTGCGTATCCCCCTAACACCCACCACTTGCTGAGGAACCGTCAGAAGGGTCTCACTATTACCCTGTAATCACTGCAGGTCAATGACAAGGAGCTTGGGAGGCATTTCACTTTGAGCGGCTGGTGAGCAGAGCGGGATGGGCAAGGGCTGCTCCTCACCAGGATTTGTTCAACTCACATCACTGTCCATTCCACTTATCTCGGTAGCCAATTCCTACCAACTGTTTGTGCTTTCCTATTTAAAGTGATAAAGGTAACACAAACATTGGGGGGAAAGCAACTTCAAGACCCATATACGGTAACAATCTAACGACATAAATACCATGATAAAGTTATTTCCAAATATCTGGAAAGGAATCCTTATACACACGGAAACTGAATTGGTGTAATGGTTAATCTCTACGAATAATTCATTGTGGCCAGGTAGTCAGACAGATCCATAACTGACCCTTTATACAAATCTTAGAGGAGTCCCAAGACCCGAACTCCAACCTCTACGAGTTATGTTTAAGTACAGGTTCTAATGTCCATCTTACAACTTTGGGCTCATAAGTAATAATGGTAATAGGTAATTTTTATTTAGCACAAATTATGTTTGCCCTGATCTAAACTAGTTATGTGCAAACTCTAACAGACGAGCAATGTGGCTAAGAGCTCATTTTGCTTAAACTGGCAAGTGGAGAGCCATCAAAACCTGATTTGGTGAAAGACTACTAAACAAGCTGGTGTAGGAGTCTGAATACAGGCTGGGTCCTCTGGCTCTTGACTGACTGTGAAATCTTTACCTTGCCTTTGTAACACTGCAACAAGGACAAATACGACAAGGAGTGGAATTTGTAAATGGGTATGTGTGACCTTTTGTGCAAACATGCGGTAGATCATGAGCAAAAAAACATCAGTTTTCTACCAGTAAAAATAATTAGCAGGTCTTCCCTGGTGGCGCACTGGTTGAGAATCCACCTGCCAATGCAGGGGACACAGGTTCGAATCCTGGTCCGGGAAGATCCTACATGCTGCGGAGCGGCTGGGCCCGTGAGCCACGGCCGCTGAGCCTGCGCGTCCGGAGCCTGTGCTCCGCAACGGGAGAGGCCACAGCAGTGAGAGGCCCACGTACAGCAAAAAAAAGAAAAAATTGGCAGTTTCTTACAAAACTAAATATAGTCTCACCATACAATCCAGCAGTCGCAGCCTTTGGTATACACTCAGATGAGCTGAAAACTTACAGCCACACCAAAACCTGCACACAAATGTTTATAGTAGTTGTATTCATAATTGCAGAAAAAATTGGAAGCAACCAAGATGTCCTTCAGCACGTGAGTGGATAAATAAAGGGTCATACATCACACAATGGAATATTATTCACCAATACAAGGAAATGAGCTATAAAACCACTAAACGTGGAGGAAACTTAAACGCATATTACTATGTGAAAGAAGTTATCTGGAAAAGACAAAACTATGGAAGCAGTAAAATGATCAGTGGTTGTCGGGGGGGGAGGGGGGGTGATTAGGCAGAGCACAGAGGATTTTAGGCAATGAATCTATTCTGTATGGTATTATAAGTGTAGATACATGTCATTATACATTGGTCAAATCCATAGACTGTACAACGCCAAGAGTGAATAAATTAAACTAAGGACTCTGGGTGATAATGAGGTGTCAGTGTAGGTTCTTCGATTGTAACAAATGTCCCTTTCCGGTGTGGATGCTGGTGGAGGAGCCTGGGAATGAGTATGTTGGAATCCTCTGTATTTTCCACTTAACTTTGTTGCGAAGTACTCTGCAAAAATTAAGTCTAATAATTAAAAGAAAAGTAACGTGTAAGGCTGGGAGTGTGGTGAGGAACACAACAGTAGAACTGAGCATAACAGAAAGAATGCGAGCGGATGTCCGAGGCATTGGGCTGGCCCTAGAGGCCAGGAGAGTGTATGAATGCACATCAGATTAACTGAGCACCTCTTACATGCCTGTTACATTTACATCCCCAGTATCTTCACAAAATTCTCGCACTGTAACTCTGACTCAGAGAAAATCAATGATTTTTTGGCTGAAGCTCCCACGACTAGACAGTAGCAAAGCGCAGGTTTGAATGCCATTTCTGCTGACTCTAAGTCCAGCTCTCCCCTCTAAGAAACTGCTGGAAAGCTCAAAGCAGTGACTACCGAAAAGTTTCCTTTATGAAAGACATCACGCTTCAGATTCAACTTTGCACATACGCATACAGAGTGGGTCCATGGATGGACTGAGTTTGTGGCTGGAGGGACAACACAAAACCACATCAACAGCATCACATTTATTTACTTCACCATTAAAAGAAAAATAAGAGGCTGCAGGGGAGGTGATAGGGAAGGAGAACTGAATAGAGAATTGTTATTACTATCCAGAGTAATAGCCTTTCTGGAATTTCCCATACCAAGGACAAAACTTCATAATGGACAGTCAGCTTCCCCTGGGGGTCACCCTCTCTGCCATGATGAGGAAGGAAAGCTTCTGCAGCTCTGGAGAGGGGCCAGGGAAGGGGGCCTCACAGTCTGGTGACAATGCAGACCTCCCCAAGTCTCCTTTCTTCTCTATAGTGCATGCCAGGGACACGGCCCATCTTCCTCACCTCTTCATGCCCACACTCATCTTATTGTTCCATCTCCAAGCCTGGCTGGATAGGAAGATAAAGCCTCCCCACCTTCCTATTTCCTTGCTGCTCCAAGAAAACGAAGTCTCCATTCCATATTGCTTCAGGAAAACAGAAGGCGCACACACAGACACACACACACACACACACACACACAATTTCAGTACCTTACAGGGCTCTTGTCTTAATGTTACTATTCTAACATCCAACTCCCTTCGCAGCTGGTAATTATAGGTCCCTTTTAGAGTCCCCACCCAACCATCCATTTTTAATATCCTAAGGGTGCTCACCTGAAATCTCCCTTATTCTGACGAAGATCTTTCCAAAGGTCATGCAGAGCCCTATTCCCAGGCCACTTTGCCATAATCGATCCAGCGCTGGGTGGCAAAATTGATGGCTTCCGCGCAGTTGAAGCCAGAGTGGTAGCCATAGGGAAACGTCACTATGAAATCTCCAGCCTCCTGAGTGACCCGATCGAAGGGGACGCCGTTGTCCTTGAAGACCTTGGGAGAGAAGAGAGCCACATTGTGCCGCAGGAAGGCCTCACAGCCCCACGAGCAGCCTGGGAAAAGCTCCCTGGCCAGGCGTTCCAGGCGCCAGCCGTGCTCCGGGGGCACCGCGTACCAAGTCTTGGGCTCCCCGAAGTGCAGGTAGTTAATGCTGTAAAGGTCCATGTCCTCCGTGTGCCAGGCGAAGGCGGTCTTCCACAGGCCGAAGTACACGCAGGGGGTGTTGACGCCTTCGATGACCACTCCGCACTCCTGTTCCAGCAGGTCCTGAATGGTTCCCAGGTGTCCAAGGTTCCACTGCTTCGTGTTTTCATCAAATAAGGAACCACTGACGTTCCCACCGTATACTGGTGAATCACAGGGGCGTGTTTTCCAGTATTTTCGCTCCAGATCCTCAAAATCAGAGTAGAATGGAGTCTGGTGTCATTCACTGTTTGTTAAGCGGCGATACTCGCTCACGGTCATGGCTTTCTTCTTTTTGTGGTGCTGAGTAAACACACCTGCCTGCCCAGTGGTCACCTGCTGGAGGGGAGCGGCTATTAAGATGTCATCGGTATCATCGTACATCTGTCTGGCTTTCCATCCTTTCGGTGGAATTACCTTGGCTAGGCCAGCTCGGTGTGCACCTTGCCACTCCATGTAAACAATATATTTGCTGAAATCTTCAAATTCTTCCATGGTTGGGTGGACGATCGTAATCTGACAACTTGGGTTCTGGCTCCCAAAGTGCTTAGAGTGCATGGCCGCAACAGAATAAGCAACGGACTGCCAGCTTCTTAGGTATGCTTTGGATACCTGAGAATGCTGGGGAGTAACCTCTTCCCTATACTTCCTTTATTTTTAAAGAAGTTTTGTTACAGCTGAGAGGCAGGAACTGAGACTTGAACTTTTAAACAAACGAGGTGGTATCTTCTCCAGGCTTGTCAATCCACCAGAAGGACTCCACTCTTGTCAGCATTGTGGAGCCAAAGGAAATCCACTATTTCCCAGAGAAGACGGCTCTCTGAGCCAAGTCCTGACTCAGCCTGCAGCTCTGTGAGTTTCCTCTGTTGGGGGTATAAGTGCCTGAGACCTCTCCAGATTCCCAGGCTTGAGTGCATGGGTGGCTTCTCACCTCACTGTAGCAGAAAGTCTCTTCATGGAAATTTCCAAGCCAAACCTAAAGAAAGTACAAAATATTGAATATAAGTGGATGACAAAACAAACTGATTTAACATCAAGTAAAAGAAAACCGTATAGCAATCTTAATTTCAAAGTTTGAATTTAAGGGCAAAAAGTACACTCTTTTGGTAGGCATGTAAACTGGTGCAGCTATGGTGCATACTATGGAAAACAGTATGGAGGTTCCTCAAACATTGTAACTAGAACCACCATATGATGCTGCAGTCTCACTTCTGGGTATATAGCTAAAGGAAATAAAAACAGAATATCAAGGAGCTACCTGCCCTCCCACATTCACAATGCATAAGATATGGAAACAACCAACATGTCCAGCGATGGCTGAATGGATACAGAAGATGTGGTACACAGATACAATGGAATACTACTCAGCCATAAAAAGAATGAAATTTCGTCATTTGCAACAATATGGATGGTGTTGGAGGCTATTATGTCCAGTAAAATAAGACAGAGAAAGACAAATATGGCATGGTATCACTTATATGTGGAATGTTTAAAAAAAAAAAAAAGAGTAAAACTTACAGAACCAGAGTAGAAAAGTGGTTGCAGGGGAGGGCAGGGAAGGGAGGGTAAAAGGGTACACAGTGAATAAAGTCTCAGGAGCCAATGTTAACCATGGTGATTATAGTTGATAACAATGTAATGTATAGTTGAAATTTTCCAGAAGAGTAGGATTTAAATGTTCTTACCAAAAAAAGTAAACATATGAAGGAAATGTGTTAATTAACTAGATGGGGGGAATCCTTTCACAATGTATAGCAAATCACCACAAAGGTGACTGAATATTTTACAATTTTAAAAGTCAATTATACAGCAATCAAGCTGAAATTTAAAAATAAAGGATTAGGACAAATCATAAGACAGAAAAAGTGGAATTAAAACTTAACTGAACAGTAAGGACATTAAGCAAGCTAGAAAGGAAAGGAGTTAAGCACTCAACTCAAGAAATTGGGTGGCTTAACCCAAAAGATAAATTAGGGAAAGGAAAACAATGAAATAAGCTGAAACAATTACAAAAGAAAACATAACACCCAATAGAAATGATGACTGAAACCAAAATGCAATATGTAGACCATGAAAAGTGTAAAACCATAAGCAGAAGAGAGAAGTACAAGCATATTACGTTATAATAAAACAGGGGATGCAGATAAATATCTACCATTATAGAAAGAGTACCTATGTAAACAAAAGCAGGAAAAAAGTACAGAACACAAATATACACATCCTTAACAAGCATTATCCTTAATGTGTAAATACCTGAAACATTCTCATTAAAATCTAATCATTAATTTGCATTGACAGACAAATTATTAGAAATATAGGGTTCACACAGAATGGGAGAAAATATTTGCAAATGAAGCAATTGACAAAGGATTAATCTCCAAAATTTACAAGCAGCTCATGCAGCTCAACATTATAAAAACAAACAACCCACTCCAAAAATGGGCAGAAGACCTAAACAGACATTTCTCCAAAGAAGATATACAGATTGCCAGCAGACACATGAAAGAATGCTCAACATCATTTATCATTAGAGAAATGCAAATCATATCTCAGCTACACTGAGATATCACCTCACGCCGGTCAGAATGGCCATCATCAAAAAATCTACAAACAGTAAATGCTGGAGAGGGTGTGGAGAAAAGGGAACCCTCTTGCACTGTTGGTGAGAATGTAAATTGATACAGCCACTAAGGAAAACAGTATGGACATTCCTTAAAAAACTACAAATAGAACTATCATACAACCCAGCAATCCCACTACTGGGCATATACCCTGAGAAAACCATAATTCAAAGAGTCATGTACCAAAATATTCATTGCATCTCTATTTACAATAGCCAGGACATGGAAGCAACCGAAGTGTCCATCAACAGGATGAATGGATAAAGCAGATGTGGCACATATATACAATGGAATATTACTCAGCCATAGAAAGGAACAAAACTGAGTTATTTGTAGTGAGGTGCATGGACCTAGAGCCTGTCATATAGAGTGAAGTAAGTCAGAAAGGGAAATACAAATACCGTATGCTAGCACATATATATGGAATCTAAAAAAAAAAAATTGTCTTGAAGAACCTAGGGGCAAGATGGGAATAAAGATGCAGACCTACTAGAGAATGGACTTGAAGATATGGGAGGGGGAAGGGTAACCTGGGACAAAGTGAGAGAGTGGCATGGACATACATATGCTACCAAAAATAAAATAGCTAGCTAGTGGGCAGCAGCCACATAGCACAGGGAGATCAGCTCAGTGCTTTGTGACCACCTAGAGGGGCAGGATAGGGAGGGTGGGAGGGAGGCAGTTGCAAGAGGGAATAGATATGGGCACACATGTATAACTGATTCACTTTGTTATAAAGCAGAAACTAACACAGCATTCTAAAGCAATTATACTCCAAGAAAGATGTTAAAAAAAAAAAGAAATATAGGGTTCAATCAAGTTTCTGGACACTGATTAGCAAACGAAATCTATAGATCCCATATACCAGTTAACAATCAATTAATATCGAATGTATTTATAAGGTAAAAGAAGGGCAACTTTAGTCATGAAAAAGAAAACCTCCTGGGGAAGATTACAGTGATGCACTTTACACACCTAGACACACAGCACTGAGACACAGAACACAGAGACTGAGAATTATAAGGTAAAACTGACATATCTGCAATCATGGTGTGAGGTTCTTTCTTCAAACACCATTCTTCCAGAAACTGATACATGAGGAGAGAAGAAAATTAATAATGTTATAACAGTATAAACAATAAAGTTAACAACTTTGATTATATTTCCTGCAGCAACCACATAGCAAAATGCTTTTCAACACATATAAAACATTTACAAAAATTTACCGCTGCTAAGACCACATAATAAATCTCAATAAAAATTCCACTGAATCTACGTATCGAGTACCCTCTTGATCAATCTTTTATTTCAATCATGAAATAAAATTGAAAGTCAATAATGAAAAAAGGGAACACCACCATATTTATTTAAAAATGAATATCCACATAACATCTACAACAATATCCATATAATAGCTAAAAATCTATTGATTTTTATGTTGTCTGCAAGTAGTTAGTAAAAACTAAACCAAAATACCTCAGAATTATTTGAAAGAAAAAAAAGATAAAAATGATAAAACAATTCAAAAAACAAAAGGGAAAACAACCATATACAAAAATATAAATGACTAATAAAATAGAAGTCTGTTACTTAAAAGATAAAATAAAGAAAGAACTGGTTAATAAATTATATATTACTCCTGGCTACAGGAAGACAGTACTCCCTGCGTGTGAGAAGCTGGTGCAGAGTGGCAAGTGGTGATGGGACTCAGGTAGGGGTAGTCATTTTATAGAGGTGGACCCTGCCAAACACCATTTTAACCAGGTCAACATCAAGAGTCATAAACTGGGAATTCCCTGGCAGTCCAGTGGTTAGCACTCCATGCTTTCACTGCCAAGGGCCCAGGTTTGATCCCTGGCCGGGGAACTAAGATCCCACGAACTGCGAGGCGTGGCCAAAAAAAAAAAAAAAAAAAACGCCATAAATTACTTTGATAGTATATGTCCTTGATATGATGTGATTAAAATGTGACAAAATTCCCTCCGTAATCTTCCTCCAAAAAAACAGAGAAACCCAAGATAATCATAAGAAAAGCATCAAATTCCAATAGAGGGGCATCCCACAATATACCTGACCAGTATTCCCCCAGACTGTCAGGTTTCTATACAAACTTTTGGTCAAAAACAAGGAAAGTCTGAGAATCTGTTACAGCCAAGAGAAACCTAAGGAGACATGAAATCTAAATGTAATTTGATATTTTAGATGAGATCTTGGAACAGAAAAAGGACGTTGGGTAAAAGGTGAGGAAATCTGAAACCATGGTAGCCTTTAGTAGACAATAACATATTGACATTGGTTCATTAATTGTCATCAATATACCATGGGAAAAAAAAAATATATATATACCATGGGAATTAAGATGTTACTAATGGGGGACATGGGAGTGGGGTCGGGTCAATACTCCCTGATCCACGTGCTCAATGCTTTGTAAATCTAAAACTGCCCAAAAATTTAGGTATTACTAAATATAATATTGTAAACAATAAACAAACAGGAGAAGGCATAAACAATATTAGAATGAAAATCATTTGATAAACAATAAACAATATTAGAATGAAAATAATTTGAAACATAATCTGAGTTTTGGAAACAGTCTACCATACAGCACATTATAAAGCAAATGATTCTGTGAACCACTATGTGACATAATCTTTTAGAGCACTTTTAAAAATATTTTAGATTATGAAATATAAGGTGTTCACAGAAATCTATAAAGCATATATGTACACTTCAACAAATAACTATAGAGTGAGCAGAAGTGGAGCCACTACCCAGGTCAAGAAATGCAACATTGCCAGGCACCTGGCTGCCTGACTTGTGCTCTTTTGCCCAGATTACAGCCCCTTCTGCCTCCTGGACTGACCTTATCCTAACTATTCACATAGTAATTTTGGTAAACATTATAAAATTAAAACTCTGTCCATTTTTGAAAACATTATATAACCTTGAAGAAACACAATTGTATTTATGTTCTTTAGTGTATTTTTGGTGTAGTTTTTCATCACTTACGCCCTTGCATGCAGCTGGACTTTTCTGTTTCAGTGCTGTAATATATTCAACCATATAATCGTGTTGGGCCGGGGCCTGTGAGAAGGGGGTCTGTCGCGCTTCTCGGGCGTGCTCCCTCTTTCGGGAGCCTGATGGATAGCCTGGGGGCGGCAGAGGTTGTGTCCCCGGCTGTGGCCGCGAACGCTCCTGTGGGCCGTGTTCTTACCCATACCGCAGACCCCCCGCCCACCCCCTGCCCAGTCGTGGACTTGGCGGCTCGTGGAGCGCCTCCGTGGGCCCAAAGGGGAGAGTCGTCGGTGAGTCACTCACTTCTCTAGCTGTCCGAGAGGGAGCCTTGGGGTACCGGACCCCCAGCCGCTGCCCCTCTCAAGCGTGCAGTGGTCACGGTGGCGACTGCCAGACCACGTGGGCAGAGCCCCTCGCCTTCGCGGGAGGGCTTGCGCCGGCCCTGCGGTGGGGCCGAGCGCCGCTCTTTGCCTACCGCGGGATGCCCCCAGCCCCGCTCTGAGTCGGGGGAGGGTCCCGCCAGGCCTGCGTCCGGCGCGGGGCCGCGGGTATTCGTGTGCGTGCGCGTGCGGTGATCCCGGTGGCGGGCCCAAGGGGGCGTGGACGCCCGGATGTCCCGCCTCCCCAGTCCCGCAGCCGCGAGGAGCCCGTCGCGTCTACCCTCTCCGCGAGTCGCAGCCGGTGGCGGTGTGCGGGTACTGTGCGGGTCGCCTCGCTCGGGAGCGTTTCCCTGGGGCGCGAGCCTCGGGGGTCGGACTTAGATGAAGGCGGATCTGGCGAGGACGAAGAGGTTGAGTTTGGGTGGACGGGTCCCTCCGTGCCACGCGGTGGACCGTCGCACGCGGGCCCTGGCGGCGGGGCCGGGTCGTGGGAGGCCCCAGGGTGGCTGGGGCCGCCCGGCGTCTCAGCCGTCGTGGGACCGCACTCGTGTGTGTGGCGGTGGGGCCCCGCGCTTGTTTTCCTGGTGGCCCGGTCGTGTCTCAGCCCTTCCTCTCCCTGGGCAGCGCCCCGCGCCCCTGCCCCGCAGCCCTCGCCGTGTGTGCGTGCCGCCACCTCTCGCCGGCCCTCACCCGCCCCCACCCCTCCGCGCCCCCTTCCCTGTCTGGGACCGAGCCGGCCTCGCCCACGTGAGGGTGTCGCCCCCCGGCCGCCTCGGCTGGCGGCGTCCCCGGGTGGAGTGCTCACGGTTCCCGAGGCGGGGGAGTCGGGCCCGGCGGAGGTGTGAGTGGGGCCCGTGGGGCGGCCGGTGTGCGCGCGGGAGAGTGTTGTCGCTGGCCGGCCGCGGCTCGTGGGTGTTGGCGGTGGTGGTCCTGAGTCCCGCGAGGGGGGCCCCTGGAGGGGGGGCCCGAGGAGAACAGTTTGCGTCCTGGGTGCCGCGGGACAGCCCCTGCGCTGGAGGCCTCTGGCGGTGAGACCCCGTGTGGAGCCCTGGCGGCCGAATCGCGTCCTGGCCCTTAGGATGGCCCCCGGGCCCCCTTGCGTCGGCGCAAAAAAAAAAAAAAAACTAATATATGATGACTATCTAATGCCAGACACTGTGCAATGCATTCTGCATAGAAGAATTTATGCCTTATCTTCATAGTGACCCTATAAGGGAAATCCTATGAATCCTGTTTCTCATATGAGGAAACCGCATCAAGGAGATATTAAGAAACTTGCTCAAGGTGACAGAGCTAGTAAGTAGGGAAGTATTCAAGCAAGAATCTCCAAGATGATTCCTTAAAAGAAGAACAAAGAGGGGTGACTTCTCCTCCACCGAACTGTGATATTTGAGCCGCAATGGACAAATATATCTACGTACAGAATAGAGAGACCAGACATAGACACATGGATATGTGGGAGTCTGCCTATGATGGAGGTAGTGTACCAAAGCAATGGGCAAGGATGGGCTATTCAATATGTGGTAGTGGCATTGGCACTATTGTGGGGGGTAGAATTGGAGCTTGACCGCATGCCACTTACATAAATAAATTTGAGGTGCATTAAAGATGGATACAACATAGAATTTTAAGAGAAAATATTGCAGAATGTCTTTATGAACTCAGGGTGGAACAATGTCTTAGAGAACCAAAAGCACCATGATGGGAATGTCGGATATATTTAAATGATTCCAAACTAATGACTCTAATGGTTAATTTCACATGTAGACTGGGCTAAGAGATGCCCAGATAGCTGGTAAAGCATTACTTCTGTGTGTTGTGCATGGCTGTTCCGGGAAGAGATTAGCACTTGCATCAGTAGACAGAGTAAAGATCACCTTCACCACTGCAGCTGGGATCACCCAAACCACTGAGAGCCCAAATGCAACAAAAGAGCAGCGGAAGGGTGAATTTACTCTCTGCTTGAGCAGACGCATCCGTCTTCTCTTGCTTTGGGACATCTGACATGGGCACTCCTGGTTCCCAGGCTTTCAAACCCAGACCCAACCATATTCCCCATTCTCCATCTTGCAGACGGCCCATCTGACATATCGTGGGATTCCTCAGCCTCCATAACCAAATGAATGAGTTCCCCTACTAAGATCTATACATACATCTCCTATGGGTTCTATTACTCTGAAGAACCCTGACTAATACAATGACATCAAAAATTCAAAGAAATTACAGTCTAGGAGAAGTTTGTCATCATACATGAAATAGACAATGAATTAGTATTCTGAATATCACATAACTTCTACATAACAAGAACAAAAAATAGTCAAACCAAAAAAAGTAGGCAGAGCTTTAGAATAGGGAACTCAGAAAAGAGGAAATCCAAATGGCCAATAACTACAAGAAGATGTGCAGGATCCTTAGCAATCAGAGAAGCTATTCTCTGCCCATTTTGATTAGGTCTGACAATATAAAAAAGTGGGTCAAGATATGGAGAAACCAGAACTCTCCCACGCTGCCAATAGAGGTGGAAACTGGAAGGCAAGCTGGCTTTTCCTAAAAAGTTAAAAGTGAACATAAATACAACCCAGAAATCCTATATACAAAGCTGTTCTCTAAAGCATTGTTTGAAATAACAAAGATTTGGAAATGACCCTATTGTCCTTCGTCAGCAGAGTGAATAAAATAAAATAAATTACACAGATCTAGTTGACTTCGTTGAACTGACTAGGAACTATAGATAGGACAGTATTTAGATCTTGTTAACTGAGGCACTGCCCACTCATTATTACATTCATCCCTCCAAAATCCCTGCACTTAAATTCTCCCAACTCCATGGTTCCCAAACTTCCAGACACACAAGTGGACTCACGGGGTAGCTTAAATTTTCAGGGGAAATACAGCAGTGCTTAATGTTTCTTGGAAATTGGACAAAGTAGTAGTTTAAAGTAGTTCACAGTTTCAATATTAGATCATGCTACATTCCTTTAGATGTCATCAAACTTTGCAAAACTGGGTTTCCCACAGGTTTTGTGATAAAAAAGCAAGTACTGTGTGAAAATCAGTGTGGATTGATCTTCCCCAAAATCCAGAAGTTGTGCAGTGTCCACCAGGAGCACACATACATTCCATTAGTAAGAAATTGTGATTATTTAAGGATGAAATAAATTATTTTTCTTTCAATTTATGTGTTTTCTTTTTTCAAATAGCTCCTAAGTTGTTAGGACATAATTATGAAGTTGATTTGGACCTAGCTACTTAAAAAACAGGACTGTTGGACATTTCTTTTGGATTAGAGGCACTGCAAAAAAAAATTACCAAAACCCAGGGGACCAGAAACAAGAGAGTTTTAGAACCTCTTTGTAGAGGTAAAAAAATGGGCTCAGAGAAGTTAACTAACCTGTCCAAGGTGATAAAACTGGGATTTGAATCAATATGTATTGATATGTATCTGATTCCAAAGTCTGTGTTCTTTCTACCACCCTATATTGCCTCCTGCCTGTCAGACAACAAACCATCTCTATCAGTACAAACAGAGGGTCAGACTTGGTCACTGCCCCATCAAGGGATTTGGAAATGTAGTCAAGTCTTCTGTGGGGGCTACAGTAACCCTTCCAGCATGATATTACCCACCCCAAATATCTATAATCCTCCAGTAACCTCCATTCTGCCTCCCCAACTGATGTTCTCTGTCTGGCTCATAACATACACCAAACTCAGGTCCCTAAGGACAAAGACCACCCCTTACACAAAATAACTCGGCTTATAATATATAGAGACATGATGTCAATTCAGGCCAGTCTGTGATGAAGGCTAGACATGGGATGTGGGAAATTCAGTAATGAAGAGGACCCCATGAAAGGAGAACTGGTGGGGTTTCCTAATAACCAAGGGGAATCTTTCTGACTGTACACTTTGGGAAATTCTCAGACTTAGAATGACTGGAATAAGACGTGATGTTAGAATTACTTCTAAAGGATGTAGTGAACATTACAGAAGTCTTTCCTTCACCATAAATGAATTCAGCTTCTTCAAAACAAAAAAGTAGGCAAAAGAAAATCCTGATAGCAAAATTATTGAATTTGTTACCTAATGTCACACACAAAGAACAGTGGCTACATGTCTAATTTAATCATGATTTACATCAAGAGAAAAAAAGGCCAAAAATAATAATCAAATGCAAATGATAAAAAAAACACCAGCTATTATACTGAAGGGAAGATGGGGACTTTTCACATGCATTACTATATCCCTCAAGGCCTTCTCCTCTGTAGGTGCTTAACGATTATGAGTGGGTTTGAATTGAACCAAATTATTGGACACCAAACTAAATACCGCAGTGAATTTGAAAATACTACCATGAGCTAAAACAAAACTCTCTAACCAAGACTTTTCTGTTTTTCTAAACCAACCACCATTAACAGATGAATTTTATGGTATGTAAATTAAACCCCAATAAAGCTGTTTTTTATAAAAACGCTATTAATATCTTCGAGACTCTCTTAAAAATTGCACAGATGATAGTTTAAAATTCTCTCTTTATCTTGTAAAAATTTACTTATTTTCCATTCACATTTCTTTTCATAGTTTTTAATTTCTCCAAGATACATAAGTGACACATGTATTCATAAGCATGCTTACAAAAAATTCAATAACACAGGAGAATTGAGAAGGCAGTTTGACTAAATAATTAGAAGCATAGGTTTCGGTGACAGACTGGATTTAAAACTTGGCTCTACCACTTACTAACATGTTACTTAAAACCTTTGTGCCTCACTTTGCTCATCTATAAAATGGAGATGATGATAATAATTTCATGAGTGCTTACCACGTGTCAAGGGCTTATCTAATAAGCTTTTTAAAATACATATATATTTATTTATTTATTTATTTACTTATTTGGCTGCACCAGGTCTTAGCTGCGGCATGCGGGATCTAGTTCCCCGACAAGGGATGGAACGCAGCTCCCTGCATTGGGAGCGCAGAGTCTTAACCACTGGACCACCGGGGAAGACCCTGTTCTAATGAGCTAACGTGTATACCTCAATTAACCCTCATGGCAACCCCATTACTTAGGTACCACTTTTATTTACATTTTGCAGATGAAAAAACTGAGGCACAGAGCATTTAAATAACTTGTTTAAAGCTCACAGTCACACAGCTAGTCTGTAAGGTGAGATATGAACTCTGAAATGTCTGTAGACTAGAAGAGCCTACACTCTTAACCACTGGTATCTTCCTCCTGGGGTAGAAATGAGTACATGAAGTGAAACAGGTAAAGCTTTAGGAGAGGGTCTGCCACATGCAATAAATGTTAGCTTTTATTACCTGTTATAAAGTGAAAATCTCCCTTTATCTGTATTCCACTGCTCTCCCCTCCTCAAAAGAAATCACTATTACACATATTTTATATTTAAATATATATTTATTTATGTAAATGGAATAATACTAAACATTTTGTTTAGCTATTTGCTTTTAACTTACCTATATGTCTCTGGATACTTGAAACATTTACATGAGAGTGCACAAGGATCATTTAATTTAGGATAAAGATGATGGTTTAATTCAGTGGAGAAGATGAATGTGAGAAATGACAAGATAAGAAAAAGGGCTTTAAGTTTCCAGGGCAACAAATTGTGGAGGAACTAATAGAAGATCTAGTGAGTAAAGTTTGTTAAATATATTCTTCTAGTGCTGTCTCCGAGCTCATAGGTGTCTAGAGTTGACCTGGGTGATTAACTTCTGTCCTTCCTGGTAGACAGGGGAGGGGGGATAACTTTATAAATTTATGCCCTTCTTTTAGGCAAATAGGGAAAGGGCAGAGAGCTTTTCTTATCTCTGTTTTTTCTCACTTGCCTTCAGCTCAAAACAAGCCTTATGCCAAAGTGGCATATTTTGGGGTGGCATATTCTGCTCCCCTTTCACTGTTGATGACAGGGAAAAAATTCATGCCTAGCTCACTGTAGACTGCTGGTGTACTCTAGCTTCCCAGGGGGTGACTCTGAAAGACAGGAATGAGGGATGATCATTCCAGTAAGCAGAACATTGAGCAGTACATTTGGTATTGATGCTGCTGATGATAAGCAGTCATCAACTCAGCCTGGAGGGGGAAGTGATCGTAAGTAAGAATATACATAAATTCCTGGGAAATCACAAGTCACTTGACTGGTTCATCAAGGGTCTGGAACAAACAAGATAGAAATATTATAAGACCAAGGACAAGGAGGTCTGGGAAAGTAACGCCTGAATGAACTTACACAAGTAAGCACAAAATGTGTGGATCTTTGTGTCTTATTCACATCAATGCCTGAAGGAGAACATCTACCTAGGAGGAAGCACTGAACACCTGTGTGGATGTAACCATGCATATAATGGAGGTCAGCCTGCCTCTCTCCTCAGTTACCCCATGAACATAATGGGCCTATGAACAACATGGCATAGTAATGGACATGGAAGGTATTCATGAGCCCAACTATAGTTCACCTAGCTGCTGCCACTGCTACTACAGACTTGACTTGTCAGTATTAAGGACTGAATCTGAGCCCTCAATATGGTACCATTCCTCAAGGGGGCCAACCGGTTACGTGAGACAATATATCTGATTAAATCAGATATTGCAGGTATGAGTTTGCCTTCATTACCCTCAGTGCATCAGCCAGCAACACCACGCTGTGCTAAATATTCCTCCTCCATATTCCTCAATATCTCAGCAAAACCTTATCACTAACCATACTGCATTCTAATTTTCTGTGTATATTTCAACCAAGCTGCCAATTTCTTGATGGCAGAGTCTAGGTGTTATTTTTCATGAGTTTCCTAGCCCTATTACAGGGCCAGACCATACACCACATGCTTTATAAATATTTGGTAAGTAAACGAATAAGTTAAAAAAACTCATGCAGACACCCAAATGAGGGGTACTAAGAGCTATAACTGGGGCAGTGGCAGTGGGTTTAGAGAATCCTCTGTCCTTTGTCCATTAGTGCATGCATGCCCCTGTCAGAGTCACCACAGCAAGATTAGATAGTCTAAATGTAAAATAGATAGTTAGTGGGAAGCAGCTGCATAGCACAGAGAGATCAGCTCGGTGCTTTGTGACCACCTAGAGGGGTGGGATAGGGAGGGTGGGAGGGAGATGCAAGAGACAGAGGATATGGGGATATATGTATACATATAGCTGATTCACTTTGTTATACAGCAGAAACCAACACAACATTGTAAAGCAATTATACTCCAATAAATATGTTAAAAAAAAAAAAAAAGACTAGGTAGCCTTTCAAAACCATACTAGGATCAGCGTAGAAGGAGAATCAGACCAGACAGTAATTTGGTTGGTGAAACTATTTTATTATTTATTCATTATTAATCACCATGATTATCAAAATGACACAAAAGCCTACTATTAAAAATCTGTCATGGGTCTGATACTATACACAGAAAATCCTAAAGATGCCACCAGGAAACTACTATAGCTAATCAATGAATTTGGTAAAGTAGCAGGATGCAAAACTAATACACAGAAATCTCTTGCATTCCTATACACTAACAATGAAAAATCAGAAAGACAAATTAAGGAAACACTCCCATTTACCACTGCAGCAAAAAGAATAAAATACCTAGGAATAAACCTACCTAAGGAGGCAAAAGACCTGTATGCAGAAAACTATGACACTGATGAAAGAAATCAAAGATGATACAAACAGATGGAAAGATATATCATGTTCTTGGATAGGAAGAATCAACACTGTGAAAATGACTATACTACCCAAAGCAATCTACAGATTCAATGCAATCCCTATTAATTTACCAATGGCATTTTTCACAGAACTAGAACAAAAAATTTCACAATTTGTATGGAAACACAAAAGACCCCAAATAGCTAAAGCAATCTTGAGAAAGAAAAATGGAGCTGGAGGAATCAGGCTCCCTGACTTCAGAATAAACTACAAAGCTACAGTAATCAAGACAGAATGGTACTGGCACAAAAACAGAAATAAGATCAATGGAACAGGATAGAAAGCCCAGAGATAAACCCATGCACATATGGTCCCCTTATCTTTGACAAAGGAGGCAAGAATATACAATGGAAAAAGACAGCCTCTTCAATAAGTGTTGCTGGGAAAACTGGACAGCTACATGTACAAGAATGAAATTAGAACACTCCCTAACACCATACACAAAAATAAACTCAAAATGGATTAAAGACCTAAATGTAAGGCCAGACACTATAAAACTCTTAGAGGAAAATATAGGCAGAACACTCTATGACAAATCACAGCAAGTTCCTTTTTGACCCACTTCCTAGAGTAATGGAAATAAAATAAAAAATAAAAAAATTGGACCCAATGAAACTTAAAAGCTTTTGCACAGCAAAAGAAACCATAAACAAGGGCCTTCCCTGGTGGCACAGTAGTTAGGAATCCGCCTGCCAATTCAGGGGACACAGGTTCGAGACCTGGGTCAGGAGGATCCCACGTGCCGTGGAGCAACTGAGCCCGTGAGCCACAGCTGCTGAGCCTGCGCTCTAGAGCCCATGAAACACAACTGCTGAAGCCCATGAGCCACGACTACTAAAGCCCATGTGCCTGGAGCCTGAGCTCCGCAACAAGGGAAGCCACCACAATCAGAAGCCTGAGCACCGCAACGGGGAGTGGCCCCCGCTCGCCGCGACTGGAGAGGGCCCGTGCGCAGCAGCGAAGACCCAACACAGCCAAAAATGAATAAATAAATTTATTAAAAAAAAAAAAAAAGAAACCATAAACAAGACAAAAAGACAACCCTCAGAATGCGAGAAAATATTTGCAAATGAAGCAACTGATAAAGGATTAATCTCCAAAATATAGAATCAGCTCATGCAGCTCAATATCAAAAAAAACAAACAACCCAATCCAAAAATCGGCAGAAGACCTAAACAGACATTTCTCCAAAGAAGATATACAGATTGCCAACAAACACATGAAAAGATGCTCAACATCACTAATCATTAGAGAAATGCAAATCAAAACCACAATGAGGTATCACCTCACACCGGTCATAATGGCCATCATCAAAAAATCTACAAACAATAAATGCTGGAGAGGGTGTGGAGAAAAGGGAACCCTCTTGCATTGTTGATGGGAATGTAAATTGATACAGCCACTATGGAGAACAGTATGGAGGGTCCTTAAAAAACTAAAAATAAAACTACCATATGACCCAGCAATCCCACTACTGCCCATATACCCTGAGAAAACCATAATTCAAAAAGTTACACATACCACAATGTTCATTGCAGCATTATTTACAATAGCCAAGATATGGAAGCAACCTAAGTGTGCATCAACAGATGAATGGATAAAGATGTGGCACATATATACAGTGGAATATTAGCCATAAAAAGGAACGAAACTGAGTTATTTGTAGTGAGGTGGTTGGACCTAGTATCTGTCATACAGAGTGAAGTAAGTCAGAAAGAGAAAAATACCGTATGCTAATACACATATATGGAATCTAAAACAATGGTACTGATAAACCTAGTGGCAAGGCAGGAATAAGGACGCAGACATAGAGAACGGACTTGAGGACACAGGGCCGGAAGGCGAAGCTGGGATGAAGTGAGAGCATGGCATCGACATATATACACTACCAAATGTAAAGTGGATAGCTAGAGGGAAGCTGCTGCCTAGCACAGGAAGATCAGCTGGATGCTTTGTGATGACCTAGAGGGGTGGGATAGGGAGGGTGTGAGGGAGGCTCAAGAGGGAGGGGATATGGGGATATATGTATACATATAGCTGATTCACTTTGTTGTACAGCAGAAACTAACACAACATTGTAAAGCAATTATACTCCAGTAAAGATATAAAAATAAAAAAACTGTCATATGTTTCTATAGCACTAGCACCTAGCAGAGTGCCTGGCATGAGACAAACACTCTATATATGTCTGTAGAATGAATGACTCAACGTCCAAATTAATGAATGAAAGGCAGCATGGAATATTGAAAGTACTATGGGCTTCACAGACAGGTGGACCTGGATTTTATTCCCAGCTCTACCATTTAATATCCATGTAACTTTGAAGCTAAAATATAAATAATAATACCTTCTGAATTACTTGGTTGAAAGCATCAGAAAACCATCCCAAACAATCACAATAAAAAACAAACAAACAAATACACGGGGAATTTCATTGGCTTGCATAATTGGGAAATTCAAGTAGTAGAAATCTCTTCAGCTGTTTGCACCCAAGGAATCAAATGATATGACTGAAAATCTGAAGACTAACCTCTGCTTAGTTTTATTCTCAGACAACTTTTCTCCACGTGGTAGCAAGATGGCTGCTAGATGCTCCAAGCTTCCATGGTTTATATAGCTCATGTTCCAAAAAAAGAACAACAACAAAAATGTTCCCTTTCTCAGCAGTTGTCTGCATCAAACCCAGAAAAGGTTCTCACTGGTACTTCTGGGATACCTGCCCATTCGACTAATCATTGTATCCAAACCTTGGAAAAGGGTGTGGAGGCCAGTGAAAGCACATGAAGAATTACTTAAGTTTGGGGAGAGACAGTTCAAAGGAAAAATTTCCAAGCAGACAGAGAGTAACATATTTGCACTATAATTATCTTTCAGCATTGATGTGATGATTAACAGCAAAATCCCATGTAAAGCACTTACTAAATAGTAATAAACACTCAACAAATAGCAGCTTTATTAATAACAAAGCTTTTAGGGGAATGGAGTTCAATGTAATTACAAGAATTACACACTCAATTTGAATTTTCTCCTTATTTGAATACAACAAAAACCCACTTATTTTTAAATGTTGAATTTTGTGTGTCATACTGCCCTAATTTAAAAAACAGAAAATTATTGGTATCATTGAAAACTAAGGAAGAGAACCTGGTGGTTAAAAATTCTGAATATTTAGAGTTAGGCCATTTGATATCATTATCAAATTGGCTCATATAGTCAGCTTTCCTCTCTTGCTTATTTGCTGATTTAAAGAAAGAAAAGAAAGGACTCCAAATGCAATTTGGTATACAGAATTGGACCCTGGAACAGAAAAGAACATTACTGCAAAAACTGATGAAATCTAAATAAAGTCTGTAAATTAGCTAAGTGATATTCCAATGTTAATTTCATTTTGATAAATGAATCATGGTTATATAAGATGTTAATATTAGAGGAAGCTGAGTAAAGGGTATTTAGGAACTCCTTGTTTCATCTTTGAAAACTTTCTACAAATCTAAAATTATTTTAAACTAAAAAGATTTTTTAAGGCAAATATGAAAAGAGAAAAGTACTTGGAGGACACTCAAAGTGGAGCATACAGCAAAAAAAGATAAGTTCCTGCTCTCAAGAACCTTGTAGTCCTATTGAGGCAGGAAATGACCTTGAAATAATTTATGAAACAATATTTCATCCCATGATACAGGCAGTGTTACACAGTGATGAAGACGACAGACTGCCTGTTTCTGCCACTTAATAGCTGCGTGATACTGGGTAAGTTACTTAAACTCTACACCTCAGTTTCTTCATCAATAAAAGGGGATGATAATAATAGTACCTACCACAGAGTTGTTTTGAGGATTTAACAATATGTAAAACACTTAGAGCTGAGTACATGGTAAACTTTATAATAATGTTTGCTATTATGATTATATTATAAAGTACAAAAATCAACAGCACTTCCAAACTGGAAAGCCAGAAGTAAAACTGTCACTGTTTGCAGATAACATGATACTATACATAGAAAATCCTAAAGACATTGCTAAAAAACTACTAGAGCTCATCAGTGAATTCAGTAAATTGCAGGATACAAAATTAATATATAGAAATCTGTTGCATATCTATACACTAATAATGAACTATCAGAAAGAGAAATTAAGGAAATAATCCAATTTACAATTGCATTGAAAAGAATAAAATACCTAGGAATAAACCTACCTAAGGAGGCAAAAGACCTATACTCAGAAAACTGTAAGACACTGATGAAAGAAACTGAAGATGACAAAAACAGATGGAAAGATTTTCTTGTATTGGAAGACTTAATATTCTTAAAATGACCATACTACCCAAGGTAATCTACAGATTTAATGCAATTCCTATCAAAATACCCTTTACAC